>NC_053138.1:50030528-50638861 GCF_016808335.1 Panicum virgatum
TTCCTCAGCTGCACGATGTTCCCTGAAGTAAACTTCAGATCTACCGTGACAACACCATGAACAGAAGTATGTGAACCGTTCCCCATCAGCACGGAGAAGTCCTGGACGGTCTGGTAAGAAGAAAACATAGAGATGTCAGCACACACATGAACATTAGCACCCGTATCAAGCCACCAACTCGTGGATTGAAAAACTGAAAGAACTGTAGGTAAATTACCGTACTCATCTCCAGTGTTACTTATGGTCACCATGTTGACATCCTTGGACTCATTTGCTTTCTTGGCCCTGCGGTCTGCCCGATCTGGGCACTCCTTGGAGAAGTGTCCAAGCTTACCACATGAATAGCACTTTTCCAAAGCCTTGTTCTTCTTCTTGAAGGTAGTGGTCTTGTTAGTCTTGTTGTTCCCTTTGTTCTTGCCATGTGGGAACTTTTGGACCAGGTTGGCGCTGGACTGGCCTTGATCTCCTTTCTCAGGCATGTCCTTCTTCCGAGCCTTCTCCTCAACATCAAGAGTCGCTATCAGATTTTCAACTGATATCTTCTGTCTCTTGTGTTTCAGAGTTGTGGCGAAGTTCCTCCACTAGGAAGGCAACTTTACAATAATGCATCCAGCCACAAACTTGTCAGGAATAGGACACTTAAGGAGATCAAGATCTTTGACAATGCACTGCACCTCATGCGCCTATTCCACCACAGAACGGTTATTCACCATCCTGTAGTCATGGAAACTCTCCATGAGGTACAGTTCATTGCCCGCATCTGTTGCATCATACTTTGCAACCAGAGCATCTCACAGTGTCTTCACCTCTGTCTCATCAATGTACACACGGACTAATCCGTCTGACAGATTGCTAATGATACATCTGACAAAGAGATTATTGGCCTCATCGTACTTCTTCTGCTCTTCAGCAGTAAGTACGCCCTCAGGCTTGCCAAGTCACATGTCCTAAATGTGCATAGCAGTAAACCAGAGGCGAACCTTGGACTTCCAGATCTTAAAGTTCATGCCAGTAAACTTTTCCGGCCTCAGTGACTCAGCGAAACCAGCCATTGTTAAATCAACAGATTGCCTATAATAAGGTTTTTGGATTGTTGGAAAAATAGACAACTGTAAGTTTAAATTCCGAACTAGATTTATCATGTGCATGACTCTAACATACTAGACAATACGTATATCATAAACATGATCTCAGAAAACATGATTATAAAACAGATCTGATCACAAAATACATATTGTGCGGGAGCCGCCGGGAAGACGAAAGGCGCAGACGAGACGAAGACGGTCCTTCGAACAGAGCGCAGCAACCGGCGTTGCAGACGATGGTACGCCGCAACTCCTGACTTGGACGGAGGACGAGCCGTGGCGAAGAAGATGAGCAGTCGCGCTTAGTGCTTCCCAAAAACCTTATTCGCCCTCTACCGGTGCAGGATCACAAGAGCGAGCGGTTCCGGAGACCTGCTCTCCCGTTTGCCGGTGCACGCCGGCGCTCGGGATGGAGAAGACTACGGTGGCGGCGCAGCAATGAGAGGAGGCAAAACCCTAACTCAGATTAGATCTTCTTATGAATTCCCAAATCTTGGGACTCCATGTATAGCGATCTATGGTTCACTTTTTCCATGAGGGAGGTGATCCGTATTTAAATGGAGAAAAACCCCTTACACCCTCGTCCATTAGCAATACAGGACTAATAGATGGTGTACCTCCTCTTAGCGCTAATGAGCCTTTGAGATTTATTAAAATTATTTATATGGGACAAGCCCATAAATCTAACAGCTCCGTCAAAAACGGATCGGGCTACCTAGCTCCTAGCAGTTCGCTAGGAAGAAGAAGAGTGTCTATTCGGTTCCTGTTCGTGGGCATCATCCGCGGTTCGGTTCCTGTTCGTGGGCATCCATAGGAGGAAGAAGAGTCATGAACCAATGGACCTAAAACCTACAGCCCAGATTAGATCAGTTAGAGACCCCTTCGTATGGACCTGGTCCACCCAGGACTATAATTCTATTTCTCCTATCCATAGATCCCATAGACTCAGTCCACAAAATAGTACCTGCCACCTCAGCATCGCCATGTCATCGCCACGACATCATCGTTGATTGGTCAATGCTGACTCAATAAAATCCTTTTCATCTACTAGTACTTATTTATTCTGATTTACTTATTGCATCATGCTGACATCATAATTAATCTTTTTTATTCACAAATAAATTCTAGATTTACCATAAATATTCTTTTTTCAGTCTACATCCCGTCCTTATTAGTTATGCACAACTTTTCAATGTCATGCTAATATTGTATTCTAGCCCTTGAATACCTTGATAATCAAGGTTTCGGTCGCAATTCTTGTCCTTTTACACACAAGTACTTGTTCTGCTACTAATTTTGGATTATTGTTCATGGTACAGTGTGTCCCTTTATAGTGTAGCCCATGTTATCTGCACAGTTTTGAAGATAAGCCCCTATATCTTGTAACACTTTTATCTTCTTTAACCATAGATCCGTTTAAAACGATTCTTTCGCTAACACATTCGTAGTGACTTGTAGTATGCATTAAATATACTTTGCCCAATGCTTTGGGAATGTTTGGTGTGCTGCTTCTTATTGTTATTGTGCGACTTCTTTCCGGTTTGTGTGCGCGAGTAGGAAGCGAGCATTACATCGACTTCCAGAACAAGAATTTGAAGTTGAGGAGCATACAGCTGCTAAAGGCAAGTGTCCCTTGACCATGTTGAGCCTATTTATTTACTTTTAGTAGAGTATCTTACTTTTTATGCAAACTAAGTCTCAATTTGAATCCCATAATAAGGTTTACTAGTTATTTATTTACACCTTCCTTGAAGCCTCTAGTCATAGTCCGGCTAGAGTCTTTGTTTATAGCTCGCAGTTATGGTTGGGCTGGGTGGTTAATAATAAACTTGACTAATGGTCTTATGCAACCAGAGTGGTAATTTTCATAGCAACATGGTGTATAGGAAATCTGAGTAGGGGTTTGTTTTGGTAATGGGATATGTTTGATGTTTGAATTACGGAATTCAAACAGCCAAATGCACAACCCAAAATCAGAGCCACACACTGGTGGCCGGACTACATGCACTTATTAATAATGGAAACCTGATACAACTGTACATCGAGCGTAGCCCAACAGTCATCAACTAGACCTTGAAGGAGGGCACGGACCACGTAGGGGTCACCCGTGTCATGTCCATGTTGTTAGGCTGTTTAGGGATCTGCTTCACGATGGTGCCAACGCTGTCCACCATGTGTCCACTTGCGCAAGCCGACTTCCCAACCGCTACAGTTGTCGTCATCCTTGATCTCGGCCTCCTCCAGCCCTAGGAGCCGCCAGCAGAAGTAGTATACGATGTTCTTGCTCAGTCCGCAGTTATCGCTTGTCGGGATCACATAGCAGGCACTGTCCTCATCCAGAAAGATTGCCTTGTCCCGTAGCTATGTCGCATCGGCCCAGTCCACGATCGCAGTGCCATTGCCAAACATGTCATTCAGCTCGAACATAACTCGCGGTTTAGGGTTGTACCAGCGGTCGCAGTGATCCAAGAGGAAGCGCACCTTGCCCTCATGATTGATCAGGTAGATTATATTCAGTCGCTTCCTAGGCGCCGTGCCACGGTAAGCGAGGCCCTTCTTGGCGGTGGCGGCTAGCTCGCCTTCGAGCACTTAGGGGCCGTGGGTGACGAGCTGATTCTAGTGCTGTGACAGCAATGCCCAGAACCTCTCGACACTTTTATCATGTGTCTGGCCCGGCCGTCCTCGCTGCCGCAATGCCATAGCACCGTAGCGGAACCAAGTCTAATCGCGCATACCCAGATGACGGCCATGACATCAACTTGGCAGTTCATCACGTGGTCTGTGGCACATACCCAGATGACGGCCATGACATCAACTTGGCCGTTCATCACGTGGTCTGTGGCAAAGTGTAACACCCCTCAATTAACACTCAATTAGGAGTCTTACACAAGATTTGAAAATTCAAATTGAGTCAAGAATATCAAGCCACACGTGTAACTCTCTCCTCTCCCGTGCGTGGTCACCGTGGCCAAATTGACCACGGCGCCGCTCGCACATGCCACGACGCTGGTCGCACGAAGCTTCTCCCGTGCTCCACTTCTCCTCTCGCTGCCACAACGCGCCGTGCTGCTCTGCTCTGCTTCGCTCTCGCGCATGCACCGGCCGAGCTTGCCTACGCCGCCTGCCTGCGAGCGCTCGCCACGCCCGCCATGGCCATGGCCACCCCTCCACGCCGAGCCGCCGCTCGAGCCAGCGCCGACCCCCACCAACCCCCAAATCCGTTTGCTCTCGTCCCAACGAAGCTCCCAGGCCCGGCCATCACCTCCACGCCTCACCGGAACGCCGCCACAGCGGCACAGTACCGCCGCCGGCTGCCGTGGAACCGCCGCCACGAACCACCTCCTCGCGCTCTAAGACCACTCAGAGGTAGCTCTCGAGTCCCTCTAGCTTTTCCCCAACTTTCCCCATGCCGACGTTGAGCCCTGCCGCCGGAATCGGGCCCGCAATCACCGCCCCTGCTCTGTTTCGCGACCAGGGACCTCGGGTTGAAATTCAAGAAAGTCCAGGGGGTTATTTGAATAGACTGCGACTCAGACGAATAGTGCTTTAAGGACTTCTTTGTAATTTCTATCTGTAAACTTTGAAATTTGGTAGAAATTCATAGAAAATTCGTAAATTAGCAAATCCAGTTGTTCTGGAATCCTTGTGTAAAGCTCTATGCAGTAGAATCATAATATGCTGGTTGTTAGTTGAAACTTTTTGCTGGAAAATTAGATTTATGTTACTAGGTGCATAAAGGCTAGTTGTATATTCTTTTTTTTAATTAATTCTTGAAGACTTTTTATG
This sequence comes from Panicum virgatum, assembly GCF_016808335.1. Taxonomy (NCBI): domain Eukaryota; kingdom Viridiplantae; phylum Streptophyta; class Magnoliopsida; order Poales; family Poaceae; genus Panicum; species Panicum virgatum. The sequence goes on from NC_053138.1 coordinate 50,035,400, forward strand.
CTCTGAAATTTTTAAGGTGGTTTGTTCATGTGATACTAATGTTTCTATAAAAATTTCGTGGTCAGTTCTCATGAGTAGCTATTTATTTGATTTAATGCTTATTTAGTAGACTTTAATTATGGTAAATAGTTTATATTCATGATAAATCATGAAAATATTTATGAGTGTTCCTTTTGAATATCTTAGCTTGTACATGAAGTTTGAGCACCAGTTCGTCACTATAACAGAAGTTAAAAATGAATCTTGTTAGATTGATGCTTGTTTTGTTTATTTTCTCAGAATTAATCCTGTGCAGATAAAATCATGAAAAATTCACAGTAGCTAATTCATCCCTGTGTCGACCTCCTGTTAAATTTTAAGCGTCTTTTTTGCTCTGGTCTGACCTGTATAATTCAATCTTGTTCTAGGAGTTGTCTGATTGCATAAATTGTTCTGGATAATTAGCTACAAGTTTTGGAATGGATTTTGCAGGATAGATAGTTCTGTTTGCCTTCTATTTGATGTAATTTTTATTGAATTTACTACTGAATGTGTGCTGAGTTGTTGATTTATTAACCAACCATGATTTAATTGTTATAGGAAACTACTCCCCCTTGTTTAGGAAGTTAGTATAGCTTTCTTGTGCTGTTGATCATGATGTCTTGTGTAGTTAGATATGTTGAGTTACTACTCTATAAACGATTGCCCAGTCATGTCTTTCTTGTAATCGCATCGCATTACATAGCATTATGCTCGTGTCCATGCAATCGTGCCTTTGTGCCAGCCTCGCTTGTTCTTTTTGCTGTATCATCTACTATACTACCATGCATTCAGATATCTGCATTGATACATCTCATTTAGGTACGATAGATGAACTATATGAAGGACGTGATATTGGAACCGAACACGAAGACGATGTTTGGTGGACATATCCAGAAGAGGCAAAGAACCAGGAGTACATGCTTGGACCGGAATACTCGCCAAGCGAGTGTCATCTAACTAACACTGACTCAGTGTTAATCCCAGGCAAGCCCCGGAGCATAACCTATTATTTTAACTTATGAAATGTTATATCTATATTTACTTGATTATGCATTAAGTTTCTAGGCGTTGAATGAAACCCTAGTTGCATGATCCCTAGGTTCTCTGTAGTTATACTAGTATGTATAGGACGATAGAAATGCTATGCTTAATAATATCTCGGTAGAAGTCGAGTGATTTCTTGTCACTCGCGAGATATAGGATGTATCGTTATTTTGAGTATATGGAATAATGGAATAGGTTGGAGAAATAAAAGAAAATGGAGACAGGGCGGGGAAAGGCTAGCCCGTCTGTGTCGATTAAGGACCGTTCGTTGTCTGGCCCTGTGATCGAGTTTGAATTGTACTAACTGCATGCCGGGAGTAGGAGGTAGTCGAAACCGGTAAGCCGAGTACTGCCTTGCTTCGAAAGTACAGGAACCCGCACCCAACTCCTGGGGCGAGTCGAGTAGTCGCGGAGAATTGGGTTGCACATGTTTACTTTTGGTGGTCTCACGTTGAGCTCGGCTGACCATATGTCGTTGGGCTGATTCCTGTAGTTCGAGGCGGGGAGGGGAATGGTTGGCATGTATAGTCCGACGGGGCAAATACGTGCCGTGTTGGTTAGGTCCACCTTGCAAGGTTAAATCGGATCGATCCGCCGTACGTCGCATCTCGGATATGAGCACCTTGATCACAGCACTGCATCGTAGTAATGTGATGGAATTTTAACGTATATGTTGAATGAAATGTTAAGATTACTAATTGATCTTCTATTATGATTTTTCTAGAAAGGGGTTCTGCAGATGTCTAGAGGATATTAATTTATATAGAATGTGAGCTAAAATATTGAAAGTAAGGACTTACTCTTAACTGCTTTTCCGCAAAACAACCCACATCCAGAAAGCCGTGCATGTCTAGATAATGGGCTATGTATACCCATAGTCGGGTAAGTCTTGCTGAGTATTAGTATACTCAGGGTTTGTTGTTTACCTTGTTTCAGGTATAGAAGCTAACCAGGAATCGCATCAGTGGGCTCGATGTGACGTCCTCACGTGTTCATAGTTATCGCTTTGTTTTATTGGTTCTCAATCAGATCTCTTTCTCTCAGGTCATATTCTCTTCTGCTGCTATCATTTATTTTATGTAAATTCTAAATTTAAAGTTGTTTTGTAAATATTTATGTTATTATCTATTTTTGTGAAATTGTATTATGCTGGTACCGTCTGCGCTCGCCGTTGCGCGAGACTTCTGGTGTGTTTCGATCGGCCTGTGGGTTGGAAACAGGCTGTCAGGTTACACTTAATTAAGCTAATGCGCCTGATGCGTTCAAATGATGGCCATTACGTTTAATTAAGCCGTTTAACTTGGTGGTTCTGTCACAGCTGGTATCAGAGCTGAAATGCACCAGGGAGGGTACTAGCATGATTATTTTTAGTGTTTTCAAAACTAAAATTGGATTTCAGGAAAATACGCTTCTTACGCTTAAGGGATTAGGGAAGATTAGTACGTAAGCCCTATATAGTGTAAATTATATCAGGTGGCTCTATATGATATTAACTAATTTCCAGCACATTATATTTATGTCAAAACTTACTTTCTTGCACAACATTTATTTAATATTGTATCTACGCACCTACGCTAAGGTAAACAAGGTAAGCATTCTTGGTAGTCCCTTAGAATAGCTCACGTGTTTCATACATGCGCGGGTCCTATATGATGAGCATATGAGGAGGTGATAAGGCTCCATTCAAATGAGCCTGTCGCTATCTGTCGCCTGATATGGAGCGCGGACTTCCCGCCGTGTGATTGCAATCACGGCCATCTCGTAAGGCAATGTTACGAGATGTAAATCTGCGATTGGCCATGACCGTGTACCTTGGGACACGTTTACCCTTGGGTGTTCCGTAAGGCGATTTGTACGGGAAGTGAATACGTTGCCTCGGTAGCGTATGCAGCGCTGTCCATGCAGCGTTAAACGCATGAGTGCCATCTCTATAGTGGACGGTGATGTATGTGTGAATATATGGGCAACTGCATATGCGTTACTCATGTGGCGTAGGACACATGGGGGCCGTTCGTGTGTGCTAGCACGAAGGGTACAGTCGTGGATATATATATATATATATATCATGATATATATATCATGTGATTTTCTGCAGGTACACTAACAAACGATTGCGTGAGTTAGAACGAGTACAAAACGACTAGATATATAATAGGGAGAGTACGTATGTATGCCACCGAGTATTCACGTATATTGCCATATAATTATGTTGGCAAATTTTGGAGAGGACGAAATTAGACGAGCATGCATCATCATATCATCATGTGTGGAGTTTTGGGTTTTTTCTGGTGCATCCAATACTCACTCGTTCACTAAGAGCATGTATTGCTATTTTGAAATTTTGCGTTACACTACTGTCGGTCCAACTTCTAGCTATCCAAATAATTGTTCCTGAAAAACTTAATTATGAGAAAGGAGTGAGAAATTATAGATTTACATATTATAGAAATTTTAATGACCTTAGGGGAATGTTCATATGGACCTCTAGACTAAACTTGGCCCCTTGATCCAGTGCCTTCTATGCTTATAGTTACGACTCAGTAGTAATGGTTAGGTCTTTCTTAACATTCTCATTATCTTTGAAAGCCCAAATAAGGATATTATCCAAAGAAGAATCTCCTAGTCGATTTTCTTAATATACTATCGCACGAGCAAAAATTTTTCCTAGCCCTGACTCAATGACATTTCCAATTTATTCAAGTATTGGTGTTTTCTACATTTGATCTATGTTAATTGGGAATCATATGTCCTCATCTCTGGACCATTTGTTCGACCAGCTTCTGGTGCCCTAGTTTTATTTATTTGAACGTAGGTCAGTCCTCAGCCTCAAGGTCAGCACTGAGGAGTAAGCTAGTAGTTCTAATAACTGAGTAGTAGAGTACTAGTATTTAGTACTATTATTATCTCTTGGGATGGGGCAGTTAGTTTATGCTTATGTAGATATTTGTACCTGACACGTGGGCTCGGGCCCAGCTGTCATGGACCAAAAGCTCATTGCCATGTCTGAGACCGACCGTCTTGCTTCTCTCATCAGTGACTCTAGTGGTGATCCATTTGTCCACAGCGCACCTCCGTCTATTCTCGATAATCAGAAGCATCATGTTGTTCTTCTAGCGCTCATATTCGTTCAATTCTAATCGTCTTGATTCATACACCTAAATCCGATCCACTTACGTTCTTGCTCGAATAATATAAATAAATTAATGATTTGATTACAGATATTATAGTCATCCTGCAGGAATGAGGTCGCACGTTTGTTGCATTACATCATTTTGCATTGTTGGGTCGTGCTAGGTTATTGCATGATCATGGGAGACATTGGTGGTAGTTTGACTGACTATGTGTGTTCATGCTTTTGAGTATGTTCTCTGGTTTCTTCCGACTTCTATAATCTCTTTCGATCCATTTGTGTTATTCGGGGTGCTATTATTGATTCTTAGGCGGTGGAGATTTGTCCCATGACCTCTAGTGCCGTGATGGAACCTAGTGCCTCGCGTGTGTGGCCACCATGCGATTGTGCTACTAGGTGCGCGCTGGTGCTTGAGTGCATGTGGACGAAACTACATCACCAATTCTTTTTGTGAAATCTTTGGAATCATTTTTCTCAGGTTTGATCTTTTAAGGGGGTAGGCCTTAGACAAATGACGACGCGAATGAGTGATATTAGGTTTAAGTTTCTAGGATAGTAGTACACTAACTGGCATGGCATCATGTGCATCCTGCATCATGCAAGTTAATTAACAAATAATATCGAGCAAGAATGTTCTTGAGAAAAACTTGTCTTGATGCCTTTCTTTCCAGTTTCCCTGAGTTCCTTAAAACTCACATGGATGTCTTTTCTATCTAGATTCACCATCAAATTGAGAATTTGATTCTTCTCAGAAATCTCCTTGATTCATATTCGTTGAGAAGCTTAGAACCTCTATTCTTTAAAAATCCTACTTTCTATTAGTACGGGAATAATCAATCGGCCCTTTTCAACCGACTTTGATGGTGATTGTATCCACATATATTATCCACAGTCACTTGCTGCAAAAGCTGAAGCCCTTGAGCTTTTTAGTGTGGAAAAACAATTGATTAGTTCGCACAGTGGCACGGTTAATCTCCAGTTGGATAATGACAGTAGAGTTGCTATGAAACTTATGTCTTTCGGAGCCATGTCGAGCAAGGGATTCGCAAATCAACTGGTAATGTCTATACAGTTAAACCCAGCTACGTTGATTAATATAGAGACTACCACCCACATCGGCCGATCCTTGTCCTTGGAGCGTAATACCCTGAGTTTATCAGTTGTCCTCCTTTACTTCCTCTCCACTTAAATCTCGGGACGAGATTTCTTTAAGGGGGTAGGATTGTAACACCCATCAATTAGCACTCAATTAGGAGTCTTAAACAAGATTTGAAAATTCAAATTGAGTCAAGAATATCAAGCCACACGTGTAGCTCTCTCCTCTCCCGTGCGTGGTCACCGTGGCCAAATTGACCACGGCGCCACTCGCACACGCCACGACGCCGGTCGCACGAAGCTTCTCCCGTGCTCCACTTCTCCCGTCGCTGCCACAACGCGCCGTGCTGCTCTGCTCTGCTTCGCTCTCGCGCATGCACCGGCCGAGCTTGCCTACGCCGCCTGCCTGCGAGCGCTCGCCACGCCCGCCATGGCCATGGCCACCCCTCCACGCCGAGCCGCCGCTCGAGCCAGCGCCGACCCCCACCAACCCCCAAATCCGTTTGCTCTCGTCCCAACGAAGCTCCCAGGCCCGGCCATCACCTCCACGCCTCACCGGAACGCCGCCACAGCGGCACAGTACCGCCGCCGGCCGCCGTGGAACCGCCGCCACGAACCACCTCCTCGCGCTCTAAGACCACCCAGAGGTAGCTCTCGAGTCCCTCTAGCTTTTCCCCAACTTTCCCCATGCCGACGTTGAGCCCTGCCGCCGGAATCGGGCCCGCAATCGCTGCCCCTGCTCTGTTTCGCGACCAGGGACCTCGGGTTGAAATTCAAGAAAGTCCAGGGGGTTATTTGAATAGACTGCGACTCAGACGAATAGTGCTTTAAGGACTTCTTTGTAATTTCTATCTGTAAACTTTGAAATTCGGTAGAAATTCGTAGAAAATTCGTAAATTAGCAAATCCAGTTGTTCTGGAATCCCTGTGTAAAGCTCTATGCAGTAGAATCATAATATGCTGGTTGTTAGTTGAAACTTTTTGCTGGAAAATTAGATTTATGTTACTAGGTGCATAAAGTCTAGTTGTTTATTCTTTTTTTTAATTAATTCTTGAAGACTTTTTATGCTCTGAAATTTTTAAGGTGGTTTTTTCATGTGATACTAGTGTTTCTATAAAAATTTCGTGGTCAGTTCTCATGAGTAGCTATTTATTTGATTTAATGCTTGTTTAGTATACTTTAATTATGGTAAATAGTTTCTATTCATGATAAATCATGAAAATATTTATGAGTGTTCCTTTTGAATATCTTAGCTTGTCCATGAAGTTTGAGCACCAGTTCGTCACTATAACAGAAGTTAAAAATGAATCTTGTTAGATTGATGCCTGTTTTGTTTATTTTCTCAGAATTAATCCTGTGTAGATAAAATCATGAAAAATTCACAGTAGCTAACTCATCCCTGTGTCGACCTCCTTTTAAATTTTAAGCGTCTGTTTTGCTCTGGTCTGACCTGTATAATTCAATCTTGTTCTAGGAGTTGTCTGATTGCATAAATTGTTCTGGATAATTAGCTACAAGTTTTGGAATGGATTTTGCAGGATAGATAGTTCTGTTTGCCTTCTATTTGATGTAATTTTTATTGAATTTACTACTGAATGTGTGCTGAGTTGTTGATTTATTAACCAACCATGATTTAATTGTTATAGGAAACTACTCCCCCTTGTTTAGGAAGTTAGTATAGCTTTCTTGTGCTGTTGATCATGATGTCTTGTGTAGTTAGATATGTTGAGTTACTACTCTATAAACGATTGCCCAGTCATGTCTTTCTTGTAATCGCATCGCATTACATAGCATTATGCTCGTGTCCATGCAATCGTGCCTTTGTGCCAGCCTCGCTTGTTCTTTTTGCTGTATCATCTACTATACTACCATGCATTCAGATATCTGCATTGATACATCTCATTTAGGTACGATAGATGAACTATATGAAGGACGTGATATTGGAACCGAACACGAAGACGATGTTTGGGGGACATATCCAGAAGAGGCAAAGAACCAGGAGTACATGCTTGGACCGGAATACTCGCCAAGCGAGTGTCATCTAACTAACACTGACTCAGTGTTAATCCCAGACAAGCCCCGGAGCATAACCTATTATTTTAACTTATGAAATGTTATATCTATATTTACTTGATTATGCATTAAGTTTCTAGGCGTTGAATGAAACCCTAGTTGCATGATCCCTAGGTTCCCTATAGTTATACTAGTATGTATAGGACGATAGAAATGCTATGCTTAATAATATCTCGGTAGAAGTCGAGTGATTTCTGGTCACTCGCGAGATATAGGATGTATCGTTATTTTGAGTATATGGAATAATGGAATAGGTTGGAGAAATAAAAGAAAATGGAGATAGGGCGGGGAAAGGCTAGCCCGTCTGTGTCGATTAAGGACTGTTCGTTGTCTGGCCCTGTGATCGAGTTTGAATTGTACTAACTGCATGCCGGGAGTAGGAGGTAGTCGAAACCGGTAAGCCGAGTACTGCCTTGCTTCGAAAGTACAGGAACCCGCACCCAACTCCTGGGGCGAGTCGAGTAGTCGCGGAGAATTGGGTTGCACATGTTTACTTTTGGTGGTCTCACGTTGAGCTCGGCTGACCATATGTCGTTGGGCTGGTTCCTGTAGTTCGAGGCGGGGAGGGGAATGGTTGGCATGTATAGTCCGACGGGGCAAATATGTGCCGTGTTGGTTAGGTACACCTTGCAAGGTTAAATCGGATCGATCCGCCGTACGTCGCATCTCGGATATGAGCACCTTGATCACAGCACTGCATCGTAGTAATGTGATGGAATTTTAACGTATATGTTGAATGAAATGTTAAGATTACTAATTGATCTTCTATTATGATTTTTCTAGAAAGGGGTTCTGCAGATGTCTAGAGGATATTAATTTATATAGAATGTGAGCTAAAATATTGAAAGTAAGGACTTACTCTTAACTGCTTTTCCGCAAAACAACCCACATCCAGAAAGCCGTGCATGTCTAGATAATGGGCTATGTATACCCATAGTCGGGTAAGTCTTGCTGAGTATTAGTATACTCAGGGTTTGTTGTTTATCCTGTTTCAGGTATAGAAGCTAACTAGGAATCGCATCAGTGGGCTCGATGTGACATCCTCACGTGTTCATAGTTATCGCTTTGTTTTATTGGTTCTCAATCAAATCTTTTTCTCTCAGGTCATATTCTCTTCTGCTGCTGTCATTTATTTTATGTAAATTCTAAATTTAAAGTTGTTTTGTAAATATTTATGTTATTATCTATTTTTGTGAAATTGTATTATGCTGGTACCGTCTGCGCTCGCCGTTGCGCGAGACTTCTGGTGTATTTCGATCGGCATGTGGGTTGGATACAGGCTGTCAGGTTACACTTAATTAAGCTAATGCGTCTGATGCGTTCAAATGATGGTCATTACGCTTAATTAAGCCGTTTAACTTGGCGGTTCTGTCACACAAAGCTAGAGAGGCAGCAGCCATGGAAGCAATCGAGCAGGCGTGACAGCACGGTGCTCTCCCCAGTCAGCGGGTTCACCAGCACGGCCGAGAGGTCGTCGTAGTGGTCAATCCCGATGAGTAGGCTCTCCCCAGTGACAAGGATTTTGGATACAAAAACAGAATGGGATCTAAAATCGGCAGAAGGTGGAATAAACTCATCATAAGAATCCCCCTCTAATGGCAAACCTGACATCTTGTGCATGTCCATGAGATTAATGGTGCGTTCTCCCCAAGGAAATAGAAAGGTATTGGTATGAGGATCCCATCTCTCTAACATTGCTTTGATCAAAGGAGGGGAAACAAAGTACTTCCCAAGGGAACAAAATATGGCCCCATAGATATAATCCATCCTGGGACCATTCCCCTTAAACTGCAGAGAATGATGGTTTAAGATATCTGCAGCCCAATCATAGTAGCCAAGGGGCATTGGGACACCTTCCAATCTAAAGTTATCCCAGCTAATATCTCCGCTAACTATCTGACTCCCCAGCGTGTGGAGGCCACATTGGATTGGAAGATAGATGCTAAAGGATAAAAACAGCGGGCCATGAAATTGGGTCCAGATCTCCATGTACGATCGAGGTTCTTAAGATTAAAATCCCCCTCTGTATATTGCAATTCCTTAAGAGTAGGATTTGCTATAGTGTCAGTGGCGGGCTCAAAAGGCTGCAGCTATACCACCCCCGCAAAAGACGTCCTATATGGTCGAAGAGGTGGAACTGCTTCATCCATCTACATTAAATGGAGATGATGACTAAATATAAATGAACGAGTTGTGAAAAGAGAATGTAATGGTACTGATAGAAAAGTCAGTTTAATGCAAAAGAAAAAAAACGCAAAGAAAAAATTCATATAATGCAGACCGTGAATATATCTGTATGGGCAGACCATGCGAGATATTCAAAAGAAATGATCGTTACCCTTTTCTCCTAACTTTATTAAATAAAAGACTAGACAATTAGTGTCAACTCAAGTCGGAACCATGTGACGATGAATAGACAGGGACATACTGCAAACAGATACAGGTTGATGCATGGTAATTATGGCAAAAAGAAATGCATTTAACCATCAGTGAGCCAGGTTCAAAAAGAAAACCTTCATCGATCCATGCTATAACCCAAAGAAATAGAATGAACAGGACATGCTGAATCATGATCACTTAAAGAGAGATGCGAAACAATACCTTTCTCCGGGCGTCGCGGCGAGTGAGTTGATAAACTGAAACGCCCTATCCTCTGAAGCTGGTTGATGAGACAAGAGGAAAGAACGCAAATGTCAGTGCTGGGATAGAATTAAGCAATTGAAATAAAAGATGCATCAAAGCATCATCACCTCACGAAATGCAACAGATCGAACTCCTGCAGAGTTTTGATGGTTGTGGAGTCTCGTCTCTGCGAGAGTACTTGTGAGCTCAGGATGTCGAGTCCCCTGGTTTAAGCTAGCAGATAATACGTGCTAACTGCTTCCTAAAGTTAAGCCAACATCCTGCCTCCACTCTCTCCTAGGCTCCAGGGATTTTGGATTTTTTAAAAAAATAAAGATAATGCAGCGGAGGGAACTCAGTTGTCGATACCTGCGTGGGGAGTCAAAAAAAAAAAGAAAGAAAAAGAAAGAGAGGCACGTATAACAAAAGTGTCCATATTTTGTTGGATGCATATCATGTCTACGTGAAGAAAAATTAACTTAGGCAGTCATGTATCCAAATTTGAATTTCGAGCTCCGGATCCGTAATGTATACCTTCCGCATCCTGACCTCGAGGGGGAATTTGTTGACACCAATTTTGGCACAGTCCAAAATATGGGCAATAAGTATACCTTATCAAATAAAATATGTTAATGGCTATATTTTATCCAAATCAAATAACATAAAAAATATAAAAGTAAAGCTATGAATATGGCCCACTCAGCTCAAATACGCGGCCAAGCAAGAGCAATATAGATGGAAGTATATATTCATATATACTCCACATACAAATATGGTCTGCTCGGATGAGTACATCGCCGGCCGACCGGCAACTCTGAAGATATGAAAAAAAACATACCAAAAGAAAAACTCCTGATTTGTTAACTAAATGACAGATTGATTAGCTCACGTGGTCTGCTATATGAGTTGTGTGCCGATCAATGTAAAGATAAAAAGAAAAGCAAAAGAAATAAACAAAACGCATACGTGCTCACATGCATGACTCATTAGCCATATCTTGCTAATGAAATGCTTCATGCATGAAACGTGCGTGTTGGCCTAGATACGACAAAAAGAATTGATCTTAATCACCATCATTTGAAACAAAGAAAAGGAAACAAATAAACCCTCATCTCGACATGCTTGCAAAACATTAGTTGCATGCACGTGCTGGCTACATACATAAGCATGACACAGATGTATACTTGCATCCCGTACAGCCCAAATGTGACGTGCAGCAAACGTCTAGCTGACGTAAGATTACAAGCTTGCCAGAAATTAATTAATCATTTTCCTTAATCACATGACTAAAAAGAGAGGCCGGGAGGTTAGTTGCCACGCCAAAATCTTATGCGCGCCCAGGACCTTTGAATTGAATAAAACTGTTACGTTTGGAAAAGGGTGATCTCACCCGAGTGGTCAGAGGGCCACAACCGTTCCCGCGCTGGAACAAGGCACCCACGTTCAGTCATGGCGTCGTGTGAAGCAGGCCACGATCACCTGATCGTGGGTAGTCTGATTCCACTCTATGTAACCTATAAATACCCCCTAATGATCAATGAAAACTACTGATTCCACTCTTTGCATTGTGTCACATTGTGTTCATTTACATTCACACACACTCACAACACGTTATCAGCACTTTGGCTCCGGCCAACTGAGAAGAAGATGCGAGAAGAACCCCGACGAGCTTGGTGAGCATGACTTACCTCTCGCCGTTCATGTTCGACTCCGCCATTGCTGTTCCTCACCATGTGCGCGCTCGCCGCATCCGCCGCTTCCTCTGGGAGCAGATCAGTGACCTCATGAGGGCTCCACGCCGCCGCAGTGCCTCCACCTCCGACCGCCGTCGTGCATGCCTTGACAGAGAGGCTGCACGCCGTGCCGAGCCCGCTGGAAGCTCTGCGTGCAGCGGCGACCTCGCCGTCCACGCACCTCCTCGTGATGAGGACCTGGCTGCTCGACATGGTCCTGCCGCTGGATCACTGCACCGCAGAGGGGCGCATCCTCGTGAGCTCCCCACGCCACTGTCTGTCCCATGGATGGACAGCCAGGGTGCGGGTCGAGCACAGAGGGTCGCCAGCAGCGTCAGCTACCCACAGCATCGCCTTGCCGCGCCGGTCTCCTTCGCCAATCTGCATGCTGTTGGCGGTCGTTTTCAGTGAATTCTACCGCCAATATTCCTTCGGATTTCATACTTTCAGGACCATAACACTATGATTTTCACTAACATTAACAAGTTCCACAAGTTTTGGTGAATAATTGATTTGAGGAACAACATATACAAAATTGAGCAAAATTGGGAGAATTCCCAAGCCGGCCGGCCTAGCCCCCGTGGAAACTCGTCAAGCAACTTCTCGGTGATGGTCCTGAACACAAGATCAAGCAAAGGACATGTGGCCTGCACAAGTGTCACAAGTTAAGACCGAAAGGCGTACACCAAGTCCAATTGGGTCCACTTTTAGTGACAAGCAAATCAATCAAGACCCAAACCAACTTGAGGAGAAATGTGCAACTCATGATCAACGTGACAGAGCAACGGAGGGCCGAGATGTGCCAGAGCTGGGCCAACCGGCCTAGGTGAGGCCGGTCAGCCTCTAATTGTCTGCGTTGAAGCCAAGCAAGTTCTACCGACCTCAGAAAGGAACCAGGAGCGTCCGTGAGAAGGCGGTGGAAGATCCATGGCACCCCCAGGCCGGCCGGCTTAGAGGAGGCCGGCCGGCCCCACATGTCATCCTCTGATGCTCTCCCTTCACGTGGAAGTCAAGCAGAGAGTGTACTTCATGTACAAGTGAAGCGTTACACTCGCTGTAAACGTTCACTTCCTGGGTGTTCGGGGGCGAGAGGAGATGATTTAAACCGAAAGGCTCCCCCTTCCTCCTCATTCCAAAGTCTTTCACCAGAGTTCATCCTGTCCATTGTATCCTCCACTGAGATCACCACCATGGCCTCGCAATCCTCCCCGAAAACACCCAAATTTGGGACCATGGAAACATCCACTCCAAAAGCGCCTTCCAAGTCAAATCAATCGCGTGCATCGTCAAGCAGTGTCAGGATCCTGGGTCCCCTAGAGATCGCGCCTTCTCGTCGTCGTCGCCTGCCGACCAGGGGTGCCAGCCCCAGGCCGGCCGGCCTACAGGAGGCCGGCCGGCCTCACCCAGAGGCCGGGCGTCCCCTGGTTCGGTGGAGAGCGTCGCCCAGGCCTCTGGGTCAGAGGCCTTCGTGTGCTCCCGCGCGCACAGTCCGATGCATCCTACAATAGGTGTTCTTTCCCCTAGGAAGGTCGTGACCAAGCGCCTGGAGTGTCGCACAAGTCGCTACACTCTAGGCGGTGCGGATCGACTCGTGCACGTACTCCCCAGCCAGTCCTAGCCCACCACACTACCGCGTGACCACAGTGCGGCGCCACATTAGGCCGCCACCGATCCGTGGTCCACCAGAGATCCACGCCTACACGAACACCGAGGACGATGGCGATGACAAGGAGGAGGAGGAGCCCACCGATGTCGTCTCCCTCCGCGAGCAGCTCGCCGCTCTCCGGCTACGCCTCAACAACATGGATGAGCGCGTAGCCGAGTCAGAGATTGAGAGGATGGAGCTCGGAGATCAGGTGGACACCCTTCGCAAGGCTGTTTGTTCAAAGATTAAACGCCTTGCGAAGGTGACCGCGAACGAGATCTTTACCGATCCCCGGACCCGAAATAGGTGCTAGGTCTAGAATGAGTCCTAAGTTTAGGTCCGGTGCTGCATTTAATTTCCCTTTATTTCATTTGTCTAGTTAAACTCGTTTGTATGCAGCAGCACCCCATTTTTTTGAATTGAATAAAATAAAATCAAAGTTTGTTCCTCCTTGTGTTCTTGTGGTTGGTGCACATGTGTGTGCCAACCACACCCCTGCTCTGATGTTTTGGCAAGTGCACGGTGAATTCAAACGAGGAGGGTGAAACCAACATTCCAGAGAAAATCGAACGAATTCTGAGGAGAATTCAAGCCGAGCGGGCTACACCAGGCCAGCCGGCCTACATTTTCCACTAAATTAACCGAGGCAACCTCCCTGGAACATTACACACTGAGCCTGCACGTCTGCAAAAGGGCCCCGGAATTTGGCCACAAGTGCAGGCCGGCAGGCCTCACCTAGGCCGGCCGGCCCCACCTGTCGGCCTCCCTCCGAGTGCCTTCGCGTGGAGCTGGTTCGACACCTTTACTCCTTTGTCCTTCCTGTTTTCGTTCAAATTTATCCTGGTTAATTTCAAATAAATCCATGAACGAATTGCATAGGAAGATTTGAAATATTTTCAAGAAATCAAAATGTGCTAAGTTTTATTTCATGAACAAGTACCTTTATACCTCTGGAACCTATGATTAGGATCGCTTGCCACCTTGCTTATTGATCTCTGCGATATAATGACATGAAGGTGTACAAGTTCCTAATTCAAAGTCTTGGAAGTCTTTATTTCGAAAATACAAAACAAGGCAACTCTTATGCTCAAAACTCGCCAAATACCCATTCCAGAGCCCTTGTGACATTTACATACAAGTTCAAACCGATAGCTATCTTTCTCATTCTGAGCTAGTTCAAACGTCGATGCCTCTGAAGTAAGTTTTGGTTGCTCATCACCGTGGGTCATACATGTACATGGCCATCACCTCAAAGTCCTTCAAATGTGGTTGCATAAAAGCTCTTCATCTCCCTGAAATGAAAAAGAAAGAAACATATGAACGTCATTCATGCTGGTTCAGTAAAAAAAGGATGAGAAAGGGGAGAAATGAAGGATGCTTGACTCAGTACCACTAAGGACATGTAACTCCATTTACACTTTGCACTTGACCCGAGTGATGAACACCCCAATGACTGGGAGACATTACGTTTGCACTTGCAATATGAATGTTTAGGATATGCAATTACCCTTACCTGAGCTCCACATACTAGCTCCTAGTGAGGAAAAGCTTTCAACAAGATTGGTGAGGTTTGAATAGGATGAGCAAATGAGAGATTCAAGCAAAAGAGTATGCCTTGATTTTATAAAAAAAACTCGCAAAAACCTTCCAAGTACTGCAAAGTAGGGGTTGGTCACAACCTTCATCAACTTATTCTGGAGATCAATGGGTAAAAACGGCAGCGTTAGCCACCCGGAATCAAAGGTATGAAGGGAAAGTTTTGAAATAACTCTTATGCATACCCGATCTTATGAACCCTGGACTTTGCTTGATCCTTAGGATCTATTTTGACTCTTTTTGCTCGGGACGAGCAAAGTCTAGGTGTGGGGGTGTGTTGGCAATCGTTTTCAGTGAATTCTATCGCCAACATTCCTTCGGATTTCATACTTTCAGGACCATAACACTATGATTTTCACTAACAATAACAAGTTCCACAAGTTTTGGTGAATAGTTGATTTCAGGAACAACATATACAAAATTGAGCCAAATTGGGAGAATTCCTAGGCTGGCCAGCCTGGCCTAGGCCGGCCATGGAAACTCGTCAAGCAACTTCTCGATGATGGTCCTGAATAGAAGATCAAGCAAAGGACATGTGGCCTGCACAAGTGTCACAAGTTAAGACCGAAAGGCATACACCAAGTCCAATTGTGTCCACTTTCAGTGACTCACAAATCAATCAAGACCCAAACCGACTTGAGGAGAAATGTGCAACTCATGATCAATGTGACAGAGCAATGGAGGACCGAGATGTGCAAGAGTCGGGCCGACTGGCCTAGGTGAGGCCGGCCGGCCTCTAACTGTCTGCATTGAAGCCAAGCAAGCTCTACCGACCTCAGAAAGGAATCAAGAGCGTCCATGAGAAGGCAGTGGAAGATCCACGGCACCCCCAGGCCGGCCGGCCTAGGGGAGGTCGGCCGGCCCCACATGTCATCCTCTGCTGCTCTCCCTTCGCGTGGAAGTCAAGCAGAGAGTGTACTTCGCGTACAAGTGAAGCTCCAGCCAAGTTACCTACATCAAGATCCTATAAAAGGAGCTCCACCCCTCACTTCCAAGACACACCATCCATTAGAGAAGAGTGTTCATTTGTACTCTGTTGTATTAGAATAGGGAGAGAGTGAGGTGAGAGCTTTGGTGCGAACCTAGCTAAAGGAGCGGACTCGAGTTCTCTCGGTCTTACTCCATATTTTGTATCCACCTCTGAGGAATATATCTTTTGAGTAAGTTCCTTGTCTCAACTTTAGTTTCTCGCTAGCTTTACTTTCTACTTTAGTTACTTATTTAATTACTTCCTTTGATCTGCGGGATCCTGAGTCTGCGTAAGTAGCAAGTTCTACTTATTTGAGGTTGCTTTCTTTCTAAGTACATGGTAGGAGCAAGTAGCTCGATAGCTGTGGGCATGGTGCCCAGGCTTGGCTAGCTACCTCAGGTTGTGTTCCACCCCACGGAACCATTGTGGTAGGCGGCAGGTGGTGACAGCCCTGTTCGTCCCTCGTAGTCCACCATGGTCAGGTGTTTTCATAACAGTAGTGCCGACTGCCGTTGGACTCCGTTCTCACCCAGTCTGAGTTCTTCTCTAAGGCCGCCGAAGCAGATCAAGTTACTAGTTAGCTCGTCGCTAGGTAGAGTAGTAGGTTATCTGGAGTTAGGCCCTCTTACCTTTTCTCTGTTGGTGTGTCCGGTTGAGTAGTTCTAGATTCAGTCGAAGCTTTACCATTCCTTGGATTCGATATCCCAGGTATACTCCCTGGTGAAGGCTACATCGGTCTCTATACGCTTGCGGAGTAATTCGTTTAGGCTAAGGAGTGCCAACACATGCCAATCCGCTCTGCTTCGCCCACGTACTCGCTGGCGATGCCGCAGTACACGCCGATGCCCCTGGAGCCGCCAAGCTTCGAGCTCACGCGCACCAGGGCCGCGCGCCGTGGTGTCCTCCCATTCTACAATGACGGGGATAGCTCCTACGTGGCAGACCAGGTGGTCTTCGACGAGCCAGAACTAGACCCTCCACCTCCGGCGCCGGCAGTCGTCGATGAGCTTGGCATCGCTGAGCCGGCCATGGCACCCCGCTATCACCCCCGCCCCACCCCCGGTCCCGGGGCGCCGCAACACAACGGCGGCGGCAGGTTCATCCCGACCGGGCCCGTCCTGACCGGGGCGTACCTGCGCAGCCTCGAGGCGCAGTGAGGGGGAGGCCTAGGCCGGCCAGAACCGAGCAAGAAGAGGGGGAGATCCAGCCGTGACATGGCCAGATCCGGGCAGAGCGGCCGTGGAGGAGGGTCACCAGGCGGCGGAGCTTGTGCGGCGACGACAGTACTGCGCGGTGGAGGCAGAAACCGCCGCCGGCAGCGGCGGCGGTGGTTGCAGTATGGCAGAGAAGGGACGGCGGCAGCTGGGACAGGTTTAGGGTCGTTCCAACCCCAACCGGTGGCCGATCGGGCTTTTTGAAGCCAATCAGAGCCGCTCGGTCTGGCCCGCCCGCCCCTGTCCCCACGGGCTGAACTTGGCCTCGCCCAGCGCCCCTCCCCTCGCCCCGCCACACGGGCCGCGGTGGGCAGTGCGGCGGCCCAGCAGGCCTTCCAGCGCGCCCAGCTGCCCGCGCCCCGACTTGTCGGCCGAAAGAGGTGGCAGGCCGAAATCGAGATTGTTTCGGCCTGCCACCAAGTTATCATTTCCTTTTTTCAATTATGCATTTTAATTCAGTAATTTGCATATAAGTCCTCAGACTTTCTACTTTCTACATTCCAGCAAGCATGTGTGTCTGTAATCTTGCATTCAGACCCTCTACATTCCAAGTTAATGTATATATGTGTTTGTTCAGCACAGTTTAGCATTTCCATGTTATTTATTTACATTTACTCTTGCAAATTACTATTGTTGCCATTTACTTTATGCAATTTACATACAAAATGAAATCTCTATTTTGGTATAAATTCTTCGAAGTTGAGACAATATGACATCTACACATAAATGTATAGTGACTATCTCCTCAACTCCATGTTGAGACAGCATGAGATCTACACATACATAGTGATTATCTCCTCAACTCAGAATCAATTTTCCTTGAAGTTTGAGAAAACACGAGATCTACACATACAATAGTATTGTGACTATCTCCTCAAACTCGGAATAAACTTGATGGCTCACACATAATTTGAAATAGCTCTATTCTATCTAATTTTTTTGAAATTGGTCATATGCAAAGTGATATTCCAAAATCATTATGGGATCTACACTATAATTAGTGACTATCCCAACATATGATTTTCAAATTTTGGAATAAAAGAATGAATGTTGAGCTTAATCAAATACAAAATAAGCCTCGATTCCACACCAAAATATTGAGATTATTTAATTGTTGGAGTTCAATTTCATTGAATTCACATTATTGCATCAAGTTTGCCAAATTTCTCAAAATTATCGGCAAATTGGAATGTAGGTGAGATGGCTAACAACGAGTTTGAGGTTCTCGCTCATGATGGACACGACATGGGCAACGGACGTCAAAGTGAGTCTGTCACGATGCAGACTATATGCATGCTTATCGGACTCGGAAACGAGTAGGAAATCCATGACAGAAAAACAAATATGAGGCCTTATACATCATAAGGAATCATATCCACCTAGACTTATAGTCTAAATACATGATGGAGGAAAATCGACGTGCATTATGGGATAACCTCAAGAGTGCTATGAATAGCAAAAGGCAGTAGTTCTACCTGAGGCATCTCATGAGTGGAACTATCTGCACCTATAGGATTTTAAGACTGTGGATGAATACAATCATGTTGTTCATAGGGTAAGCCAGAAACTCCGGTTCTGTGGAAAGGAGCCAACTGAGTTGGAAAAGATTGAGAAGACATTGTCAACAATGGTTCCATCTAAAAGAATCCTTACACTCTCATACTGTTAGAAACGATGGCGAATCAACAATAAAGAACAACAAGATCAAACCACAAGAGACACGAGGATTTAATGTGGAAAACCCTCCCAATGCGGAAGGGAAAAACCACGGGCGCCAGCTAGCAAATCTTCACTATATCGGGTGTGTGTTTACAACGCCTATCGGCGGCTTACAAGAGGAATAGACTGTCGAGGAGAAAACCCTAAAGGGTATATAAACTGGCAACAGGTCAAGCCTTTGGCGACGGGCCTCCACTTCGCTCCGTCGAAAGTCGGACTTTTCTTGTGCAATGAATTTGGATCATAATATAACACATACCATGAGAAGAACTTTACAAATTATGCCTTACTAATTCAGACATTGCGTCAGTCAGAGAAGAACCATGAGATAACCATCTAGAACTCTCAGCAGCGCCTTATGGGAATTGCGCCTCTGCCTGAGGTACATGCAAACATTAAGCAATCTGGCCAGAATGGGAAAACCCAATCTGGAGGTTTATTTGGCAAAGGCAAGCGCAAGAGAACCCGCAAGCCACGTGGCAAATTCTAGAAAGGGAAAGGCATCTCTAGGCCAAAATATGATAAAAACAACAAAACCGCTTGTTACAAGTGTGGTTGTTACAATCCTGTGGCTAAGAAGTGTCGGACCCCGAAACATCTGGTGGATCTCTACATGAAGTCCGCAGGTCGTGCACAGGACAACCAGAAGTTTGAAGCACACTTCGCCTCTCACGAGATGGAGACAGGCACATCAGATCAAGCTCCACATGGAGCTGGACCAAGCAACGCCACGACTTCACCACCAATTGAGGAGAAACCTCTGGCCGTCCACGACATGATCGTAGACTACTCCACTGATGTGTATGGAGACCTCTTCTAGGCTCCATACTATTTAGTAATTCCATTTAAATTTGCAAGGAGTATTGTAATTCAAACATGATGTTGCTACCTATCATTAGCTTTGCTGGATGTAACTAAGTACTATTTCAATTAATGTCATTGGTGTGTTCTATATTTTTCATGAGTTTTATTTAATTCTGAATTATATAGATCATTACGGGAGTCAACCCAAATGGAGTAAGAAATGTGCCTAGTGGACAGCTGTACGACTAATACTATACTTAGGGAAGTGAGATATTTCCAAACTCTTACAAACAGAGAAGGAATGGTTCTTACCATCGCTGGACGCGATACTATGATAGTAGGTTCTGGAAAGGCCACTATCACACTTCCAATGGGTACACAAATACATATCGAGGAGGCATTATTGTATTCCGATTCAACTCGTACCCTACTAAGCTATAGTGATATCCGGAAAAATGGTATTCATGTGAAAACATATGAAGAAAATAAAGAAGAACTTCTTCTTTTTACCAAGGATATCGGACAAGGCAAAGAGACACTTGAAAAGGTGCCCTCTCTCCCATCTGGATTGTACTACACATATATCAAACATGTACCATATGTTGCATACAAAGTGATTTTCAGAATGTTGACACATTCCAAACTTGGCATGACCGCCTTGGCCATCCCGGAATCGAGATGATGAGAAAAATCATTAGCAATTCAATTGGTCATGGTGTGAGTGATAAGAAATTCCCACAATCCTCATATTTGATGTGCCCTTCATGCACAAGTGGGAAATTAATTTTGAGACCATCACATCTCAAAATACAAGCTGAATCACTCAAGTTCCTTGAATGCATTCAAGGAGACATATGTGGACCCATTCAGCCTTTATCTGGGCCGTTCAGATACTTCATTGTCCTCATTGATGCATCCACAAGATGGTCACATGTGTGCCTCTTGTCGACGAGAAACCATGCATTTGCAAAGTTGATTGCACAAGTCATTGGACTTAGAGCAAGACAACTGGACACCAGATAAAGTCAATAAGAATGGACAATGTGGCTGAATTTTCTTCCAAAGCTTTCAATGATTATTGTATGGCTTTAGGAATTGAAGTACAACATTCAGTGCCGTATGTTCACACTCAAAATGGTTTAGTAGAATCTCTCATCAAGAGAATAAAGCTCATCGCTAGACCATTATTGCAATATTGTAATCTACCAACTTGTTGGGGTCATGCAGTCCTACACGCTGCAGACTTGATACAATTGCGCCCAACTGCATACCATTTAGCCTCCCCGCTGCAATTGGTTCATGGTGATCCTCCAAGTATTTCCCATATGCGGAAATTCGGTTGCGTTGTATACGTACCGATCTCACCACCAAAGCGTACCTCTATGGGCCCTCACAGGAAATTGGGGATCTACGTGGGGTATTTATCTCCGTCGATCATAAAATACTTGGAGCCCCTCACAGGGGACCTACTCACTGCCCGGTACGCAGATTGTATCTTCAATGAAGATCATTTCCCGGCATTAGGGGGAGAATTCAAGTACCATATTGAATGCCAGGAAATCAACTGGGATGCACTTGACACCCAAAAGGAGGATCCACGTACCAAAGAAACTGAACTTCAAGTTTAGAGAATAACTGATTTGCAACACATTGCAAACAATTTGCCAGATGCATTTACCAACACCAAAGGTGCTGGAAAGAATAGAGGTACCAAATAAAACTATTCAGCTACCATCTCAGCAAGAGAAAGGTAGAGGTACGGCTTTTCCTAAGGCTGCGACTTCTCGTAAGCGCAATAGGAAACAGAGGAATGAACCCTCTGAACTAGTAAATGCAACTCAACCTCAAGTTGAGAAAGACCAAGTGGACATACCAAATCCACATCCCACATCAATAGAGCACTCTAATTCGGATGATGGGACATCAGAACACCTCGACAATGTTGTATTGGGAAATACTGAACAGTCGGATGAGGTGCAAGAAATTTCCACCAATTATGTTGATTCTGGAGAATCATACAACAGAAAGACTACAATTGTTGACACATATTTTGCGGCATCAATTGCAGAAAACCTCCAAAATGATCCAGATCCTAAGTTAATGGTAGAGTGCAAAAAGCGCTCGGACTGGTATAAATGGAAGGAAGCAATTGAGGCGGAATTAGCCTCCCTCACAAAAAGAGAGGTATTCTCATTAGTAATACCTACACCTCCCAAAACCTTTCTTATGGGTTTCAAATGGGTTTTCATCTAGAAACGGAATCAGAACAATGAGGTGGTGAGATACAAGGCGAGGCTTGTAGCACAAGGGTTCACATAGAGATCCGGCATTGATTTCAATGAAACTTATTCTTCAGTAATGAGTGGAATTACTTTTCGATACTTAATTTATCTGGCAGTGCAAAAGTGTCCATCTATTCAGTTGATGGATGTCGTGACCGCATATCTCTATGGGTCACTAGATTCGGATATCTACATGAAGCTTCTCGATGGAATCTCTGTACCGAATTCAAGCGCAAATTGCAACATGTATTGTGTAAAGCTTAAAAGATCATTATATGGCCTTACAGTCGGGAAGGATGTGGTACAACCGGCTGAGTGAGTACCTTATTCAAAAAGGTTATTCCAACAATGATGATTGTTCGTGCGTCTTCATAAAAAGATCCTCCACAGGATTCTGCATCATATCCTTGTATGTAGATGATTTGAACATCATCGGCAACACCCAAGATATAGATGAAGCCCGCAATCATCTAAAGACGGAATTCGAGATGAAGGATTTGGGTAAAACCAAATTTTCCTTAGGTTTGCAAATCGAGCACTTTCGATCTGGAATACTTGTGCATCAATCTGTCTATGTCTAGAAAGTATTGGAGAAATTCAATATGGACAAATCATATCCAGCAAAATCCTCCATGGTTGTTCGGTCATTGGACTTAGAGAAAGATCCTTTCCGACCACGGGAGGAAGGAGAAGAGATTCTGGGTTCTGAATACCCTTATCTCAATCTCATTGGAGCGCTAATGTATCTTGCAAATAGTACCAGGCCTGACATTGCTTTCGCTATAAATCTATTAGCAGGGCATAGTGCTGCTCCAACAAAACGCCATTTGGCTAGAGGCAAACAGATCCTTAGGTACCTAAACGGTACAAAGGACCTTGGATTATTCTTTTGGAATACCCAAGATTCTAGTCTAGTTGGATATACAGATGCTGGCTACATGTCTGATCCCCACAATGCCAGATCACAGACAGGGTTCGTTTTCTTTCATGGAGGAACGACCATTTCATGGAAATCGTCCAAGCAAACGCTTGTGTCTACATCCACAAATCATTCTGAGATTATTGCACTATATGAAGCCTCACGCGAATGCGTTTGGCTCCGCAGTATGATAAACCACATAGAGCAATCATGTGGAATTGATTCCATGAATACACCCACCATTATCTATGAGGATAATGCAGTGTGTTACACAGATGCAGACGGGTTATATCAAGAGCAACATGACAAAACACATTGCTCCCAAATTATTCTTTCCACATGAGCTTCTGCAAAGTGGAGAGATAAATGTCATGCAAACAAAATCTTGTGACAACCTCGCTGATCTTTTCACAAAATCTCTACCAACCTCCTCATTTGAAAAATGTGTTCGAGGGATCGGTATGGGGCGACTTTGAGAGTTGCAGGATTCAGGGGGAGTGTCTCTTGAAAATTAACTCTGTTCACATTACATTGAACTCTTTTCTTTTATGAGTTTTTTTCCCATAAGAGTTTTCTCATACAAAGTTTTTAATGAGACAATGTTAACATGAGCTTATGTCTTATCTCTTGTTTTCCCCACCGGGGTTTTTCTGGAGATATCAAAAGGACATAAAATACTCCTTAAACTCCATGAGTTTATGATAGAGTATCCACCATTCAAATCTTCCTTTTTTCTCACAGGGTTTTTGGAAGATAATTAATTTCATATGATCTCAAGGCTCGGATTCGATCAAGGGGGAGTGTTACGTTTGGAAAAGGGTGATTTCACCCGAGTGGTCAGAGGGCCACAACCGTTCCTGCGCTGGAGCAAGGCACCCACGTTCAGTCATGGCGTCGTGGGAAGCAGGCCACGATCACCTGATCGTGGGTAGTCTGAGTGGGATTACAAGCAGTTTGAACACTCTATGTAACCTATAAATACCCCCTTAATGATCAATGAAAACTACTGATTCCACTCTTTGCATTGTGTCACATTGTGTTCATTTACATTCACACACACTCTCACAACAAAAACACTGAGGTCAGAGCGTAACTTGTAGACTTGACGAGGTCCAAGCACCACGTCTCCACGTTCTGCTGCAGCGCGCGCGGTGATTCAAGTCCAGGCGCCGGCGTCATCTGAAAATCAAATCAAAAGAGCGCCATTTTGCTTGCCCCCCTTGCTTCTATAAATAGCATGCCACCACGAGCGCTCGGGCTATCTCGGCTCCGTTTCCATTCTCCGCCCCCGTTCCGCTCCATTCACCTCTGCACAGATATACACCGCCAGGCTGCCGCGGCTACACGCAAAGAAAGCTGCTGTCAGGCTGCCGGAGAGAGCGCTCAGGCAAATAGAGCCAGGAAGGAGTGCCGTCGCACTAGCGAAGCGTCGTCGCTGCGTGCATGAAGGTGCTGCAAGGTGAGAAGCCTCATGGCGCTTCTCTAATCTGCCGGCTCTGCTTTTCGATTGCTTCATCGTCAAGAAGCCTCACCCTTTCTTTCTCCTCTATGGTTCTGCTCCGGTGAAAAGCTGCCTTGGCCGGCTAGTAAAATAATCTCGTAGAGAGATTATGCCCGGCTGGCTAGTAAAATGCTAAATAAACAATGGTATACGCTGTTGGAATTTGGGCTTGGCCCATTAAGTATTTCAGTTATTCCGAATAAATCTCAAAGGCTCATGTGGTGCAAACCTTTAATCCCACATTGCTAGTGGAAGTTGAGGAGACCATGTGACTTTCGTATATATCTAACCCATAGGCTGCACCAAAGGATACATCAACTCGAGTTAGGGTTTTGCCTCTTCTCGTTGCTGCGCCGCTTCTTCATCCCGAACGCTGTCGTGCACCGGCAAACGGGAGAGCAGGTCTCCGGAACCTTTCGCCTTTGGAATCCTGCACCAGGAGAGGGCGAATAAGGTTTTTGGGAAGCGCCCAGCGCGACTGCTCAACGATCTTTGCCACGGCTCGTCCTCCGTCCAAGTTTGGTGCTGCGGCGTATCATCGCCTGCGATGTCGTCTGCTGCACTCCGTTCGTACGACAACCGTCACCCCGTCAGCGCCGTTCGTCCTCCTGAAGGCAAAAGCTCAGTACGTACACTGCTATTTAATTCAACGTTTAATCATGTGTTCTGAGATCATGATTATAGTACGTCTTGCTACTAGTATGATAGAGCTGTTCATGCTAGTTCTAGTCATGTTCATAATTTATTTATTTTAGAATTTAATCATACAATTGCCTAATTGTTCAACAATCCAAAAACTTTATTATAGGCAATCTGTTAATTTTATAATAGCTGGTTTTGCTGATGCATTGAGGCCAGACAAGTTTACTGGTGTGCACTTCAAGAGATGGCAATTTAAGGTCCGTCTCTAGCTTACTGTGCTGCATGCATGGGAAGCGAGGCTTGGTATTCCTGTAGGTGATCATTCTCCTGAGGAGAAGAGAAAGTTCACGGATGCCAACAACACCTTTGTGGGATGCGTGATAAGTGTTCTGTATAATCATCTGGTTGATGTGTACATGCACATAGCATATGCAAAGTATGCCAAAAACATCTTTGTGGGATGCTCTGGTTGCTAAGTATAGTGCAACCGATGCAGGCAGTGAACTTTACACCATGGAGAGCTTTCATGACTTTAGGATGGTGAACTACCATTCTGTTATAGAACAGGCTCATGAGATACAATTTCTTGTCAAAGAGCTCGAACTCCTGAAATGTCCTTTACCTGATAAGTTTGTGGCTGGATGCATAATTGCAAAGCTACCCTCCTCATGGAGGAACTTCGCCACTGCTCTGAAACACAAGAGATAGGAGATATCAGATGAAAATCTGATAGCATCTCTTGATGTTGAGGAGAAAGCTCGGGCTAAGGATGCTTCTGAGAAAGGAGGCGAGGGTAACTATAGCGCCAACATGGTGTAGAAGAACCACCCACACAGCAAGAACAGAAAGGCAACCCACAAGCCTGTCAAGACTATTACCTTCAAGAAGAAGAACACAAACGCCAAATGTGCTTCCTTCGCGTGCGGTGAAGGGGGACACTTCGCAAGAGATTGTCCTAACCGTGCAGATCACAAGGCAAAGGCGAGTCATGGATCAGAAGGATCCAAGGATGTCAACATGACAACTCTAGGCACCACTGAGGATGGGTACAATAGTCTATCTACTGTTCTTTCAGTTTTTCAATCCACGAGTTGGTGGTTTGACACGAGTGCTAATGTTCATGTGTGTGCTGACATCTCTTTGTTTTCTTCTTATCAGGCTGTTCAAGGGTCAAGCGTGTTGATGGGGAATGGGTCACATGCTTTTGTTCGTGGTGTTATGATAGATCTGAAGTTTACTTCGAGAAAGATCGTGCAGCTCAAGAACATACAGCATGTCCCAACTATCAACAAGAATCTAGTGAGCAGCTCCCTTCTTTGCAAGGACGGGTTTAAGGTAGTGTTAGAGTCCAATAAATAAGCCGTGTCAAAACATGGACAATTTATTGGTAAAGGCTATGATTGCGGATGCTTGTTCCACCCTTCCCTTGCAGATTTTTGTAATAAGTCAGTGAACCATATTTGCGGTGCTGTTAATGATAATGCGAGTGTTTGTCACTCTCGTTTATGTCACGTTAATTTTGGCTTGATGTCTCGATTGTCCAGCATGTGTTTAATTTCGAATTTCACCATTGCCAAAGGTTCAAAGTGCCATAGTTGTGTGCAATCGAAGCAACCTCGAAAGCCTCACAAGGCAGGTGAGGAGAGAAACTTGGCACCTCTCGAACTCATACATTCTGATCTGTGCGAGATGAATGGTGTGTTGATGAAAGGTGGAAAGAGATATTTCATGACGTTGATTGATGATGCATGTAGATTTTGCTATGTTTATTTGTTGCAAACTAAAAATGAAGCGCTAGATTACTTCAAAATGTATAAGACCGAAGTTGAAAATCAATACTAGAGAGAAAAATCAAATGTTTAAGGTTAAATCGTGGTGGTGAATATTTTCTCAAAATTTTTGATGAATTCTGTGAGGAACATGGTATTATTCATGAGAGGACGCCTCCCTACTCACCTGAGTCAAACGGAGTTGTTGAGAGAAAAAACCGCACGTTGACTGACTTGGTTAACGTCATGTTAGACACTGCTGGTTTATCTAAAGCATGGTGGGGGGAGGTTTTATTGACTGCGAGAAGATATTGGGTTGCTTTGGCTATGTAGATAGCAAGCCTTCTCGAACTCCTTATATTCCCAGTGTGATACTCCGAAAGAAAAAGAAGATTGCGAAAGATCAGCTGAGATACTCCCAGATAATTGGTTCACTCATGTACTTAGCTAGCACAATGAGACCCGACATATCTTTTGCTGTGAGCAAATTGAGCAGGTTCATGTCCAACCCGGGTACTGATCATTGGCATGCACTTGAAAGGGTTATGCGCTATCTAGTTGGTACTATGAGTTATGAGATTTATTATTCTGGGCACCCTGCTGTGCTTGAGGGATATAGTGATTCGAACTGGATATCTGATGCTGATGAGCTTTAGGCCATAAGTCCTTGGAGGTGGTGCGATATCATGGAGGTCTTTCAAACAGACCGTTTTGACAAGGTCAACCATGAAAGCAAAACTTATTGCTTTAGATACAGCCACTATTGAGGCAGAATGGCTGCATGAGCTCTTGATGGACTTGCCTGTGGTTGGGAAACCAGTGCCGGCTATCCTTATGAACTGTGACAATCAAATGGTGATAGTCAAAGTGAACAGTGCTAAGGATAATGCAAAGTCATCAAGACATGTTAAAAGACGACTGAAGTCTGACAGAAAGATGAGAAACTCCAGAGTGATAAGTGTGACTTATATTCAAATAGACAAAAAACTGGCAGATTCCTTTACAGAAGGGCTATCACGAAATGTGATAAAAAGTGCAACGAGAGATGGGTTTGAGACCCCATATAGTTGCCATAGTAGTAACCCAACCAATGTGATTGGAGATCCCGTGAATTAGGACCTGGGAAGAACAAGCTATCGGTTAACTAAGGAGAGTAAATTTCTTTTTGAACCCTCTCTTAGTCAAGATGCAATACTCTCAGATATTGTATGGTAGGTTGGCTATGTGCCTTAATATGTTTCTGTTGGCTTGGTTAAGCGAAGATGTTGTCCTACAGAGCATTCTTGAAAGAAGCACACCTATATGAGCCCGACTGTTAAACTTCGCAGTTTATGAGACTTGGGTAATCTCTACTAAGCTCATGAAGAGACCAGGGAGTATGATGTATATGCTCCACCCGCGGAGTTGGCTACTGGCAGTCGTGTACTGGTTATGACTTTGAGTGAAGCTTGTTCGCACCAAACTTGCAATTCAAGGCGTAGCCCATTGTTCAAGTTGTGGATAAGTGTAGCTTGAAGCTCTAGGTGAGAGTTCAACTTAACCGTCCTCACCGAAATGCTGGTATATCAAATGGTAGTGAAAAACAGGCAAATCTGTAAATGGGCATTTGAGATCTGGTGGGGGATTGTTGTAATTTGGTCTTGGCCCATTAAGTATTTCAGTCATTCCAAATAAATCTCAAAGGCTTATTCCGAATAAATCTCAAATGCCCATGTGGTGCAAATCTTTAATCCCACATTGCTAGTGGAAGTTGAGGAGACCATGTGGCGCTCCTATATATCTAACACATAGGCTGCACCAAAGGATACATCAACTCGAGTTAGGGTTTTGCCTCTTCTCGCTGCTGCGCCGCCACCGTACTCTTCTTCATCCCGAGCGCCGGCGTGCACCGGCGAACGGGAGAGCAGGTCTTCGGAACCTTTCGCCTTTGGGATCCTGCACGGAGAGAGGGCGAATAAGGTTTTTGGAAGCCCCTAGTGCGACTGCTTAACGATCTTCGCCACGGCTCATCCTCCGTCCAAGTCTGGTGCTGCGGCGTATCGTCTCCTGTGACGTCGTCTGTTGCACTCCGTTCGTACGACTGCCGTCATCCCGTCAGCGCCGTTTGTCTTCCCGAAGCCAAAAGCTCAATACGTACACTGCTATTTTAATTTAGTGTTTAATCATGTGTTCTGAGATCATAATTCTACTGTGTCTTGCTACTAGTATGATAGGGTTGTTCATCCTAGTTCTAGTCATGTTCATGATTTATTTATTTTAGAATTTAATTATACAATTGACTAATTGTTCAACATACCCCTTCGTACAGTCTCGATCATGAGTCAGTCCCCAGCAGATGCTTCAATTCTACTCTGGTTTGAACGCGATTTTGGCTCCAGCCAGTACTCGAGTTGGTTTGACTCGGCCACGGCTCAGACTCCGCTGCTGCCGCCGCCGCCGCCGCCGCCATCGCCGTCTACGCGAGGCTTGCTCCTACGTAGAAAATGCAAACTCAAAAGAAAACAAGGTCACATGCTGTCTGTATAAGGCAGGGTGTTGATCTGCTTGGGTCATCGAGCTAACCCAAAATTAAGAGATATTCATGCATGTTCATTGGTTGCTTTGAAGAAACAAACTATGTGCGGAAGCATTTATTTTTTAAATATTGCAGCCTCATGATCTGCTCCGTCCGCCTGCTGGAGACATAGAAATTAACGAGCTAGTATCCAAACCAACTAGCTTTGTATGATTCTATGGGTCTTGTTTAGAGAAATAACCAAGAGCTATTTTATAGTTTATGCAAATAGTCCTCCAATAAAATAGCCTTTGGACTGATTGGATCCCGGAACTATTTTATCTTTAATGCACTTTTTCAACCATTGAGATCCTCCTAGACTCGGATCCAGCGAAATGTGCCCCGCCATGGCCCATGGTGTGTGGCCGGCCTGCTATGCTTAATCGAAGCCGCCACCTTGCGCCTTCGCCACCTCGTGCGGCGCAAATGCCGATGCTAGTAGCGCCAGGGGTGGTGCCAGTGGTGCCGGCCTGGAGGGGAGGCGGCGGCGGCGAACGAGACGACGACGCCAGAGCCACTCGTGTGTCGACAAGCTATGCATCGGCGGCCATGCCTGCGTTGGAGGCGACGTGCTGCACGGAGTGCGGCCACAGGGGCGGCGCACGCCCGCGGCCGCCGTTGTAGGCGTAGCACGCCGCTCGCTCTGGGAAGTTGAGGTGGCCCGTAGCGGCGCCCCCGGGAGGCCGCAGAGGAGGCATGCGGTGGCGGCGTGCGCGATGGCGGCGGCCTCGGGCGCGGCGTAGGACTCGAGCCTCAGGTCAGGGAGGAGTTTGGTGGCGGATCCGTGGATGAGGAGGCGGCTACAGCGTCTGGGGCCCGGATCTGCGGATGGGAGGCGGCGGCGGCGCGGGTGAGGTAGCCGGCGCTGGTGGGGGAGGCGGATTCCGTGAGGGGAGGCGGAGGCGGGTCAGGGAGGCGGCCGCCATCGCGCTCAACGCCGCCGATGGAGGACGCGATGTTGGTGGCGGTGGAGGTGCTGGTGGAGGGACGTGCCGCGGGTGGAGGGATGGCGGCGCCGGTCATGCCCGGCGGCGGCGTGTCACGGGCGAGGCGAGGCGCCGCGGGTGGAGGGAGAGGGACGCAGCATCGAGCAAGGGAGGCCAGGGCGAGATCCGGTGCGGCCACAAGAGAGAGAAAAGTTACTTTTTAGTGGTCCCCACATTTTTTTTTGAGGGTGGGAGAGTCCTTCCAAAACTAGCTTACATTAAATAAATTGTTACAAACGCCATACGGCGGATCGAGAAGCCACACATGCCGGCCTATGGCATCAAACAGTGAGCTCTTGGCCAAGACATGGGCGTCAATGTTTGAGCTTTTACTCTCATGCACAAAATCTATTGTCTGGAAGCCCCTTGCCATCTCTTTTATCTCTTTGATAACATCACCGTAGATTCCGCGCTCCGCGCCTGTTCTAATATTTCCGACTGCGTTAGAGCAGTCACTAGCAAGCCTGATTCTGCTCAGCAGAAGGTCCTGGGCTAGAGCCACGCCTTCCCTGCACGCCAGGACTTCTATCTGTCTCCGGATCAGTCATGACTGTCATAACCACCGCGGACGCTCCCAGGAACAGGCCGTTTGCATCTCGAGCAACGACCGCGGCCGATGCCCGACCGTCGTTCTTGGAGACGGCTGCATCAACATTCACCTTCATGACACCTGCTGGTGGCGGGATCCATCGCGGGCCTTGACTTTTCCCCCGCGTTGTCTTCTCCACCTGGGGATTGGCCATCCCGAGATCAGCTATGAAGCGGTCCACAAAGGAGTGAGTAGAAAGCGGGCTCTGAAAACAGCCCTCATGTATCGCCTTCCTTCGTGCATGCCAGATCGCCCATAGGGTGACGACCACTCTCGTGCTATCTTCCTGTGACAGCGAGGAGAACACCGCCGCGAGCCATTCCCGTGCTTCTGGTTCATCCAGTTGACAGAGGTGTTCTGTAATCTCCTCCCTCTCTAGAGCCCATACGCACTTTGCCATTTTGCACTCCAGAAGAGAGTGTTTCCAGGAATCCGGTGATCCGCATATGGTACAAGCACTACTCGGCGCCATGTTCCTGTCATGGAGGACATCTCCAGAGGGGATGGACTGCCGAGCCAATCTCCAGATGAACACCTTGATTTTTGAAGGAACTCTGACCTTCCATATAGTTGACCACTCCTTCTCCATAGCCTGCGTGTTGGAGTTGCTTGGTCGATCACCCAACCATGCCTCATTTTTGTCCCTGTTATGGACCAGCATGCGATAGGCCGAGCGGACCGAGAACAAACCGCTCTTCTCATAATGCCATGCCCAGAAGTCCTCTTGCCTCCTTGTACTAAGTGGTATGTTCGTGATCACCTCCACATCTATTGGAGTAAAGATTTGTTGGAGCAGCTGCTGATCCCAGGAGAAGGAGGTTTGATCAATCAGTTCACTTACATGGCGTGGGGGGTCAGCAATGCAGCTCGTCACCGGACGGAGCAATCCGTTCCTAGGTAGCCAATTCATATCCCAAATTTCCGTCGTTTCTCCAGTGCCAATCCTGCGGATTAGTCCCTGGCATAGCACCTCCTTCCCTTCCATGATCGCACGCCATATGCGCGACGGGGAGGGCCCCACCTCGGCTGCTAGGAAGTCCTTCTCTGGGAAATATACGGCCTGTAATACCCGGGCACTTAGGGTCTCAGGTTCCACCAGCAGTCGCCAGGCCTGCCGAGCCAGCAAGGCCAAATTAAAAAGCTCGATGTCTCTGAACCCCATGCCTCCCATGTACATTGGTTTGATCATCTCATCCCAGACCACCCAGCATGTTTTTCTCTTTCCTTCTTTGGTTCCCCACCAAAACTTTCGCAACAGCCCATTGATGTGTTCACATAGTCCTCGTGGTAGCTTGAAACAGGACATAGAGTATGTCGGTACAGCTTGTGCCACAGATTTTATGAGAACTTCCTTTCCCCCTGCCGACAAAAACATCTCCATCCTTCCTTGCACCTTTTTCCACACACGATCCTTCAAATATTTGAAGGCACCATTTGCTGCTATTCCCACATCGGATGGCATTCCCAAATACTTCTCGCTTAGCGACTCATTGTGAACATCCAGCAAGTCCATGAAATAGCCCCAAATTGCACTCCAAGGAGGATATTTTTTTTGGTGGGCTATTTCGAAATAGCCCCTCTCTCTTTGGGCTATTTGGGGCTATTTGGGGTGGGCTAGAAAATAACTCATAGATCCAAACAGGTGATGGATGCCATTAATTGGCGTCACAGGCGTCTCTAACAACGGCAATCCTTTCATATCACAGACTACCATGCATGCGCATGCAAATGATCAGACATTGCGTCTGAACTAAAAGAAACCACCTGCGTATACAATGCCTCCGCTAGTATCTGCATCATGAGTAGATTAACCCGAACACAACAAATAAAACAAGTGTATTTTGCTAGTTCTGTAGCAGCAGTCATGTCCAATACATACTGTAGGCAGGCTTTCATACATCATATATTAAACAAAAATAATGCATCTCATGTCATAAGTAGTAGGTTAAAATAAGTATATGAGAAATAAATAAACAGTGTGCTTCTGCATTGCGTCCCTAAAGTCGCTGCGTGCAGGCCAACAGTGGCATAAAAACTAAACAAAGCCATACGTGGATTCAATCTCCACCCCATACTCAGCGGTGAGATAAAACATGGATATATATCAAATTAAATCAAAGGCCATATTCCTATAGCAACTCATATCCTCTCTAGCTATGCTATATAGTCATATACGACCAATTGCATATGAGCCGGGTAAAATAATTATAGTGATGATGCACATCACGTCATGCACTTGCGTCTCGAATATTTGAGCAGGCAAGCAGCGACCCATATACACGTGGTCATCAAATTTATGGTAAATCATGCGTGTGCATAAGCTTTGGAAACGAACAAGCTTATGCTTATGGCATGAAATTCACTAAATCAAGGTCTACACGGTAGGCATCCTTCTAGGGAGTCAAGGATTAGACTTTTCTTTTATTTTGTAGCTATGTAATAGGTAGCCATATGATGTAATCTTCTTTTATATACTCATGTCGGAACTCTTAATCAGGGGTGTTCTCTACGGAGATGTAATTAACATAATTGTTATGGAAATATAATAATGAGTAAAATGCACTGTGGGTACATGAACTTGTAGTGCTGTGTCAAATAGGTCCATAAACTTAGAAATCGGACATCTAGCCCCTCGAACTTGCGAACCCGTTCACCCCAGGTCCAGTCCGGTTTTACATGGCTTGCATGGCACTGTGCGCCCGCGATTTGCTACAGTAAACCCGGATTTGCTACAGTTACCGCGGTTTTGTTATTCCTTTTCTAATTTATTTCGGCTGAATCTTTGAAAAATCATAACTCTTCGATACAACATCGGATGAAGATGATTTTTATATGAAAATTGTAGCCCTCGACGAGATCTACAACTTTCTAGTTTTGAGTTTTTTCATTTGATGAAGTTAAGTTGCCCAAAAAAATTATACAAAAGTACAGCACCATAATAATCACGTACTTCTGCTTGTCGCACTAGAAAATTAATATATTTTTCTGTTTGTTGTCAAATGAAGACACTTGTATACTAAAATTTTAGTACTCTAAAAGATCTAGATTCTTAGAGTTTTAAGTTTTTATATTTGAAGTTGTTAAAATGTTGATAAAACAGTATAAAGCAGCATATTAAGTACGCAAAAGATGTTGAGGCTTTATACTATTTTATCAACATCTTAACATCTTTAAATGTAAAAACTCAAAACTACAAGAATCTAGATCGTTAAAAGTATTAAAATTTTGGTATACAAAGTGTCTTCATTTGACAACAAACAGAAAAATATATTAATTTTCTAATGCGACAAGCAGAAGTATGTGATTATTATGGTGCTGTACTTTTGTATAATTTTTTTGGGCAAGTTAACTTCATCAAATGAAAAAACTCAAAACTAGAAAGTTGTAGATCTCGTCGAGGGCTACAATTTTCATATAAAAATCATCTTCATCCGATG
Organism: Panicum virgatum; assembly: GCF_016808335.1. Taxonomy (NCBI): domain Eukaryota; kingdom Viridiplantae; phylum Streptophyta; class Magnoliopsida; order Poales; family Poaceae; genus Panicum; species Panicum virgatum. Next base: position 50,069,745 of record NC_053138.1, read on the forward strand.
TTGTATCGAAGAGTTATGATTTTTCAAAGATTCAGCCGAAATAAATTAGAAAAGAAAAAACAAAACCGCGGTAACTGTAGCAAATCCGGGTTTACTGTAGCAAATCGCGGGCGCACAGTGCCATGCAAGCCATGCAAAACCGGACTGGACCTGGGGTGAACGGGTTCGAAAGTTCGAGGGGCTAGATGTCCGGTTTCTAAGTTTATGGACCTATTTAACACAGCACTACAAGTTCATGTACCCACAGTGCATTTTACTTTATAATAATTATGGAAGTATGGACTAACAATACCTGAATTTACTTACTTTATTTTATTTAAATAAATGAAAATTAAACTTGTCTTGCTGATGTGGAGGCGGGCCATCGCTCGCCTGTTTTCCCGCCATCATACCTTACATCCATGATGAACTAATTGAATCTCTGATAAAGAGAATGCAACTATTTTATGTGATCAAACAAGAATTGGAAATTGCCAATATATGTTGGAGGATGTGAATGTACACATCACATACATTTCAAATTCAATAATCTGCAATCATACAGCTCCCTCCGTGTGCGGTGAGTACATGAATATTTGATGATAATCAAATATTTCCCATCAACATTTCGGTTATGTCTTGCACATCCTAATATCACCACCTCAGCATACACTTATGGGCATGAGAATATTGGAGGTATAAGCATCCATCATGCATTACATATACCTCGAATTATCCAAAGGGGATTTTAATTTATGGCCCGTACGCTGATTATATTGAGGAGTATTCTAGGCATTAGGGGGAGATTTATACCACACAAAGAATGCTAAGATTTAGGAGTGAATGTCACATCCTGATATTCTCTCTAAATTATATCCATGTACAAGAAAAATCTGGACTACTAGTTTGGAATCATATTTGCAATTTTTTTCAAATAATCTACCAAACATATTTACTAATGGTATTATCTATTTATCAGTCTTATTGTGCCAGAAACAATGGAGGTACCATTTTCAAAACCACTCAACTCCCAATAAGAGGAGGAGATGTATGGTCACAAGAAAGTTAGCTTCTTACAAGCTTGAAAAATAGTGGATTGACACCTTATGGATTCACTATCCAAATTCCAAAGCCTATGGAGTTCAAGGGTTAATATTTTCACAAGCAATATTAGTTATATTGAACCAATCATACAAAGTCCACAACGTCGACATTTCTACATCTTAAAATCCCTTACACCTACTGGATCCAGACCAAAAGTCCTAGGCAAGAGTGTTTTGATGCTCACTTCAGGTCAAATCAAAGATGGAAATTGAGGAGAATTGCTCTCACTAAAACAATGATTAAGTAATATCTTACTCTCATAATGCTTTCTTTATAAAGCATGGTGGAGAAATAGCAAGAGCTTGTACATGGCTTCACGTAGAAGCCTAGCTAACATACTACTAGTATGTGTGAAAGCTATGTTCCTACAATTAATCATTAGTAGATATTTAAAATTTGATAGATTTAGATACACAATTCAATTAGCTTTGTGTTAGGAATCAAAATCACAACATGCATTGTGTACACGCCAAGTCAATGCATGACTTGATATGGTCGGTGTTTGTGGTACACTGATTGGTTGACTTCTTTCCTCAGAAAGTTTACTCCCCACAACAATGGTTGCATAGGTGTGTTCGCATTGAAAATCCCAAATGGATTTTGTATCATCTCCGACCACACTGTTAATCATACAATCATTTTATGATGGATTATGAGATGAAGATTTGGGTAAAACCAAATCACGCTTAAGTCTACAACTTAAGCATTCACAGTAGTCTACCAATATCTAATGATATTGGATGATCGTATTCATCAACTCCTATGGTTGTTTATTCCCTAAACATTGACATTATTATTAGGCCCTGGGATTAAACCCTAGTACCAATAAAGCGCTCATGTATCATGCAAGTTGCAACAGGACTGATATTGCATTTGCAGATACTTGCTAGCTCACATAGCTCTACTTCAGTAATGACTTATCGACTGGAGTCAAAGGATTTTCAATACATATCTATATGGTACTAAAAGTTTTTGACTTGTCATTGGATGAGTTAAACGTAACCATAGTGGGATATGAAGTTACCGCTCAACTAGTCCTCATTAATGCACATCACATGCTGGTATTTTGTACTAGAATTCTCGTAGTAGATGTCATAGACTCTAACAAATATTCCCACATATCATTCCGAAATCTAACATTTATACATGCAAGATTTCATTGAGTGATTAATTGTGATTTCATCACATCACTGACCTTATCTATCAAGATAAGATTACTTGTATTGCTTGGATGCAAATAGGTTATGTGAAAGTAATATTACACTATTACTCAAAAATGGTTTATCCTCATGTATTGTGATACATTTGAGGAACAAACCTCTTGCAAATTAAATATGTGATTACTTCGCTAATTTAATCACAAAGTCCCTACCATATTTCACACTTTTCAAAGTGTTCATCGAACTGGTATGTGAGACTTTGTAGTTTGCAAGATTCAGGGGAAGTCTCCTAGTGATTATAACCTGTTAAGTACCATATTGCACTCTTTACTCTTTATGAGTTTTTCCCTCATGGTTTCTCATATAAAGTTTTTAATGAGGCAATATCAATACAAGAACATATATGTCGTATCTCTATTTTTCCCCACGGGAGTTTTTTAAGAAGATATCCAAGATATATCATGTCATATCGTCTTCTCCGCAAGGGGTCGTTTAGTGGATATCAAGGAACATTGCTCACTAAAATCTTATGGGTTTGTGATCGAGCAATGGCCATATATGCCGTATTATGTTTCCTTATTTTTCCCAATGGGTTTTGAAGGAGTTTTAGTGGCATATCCATATATATTTCCTCATATTTTTTCCATAGGGGTTTTTGGAGAAATTAGTCACTTTTATTGATCTCAAGTCAGGATTCGATCAAGGGGGAGTGTTAAAGATATTTTTGGATGATCTCATCCAAACTAATCGGGCGGGAAAGGATCTGCCCATGTTCACCACTTTACCCACGTCGTGCACGCATGTAGCACGTCCTCGTCCCTGTTCCTCCGTTTCCATGTTGTACCATGGAAGGATATAAATATGTACCCAGATTGATCAATAAAGATTACTCCATTTCAGTATTTTTCTCTATCTCAATCCTGTTGTATTCATTTACATTCATGTTGAATTACAACACCAACCACCGGAGGAAGGAGAAGAGATACTAAGTCCTGAATATCCATATCTTAGTCTCATTGGAGCGCTAATCCTCATATACTTATATCGTACAATGGACCTTGGACTATTCTTTCTAAAGACCCGAGACTCCAGTCTGGTTGGATAAACGGATGCTGGCTACATGTCTGATCCCCACAATGCCAGATCATACACAGGGTTCGTGTTCCTTCATGGAGGAACGACTATTTCATGGAAATCATCTAAGTAAATACTTTTGGCAACATCTAAAAATCATTATAAGATCATTGCATTGTACGAAGCCTCACACGAATGTGTTTGGCTCCGCAGGATGATAAACCACATAAGCAATCAATCATGTGGAATTAGTTCCATGAATAAACCTACCATTATCTACGAAGATAATGCAGACATGTTATATCAAGAGTAACATGACTAAACACATCACTCCCAAGTTACTTTTTCCCGCATGAGCTTCAGCCAAGTGGAGAGATAAATATCTTACAGATAAAATCTTGAGACAACCTCGCTGATCTTTTCACCATATCTCTACAAGTGTCCTCATTTGAAAAATGTGTTCAAGGGATTGGTATGAAATGGCTTGGAGAGTTGCAGGATTTAGGGGTAGTGTCTCTTGAGAATTAACTTAATTCACGCCCATTGAACTCTTTTATTTTATGAGTTTTTTTCCATAAAGGTATTTCTCGTATAAATGTTTTAATGAAACAATGTTAGCATAAGCGTTGTCCCTCCCCCCCTCCCCCCTCCTCCTCCCCGGGTTTCTGGAGATATCAAAAGGGCATAGAATACTCCTTGAAGTCCATGACTTATGATAGAGTATTCGTTTTTTAAATCTTTTTTTTCCACATAGTTTTTGGAAGATATTAAACTTCATTAATTTCAGCGGTGATTCAGTCAAAGGAGTGCTACATATAAAAATATCTGCTAACCTCATCACAGTCAAAAGCAAAAAAGGAGGAGCGGGAAATCTCCCGTGGCACTAGGACTTCATCGCCCACCCCGACCGCCTCCCAGCACGATGCGCGAATCTCGCAGGTCGTGCGGAGATGAGCAATGATGCCCACAAAGCCAGTATCATCGGCGGCACCCCTGCAACATTTACCTATAAATATGTCGGTCAAAGGAGTGTTACACATAAAAATATCTGCTAACCTCATCACAGACAAAAGAAAAAAAGGAGAAGCGGGAAATCTCCCGTACGCACGGCACCATGACTTCATCCCCCACCCCCACTATGGATGGCAACAGGTACAAATTACCCGCATGCCCGCGGGCAAAAACTCGCTAGGGCGAGGATACAGGTTTGTGTTTGTGCCCACGGACACGAGTGCGGGTTTGTACTTAAACCTGACGGGTAAAATTTCGCAGAGTTTGAAAAAGGTGTACCCGTGCCCGCTCTACCCGCAACAACAACTAATATGTGGACCCATATACAAGTATATAAGCACTTCTAGTGTGATGTAGCCATGAAAATGCTCTTGTTTGTTCAATTAATATGTTGATTTGAATGATTGATGGTTTTGCTCCATTTGAATTACTAATATTAGTGTTGCTTGCATGATCATGGCGGGTATGCGGGTGTACCCGCATGTACATGGCACCCGCAGGTGACGGATGCGGGTATAGTTTTGCACCCGTCGTGGGTCGTGAGTGCGGATATGGGTTTGAGAATTTCCTTGCGGATACGGGTTTGTACACTCCATACCCGCGGATACTGTGCCCGTTGCCATCCATAGCCCCCACCCCCTCCTGGCACAATGCGCGAGATGCCCGCAACACCAGTATCGCCGGCTACACCCCTGCAACATTTACCTATAAATATGTACCGAGGTCACCAATAAAAATTGCTCCATTCACTATTCATATCTTATCGCGTTTACACTGTTGGTTCCATTCACAATGTTATTATGTTCTACTCGCGAGTTCATTCAAAATTACAGCCCCCTCGGCGATGTCAAGGAACATTTTCAATTTGGTCCTGCTGAAGAAATCATTTCCAATTTGGTTGGAGTACCCCCATCCCGCAATTCCCCACCCCAAACCCTCGCCGCCGTGGCGTCGCCGCGCTCGCCGCCGGAGCTAATGGCTGACCTCATCAGTGATCCTCCTCAGCCTCCCACCAGAAGATCCCGCGTGCCTCATCTGCGTCTCCCTCATCTACAAGACCTGGCTTCGCCTCATCTCTAACGAGGCCTACCCCCGCCGCTACCACGCCTTCCATCGAGCGCCTCCGCTGCTCGCCTTCCTCGCCTGCAGCTACGGCGACAGCGAACCTCGTTTTATCCTGTTCACTTCACCCACCCCCTTCAATCTGTTGGTGTTCATCTACTCCAGCCGCTCACGCGTGATGGACTGCCGCCACGTCCGCGCCCTCCTCTTCGACATGTGGGCCGACAGCGAGGGTGCCCTCTCCGTATGGGACTGGCGGCACATATGTAGCCCTACCCACATATGTACCGGCGGCCATGCGTGCACGCAGGTGTGGCCTAGGCATGGCCATGGCAAACTGGCAACGACGAGATAGGGCGGTGGTGGCTACCCCCAGCGCCAATGCGAGCTAGGCTCCACCTTGGTCACCTGCTCACGCGCGTGTGCATAGCACACGCCTGGCGAAGCCAGGGCAAGGCCATGGCGGCGCTAAGGTACGCCGATGGAACGGAAAGGAGGGGTCCAACCGAGGCGGGCAAGGCTCCGCCTTGGTGGCCCGGCCTGGGTATCACGCATGCACGCGGTCATCAGGCATGCCCGAGCCGCGGCGTGACCGTGCTAGGCATGGCAGCGCTAGGTAAGGAATGGAGGTGGCAGATTGCGGGTCATGGCGGTGTATCTTGTCGGGCTCCTACAACCGTTCACACAAGAGGGAAGGCAGGTCCTACGACTTGCTACAGAAGGTGCATCGGCCACGAGCGGTAGCAGAGAGGGACGGCGGGCAGGGTAGGTGTCGTTCACCGGCGGGCTTGGGGATGTCGGGCCTCGGTGCAGCGGTGAGTCGGAGCAGGGGACTCGGGGCCGTGCCATGCCGCGCAGGGATGTCGGCGTAGACATTCTGGCGCAGGTGTGTCGGAGCAATGGCAGCAGTGGCTCCTCCTTCTTCTCCTCCTCGCCTCCTCTATTTCCTCCCCCTTTCTCTCTTCTCTTGGTAGCGGCGGCGGAAGGGGAAAATTCCCCTGGGTGGCCAGGGTTTTGGTGTCGCAGAGTGGGGATTATATAGGCCAGGGCTCTAGGGTTTAGGCCCAGACACCGAGGAGGGACTGCGTTGATGTGACGGGAGCAGATGGTGCCGATGTGGCGGCCATCCTGAGCCCCGCGGCTAGGGTTTTCGCGCGCAAGGGGAAAAGACAAGGTGCGGTGGCCGGGGCAGTGCGCCGTGTCGTCGGAGAGGAGCGGGCAAGGCCGTTGTAGCACGTTCGTGTGACACGGTGGTGGAAAGGGGCGAGGCGGAGGCGGAACAGAGGAAGCAGGGGAGCAGGCAGCGAGAGGTGGGGGATAAACCTGACATGTGGGCCCCACTTGTCAGCGAGCGTAACGGACCGGCGCGTACAAATTTACTAGCCGGTGATTCCTAGAAATTAAAAACTTGAATAAAATATAAGGACCTAATGCTAGTGTGAAGTATTTGAGTTCATTTGGATTTATTTGGCTCTACTTTGTACCATGTTGTACCATGGAAGGATATAAATATGTACCCAGATTCATCAATAAAGATTACTCCATTTCACTATTTTTCTCTATCTCAATCCTGCTGTGTTCATTTACATTCACGTTGAATTACAACACCAACCACGGGAGGAAGGTGAAGAGATACTAGGTCCTGAATATCCTTATCTCAGTCTCATTGGAGCGCTAATGTATCTTACAAATAGTTCCAAACCTGATATTGCTTTCGCAATGAATCTATTATCAACACATAGTGTTGCTCCAACAAACCCTATTGGATTGGAGGCAAACATATGGACCTTGGACTATTTTTCAAAAGACCCGAGACTCCAGTCTAGTTGGATATACGGATGCTGGCTATATGTCTGATCCTCACAAAGCCAGATCACAGAAAGGGTTCATCTTCCTTCATGGAGGAATGACTATTTCATGGAAATCATCTAAGCAAATACTTTTGGCAACATCTAAAAATCATTATAAGATCATTGCACTATATGAAGCCTCACGCGGATGTGTTTGGCTCCGCAGGATGATAAACCACATAAGCAATCATGTGGAATTGGTTCCATGAATAAACCTACTATTATCTACGAAGAAAATGCTGCTTGTGACACAAATGCAGACATGTTATATCAAGAGTAACATGACTGAACACATCGCTCCCAAGTTATTTTTTCCCCGCATGAGCTTGAGCAAAGTGGAGAGATAAATATCTTACAGATAAAATCTTACGACAACCTCGCTGATCTTTTCACCAAATCTCTACAAGGGTCCTCATTTGAAAAATATATTCAAGGGATTGGTATGAACGGTTTGGAGAGTTGCAGGATTCGGGGGAGTGTCTCTTTAATTCACGTCCATTGGACTCTTTTCTTTAATGAGTCTTTTTCTATAAGAATATTTCTCATATAAAGGTTTTAATGAAACAATGTTAGCATAAGGGTCCCCCCCCGTTTTCTGGAGATGGAGATATCAAAACGGTATAGAATACTTCTTGAAATCCATGAGTTATGATAGAGTATTCGTTTTTCAAATCTTTCTTTCCTCACATGGTTTTTGGAAGACATTAAACTTCATTAATTTCAGCGGTGATTCGGTCAAATGAGTGTTACATATAAAAATATTGGCTAACCTCATTTCAGTCAAAAGCAAAAAGGAGAAGCGGGAAATCTCCTGTACGAGTGGCACCAGGACATCATCACCCACCCGACCCCCTCTCGGCCAGGGTTAACGTATCCGACCGGTGACCGGTAACCACCGGCCTCCGGTTCCGGTATACCGGTCCGGTTTGGGCGGTTACCGGTCGGAACCGGTGGAATTCAAATTTGAATTCAAACTTCCCTGTTCAACCGGTTCCGACCGGTATACCGGTCGGTTTGGCCGGTATACCGGCCGGTTTGGATGGTAACCGGCCGGTTTGACTGGTAACCGGTCAAATTCAAATTTTTTTCTTTTTTTGTTTAAATTCAAATGCCCACAAAGTATACTAAATAAATGTTTGTACAACATATTTTAGTCTAAATGAACCCTCCAACCCTTTTTTATACTACTTTTACATTGTATTTGTATACTTTCGTATGCACGTTTTTTTATTTAACTTATAAATTCCGCAAACCATACTAAATGAACGATTTTTTGAGAAAATTTGACACCATTAGATTCTTTGCACCTTGAAATATTTTTAGAAATTTTTTGGGAATTTTTCATTTTTTTGAATTCAAATTTAAATTTTGAATTTGGACCGGTTTCATACCGGACCGAACCGGAACCGGTCCGGACTGGTTTGACCGGTAACCGGTCAAACCGGACCGGTTACCGACGGTTCGGTTAACCCTGCTCTCGGCACGACGTGCGAATCTTGCAGATCGTGCGGGGATGGGTGACGAATCTTGCAAATCTTGCATTTCGTTTCCGGCAGTTGGCGGGATTCGATAAAAAAACGAAAAGGTGAACCCTGGTGACGATGCCTAAAATGCCAGTATCGCCGGTGGCACCCCGCAACATTTACCTATAAATATCTATAAATATGTACTGAGGTCACCAATAAAAATTGCTCCATTTAGGGTGTGCTTAGTTCCTTATTTTTAGAATTTAAAAAAAATGTTTTTATATTTGAAGTATTAAATATAGACTAATCGAAAAACTAATTAAAGAACTCGTCTGTAAATTACGAGACGAATCTAATGAGCATAATTATGTTTACTGTAGATTTACCATAGCAATTTAGTGTCTAATCACGACCTAATTAGGTTTATTAGATTCGTCTCGCGATTTACAGTCCATCTGTGTAATGCGATTTTTCTTTCAACTATATTTAGTACACCATGCAGATGTTTTATAAATTTTTTAAAATTTTGAAGTTTGGATCTAAATAAGGCCTTACTATTTATATCTTATCTTTTTTACAATGTTCATTCCATTCACTCTACCCGCGAGTACATTCAATTTTACAGACACACCCCCACCCGGTGTGAAGGAACATTTTCAATTTGGTCCCGCTAAAGAAAACATTTTTCAATTTGGTCGGATTAACTCCCCCATCCCTCAATTCCCCACCCAAACCCTCGCGCCATGGCGTCGCCGCGCTCGCCGCCGCAGCTGATGGCCGACCTCGTCAGCGAGATCCTCCTCCGCCTCCCGCCGGAAGATCCCGCGTGCCTCATCCGCGCCTCCCTCGTCTGCAAGACCTGGCTCCGCCTCATCTACGACGGGGCCTTCCTCCGCCGTTACCGCGCCTTCCACCGAGCGCCTCCGCTGCTCGCCTTCCTCGCCTGCAGCTACGGCAACAGCGAACCCCGTTTCATCCCCTTCACTTCACCCACCCCGTTCAAGCCGCCGGCGTTCGTCTGCTCCAGCCGCTCGCGGGTCATGGACTGCCGCCGCGGCCGCGCCCTTCTCTTCGACATGTGGGCCGACAGCGAGGGTGCCCTCTCCGTCTGGGACCCCATCACGGGCGACCGGCAGGTCCTGCCCAAGCCCGACTGCTTCTACATCTCCGGTGCCGCGCTGCTCTGCGCCAGTGCCGCGGCCGGATGCGACCACCTCGACTGCCGCGGGGGTCCCTTCCTGGTGGTGTGTTTGGGCCTCAGCCGCGGCGCGACGGACGCGCATGTCTACTCATCGGACACCCGCTCGTGGTCGTGGGGCGCACAGGCCTCCGTTCAGTTAGGCGCTGATTCCTTCGGCGAGATGAACTCTCCAGTCGTCATTGGGGATGAAGTCTATTTCGCGCTGGACCTCACTCCCCGAATTCTCAAGTACAGCTTGGGTAAGGATGACTTATCTCTGATTGGCCCTCCGGACCAGGATGGTGGTAGCGAATTTGTTCTCATGCGGACGGAGGACGGTTCGTTGGGGTTGGCTGCTGTTAGAGATTCAAACCTTTACCTCTGGTCGAGGAAGGTGAATCCAGAGGGCGTTGCAGGATGGGTAATTTGTAGGGTTATCAATCTTCAGACACTGTTTTCCATCCACAACAGTAAGACAACTAGCGTTATTGGTTTCACTGAGGGTGTTGAAGTCATCTTCGTGAGGACATATGTAGGCATGTTCGCGGTTGAGCTCAAGTCAGGGAAAGTGAAAAAGGTAGCCGAGCTTGATTACTATTTTTCTGTCTTGCCAATCATGAGCTTCTACACTCCAGGTTTGGCGCTATCCTTTACTATGTTCTCTTAGTTGCTTGGTTTTGGTTTGTGAACAATCAGTTATTCAGTTGCATTGTGAATACTATTTACTACTCCTATATTTCAATTACATCAGCATAGTGAGAACACTAGAACACTTTCATTCCAGAGCAAACTTGACACACCTTATATGGCTTATGTTTTACTTGTTAAGGATCATGCTTTGGTGCATTTGCTAAAATATGCTTACAAACTTGTTGATCTGGTTTTATCCTGATACATTTTTTCAATTCTTTTTAAAGTGCTCTGTTAGTTTCTGGCTCATCTCCAGCTCAGTCTCGTAAACCTTTGAACTACCTATCTAAGAGCTCAACTGGGGTTTAAATGCTGAGTTGGTTAAGTGTGTTCTATCTTTTTCAGATTGTGGTAGATGCAATCACCGGCATCGACTTGCTGATTTATGATATGTCACTCCATAATAAGACCAATGAAATGGACAAACCATCATCTTAGTCTGCTGCCGTTGGCTTCTTGCAAGCCATTACCTTCAAGTGGTTTCTGTTCTGCTGAGTCTGGTTGTAATATGAATGGTACAAGTTCATTAGCATCATTTCAACAAATTCGTCCAGGACTTTTTAGTAGCAAACTGTATGTGGGCAATTAAATGCTGTTGTTGTACCAGAAAATCGCTCATCCAAACTGATTCTGGCATGCTAGTCATACTGTGTATTTTGGTAAATTTAGTTTGGCTGTTTCCTTGTGCCATCTGTTTGCTACCTCTACCCTCATAAATCATAATGCTACTACTATCATTCACCATACATGAACATGAAGATCCAGTGGTTTCTTCTTCCAGAGTATATGATACCTGAGTCGTCTACTTGATTCTTGCTTCCAGAGTGTCATCCTTCCGCTCACTACTACTTTCGCTCATACTACTACACAGTGCTACTCATACGAGGAAACTGTCACTGTTCCCCAGCAAGGTCACCAAACCTGGCAGTTGACACGGTCTGAACCCTGAGCTTCAAAGTAGATATCAGAACTGATGCTTTGCTTGTAGTGATCATATATGCTTGTAGGGATCATACAATCTAGCATATAGAGAATGCTAGACAACTTTTGTGCTACAGCAAATTGAACTCATCGGGTTTTGGTTAGATTTGGCTTATCTAGGGATCATATATTGGTGGAATCCCTATATATGCTTCCAACTAAACTTGTTGATCTGGTGGTATTATTTTGCTACATACTTTTCATATTCTTATAAAAAATAATATGTTGTCTTCTGGCGTGGCTTAACCTGAATTCCAAGCTCGGTCTTGTAAACCTTTAGAATTCTTTTTTGTTGGAGCAGGGCATGCATTGAATCTCATATTGTAAGCCTTCCAAATTATGAATAGTATTGAGCAGGACTTTTTTTACAAGACGAGCTGGACCTTTAGATGCCGAGTTTTTTCCCCTTGTCAATTGTTGTTTGTTTTTTTCGCAAAAAAAATGTTGTTTAAATTTTGAGTTGGTTTAGTGCATTCTATCATTTTCAGATTGTGGTAGATTGTCATCACTAGGAAGGACTCGCTGATTTCTGATGTTCCACTAAGCACCAAGACCTGGTAAAACTTACGAATGCATCATCTTGAGTCTGCTGCTGTTGGCTTCTTGCAGAGCCACTATCTCGGTTATGGTTTATTTTGTCGATTTCGTTCAGGTCTTTTAGTCGCAAACTTTATGCACATCATTAAACACCATTGTAATACCAGAAAACACACGGCGAAAATCAATTCAGACGAGCTAGTCATACTCTGCAAAATTCAGTAAATTCTATTTGGCTGTTTCTTATGGTCATCCACCCGATCCGATAGTTCATTCTTGTGGAGATCCTTCTTCCAGTGAGGAAAGAGCTCGCTCCTTACTTGGAAGGTTTTTAAACTCGGAACTCTCAAAAAGTAAAGCATTTTTTATTGCTTTTTTTCGAGATCATGCTCTAATCATTGCAAGAACATGGATGACGATGGATTTCCACAAGACTTACTTGGAAACCACGGTCTCCAAGCATCTTCAAAAGTGGAGTGTATGTTTTTGCTTACCTGCTGAGGGTAGACATTCCATTAGATGCTACAAAGTGACGCGCATCTGCACTGTGGTAAGAAATGTGAATGAACCTTCTGAAAGCTGCCATGGCCATCACTTTCCTATAAACAAACTCCACGCCATGGGCAAAAAGGCAAGGTGACTGCTCAGCTTTCAGATCTGCCTGCAAGTTATTTAATTTTGCTCCTGTAAATGTGAAAGGATGCTTTCATAACATGCCACCATCACAAACTTTTAAACTGCTTTTTTTTTGTTTCCATGGCCAGATTGAATTCAAATTAATGCAATAAGAAAAGTATGAATAGGAAAAGAACCTACCACCAAGAGACACAAATCTAGTCAGTAATAACCACGGGGGCGGGCGGGCGGAATCATTTTGTCAGAATACATGGCACCAGCAATATCCTTATCGGGCGCATTGTGGCCATTTCGGTTATTGTGATGGTTAGGTGTTTACCCTAATCATAGCGGTGTCGGTCATCAGTGTCATGGATCATGAATGATAGCTTCTAACAGACACAAGCAAGGTCCCTGTCATACCACTGGGGCTCATCCGACAATCTGAGCCGGTTAGTTGCAGAATTGCAATCAAGCCATCTGTAAGATGAAATTGAATTGAGTTCAGAATTGCATTTTTGATGGCTCTGATGAAATGCAGCTGCAGAGCTGCTACGAATGATTTGTTTTATTGAAAGTTGCTGCTACGAATGATGCACGCACGCTTGACAAGTGATGTTGTAGACATGTGCAAGACTGGAAGAAGCATGTGATGCTTCCATATGATGTTGATGCCTTGTGCAGCAGAATCCTAGGGAGGAATCAGACAAAGGTGTGCTATAGATAATACGGAATCGTAGCAGTTCGATTACTTTGTGACTTTTCTTGGGATTCTTCAGTGCTTTGAAACTAGTGAAATTTTGGGTATAAAAAAATTGGCAATTTTTCATTTATTATAAATGGATCTCGTTTGATCTGAAAACAATAAGCTTCTGTACAATAAAATTGGTTTCATGAAATTGTAAATTTCAGCTGGAGTTAAATTATGCATGAAATTGCGTGTGGAGAAATTCCAATATAAAGGAGACAATTATTATATTACGCTACTGGTAATAACTCATCATGCAATGAAATGCAATTGCCAGGAATCCATCAGTTTCAGTAGTTAGCCAAAAAAAAAAGGAGCAGCACAGGTTCATGCAAAATACGAGTAAAATCTACTGGTGCATCCAATAGGAACCAATTCATATGCAGTAGCAATGATAATAGCATAAGCTCTGCTTATTCTTTTTAATTTAGTGATGCTATTGACAGGGTCAACAGTTACTGAAATACAAGAATCTACATGTACACCCCCAGCCTTTGGCTACTCAAAGAAAAAAATGTAGACTCTATCCGAGGAAATAGTGTGAAACTGTACCAGGGCCTCACTAAAAAACTTCAAATTCTAGGTCCTCGGAGTTACTTCTAAACTCGAGGCACTTGCCTTCTTTCTTCTTCCGCTCTTTCGCAAGAGTCACAACATTGCAAGGTTGTGTCTCTGGCGGAGCAGCAGACCGTATCAGGGCCCAATTCAAGCCTTCAAAGAAAGGATGCTGCTTGATCTCAGCAGCTCCTCTCAACGATCCAAGTCTGTTCTCAGGCTCCTTCACCAGCAAACCTCTGATGAGGTCTTTGGCGTTGCTACTCACAACTGGACTGTCCGGGAACCGGAGATTCTGTGAGACCACATTTGCCAATGTTTCATCGTTCCCAGGTCCTCTGAAGGGTGTCTTGCCATATAAAAGTTCATAAAGGAAGACACCAAAGGTCCACCAGTCAACGGCGCTTCCATGGCCATCCCCTTTGATGATTTCTGGTGCAAGGTACTCATGCGTGCCAACAAAGGAATTTGAGCGTGCATCAATAGGCTCTACAACAAGCTGAGGGAGCCTTTTCTGGGAAGATTTAGGCTTCCGAGGCTTTGGAATTGATGGTAGACGTGGTGTGAAGCAAGATGTTTGGGCACAAGAGGGCTGCTGGAGGCATGATGAATTGATGCAGTACTTCTCAGCACAAGGTCCAGCAAGTTTCCTTGGTTGGTGGTTTGCTTCTACAGAGGATGACCGAAGCAGCACAGGATTCACTGAGCACCTCAGTGAGAGGTCAAAGTCTGATAGCATTATATGTCCATCTTCACGAACTAGAATGTTTTCTGGCTTTAGATCACGATATATGACCCCTAGCATGTGAAGATATTCCAAAGCAAGGAGAACTTCTGCGACATAAAACCTGCATAGCAATCATTTCATCACTACCATCAGTGTATCAATCTAAAACACACTAGTTGAAGACTAAATGAATGTACAAGAAGAAAGAAAACAGGACCTGCATAATTCACAAGGACAACGTAGTAGAAAATACCAAAAAAAGGAAAAAAAAGTTTTATGTTTACAGTTAACTGTTGACAGAAATTTGTTACTGTTTGTCCATTGACGCCATATAGAAGAATATTTCTTTTCAGATAGTTCAAGACAAGCAAAAAAGGGCCTATAACATTGTTTTTTTGCGACAAGCTGATGGGCATTAGATTGGATCCCTGACAAACCAACTAAGAATCGGATCACTACAACTAGATTCCCATGTAACAGTTAAAATTGAGGTACAAATGCATGCTAGCAGAAGATAACCAGAAAACATAGCTATTTGTGCAGAAGAACATAGCAGATCTGTATATTTGAAATTCAAAGGAAAGCAAAATGCTAGATAGCAATACGACTTCAAAGTTCTAAACAAATTCAGAATAGCTAAAAAGTTGGCTAAAATCTTCATCCGGCTGTATATATGCTGCTTTAAGGATGCAAATCTATCTTGGTGCCAAACAGGAAAATTGCAAATTAGATCATCACGGAACAACTTTGTAAAGTAGACAATGCACAGTACTATATTCGTCATCACATTCCTTGATCACCAGGCAAATTTTGTTTTAGCAGAATTAGCACAAGTCAGAGAAGGAAGAGATCAAACCATGGAGACTTACAATGCACTGAATATAAAATAATGCCTAAGTACTGAATGGAATTTACCTTGCTGCTGGCTCTGGAAAGCTTCTTCCAGGTTGTTTTTGACGAAGAACGTGCAAATCACCACCTGGACAGTACTCCATGACCAAGCATGAGAGATTGTCTGTGGTAAAATGTGCATAAAGAGTTGGGAGAAAAGGATGATCGAGTATTTCTAGTATCTCCCTCTCAGCCTGTGCTCGTAGCATCTTTTTTCTATTAATAAGGTACTCGATATCCATAACCTTCAGAGCAAATAAGCAATCAGAATCAACCAACTCAGCAAGATACACTGTCCCAATGTCCCCACAGCCAAGCCTCTTCAGAAGCTTGAAATTGTCGAGACCTAACGATCCCTGCTGCAATGCTAACTGACGAATGGTTAGCCAGCGCAGATCCTTTGCCATGTGTGGCCTGTTATTATAGCCACACAATCCAAATTGGCTCTCATCGCTGATACTCGTGCTACAACCATACTCACTAATGCTGCTCTTCGAATTCTGGGAGCACTCACCTTTTTCCTCTGCTCCCAACCACTCGGAAGATGTTTCATCAGATTTTTCTGGCCCTGGAGTTGATTTCTCTTCTTCTGCATAGCTGGTGGGATTTGTAATGCTAGATGTTGAAGAGCAGCTGGTTGATGCGAGGGAGATTGACTCCTTTGATGAACAGAATTTTGTGCTATTGGAAGAATCACCCAATGAAGATGGTTCTTCTTTCAGTTTCTTCTTAACAGCTGTCTTGCATCGGAAGACTGGCTTGACAAGCCTGGACGTAGTGATGGGCTTGCTCAAGATTGGGACTCTGGGAGAGCCATCAGCAGTAGCTGCAGAAACTTTACTTCCTAATTTATCACTTTCCACCAAGGAACTCTCATTATCAATAGGGTCACCACTAATGACATCTTGGATTCTGATCTTCCGAATCTCAGCTGAGGTTGAAGACACAGAACGGACAGAGGTGACTGCACTTCCATCAGCTGTCTCGAATTCACAATCTTCACTGAACTCGCTCATACCTCTAGATGAACTCTTATCCATCTTCTCAGGAGTGATCGATATTTCAATCAGGTTCATCTTTTCATCATCATGCAGAAGACCCTCAGTACTACTTTGGACCATCAAAGAGGCATAGAGCCTGTGGATAGTCCCAGCTTCAGATGAACTTGAAGATCCAGGTGACATCGACAGCCTCTTCATTGCAGCCATTTCTGATGCCTGGGAAATGCATAGCCTTCTCAGCGCCTGCTTCATATTAACAGTCTTGGAGGATATCCCAATGCCTGCATTTTGAGACAACCCTGACCTAGCTGGTTTCTTGAGAACACTCTTTCCCAGCGCATCTCCACCTGTGCTGGCAGGACTAAGCGCCCGACGGAATGTTCTGCTATCAATCGCTTTAAGAAGCTGGTCGAGGTCATCTTCCACAGGATAATCATGGCATTTGCTGCGTTTCTCCTCATCCCTGAGTTTAATATGCAGCAAGCTGGATCCACCAATGGGCGCACTGTCAAATTCTTCCTCTATGGATTCCACTATCTCGGAGCTACAGCCGGACGACCCCATGGCTCCAGCAGACTGATTCAACACGGACAAACAAGGAGTACGTCAACTCAGCCCGATGCCGGCAGGGACATCCGGAGCATGCAAGTCATACTACAATACCTGCACCTTTCACAGAGACGTCATCCGAGATGAGAACCCCAGGGAACTCCCAGGAAAGCAGGCCTTTTTTATAACTAGTGCAGCAACCAGTGGCCACCCTGCCAAGATCATGAGATCCAGAGTTAGTGATTGAGACATGGCAACAGCTACATCTTCCAAACTAAAAGGAATTATACAAAAGGAATTGAGAGGCGAGCGCTGGGCAAAGCTATATATTCAGGCAAGCTCGCGATTAATATTTTTATGCACATACAAATTTACTAAGAATTTAGAAAGGAGCAATTTAACCTTAAATTTGATGGCTCACACAGTTCAAACAAAACTTTTTGAAATCTCGGTCTTTTGCACAAATTAACACTCCAGAAAGATCTGGGAGGTTACACGCCTCTTCCAAACTAGGCCGGTTAAATCTACTAAAACCCGCCAAAGCAAGTGGAAAAATTGGAACTTTTTTGCTCAAGAAATACACCAAGCACGACTCCTGATCCAGACGGCAGCGGCGGCGGCGCCTCGCCGCCGTCGAGGCCGCATTTCGTGGAAGCCGCTAGAAACTCCGTCGGAGTACCGTATTCGCGTGTAATCTGAGCACGGACGCGCCCAAGGACCAGATTTGGGATGGGGAAAACGGCCGAAGAGCGGAGCTGAAGCTTACCAAGAAATGCCGGCCCGGATCTCCAAGCTGGAAGGAGAGGCGGCGGCGGCCCAGTGGAGCCGGGGTCGTCGGGTACTTCTGGGGAGACGAACTCGGCTGCTGCTGCTGCTGCTCTTGGGAATGGCGGCTTTGGAGAAGGCGGGGAGAGAGAGGGAAGAGAGCGAGAGGGAAGTTAGGGAACAGCGAGAGAGAGAGAGAGAGGACGGGGGGTGCGCCCCACGAAGACGAATCGGCCTAAAAGGGCATCCAGGATCCTCTGTGCAGAGGTCACGAGTGGCACCGCCCGCGGCCGTTTCGGCGCGTTTTCAGCCGTCCGATCGTCGATCTGAACCGCTAGGATTATTTGTTACAATACTGGCCACTGGCCGGGCAGTTACCTTTCATTTTTGCCTACTCTCATTTATGGGTACGTAAATGAATGCCGAGAACTGAACTATTTTTTCCCCAATTTAATTGTGTCAAAAATACACATTATTTGATGCATTGGTATTTTTGCCTCCAGCTATGACAATCATCATCCAGAATCAAGAAATCCAACTCTATTTGGCTGTTTTGATGATTTCAGCTAATTCAATAGTGATCTGTGCAAGAGAATAAGCCGAAAGCAGACAAACTAAACAAAGAATGACAAAAAAAAATTGTCAATAGGTGACAAGGATTATGCACCCTTATGCTACCGCGCACCTATTAACAAGTCGAATAAACATGTGTTGCGGCATAACCCATCTGGTGTTTGTCACGCCTTTTCAACCTCATCTTTAATTAATAAAATTATGTAAATTATATTTTCGAGCTCAAACGTATGGACGAGCGTACTACTAATTAGGAACATACCATAGAGGAAAGCAACATCAAGAAGAAGGATATATGTAGATGAAACGTTCAATCTTCAGCTAAATATTAAAAAAAACTTTCCGACAAATGAGGAGCAACTTAGCTATCGGCGGCTGTGATTGCTAAGCATTACAAGTAACTTGCAATTACTTGCAAGTGTCACTTTCAAAAAGAAGTTGCTTGCATATGGTGCAAAAGATCTTGACCAAAATGCTGGATTTTGATAGACTTTTTTTTGGTTCGGGTTTGCTACTTGAGAATAATATTAATGGGGGCAAAAAAAAAGTTGGGGTCTTAAGAATTCGCTACTTGGGGGTGTGTTTAGTTGGTGAAAATGTTGGATTTTGGTACCGTAGCATATTTCGTTGTTACTTGACAAATAATGTCCAATCATAGATAGATCCATCATGTGCTAATTAGTTAAATTATGTAATTAGTTATTTTTAACTACATTTAATGCTTCATGCATGTGTCCGAAGATTCGATGTAATGGATACTGTATAAATTTTTTTAGAAACTAAACAGAGCCTGGAGGGGGGGTGATAGAAATGGATTCTGGTTAGCATACAAATGGAAGAACAAAACGTAAGTAATCCAACCCCAAGGTGGACTAAATGCTGGTATATATCCTGCTGGAACTGAAAAAAGAGCAAAAGCCGAATTATGGCTCCTTTAATTTTAAAAATTCAAAGTCGTTGGACATTTGCTACACAAAGGAAAACCATGACAAGTACAGCCATTGAATGCCTTTGTTCACGTAGTAGGTTACCACAGCATATGGTCCAGACCATATATGTTAGCTGCTGCCGGCTTTGTACACCCTTCCGCGCAAATGGTTGTCCTTTCAGACATTGACAGAGCTTTAATTTGACCAAAGATTTGATGGTAATCCATTTTTGAGACACAATTCGTTTAAAAGATTGAGACATAAGGAAATTACCATACCATGAGAATATGTTAAATACCATGATTATCACACTCTAAGAGTACAAATCAAGAAATGGGCAAACCTAACTAGTAACCTTGAAAGCAAATATCCATATTTTAGTACTACCTCCGTCTCAAAATATAGCTATTTTAGATTTTCTCCAAGTCAAACCTTTTAAACTTTAACCGTAGATGCTAAAGAAATTAAAGATTGACAATATAAAAGTGATATCAGTTTATTTAGAATAAAACCAACTATCACAACATGTAACGTTTTCTATTTATTTTATTTTTAAAAATATTATTGGTCAAAGATGAAAATGCTTATTTGACCAAGTCTAAAAGTTGTTATATTTTGCAACGAGATAGTATTACTTTCGTATATTGTTGGCCATCTATTTACAAAGATATCCTTTGCCAAATCAATTATTTTTTCCCTGCTCTGACGCCAAATAGTAGTAATCCCATCGTTTAAGTGTTCCCTAGACCTTGAGTCGCTTTAGTTGAAATATGCACATGCATAAAAAAGATAAAAATAAATAAACATATATGCATGTAAATACTAGTGATTTTTTATTTTTGAGTAGGGCTTGTAGCCTAGTGATTATAAGAGCCTCGGTAGCATCTGAAGTCCTGGGTTCGACTCCCTATAGGAGTGAATATTCTGGGATTTAACAGCGTTGTGCATTAAGTGGTAGGCGACGTTCCCGTCGATAGCGAAACGTTTGTGGTGACTTCGTCAATCTCGAGGATTTGCCGGCTCAGTCTTCGAAGATACTCACAGGGGGTACCGTTTGCGTACGTGTATTCATAGGAGTGTGAGTGTGCGTGCGTGTGAGTATGCGTACGTGTGAGTGTCTGCGTTGTACTGTGTAATCTCAAAAAAATTATTATATGTAAAAAGGTGTTGCTAAAAAGAGGAGAGAATTTGCTGACCTCACGGGACGGTTATATTACGTGTGGGAGAGTGAGTGAGAAAAAAAAGTGACGCGTACGTCGAAGAATAATAAAATGTGAGAATGGTGCGGCGACGACAATGCATGCTGCGTGAAAAAAAAATTGAATCTTAGTCGGTAACGGCAACGACCGGTGGTGATTGATGGATCGATGGACGGACGCCGGCCGGCCGGTTTGGTGGATTGGTTGAAGAATGCGTGCATGCGCATCGGTTTTACTTGCTTTGTTTGTGGCAACGAATTAAGAATGGCAGCTTGGCGTCGGTCGTTGCTAAAATAACCATGCAACCAATCCATTGATGAGCATCCATCCGTTTCTTTTGTCCCACGGATAAGATTAATTTCTGTTGATTGGGGCTTTAACTGTACTGCTGATTAGCCTGCGTTCGTTGGAACTCAATCATGAGGTGCCAACATTCAACATCTATCATCAGCAAGCAATTCAGTACTGTATAATTAATTACCTCTTGATCATCCCTTATTGGCCATCACAAGCATTTCTAATCCCGGGCTCAGCATGGGCTAAATTTTAGAGGCGCCAACATGGGAGGATAAGTGAAATTTTACCATGCTAGGTCAGTAAAGTAGGCTCTACCTTTAAAAAAACATGCACAACACAATGCTAAGACATTTCCTGCTCTAGGCAGAAGTGTTAATCCGGATGCAAGATTCTCATCACAATGCTTAGAGTTGAACTTTAAGTGAGTTGTGGACACTCTTCTATTTGAAACATAAGAATCTCTTAGGTTGCATGTGTGAAAATGGTTACATCTGGCATAAAGAAATTTTAAATATATATGCAGAGTATATATATATATATATATATATATATATATATATATATATATATATATATATTAAATCATTCAAATTAGAGTTTGAAAACCTTAGTAAGTCTTTGCTTGGCTAGGCATGAGATTACCTAAAAAGGAAATTAGGTTTGTTCCTTTAGTTATAAATCTTTGAGCCAATATGTAAAAACTGCTGAGTCAACAAGAAAAATATTTTACAACATGAAACCGTGAGGGTTCCTCACAGAGTCAAGAGAATGTTGAATAACTTTCTGTAAAAGAATTGTTGAATCAACAATCCTCCTATTAAAATTTTGAGCCATCAAAAGTTGAGTTAGCAAATTTGTAAAAAAAAATTGTCAACAAGAAAATGCTGAATCGACAAACTCCATAAGTAAAAAAAATGTTCAGTCAACAAAAGTAAATTTGGGAAGGCACATCCTAGAAAGAAAAATTATGTGGGAAGAAGTACACTACAAAGGAAAGAGGTGACAGAGTATTGGATACACTCCCTCCATCTTAAAATAAGAGTACATTTCTAACATCTTCACAAGTTTAACAAGACTACATATATATTTTTCGTGTGCATCTAATGATATTTATTTGGTAGCATAAATATTGAAACTTCAAACCAAGATAATAGCCTGCTTTTTTTGAAAATTAAGATAATAGCCTGCTTATTTTGTAGAGGGAGACAGGGAGTATGAGCTGAATTTGAGCCTGTGTGAGCTAGCAACTTTTATAGATCTCAGCGGGCGCGCGTGACAATTATTGTCCCCACCCCACGCGAGCAAGCAATCACGGTGTCACTCTGTTCCTCTGGGCAGGGCGGGCCCCGGCGTCTTGTCGCGGTTTGGTGCATGGCATCATTGGCGTAGCTGCCCGGAAGGGATCAGATTCGGGGCCCCAAACCAACTTCAAGCCAACGAGAAATTTATACCACAAATCTTGTCGATTCCGTTGCCAATTAGTTTAATCATACGAATTAGTAGTATCTGCTGGGCAGGGTGATGTGAACTCTCTGTTTTACTTTTTTTTCCTTTGAAAAGATAACTTTCTGTTGGGATACCAAATTCTTTGTTTATTTGTTTGCCCATTTCTGAAATATAAGTTCTTTCCTGCCGTTTTATATAATTTTACGCGATCCTTTTATTTGCCACTGTACGTGACATAGGTAAACATCACATGTTCTTTGACACACCATTAGTAGTAAGGGGTTGTTTAGATTCGGGGACTAAATTTTAGACTATGTCACTTCAACAAGATTTTATAAACAGATTTTATTTGATACTTCTGAATAGTAAGATTGTTGTTGATGTGATAGAGGCTAAAAAAAGACGTAGGAAACAAACAGCCCCATACGGGATTATTAGATTTTTCTATGGCACCCAAGTAACTGTTCCGATGTTGCGCCTTGCAAGTTACGATTCTTATGTAGCTCGATTTTTTTTCCCTCGTAGCAGTCTTCAAGAACTTGTATGAGTAGTTAGATCTTTGAATGAAATGAACTAATAATTAAAAAACGTTTGAAATTTACATATTATAAAATGTAATAGCTTGTACCTTTCAAGATAAATATGTGCATATATTCAAAGTATATAGTTGTTGAAATTATATATTGACTTCGTAGTTTCAACTGTTCGACTAGATCTTGTTCGAAACATCAAAATATTTATGACGGGAGGAACTAAAATATCAGCCAACTGATCCTTTGACTTTCTATCGGTTTTCCCCTATTTTAAATACGAAGAACTCATGCAGCATACTAGTGTTCATAGTTTACATTTTATTACCTCTCTATTCCAAAGTACATGACACTTGTCTCCATGCTAGCTCTCTTAGGCAATGATTTATTTGTTGGATAAACTGAAACATTATCTAAAAACTAAATGGCCTGCATAATTAAAAAGGGTGCATTTTGATTGGGGTGTAGCTAGTGCCAAATTAAATACACTGGGAGAAAATAGGTAAAAGCGTTGTGCAATGTGAAACAACAATGTGTAAATAAACATACATTTTTCCTAAAAAAAATGATGCGACGCCATTGCTCGTGATGTCAACAGCATCTTCATTTCCTTCAATAAAAAAAAGAGTAAAGTCCATCATTGATTTCTAAACTTGTACCGCTCGTCCCGGTCTCTAAACTTGCAAATCGACTGTTTATGTCCTCAAACTTATTTATCTAAGTTATCTCGGTCCTCGTTCCTTAAACTTATTCGGATGTGTCACCTCGATTTCTAAACTTAAAAATCACCTGTTTATGTCCTTAAACATGTTCAGTTGTGTTATCATGGTCCCTAAACTTAATTTTGAGCCTCATCTAGGTCAAAACAATACGATCTAAAAATTCTATATCAAATAATAATCCATAATTTTTCATATAAAATCGAACGAAGACAAACTTTATATAGAAATTATAGCCCTCGACGCGAACTATATCTTTGTAGTTGAAAAGTCTTTGAATTAAAACTGTTTAGAATCCCAAAATATTGCTGTAAGTCTATTGATTTTGAAATTTAAAATTGAGGGCACTAAACAACTTCATATAAAAAAAATTCAACTACAAAGTTGTAGATCATGTCGAGGGCTACAATTTTAACATAAAATTTATCATCATTTGAGCTCGTATGAAAAAATTATGAATTATTTTTAATATAGAATTTTTAGATCGCCCTGCTTTGATCTAGATGAAACTCAAAATCAAGTTTAGGGACCGGGAAGACACAACTGAACAAATTTGAGGTCCTAAACGGGTGACTTCTAAGTTTAGGGACTGGGATGACACAGCAAAACAAGTTTAAGGAACTAATTGGTTAATTTGCGAGTTTAGTGACCGGGATGACACAGTTGAACAAGTTTAGAGATCGTTGGACTTTACTCATATAGAAATGATGAAATGAATCCTAAAGTAAACAAAATGTGTATACAGAGAGCAACTACGGAGATCTAACGATTATAACTAAGAAGTTCCAGGATCTGAGTAATTTAATCATCAGAAAAGGATAACGTCGTTGTCCCTGCCCCCCCCCCCCCCCCCCCCCACGAAGCTGCTACTAGTTATAGTACTTGTCATCCTCTTGAAATGGATGGCTTTAGCTCTTTTCATTAGGCACCTAGCTACTAATACCAGCCTATTATATTTGAGAGAGTAAATCTTCAGCGATTGGCACCTGCAGATTCTTGCAGTTGCAGCTTCTCAAATCTTATTAGGAATATGTTTCTGTGTAAACAACTTGTGTATTATTAATCATTGAGCTAAGGGTTTGGATTGGGACGAGGGAATAGGAACGCATCATCTTGAAGGCAACATGGCAACCACATTTCCATCAGTAAGGTAAGCAAGCTCATGAACAAGCTACCCTCTGAATGTCTAAACAATGCTGAGTCCAACATCAAGGGCCGTAATTCATGGTGGCACGGTGCTGATCTCCACACGCCTTCAAATTCTTCGGTGGCGCAGGCTTACTGATCAAAGCAAGATGGATCGGAGCTAGACTTTGCATTTTTGCTAGTGACTGAATTTTTCAGAAGACATTCACTTATTTAATTTGGTTCATCGCCATACCACAAGTTATACAAGTTCTTTAACTTGGAGATTGTAAGTTTCGCGCCTCCTACTTAATTATTGTGGCATACAACAACACTTCCTTTTTCAAAAAAGAACTTTGTGACAAACTTGTTTTACCATAATATAGAGGGCATAGCCAGAAATATGGAACATATTCCTGGTGGTAGCCTAAGCTTTGCCACTAGAAATTTGAGTGCAGGGAACATGTATAAAACCTAATGGGCTAAATCACAGGAAAAACGAGGACCTATAAATAAAATACTAACAGAAGATCACATCACGCACAAGTTGATCTCCCATCTTCTGTTGGTCCCTGATTATCATCATCATGAAAGAAGAGCAATCCATGCAGGTGCTGTTTATCCCCACATGACTTGCACTTAACCACAGGGCAAATTAAAAGTGTGTTTTGTATCACCTCCGATCCTTTTCCTAGCTGCCGCTGGCCGTTTCTTAGGATACCGTCCCACATTGTGTGGTCCGCCATGGCACCACTGGCACTGCTTTGACATGTGCAAGAACGTTCCAAAGGTGTTGTACCATGCACATCAACTAACTTTCACGAATAGGGGCACTGAATGTGTGATGACAGGTCAAGACACGTTTTGCAAATTTTCTAGATTCGGACCAGGACCGGACCATTTTATTGTACTACGGTGTGACGATCCAAATGAGGCCAAGTAGAAATGTTGTCAAAACTGCAACATGGATCATTCCTCAAATCAACATGCATGGCACATAATCAGAATGCCAATCTATCAGAACTTTATAGATTTGTGATGATTTCTGTACAGCATGGTAAATAGCTCAAGAATGTATATAGGTATACCATAGATAAGAGTATACTCATATAGGACTGTATTCTAGATCAGGTTATGATCATGACCCTAACAAAAATCTTAAAAATAATTCTTACCTATCAAGAATTAAGGCGTTGCCAATTTAGTTTACTATCTTACTATTACTAATTGGAGACTCCTTTCAAGCCTCCACATGAAGTCACTTAGAATACTAGGTGGACACTCTAAAAAATAGAAATATCCTACATATTCTCATAAAAATCAGAAACATTTGGCCATCAATCTGACAACTCTAATCATAATAGTTATTGGATTTGTTATCTTTTCTAATAAATCACCCACCATTGGCATTATAAAAAGAGAAAAATCCATTTGACCCCCCTGAACTCGTCACCGAATCTGAAAAGCACCCCTGAACTCAAAAACCAGAAATCTTACATACCTAAACTTTCAATACCGGCCAAATTACCCCTCCTTGACCAGGTCAAAGCTGTTTCGTGGGTGGTTTTGCTGATGTGGCACATGTGGGCCCCATATGTCACTGTATTTTTTGCCACATCACCTCCTCTTCCTCCCCCTCTCTCTCACTGACTGAGCGGCCTCACGCGTCACCCC
Source organism: Panicum virgatum (assembly GCF_016808335.1). Taxonomy (NCBI): domain Eukaryota; kingdom Viridiplantae; phylum Streptophyta; class Magnoliopsida; order Poales; family Poaceae; genus Panicum; species Panicum virgatum. The sequence goes on from NC_053138.1 coordinate 50,096,182, forward strand.
TTCTTCCTCCTGGCGCACACGAGCTGGCCGCCCGTGCACCCTGCTCCTTGCCCGCAGGCCGCGCGCCCGGCGAGCCCCCCCCCAAACGGCCTCGCCTGCGCGCACCACCGTGTCCCTGACGAGCGCGCCGCCTTGCTCCGCGTCGCACGCCCCCGCGCATGCACGCTCGTGCCACCGTCGTTGGATCCGCGCGGCTCCCGCTTCCGCGCACCATTGGGCCATTGCCTCCCCCCTCCCGCACGAAACTGCCTTCCCTACTCCCGCTCCGCTCGCGCGAGCCGCTGTGCACGCGCGTGTGCCTCCTGCATTTGCACGCCGCTGAGCCCGCGCCACTGCCAGGCTTGGCCGGCTAGTCCCACCGCGGGCTCCTCCTTTGTCCCTACGCTGCGTGCCGCGTGTGGAGGACAGGAGAGGAAGGGGGCGCCACCGGAGGTAGGGGCTGGAGGGGAGGAGACCGGGAAAGCAGGGGCGTCGGCGGCGGAGGAGGTCTGGAGGTGGAAGAAGGGCCGACATGTGGGGCTGCTCAGTTAGTGAGAGAGAGGGAGGAAGAGGAGGTGATGTGGCAAAAAAATACAGTGACATGTGGGACCCACATGTGCCACATCAGCAAAACCACCAACAAAACAGCTTTGACGTGGTCATAGGGGGTAATTTGGCCGGTATTGAAAGTTTAGATATGTAAGATTTCTGGTTTTTTAGTTCAGGGGTGTTTTTCAGATTTGGTGACAAGTTCAGGGCGGTCAAATGGATTTTTCTCTTATAAAAATAGACTAAAGTAACTACCTAAATATGAATCTAAATTACCCACCTCTGCCATTATAAGAAAAATCTAAAGTAACCCCTTAAATTTTGTGCAATTACCCACCTATGCTATTATATAATAATTCAAAATAACCCATTTAATTTGCATATAAATTATACAATTATGTTATTATTGAAATTTAAAATAACCTCTAAATCTGAATCTAAATTATATAATTATAACAAAATATTAAAGTGCACTAGTAATATATTATTAATGTTATTGATTATATAATTTACTATTAATATATTCTATAATTCTAAAAATTACTATTTCTATTGTTATTAATATATTATTGATTATATAAAAATATTACCTACCATACATGTCACCATGTATTCGTGTATGATGGAAGAGATAAGAATACCAATTTATAAATAAATGATTCAATTAAATATATATCGAACATACATGTAGGGGTGATGCAAAAAGAAATATATTTCAATAGATAATGATAAATATGTATTTTAGAGTATGTGTTAGAATATTGAATAGATGAAAGAGGATGTGAGATAGGTATTCTAATTATTAGCTATAAGCATTATTTTATATTAGTTCTAATTAGTCCGTGCAGGAACACGGGTTGATATACTAGTTTTCTTAAATGTTACTCTATGTTGAATGATATTATTACAATTGTTATATGGGGCTTTTATTTAGGGTTAGACTTCATACCGGCCGGTTGTTTTTTCGTCCGCTCGGTTCAATCCACCGTCCAGTCGCCATCCAACGATCACGCGTCGCGCGCGCTGCACGCGCCCCTGATAGGCTGGCCCCACCTTATACAACCCGGCGAGGAATTTTATTCAAAACATTGGGTCTCGCGCCGGTCATTTCATCTTCTCATTCTCTCTCTAGGATTCCTCTCTATCTCCTCTATCCTCTCGAACAACCGCTCGATTCACCTATCCATCGTAGAGCAAGTTCGGATCCCCATCGGGGAATTAGCAGGATTCTCAAGTGGAGACTAATCTTAGGTCAGTTCCATCCTGTTACTCAGCTATCGTCGCATCATTTTTTATTTCACAACGAGGCGATTTTTTTGGGGGTTGCGTGGTTGTTTTTGGTGGAGATTATCAAGCCAAGCAAATGGGTATCCGCAGGGGGCGAGGAGACTGATCAGAATCAAGGGGGGAGCATCTCTCCTTAGCGACTTTTCGTATCTCTGATCTGTAGCATTTTTACCACATTTTTCTTCATTTTTTTTGCCCTTTGTTCTTTGAAGCTATCGATCCTGAGCCGGCGGGGGATCTGGGGGATCCAGGGGGACACGCCATCGATTTTCGAATCGGTGGGAGGAGGCACGCAGGTGAGCATCCCATCCATTGTCTCCAAGCCCCTGCGTTTTCATTTTTTTCTCTCCACTGCTGCCGCTGCAAATCCCCATCCACCACCCCAGCATCTCACCATGGCCAAAATCGACCTCCATCAGCACACCGCGCACCACCCAGACCTTCACCAAATCCTCATCCAGCTCCCCCCGACTGTTGCGCTGCGTTCCTAACCCTAGCCCGCCGCCTAAATCCGCGCTCCACTAACAGCATTTGCGCCACCACCAATCCCCCCCGGCCCAATGCCTCCTCTCACTGCTGCAGTGCCTAGCAGGTCAGGAAGGGAACTCTGGTAGTTTTTGAGATTCACCCCCCTCAAATTTCTCATACTCATGTGGATTTTCCTCATTTTTTAGGTTGGGATACAGTGGAAGGATCTCTGCTACGGGATTAAGCTAACAAAAGGTGAGTCCAACTGCTCCTCCCATAATGCCAGCACTTCAACATTTTTTTTGATAGTGATTTTTCTAAGGGAGGGGGTTACATTGCATGTTCTAGGGTGTTTAGTTGGGTTTTTTTGTCAGGTAAAATCAGTGCGATTGGCTTATTTGTTTTGGTACTACCTTTTGTTGGGGATGTGTATAGAGGTAGGGGACATTATGTTTTTTTTTTCTGCATCAAGAATGTGCTAATCAGCCAACATTTACTTCAGCATCCTTTTTGCAATTTTCAATCCCAAGATGTATTGAGATAAATCCAAATCTCATTTCTGCTCTGCATTCAGCTAACAATATCTTTTAGAATTGGAAAGTAGTATTCAGCTAACAAAATTGATAGATTACATTTTCTTTTTCGTTTTCTCTATCCTTTTTTGTTGGACACTATTCTGAGATTGAACATGGCACCCCGCAACTACCAAGCACTGAGTATTTGCAATCAGAAATTACAATGCCAATAGCACAGAAGGAGTAGCAAGGTCGGGCTACATCATTCGAAGATGTGTGTCACATATCTGCTTCACACCCTCGTCCTCGTCACTTTTTTTTTACTAATATGTTCTGCTTCACATTTTTCTTTAGGCAATAATATTATTCTGATCTAGACAAATACATTCATTAGATTAAGCAACTTTTCATTCAAATATTGCTAGATTAAATGTTTTTCATATCTAGGCAACAATACTCTTTTGTTGTAGGTAATAATACTATCTGGATCTAGGCAAATTCATTCATCAGATTAGGCAAATTTTTCATTCAAATATTGGCTAGATTAATTATTTTTTCAGATCTAGCAACAATACCTTTTCTGATCTAGATAATAATACTATTCTGATCTAGGCAAATTCATAAATCAGATTATGCAACCTTTTTCATTTTTCAAATGTTTTTCATTTAAATGTGTGCAGCCTCGAAGAAACAGGGCGTCCCCTGCAAGACTCGTCAAGTTATATGCAGACTTGACTGAACAACAGTGTAAGATGATTCGTGATATCAATTTTGATGGGCTGCTGCAGATCCAATGGTCCACAATCCCAGCAAGATTCACCAATTGGCTGATGGTGCACTGTTTCGATGCTGAATCTTCAGAGCTAGTTCTCCTAGGTCGAGGCAGAATTCCAGTCACAGCAGATTTGGTGGCTGATATTTTTGGGTTGCCAAACAAGGGTGACAAAGTGAGATATGAGCTTGATGTTGATGCAATAAATTTCATTCAAAGCAAGTATAGCAATATCCAAGGGTCACCAACCAAGATTGAGCAAGTAGTAGAAATGGTGAAACAAAACAAGGCTGCAAACCAAGATTTCTTGAGGTCCTTTCTGATGATTGCTATCTCAACATTCCTGTGCCCACCCACCAGCTTGGGAATCTACCCCAGATGCTACCCAGCTTTAGTTGACCTTTCAACTGTCAAGGGCTTCAACTGGTGTCAGTTTGTGGTTGATCAGCTCAAGGCTGCAGCTATGAAAATAAACAAGCAAAATGCTGTGAAGGGTTGTGTTCTTCTGCTTGTGGTATGTTTTAATTATGTGAAGGGGTTTTTTAGATTCATTGGAGTCATTTTTTATGTGCAGTTTTGATATTTGATATTCTTTTGCACTTAGTTGATCCATTTTGTTCATTTTCCTACAGATTTTGTATGCGGACTCGCTAGATGTTCCGAATTTACAAATCCCAACTTGTAGACCAAGGATCGCTGCATGGACGAGAAATCTGTTGGACCAGGCCATCAAGTTGGACACAAACCGTGATGGAAGTTTTGGCAGATTGAAGGTAAGAAAAAACAGTCATATTGATTCTCAGTTCCATCTCTTTTTTTCGCCCCCTTTAACACACGATAAACTTTTTTTTCAGCTAAAAGAATGATGTCACTCCGTTGGGGCAAGATTCGCCTTACAGATGGACGATATCAGTAGATTTGTAACATCAAAAGCACCAAGACAGTTGCCCCCAGAGGTATGCGCAGCAAGCCCCCGCCCCCCCTTGTCTATTTTTTAGCATGAGAAATCGGCCACACCCCCAAGCAATTCTAATGTCACCCAGCAAGCAAATCAATGCACCTGCAAATGATTTTTAACTTTATGCATTAAGCAGTTTCCATATTAACCGTATTTACTGTCCACTTTTTTTGCAGAAAAAAAGGAAAATGTGTGAAGCTATAAGCAAAGTTCTTAGCAGTGTCACAGAGGCACTAGGAACATTCATCCAAGAAATGGCTGCAACAGATGATTCAACCACAGCAAGCTTGAGAAGTTTTAAGCAGAAAAGGGCAGTGAATCATGAAGAAGAATCAGCTGGACCAAGCTTGAGAAGGTCCAAGCAGAACATGACAGTTGATCATCATGAAGATGAAGAAGATACCGAGAAAGATCCTGATTATGAAGAAGACGAGCTCAACTATGAAGATGATGAAGAAACAGATACGAGTAGCGACAATGAGAGCTTAGACCTAGATCTTGAGGATGCACCCGAGGATGCCCCTAACCATAGAGACATTGTTGGTGAGGAACCATCGATAGATGACAGTGAAGATCTTGTTCCACTTAGCAGCAGGCTAAAAAGGATACAATCTGGTGAATATAAAGACTTTGCTCCACTAGAAGCCATAGCCCCACACATACCAGCACAACAAACTCCAACAGTGAAGAAATTAGGCAATCCTGAAAATAGACATGCAAGGTTAAAGCTGCCAGAGCCCCCAACCAGGGTAGATGAAGTCGACAAGACCAATGGCAACATAAACTGCAGCATTAGGGATAGTGCTCCAGCCAAAGATGCAGTGCAACCAGCAATCAGCCCCAACAAGCCAGTTAACACAAAGGCAGCAGCAAGCAAGCAGGCGGACAGAGAAATAGCTACAGCCCCAGCTAATGTTTAGCTACAGACAGCAAGCGGTGCTAAGGTGCGCTCTTGGGATTTCCTTCCCCCTTCGTTTGATATAATGGAGTCAATTGAAGAGCCCACACCACCTGCAGAAGCAACACGCAGAACACTACTAAAGCAAGCAGCAGAGACAACACCACCAACAATTGACCTCGACCCACTTGGTAGGCGCTATTCACCTTGTCACTTAATTTCTTTACACCCCACCTTTCTATCATGTTAAGTAGTAATGTTACATTAAATAGGCAAACTAATTGACCTCATCAGACAAACCAACTCATCCCACCAAGCAACAATGATGCAATAGAATTTTTTTTCAGTAAGTGTTGTTTTCATCTGACATTACAGAATTGCCACACACAGATCAAGGCTCTGCATGGTCTCTGGACAGCTTACCCATTGAGGTGTTTGAAAGGTGGGAAGCAGAAGCGATTCAGAAGCATGAACAAGCGAAGGCAAAGCTCAAAGTTGGCTCAACATCAACCACACCAACTACAGGACTCCCCGCAAGCAAGAATGATAACGAAGCATCAAGCAGCAAGCATCAAGCAGCAACAATAGTGACCATGAATGCAGAGCCTACTCCTCAGACGAGAGGGATACCAACCAGCGCATCACTAGAGGGTGATTCTTCCATCACACCTGAGTATACACTTGCACCAAGAAGAGCATTCAAAACGGCTGCAGCTCTGCAATCTCCGTATATTGAAATTGCACCAAGGAGAATGTCATTCAAATGCTCAAAGGAGATCTGCAAAGTATATGATGCTGTCTGCAAGTTCACAGGAATCGCCACCAGGTCAAGGAGCAGCAAGTATGTAAACTTCTACAACTTACTCACATGCTCTCTTTTTTCAATTTTCATCAAAACAAAACATGGTTTTTTACACCACATCATTTTTGTGTTTTTGACTCTCTTTTTTTCAGTGTAATTATAATCAAGAGTAAAATGCACCAGAGGTCCACCAATTTGTAAGGGTGTGCCATTTAGGTCCACGAACTCCAAAAGTGCATTTTTAGGTCCATCAACTTGTAATTTGTGTTATTTAGGTCCATAAACTACAAAAGTGTATTTTTAGGTCCATAAACTTGTAATTTGTGTCACTTAGGTCCATAAACTCTGAAAGTGCATTTTTAGATTCTTGAACTTCATCCATGAGTAATCGTGTGGCTATAGACCCATAAAGGTCGCCCCCGATATAGCTGTCCATGAATATCTTTCAACCCCTCACTGAGAACCACTCTGGGTTGACCCAAGTCTAACATCATCACAAGATTTTTCGCCACAACACCTTGCACCACCATATCCGGCCACCCACGCCACGGAGGATATAATATCCCCTACCACGCTATACATGTTGTTGAGCCCCCTTATAACCCTCTCCATCTTTCCAAAGCAATCACCCCTACTCTCCACCCATATTACGGGGTTATATCTGGATGTAAGCTCCATAACTCACTAATGGCAGTCCGGAAGCCCCCTTTGAATCCCAATACATGTCAATAACCTCTAAAATAAATCTTTCATCCCACCCCTCACCCCTCCCTATGCACTTGATTTGGAATTGGGCTCAAATTTTACCATTCTGATGAAACTCCAGCAATGTGTGGGAACCGTGTAGATTCATGTTGGTGCGATATCAGTGCATGAAGGTTAGGTGGAGGGGTATGGACTTAGGTGACACAAATTACAAGTTTATGGACCTAGAAATGAACTTTCAAAGTTTGTGGACCTAAATGACATAAATTACTAGTTTATGGACCCAGAAATGCAATTTTGAAGTTGATGGACCTAAGTGACACTCTCGTACGAGTTGATGGACCTCTGGTACATTTTACTCTATAATCAATTATCATTTCACATGCGCTACGCTCGGGCATCTGGTGGAGTCTGTAAAACCCACAGGGAGGTTGAAGAACACAGTCACCGAGGTTGGCATCTATGTCATTAATGGCAAGAAGACAAGGGCAGCCTCAAGACGTGTACTCCGACTCTATGTTTCAGTGAGTCCCCTCCATGTAATTTAGTATCTCTACTAAGGCATTTCTTAGCCTTTTTCTCGGGAGGCATTTTTTCAAGTCTGATCCATCACATGTGCATACAGACATTGCTGTAGCAAAATCAAACTGGAATGGCAGCGATCAAATATGTATTTAGTAAGGAGACAAACCACCTACATCACAGGCAAATGGTATGTAATAGTGTGTCCAACTCATGCAAAGATGCATGTGTTCTCCCCCTCCCCTCACCCCCTCCACACCGTCAACTTAACATAATGGTGAACAAAAATTTCTTTTTTTTCAGATTTTATTCCCAGTCCTACAGAAGCTGGTTGAGGCTGATGAACACTCAGAGCACTACTTTCTGATTGTGCTGAATTTGCGCAATAATAGATTTGAAGTACTAGATTCTATGAGAACCTTGGAAGATAAAAAGCTTGCTGACTGCTGCAATAAGATCGTCAATTGCATAAAGACCTTGTGGAGAACATATTATGATGGCACAATTGAGAAGTACGAACTTGTCAATATTGCAGTCTCACAGCAGAGAAACAAGTAAGCAACCCCCCTGCCCCCCTCACCCTCTTCGCTTTAAGTAACCTGCCACACATGTATGCTACTAATATATCTGTTTTCTCATTTTTTTTACACATAGCCACGACTGTGGCTTCCACATGCTCATGAATGCTGAGTATTGGAATGGGCGCACAGTCCCCCTTTTACAAGAGAAAGACATAGCGAATATAAGAAAGATATCAACACGCAAGTGGCTCAGCTGTGATGAAAATGACACGGACTGGGAAGACATCTTAAACTTGGCATAGGTACGTGGTTTCTCACATTCTCGTAATCATTTTAGTACAAAGCATCAGGCTATTCCACACAAAAAACGTAGCTGTTTGTTCTCCATCATCAGCTACGCTGTGTTTTCACATTCTCAGTGGCATTTCATTACAAAGCAAAACACAAATTAACACAAAATCTAGCTACATGTTCCCAACTTTTTCTGTTCGTCTCAATAGGTATAATATAATAACCGTACAAGCATTTATATTCTCTGCAATAGGCAACATTTAAGCACCGCACAAGCATTTCCATTCTCTGTAATAGGCAATTCCACTCTTTTTTTTCCAACACCCTGTATTGACTAAGTTACAGTTTGTAAGATATCACAGCTATATGTAGACCATAGATCCCATCCTAGAACCCTAACTTTCCATCCTCTATTTTCTTTTTACTGCTGCACTTTGCAGCATTGTGACCAGTCAACCTGTAGATCCCGCACTTGTTCTGTCTCTTCGATTCCGCATTCATCCCCTTCTTCAGTCTTTTCTCCTTCTTGCGCCCTTTCACTTTTGACCTCGGGGGGTTACTCATACTTGCTGGTATTGCAACTGGACCAGCCAATTCAGCAGGATTGTCCTCAGGGGCACTACTGCTCTGATCTACATGCAAATATTTTTTTCATCAAGGGGGATTAGGTGCATGCGTGGTTGGGTTGGGTGGTTTGGGAAATATTACAACGTCTTTTTTATTTCTTACCAGTTGGGATGGGAGCCAATAAACTTGCATTTTCAGATGCACCAGGACCAGCAGGCACACTATTAAGTGCTTCAGGTTTAGGGATAGATGCTTGGCATTTGCGCCCCCTCTGCGTGTTTTTCTTCTTCCTTTTCTTAGCTTCATCAACCTCAATTCGAATCTGTTTTATGTGATTGTCCATAATAGTATACACCTCCTTTGATGCATAGCCCTCAACTGCCAATTTTGCAAATGATGTAGAGAGATTGGTAAACCACACAGTCTTTTTGTTGTTCAATGGCATACCACGCACTATGAAATCCGCTTGCACATGGGCATTAGGCGCATCACCCTCATTGTCAGGGACTGCTTTTTGTGTCCATCTTTTCAATATGTACAGCTGAGGAATAGCCTTCACACCCAATCTTGTTATCACTTTCAATATATGGCAACACAACATTCCATCTCTATCAACTTTGCTGCACTCGCAGCAGTAACTTTCCTTTTCCTCAAGTGTTGTCACAAGGTAGTTCCTTTTGCCATACCCATAAACAAAATTGTTGTTCGGCACTAGCCAATACTGGAATTGACCTTCAGGTTTCACATCATACTCTGCAGTTTTCTCAAACTCCTTTGAGAACTTGTAGAAAAGATTTTTGGTATACACACTTGCTGCATGCCTCTCGATAGGATATTTCGACCACCTCCTTCTTGCCTTGTCATCTTTCCTAAAGTCCTGACCATCCTGAGCAACAAGGCACTTATCCTGGATCTTTTGATATTGTTTAACAAAATGCAAAACAGACATGTTGGGATTCACATACTTTTTCATAACAGCATTGAACCCCTCGCTTCTATGAGTTGACTGCAGGAAGGGGTAAAAATAGTGCATGTAGTAAGCTGGGATAAAGCTGCTCCGGATCGCATAGAGATGCTGAAAATGCACATCATCTCCCAAATGATATTTGTTTATCATCTCCACCAATTTTGTTTCAAACTCATCCGGAGTAACAGTGTAGTTCAAGCATTCTTTGAAGTCATCTCTTAGTTCTTCATCCTTGTCTAGTACAGGCCGTATTGTTCCAGAAAACTTATCCATTATATGCCATCGGCAATTTTTGTGGTTTGTGTTTGGAAAAACTTGCGTGATTGCAGCCCTTATAGCTGCATCCTGATAAGTGATAATGCTCATAGGCGATTTACCTTTCATTGCCTCTAGGAATGTCTCAAACAACCAGATGTAGCTAGGAGTTTTCTCATCCCTTATGAAGGCACAACCCAACATGAATGATTGCCCATGCTTATTGATACCAATAAATGGAGTAAATGGCATATCATATATGTTCGTCATATAGGTAGCATCAAAAGACACCAAATCACTGTAAGATTCAATGTAGGCATGCCTTGCAGCACTATCAACCAAAAATAGGCACTCCACCCTGTGGTCAGCATCAAGCTTAATTTTATAGAAGAATTCTAGATCTTCTTGTTCTAGCTCTCTAAAGTAGTCCAAGGTTTCATGCACATCCTTTTACTTTTCTGTTCTTCTAATAGTGGAGCGGAAGTTGCCAACATCTTTCCCCTCATATGGAACTAGCTGCGCAGAACCATAAAACTCATTCATCAATTGCATTATCCGACCAGTGCTCAAGTTGCACCCGTGCAGCAATGCAATGAATTCCTTTTCCTCTTTAGGTATCCCTTTGTGAGACCTTAGGAATTTTTTCAGTGACGGCTTCACAACAAAATCATGGTTGTGGTCTGGTGCAAAGTATATTACATGCCACCTATCATCAATTAACTTGACAACCATCCTTGCCTTGCAGTCTGTATGCTACATCTTCTCCCTCTTTCTCTTCTTGCCGCCGTCAAGCTTTTTTTCTTAACTGAACCATCATTACCATCATCCGATTGTGAGTCTTCTTCATCATAATTGCTATCATCAGAAACAGCAGTGCCTTGATCTTCTTTCACCTTCCTCCCCGTCCTTCTTTGTTACATACAAATTGAACCTTGTTTTGCTCCCTTGACAAGCTGGAAAGGCGTGTAGTGCTTGTACGGATAGAAAAGCCAATTATTTTTGCATATGAGTTGTAGAACTCCCTTGCCTCCAGCTTAGAGCTAAAAGTCTGACCTGTGTATGGCACTGGAGGTGTTAGCCAAATCTCTTCCACAACCTCTTCTACTACACCTTCCAAAACTCCTACAATTTTCTCAAGAACACCATCACCAATAGCTCCTTCAGTATTGCCTGCAAGCCTCATTTCATTAAGCAAATAAGCAGAATACAATACTTTGTACCAGCATTTTTTCCCTAAAAACATTTTTACATTGTACGAAAAAGCTAACAAGTTGGCAACGATGTGTAGATGGGTGAAAATGCTTTTTTCTATTTCCAGTTTGCTAACATTTCAATCATGCTTCGTTACTTTTATTTTCCTCCTTTTTTCCCAATCTGTAAGCTAACATGCTTATGCCATTTTCTTTTTGTTTTTGCAGTACTGGAACAAAAGCTCAACAAAAGGTCAAGCAAGATGGTCTTATCATTAAGCAGATTTGGCATCAAACCGACTTCTTTCTGGTCAAGTAAATTTGAGTACATACATATCCACGTAGCCTACTACCAGCTCTGTTCTATTGGAATGCTCAAGTAAACTTGTGTCTATAGAGATCTACGCATCTTAGTACCAACTTTACCACAACCCTATTGAGATGCTCAAGTAAATTTATGTATAGATCTAAGCAGCTTAGTATGAAATCTGTTCTCCTATTCAGATATATGCAGATCTATTCAGATCTATGGAGCACACTAGACAAAGCAGTTTGCGTGCATACGTACCTTTTTTCGTCTGATGCTTTTTCTCTACCTTTTCTATTGAATCAATCTCCTTTTCGCCATCTGATTTTGAGCAAATTTGCCTTGTTGTGGGCGTCTCGTCAGGGGGAGGCGGCGCCTAGAAGGGCGGGGGCTGGGGTTTCGTCAAGGAAACGGGGGCAGCAAGAAATTGTTTTTATTTCGGCGGGAGACGGGGTGGAGGGTGTGGGGACCGGGCTTTCTTTTGCCGCCAAAACTAGCCGCGGGCCGCTGGGACCACGTGAATCCCCCCCTCAACCTGCTGCGGGTCGCTGAGATCAAGTGGGCAGGCCTGATTATGAAAGTATATATGTTACGATTAGTTGTTTTTTTTCCAAAAATAGGAAGGCCGTACCGGATGCTAGTTTTACGGTCGGCCGTAGGATAGCCGGATATTGATTGTAGCGGGACTGGGTAATTGATTTAAAAATATAAGATAATGAAAACTAGAAACATACACATCAAACAAAGCATTTCATATGTTCTATGATTGAACTGTCCTAAAAGGAAATTATAGTTAACTCTGTCTAGGATCACCATCCAAACAAGTTAGCATACTTTAATATGAGGCCACGCTAGTGAAAGTGAAAACAACTTTAATTCAGGTGATTCTCGCGAAAATGACTCGGGAAGTGGTAGACTAGAAGTGACTCTGACGTTAAATTTCCTTTTGCAATTTTCGCAGCACATATGATTGTTCTATTTTTCTAGTAATAAGTAACATTTAAGTAACATTTATTTCCTAGCAGTAATATATATAAGTAATACGGAGAGCTAGAACGCACTATTGGTGACCTGAATCATGGCGCCGTAGCCGGAGCCAGCCCACGGATCCATCGGTGTCAGTTCCGTTGGACACCAGTGTCAACTATTTAGATGAACAGCATGAAACAGTAATTTGCTATTGATTTTGCAGCAAGTCGCCGATCTGAGCTGACAACAACGGCTACACCTAGCTCCGCCCCTGCGCCGTACTGTACTGTGCAGAGCTGTTGGTTGCTTGCTCAGAAAATCACGCAAAAAACAAGCAGAAAAAGTGAGAGCGAGAGAAACAGGTGATCTCAAGGCGATGCAGTTTCCAATATTACTGCACGATGATGAGTGTGGTCTAATCATGACCGTGTCGGCCGTGGCTCATGATGACCTCCATAAGCAACCGTCCTTTTCGTGCCAGCCACCAAGTCACCAACGCATTGCATTGCACCACAGTGAACAGTTCCCATGTGGTGGTCCTCAGAGAAGAAGCAGCAGCAGCAGCTTGCAAGGGATTAGTACTGATTTGTGATAAGTGTGTGCCTAAAGTACCTTATTCTTTAAATATGTCCACTTTCACCTACAAAGTACATGGGAGGCCAAGGCTTTAGAATCCCAAAAGCTTGAAATGGACCCGGAAAGAGTACGATTTTGCGGTCCGGGAAATTTCATTTTACGAACAGATCCTGGTCAAGTAAGGTCGTCGCATCTCATAGCAAAATCGATTCAAGTTGTGTTCCAAGAAACTGTGTGCAGAATCTTGGATTGCTCGTGAAAGCTCAAGTGTCTGAAATCCTGCCGGTTCATACAATTCTGCACCCTCCTTGTACAGGATGGACCATGGCCCATGGGTGGCGCCACAAACAAGTCCAGACACACTAACCTCCTGATTGCGCTGCTACGCTCCAAGTGCAGCACCTGCAGACCTGCAGAGCTGCAACAGCAACAGCAACAGCAACAGCATCGGCGTCTCCATGCCATGCGGCTGTTCTGCTTGCTTATTAATTGGGCTGGACGACCATCTATCTGTTCCTCTGCTGTGATACAAAGCCATGGTTGCTGTCATCTGCCTGAACAGAATCCTGGCTACAGGCACTTGCAGGGACCGGGCATCCTGTGATCGATGTCCAGTGCTACTGCATAGTCCTGGTTTGCTCCAGCTGTATGGCTATACTTTCATGTTATCAATCCTTTTTGGAAAATGCATACTTTCAAATTTGTTACATGATGTGTACTGGAAGCCCCCTGTCCATTAATCTAAGGCGTATTTTGACTTTTAAAAAAAATCGAACTTCATAAATTTTGAGCAATAATTTGTCAAATAATATGTATGTTTCGTGTATAAAATTCACATTAGTATGTTTGTATTCAAAGGAGCTGTAAGATGACATTGATTTTATAGCAATTGACAATATACTATTAGAGAAATCAAGAGTCCAAATCTACTATAAAAGACCTTTTCCTCTAACAAAATACACTTCACATCGATGGTAAATCTTGATTGAATAATACAATGAATGAGAGTCGAATTTATAATGTTTCTCCAGCAAATTTTAGCGTGTTATATAACTGAAGTGGTGGACTTTTAGCAGCATGCTTCAGCGAAAACCAACTCTCCAACTTTAGCATCACGAGGTCTTTCATGTAATACATCGCCCTACCGTCTCTTGCGTTGCGTTGAGCGCTTCATTATGTAACTTAAACTACCGTGATTCATCTTCTCTTCTTAATACAAAAATATGCAACTCTCCTGCCTATTCGAGAGAAAGGAGAAAAAAAATCCCCTCCACGAGTAATCTGGGCACTATCATAAGGTCTGGGCTGAAATTGTAGGCCCATATAAGTAGGCCTGAAAATGGAAGCCCATTTAGCAAATGGGCTTCAGTGAACGTTTAGGTTCCAAATTCATAGAAGATTTGTAATAATATATCAAGTTTTTATTTTAGTTTCTCCTAACACATGATCCACTACTTTGTATGCTTTTTCTTGTACAGGTGATTATGCAAACAATCATCACTTGAAACAACTATTTTCTGTGGAATATGACCCACATATCACCACCTCCCCCGCCCCAAATCCATCATTTGCCGAAGGAAATAGAATGGTGGTACAAATCGCAGACAAGAAACATGTGTGGAGCAAATATGCAAATACTGCAGGAATTACCTGCGGTTTAAATGTTATGTGCTCCATGACTTGGAGAGTTTGGTTCAGTAAATTTTGCCGGACATCATGACATGTCTTGTATACTGCACCAAACATTCCATGATAAATTAAAACGTTTTGGTTTTGTTTTGGCTACTGCCTACTATATATGCCATGGAAGAAACTCTTATATTTGTATTTGATGTTGGAATACAACTTTTTGCATGCACATAGTATTTGGAAGATTTTCTAGTCTATGGTGCTCCATGACTTGGAGGGCTATGTATGGTTCAAGTTCAATAATCTTCACAGGGCTATGTGATCAATTTTTTTTTGTTTTCTCTATTCATCATCACTACACATGTCGTTATGAAGAAATCGGAGCATCCGTATGTTTTCTACTACCTTCATCTCCAAGGTCAATTTAATTCAACCTAGTTTTAGCAAACAAAATGAGAGTTGCAGTCTCTTAATGAAAAACGTGCTTAAGCACGGTCGCGAAAAGAAAATGAGAGTTACAGGAAGGCACATTTTGTTTTAGCAAACAAAATGAAATACGTAGATAGTTCGCTAAAAAGAGTTGCAGGAAGGCACACATTAGTTGCTTCATAGCTAGAAATCACCGAAAGAAACAAATTAAAAGAAATTCATCGATCAGCTGAGAACTACTAAACCGTAAGAAAGCTGTTATATATAGTGATAGCAAGAACTAGCTAGCTAGCTAGTTGTTGTCGCTGTAGTAGGGCAGGACGGTGTAGACGGTCTGCAGGATGGTCATGGCGAGGAGGAAGACGGCGGCGGCGAGGGAGAGGAACGACCACGGGCTCCGGAAGTAGGTGTGCACGAGGTTGGCGCGCCACCGGTTCCAGCGCTTCCGGCAGTAGGTGTTCACCTCCCGGTGCACGCCGTCCAGCGCGCTCCGCGGCTCCAGCACCGCGTCCCTGGACAGCCCGTTGAACAGCCGCGCCACGGCCCTGTCGCCGCCCACCGCGCTGTGCACCACCCGCCGCGCCGTCAGCAGCGCCGCGTCCCGCGCCGTGCCCACCATGTTGTCCATGAAGAAGACGTACGCCGTCACGCCGTCCCCGGCGCCGGCGTGCAGCTGCTCGAGCGCCATCAGGTTCAGCAGCATGTACTCGGTGGTGTCGTCGACGGCGATGGGCGGGAGGTAGAGCGTGCCCCGGTGGAACCGGATGTCCAGGAGGCTGCCCGTGGCGCTGCGCTTGAACCGGACCCCGGCCTCGTACAGCTCCTCCGCCGACCGGATGGCGTCGTCGGGCGCCGCCGCCGGCGAGGAGGAGTCCGGCGCGCGCGGGGCAGGGAGCGGGCCGTAGAGGAGGTTCCGGCGGAGGACGTCCAGCGGGTGCAGCGCCAGCCCGACGCCGGTTGTCAGCGGCCACGCCGTCGGCGACAGGAACAGCAGCACCATCCGGTTGATCAGCTCCTCGTTCTGCCCGACATGCATGTTAGCTCCCTTTCACTTTCTTGCATGGCCAAAGCAAATTAAATAAAGCACAAAATAATAAAGAACCATTTGACTACGCTTTAAAAGATCTTCAGCCAAATCAAAAGTTTCATCGGATCAGTGCCAAATTATTTAAACAATTCCATCGTGCAAATATAAAGTTGCAAATAATTAAATCCAGCTCAAAATCCGCACGTACCCCATCCTTGCCGGTCTCGACGGCGAGGAGGCGGTCGAGGACGAGGAGCGGCAGCTGGTTCTCGATCATGAGCATGTCGCGGCGGATGTAGGGCACGGTGTGGAGCAGGCCGTGGGGGCTGAAGACGGGGTCGTCGGCGGCGTAGTCGTTCACCTCCCAGCCGGACGCCGCGCGCATCACCTCCAGGAGGAAGCACCCGTCGGTGACCATGAGCGCCACGAACCGCTCCTCGCCGGCGGCGCCGCGCCACTCGTCGCCGAGCCCCGCGTACGCGCCCTCCAGCCGCTCGTACTCCCCGTCCCCGCCGGCGACCGCGGCCGCGAACTCCGCCAGCGGCCGGCTCGCGCGGCGGAGGAAGTGGACCAGGGCGCGGCGCTTGTGCGCGTCCATGGGGCGCAGCTGCGGCTCGCCGTGGTGGAACGGGCCGAGGGACACCACCTGCGGCCGGTACGCCTTCGGGTTCAGGTCCTTGATGCGCGCCGGCACGCGGTAGATGCAGTGCCGCCGCCACCGCGCCGCCTCCTCCTCCAATGCGCCGCCGTCCGCCACCACGGCCTCCACCTCCGCCACCCACGCGCTCTCCTCGAAGCTGCTGCGGTCACGCCGGCAGGCCGCCATTTCGTCCGGCGGCCTCGCTCTCCGCTGCTGCTGATGAGTCTGCTGCTTCCCCAGAGGACCTCCACAGCTGACAACGGTATATGAAGAAGGATGAGGTGCCATCGCCAGGCTGCTGCAGATTGCTAGGCTTTGCAGGCTTTCGGAAAGGAAGAGAGGGATCAAGATGCAGCAGAGGGAAGAATAAAGTGAAAGAGGGAGGGAGGATTGCACACTTCGATGAAGGCTGGGATGGTGAGGACTGGAGAGCACCAGGAAGAAGGCTTGCCTTGTAGGGAAGGAACTTCCACAGATGCAGCAAAAAGTTTGGAATGGAATAGTGACAGGAAACTTGCAGTAGTAAGCGAAGGAGCAGGAACATACGGAGCAAGGGATACTGTTACAAGTGAAGTGATAAATAAGGCGCACAACAGTCAACAGCAGAGGTCGGCGCTTCGGCACAAGAACTACGAGACTGGTGGTGATACAATGATGACGAAAATTATGTGGATCACTACATGCTACGATGAAGTAGTTTTACAACCAACAAAAGGTCAAAAGCACAAGGTGAAAGGCGCATCATCCGGAACCTGATGTTTATTCAGGACCCGTCAGTCAAAAATGATACTACAACGGGGATGTAATACACTCTCCAGTACAAGATGTCAGTGAAAAATGATACTACAGGGGTATGTAGTACTCTGCAGTGCAAGAAAGCGTGGATTCTACTTTCGGCGCTTGTACCTGTCAAAAAAAAGGAAAAAGAAAAAACGACATCAGTTAGAAATGTGGAGGCGCCTGGCATTTTGCATCATCAGTCAAATATAATTAGGCTTATTCATAAGAGACAGCCCTAAAGCGAAACATTTTCTGCCCTTTAATTTTTCTACCAAAAACGCATGGTTCCATACCTTGCTTTGCTCTTAAAAGCATTCTTCGCTTTCTTGCGGGCGAAATTGTTGTTTTTCTTCAAGGCGCGTCCCTGTTTCCATTCACTCATATCATTCTGGAACAGATCATGCATCTCCTCCTGCCTAGTGGGGCCCTTCTCAGAGTGTTGTCTTGATTTCTTCTCATTCTTCCCTTTGCCCGCACCAGGACCCCGTCTACTGGCCCCCTTCATTGATTTTGCCTTACGATAAGCCACATCCACTAGAGATTGGCCTTTCTTTGCCTTCTTCCCTCCTTTATTATTTTCCTGTAGGAGACTCTTCAATGTTTAGGACCAAATGTATCGCAATTATCACTATGCTATAGGTAGGAACTCGAATCAAATGTGCCAGACCAAATTTTTGTTTACACGAAACAAAAGTTTATAATTTATTCCCCATTGGAGAACACTTATGTTGCATAAGGTAATCATGAAGTGCTTCCTGGGAATTAAGCTACCAATAGAAGGGGGCATGAAAAGTAAAGTTTTTGAAAAGAATTCCATTTTCTCACAGCTCCTAACTCAGGCTCCAGATTACGAACATTGAAGCATGGCATTCATGCAAAAGCACAAACATATTACAACTGTCAATTCAAATTGGACTGAAACCGGAGCTTGCTATAAGAAAGCCTTTAGATTTCAATATTCCATAGGCTATTAGATTTATTCTTACTTAGAAATGCAGTTCAGGGCCAATTTTCTTTATGCAAGTGTTTGGTAATTTTTACACAAAGTAACAAGTTTTAGTGTACATTTCAAAAGGCACCTTTTTACCATTTATACAAAAGCAAGTTCAAAGCATCTTCTCGGAAGTGACAATAAGAAAGTCTTACTGAAACTAGCGGTTATTTAAACAACTTGACTCCACATCCCAAACTGAATCTAGTTAGCATCCTTTTATTTAAGGTATATAAGAAAAAGTTGTAACATGAGCTATATTGGAGTGTTGGTTCAATTAGTTTAAATTCAGTAGCCACTGCAGAAAATTCTTATAGTCTGTATTATATCAGCACAAGTAGAGAACAAAAAAAAACCAAACAAATTGAACAAAAAATTGTAACATGAGCTATATTGGAGTGTTGGTTCAATTAGTTTAAATTCAGTTGCCACTGCAGCAAATTACTATATCAGCACAGGTAGAGAACAAAATAACCGGACAAATTAACCTTTGCTTCCTCGTCATCTTCTTCATCATCTTCCAACATCTCCCGCTGTGCCTCCAATCTTCGGCGCTTTTTCCTAGGTAGATTCTTCTGTAAAATAGAGAAGAAAAAAGATTGGTAGAACAAATCTCATGCACATTATCAACAAAACACTAAACATCACTTAAAAAGCACACTGCAAACCTCATTCTCCCTTCTCCTTTTCTCCTTCAGACGGAGATCTTCAGCTTGTTTTGCACTAATAACTCCAGAGGTACTCTTACCTTGGTCCAAAGAGTCCTTGATGAAAAAACAAAGCCAAATATTACTGATACTGTATCGTGTCGAATATTGACAAGCTATGTTTGAAGAGGAAGATTATCAATCCAATGTAAGCAGGAATTTTTTTGAAAAACTGTTTTCTTCTAAGAAAGGATTTAAACAAAGGCAAGAGAACATTAGGAACATCTCAAGATAAAAGTTTCTGTAGAAACTTGCAAGGCCTGATCCATGGCGCATCATGAGGATGGGAACAGTCAGTGATGAGTATAAGTGACTAGGAGTCCATTTCGTAGACCAAATAGAAGGCTGAAGAATATCATATACACTTCCAAAATGGTTTCGTCTGAAAAGCACTTAATTTTGTATCCTTCTCTACTTGTCTGCTTTTTTCGAACAAAAAGAACATGATTCTTTTTGTTAAGATCCAAATGGTCTAGGCACCAGCCAACCACCATGATTTCTCCTCCAAATCAGCAGGCTGGGCAGGATGCCACATAAGTAGGCCAAGCTACCTTAGTGGAGCTAGGTGGGACCTTGGCAATGCTGGGCCATTAAGGATTCTCCTCTGCCACTGAATCTGACTCCACCTCCACCCTCACTACCTGGATTCTGACATCTGCTCCAAGCTAAGGGGCTGGGGATGTGAGGAATATGCAGAAGTGGGGGAAGTGAATTGGGAATGGATCAACAGGTCAAGCAAATTACTCGTGAGTGAGCCAGGTGAACAGATAAATATATGGAACTAGGGTCTAGGGGGACCATTCCCATTGATGTAGAGCCTTTTAAAATGAAATTTTCATCTAGGACAAATGGACACTTACCATTGGATACAATTATGAAACTCGTAACTACGTTCTCTGGTTCTCAGTAATTTGATGGTTTTATATCAGAATTACTACGTGCATTATGGACATAAAATGCCATATAATGAAGAACAAGAGTGCTAATGATGCAATTGAAGATGAAAAAATTTAGCAAATATTTAACAGTCAAAGCAAAATAAATACAAAGAAATGATAAAAAAAAGCAAGATGCAAGAGAAACATATGAAGTTTGCACAAGCAAAACACCTCACGCGAATAAAGTGCATAACACTTGATAGAATTAGGGATAAACTTACTTTAGCAGCCTTTGCCAAAAGCTTCTTTTCTCTTTCAGTAGCAAACCAGGTTCTCTTTGGCCGTGAGTATATATCGTCCTTGTGAGCCATCATATTTTCTACCTGGTATATTCAAACATGTAATGGCAAAGGTATAAATGCATACAGTCAGACTTCTTAAACTGAGTTATGGTCAACTTATTGATATTCACAGGAAAGGACAACTATTTATTAAGGGAAAAGTGGAACTTCCAAAAGATTACCTTTGCTAATTCCATTTCAGCTTTCCTCACTTCCATTTCTTCCCTAAAAAATTAAGGGCATAAATACTCATGTGGTGGATGAAAGTTACAAAAGTCTAGCACATTAGTGTCAAACTAACCTTTCTTCTCGAATAATAGTAGAAATTTGGTCTTCTAGTTGCTCGATCAATTTTGCACAATCAGCCACAGGTTTCTCTGCAACGATGCGGCTTTTCAGCTGTGAACCGGCTTTCTTTGCCTGAAGATTTAATTCGGATAAAACCAATCAGCACCAACCAAATCAAGGCAAATTACCATTATTAACAGATAAAACTGTTGCACACATCAATTAAGGGCAGAAACTTAAAAGCCCTATGACTCACGTACTACAACTATCTAAGACATACATCCTCATAAAACTGACCACAGCTCATATGTTCTCGTTTGTTATTCTTTGGTTATAAAATAATAGAATGAAGGAAATTCAAAACAAACTGCCACTCTAAAGCTACGGCAGGCAAAGGTTGGATTCTACACTAAAGCAATATGATTATTACTTTATTAGAATACTAACAGTTCTATGCATACATCTATGATTTGTACCAAAGAATTGTAGCATTTGTTTTATCCTTAGCATATCACAAGAATTCTTACAATTGCTTTCAAGAGGGATCTATCATCATCCGTTACAAATGTCACAGCATATCCTTCCCTCCCTGTCCGCGCTGTGCGGCCAACACGATGAAGATATCTGCAATAATATAAACAATATAGGAGTGCATACATATGGAAGAGCATGGCTAAAATCAGAATGAGTGGCAAATGAAATTCCCGGTCAAAGTTCATTTAATAAAAATGGAAGGCTATGGAATGATTTAGTAGTAAGTCTGGAAGGGTAGAACATAGAAAAAAAAAGAATTCATGGTGCAAACACAACACTGAATACTGACAGAAAATAACAATCGATAAATGAAAGATGTAAACTCATCAATCAGTATTTCACAATGTTCCCATCAAGAACTATGCTCTAGGACGTGAAGCTTTTCTGTATGCATTTAAAACTTCTCAATCACATATAACTTATTTAGAACTTACGTTTTGACATCTCGTGGGCAAGCAAAATTTATTACAGTCCGAACACCGACGATATCAATCCCCTACAAGTTAAACCAACAATTCATCAATAAAACCATTAAAATATCAGCCCATGTATCTTCTAATGTTTAATTTCATAGGATACACTGCTTTTTAGTTGAAGTAATAGCATCTTTTGTAATAAAAAGCACAAATATCTCAACAAAGTAAAAGAGAATCACAATGTGAGATGAGTTTGTTTCTTACACGAGCAGCAATATCAGTGGCAATCAGAAAGTCTGTTTCTTGTTTCTTGAAGAGTTCCAAAGCCTATAGAGCAACAAAATTGTCCATCAGATTGGGGAATATATATCACAATTTGACTCAATGAACTGAAATGTTCAGAATTGCATGTATGCTATTAGATTACCAAAACAAATTGGGCATAAGTGTCTTATTGCATATAACATCCCATCTAAAATTTCTGATTTCGTGATTATCCAGATAGAAATATATATTTACGATCCGAGGAAGTTGATTGGCGTGCTGTAATCTCAAAGTGCTCAGTTAGGCCCAGGCTGGCAATAATCAATCTACGCAGTTCCTTTGTTGGAAAAATAGTGTGACGAATTATTATGGTCAGCATGGTGCGAGTCAAGTCAGTGTGCAGCTTTTCTGCAGTAAGTATATGCATCATGTTTTGATCCTACTAGCTATCTGCACATCAAATTATTCTAGCTCAACTAGCTCCCACCACACAGCAAGCTTATCATTGGGACTATTTGATATGTTGAGAAGCAGAGCAAATTAAGTGTGAATCCAGAGAAAAAAGGCTAGTAGATGGCATATGTAAGCTGATTTAACCATGAGACAGTTCGTGCACAATTTGGTAAGCTATAGCATTATAATAATAATGCTCCAATATCTTCCATTGAACACATTAGAATAACAGAAATTTTGTAGCATAACAGCTTACATCATATACCCAAAATTGAAAGGGACTCTGCAAGGTTGGCCTCATATACCCAGGAAATTTTTTGAAACATAACAATTAATAACATCCTGTGACAAATTTACCTCAAGTCGCTGGGCCTGCGTAAGGTTGCCATGAAGTTCAGCAGCTTTCAGGCCAGAGAGACCAAATATTATTTTTAACCTGTGAGCAGATTGCTTTGTCCCACTGCAAGGGGGCAAGGCATGAAATGTCAATACGATGATAAAAAATAGTAAAATACACAATTAAATATGATCAAATTGGTGAGGTGGTATAATGCTTCAGTGCAAAAACAGAATTGTTATATACAACAAATCTCTTGATGGGTTTTTGTGTCATCTTGTCAACTACTACGCAATAAGGAGTAACAATCCAGTACAACCTGATTCTTGGGCACTTTCCAGGCTAACATAGCATGAAGTAAGGAATATAAGACAGCTAGTGTCCATTATACTACCAGTAAAGGCGTCCTCACATGCAAGAAACTAAAAGTTTCCAAGAACACAAACCTAAAGATGATAACGTTTTGCTTGAAAGTCTTCAAACAAAGTGCAAGTAGAACAGCTTCTTGGTTTGATTCACGCGCTCGTCGTATTCTAACAAACCTGTATAAAAAAGGGAACATATAAATGAAACTAGCATCCACATAGATTCGTGAAAACATAGGCATTGAGCAGATGAATATGTCTACTCGCAAAACATAACAGCATAAATCATACTCCCTCCGTCCTAGAATATAGCTACGCTTAGATTTGTCCTAAGTCAAATATCTTCAAATTTGATCATAAATAATGAAAAATTAAAAAGATTAACAATATAAACATGATGCTAACAAATTCAACGTGAAACTAACTATCATAATATGTATTTGTACTTGAAATTAATTATATTTAGATATATTGTTGGTCAAAGATAAAAAAGTTTGATTTAGGACAAACATAAACATAGCTATATTATGGGACGGAGGTGGTACAGTAATTCTCTCTTGGGGGAAAAACACAAACTACTCAGAAAAGAAAGATCATGCTGATGAATGAAAAATAAGCATACTCTTCGGTCAACGTTGCAGGCCGTTTCAGAGAAGGATCAGCTTCAAGACGAACTGGCTTATTTAGTGAAAGCTTTACAAGTTCATCAATTTCTTCGGTCATCGTAGCAGAGAAAAGCATAGTCTGCCTCCTTTTCGGACACATGCGAATCTGTAATGGTTATTAGGAAAAAGTGAGGTGAAAATATGGAGTTCAAACAATACAACAAAAAACTAGGACTCAATTGTGTCAACTGTCAACTCCAGTATTTGTTTCAATGATGAATATTACCATAAAAGTTTAAGACAACAGGAAACTAGCTACACAGGAGTTCGACAGTTACCAGTTCTTGAATTTCAGCACTGAAACCCAGTTCTAGCAGACGGTCAGCCTCATCAAGGATCACAACAGCTAGATCTTCAAGCCCAACCGAGAGAGAATTGCGTACATGATCTATTATGCGCCCAGGAGTGGCTACAACGATGTCAGGCATTGACCTTAGAGCTACCTCTTGAACCTGAGTAGCATTTCATCAGAAAGATTGTAACAGATAAATGTTAGGCAGCATTTGACCAGGGAAAAGAAAAAACAACAGAGGGCAATAACAGAAGAAACCAGAACGTAAATGTGACACTCCGGCCCAGGGCTTAATAGGATTAATAGGATACTCATACCAACAATTTGCAACTTCTTTTCCGGAAGCCGGTCTCCAAAGAACTCCGCCGGGGAGGCGGGACGTTACAGAATGGTATCAGAGCCGACTCTCGCGGTTTCACGGGCACGTACGGGCGTAAGTGCGGAGGCATGAGCACGGGCGTGTGGGGGCGCAGATGCCACCGGCATGTGCACGGGCGCGTGGCGGGTCAGTGCGCGAGCATCTGGGATGCGCCGTTGGCACTGGACGCACGGACGTGGCACAGGGACCGTTGGCACTGGACGCACGGACGTGGCACATGGGCTGCTGGCACTAGACGTACGGGACGTGGCCAAGAGAGGACGTTCCTGGCTTGAGATTGACCGACGAGGATGTCGGTCTCTTAAGGGGGTGAGCATGTGACACCCCGGCCCAGGGCTTAATAGGATTAATAGGATACTCATACCAACAAGTTGCAACTTCTTTTCCGGAAGCCGGTCTCCAAAGAACTCCGAGGTTAAGCGTGATTGGCCCGGAGAAATTTGGGGATGGGTGACCGACCGGGAAGTTCTTCTCGGGTGCGCACGAGTGAGGACAAAGTGTGCAGAAAAGACTGGTGTTGGTCTGTGAGGACAGTCTATGTCCTAGAAAGCAGCCAGATGTAAGCGGACCCGGCCTCAGGGAGGCGGGACGTTACAGTAAAAATCTTACCACAAATTCCAAGATTATAGTGTACAAGTCAAATGATCAAAAGCTTATATAATAGCAAGACAACAAGTTGTAATCCATTGGACAGGAGTGCTAAAAATAGTAGGCCAGATATCAAATATCAAAACCTGGCTAGCTCAATATACAACCACGACTAAAATGGAATTAAAGCATGTTTATGCTAATGCACCGCAAAGCTATAGGAAAAGGAGAAAAGGCTTGGGAAAACTTGAACCTAATAGAACACAATAAGTGCAAGAATACCTTAGTTGAAAGTCCTCCAACAATGAGACAACATCTGATGTCAGTAAACTGGGCCAACTTCTCAATCATACTATGGATCCTGGACATTGTAGAGGTATGGATGTTAAGCAGTTCACTGGTAAGTAGTAACTGGTAATACATGTAGAAGTAATAATATAGAGTACAATAGAGTACAAAAGTTAACTATGTGTTATTATGGTGAATTAAGGTAACTTTCCATAGCAATCAGCAAAGTGAACAATACAAGAAAAATAGACAGGCCCTGTTTTAAAGAAGAGCAAGAGCACAAGTGGACATCTGCCATTATTTTCCCTTATTACAATTCAAAAATTATTGAGAAAAAATGCCTTCAAAATATCACATCAATGCACTATGCCCTTCATGATAAGCAACAGATTTCTGATCTGAAGTTAAAGATCATGCCAACAGCCCAACAGTCCCAAAGTTGACAGCAAACGAAAGGTTAATCAAGAATATTTGGGGAACATGAAAAAGAAAAATCTATGAACCTAATGTTTCAACAGGACATAGAAAAGGCCCAAATTTTAAGGAATATCTTAATACAATAAAATATAAAAGGGACCCAGTATTCATATCCCTGTAATACAGCTCCTAAAAAATACAGACTAAAACAAACCAATACAATTGCAACAGCATGCACAGTTAAAGGAGGGAAATGAAGTTCATTTGGACAGTACCATTGTAGTTTAAATTATGTCTGATGAAATAACACCACAAAAATGAGGTAAGATGAAATATGGTCACGTAAGATAATGAATATGAAAATAAAGAACTTACTGAGCAGCCAATTCTCTGGTAGGAGTAAGAATAAGCACCCTAATTGCAGGTACACGTTTTGGTCGGAAAAGTAGACGTTCCAAGACAGGTAAAGAGAAAGCAGCTGTCTAACTTAAAGAGATTAGTCACCCTATGTATATACTACCACAAAATACCTGAAAGAATATATGTGTGTCAATAGAGATACCTTTCCAGATCCTGTTATAGCACTACCACATATGTCTCTTCCAGTTAATGCCAAAGGTATGCAAGCAGCCTGGAATATTCACGGTTGAGTAAAAAATTGATATTGGAAACAAAATTAAGTTGCCAGCACAACCACTAAATTTACTTTTATGAAAGTGTTCCATAACAGAAACAATAAATTATTTCTTTATCAATTAAGGAGATAATGTGCATTTATATATAGGTAATGTTTGGCCCTAACTGCCAACTCTTATAAACATGTTAGTAGTGACAGAAATCTGCCTTTAGCCTGTCAATAGGCATAGTTAATCGTAATAACATTTCCTTTTACAGAATTCCACTCAGCAAGTGGCAAGTGGATGTACAGCTAATACTCATCATGACTGGATATTTGACATTAAAAAGAAGGGTTATCAGCATAATGACCTAAAGGTCAACTAATGTAACAGTCTAGAGATATTTCAATGCATGTTCCTTGTAAATGTCACATGAACAAAATGAAAGGTTGATGTAATCTAAACAAACTCTGACCATTATATGCACCCTAGAATACTCATATCACATTTATCTAAAAAACAAAGATAGTTACGGTGCTCCTGCAGTAAGATATGTTCATAATATACAGATACACTGAAGATTTTTGAAACCATAGACTATGTCCTGTGTTCACTTATGCTTTGAAAATCCTTTCTATTTCATCATATAATGTTTGAAATGGCGTTCTGCCTGTAATTTTGATCTAACCTCAGATGGCAAAATAAAAAGAGTCCCATTAGAAATCATTTCCCTCTCAATTACGACCACTCCATGGACTAAAATTAGCAGCATTGACCCAAAATTTTCTGTCACCTGTCCCATCTAAATTCTCATCCCTACTGAGCCAATAACAAAACAAGATATATAGGTGAAGCATAAAAGATATTAGTGACATTTTCTGAGATACCAACAAGTTCTTAAAATGTGAAATTAGCAATTGGGGTAACATCAAACAGTTAATATCGAGTGCTTTGAGAATCTGAAATATCTTAAGGACTGCAATAGGGAAGATTTGGGCATTTGGCACCAACTCTTAGTCTTAAACATGGTCTAGTAATGAGTTGCAAGTGCAAACCTGGATCGGGGTTGGTTTCTGGTAACCAAGCGCTTCACAAGCTCGGACTAGTGGGCGGGACAAGTTGAGCTCAAGGAACGAATTTGCATGGAACGAAGCTCCCTCTGAGGAAGCGAAAAATTTAGAAGGATCGACTGTGCCATTCTGCTCGGCCGTATCTTCTTCCTGTCATTGCCAATTAACAAGCATTTCACAACTTCAGCACATACCCATCATGCTGATTGCTGAGTAACTGAATGGCACCGATTGTTTGCCGCCACAGCACAAGTAGCTAAAACTATACTGAACAGAACAACAGAACGAGGTTGGGAGTAGAACTGCGTGAAGCTCACCTCATCGGCGCCCTCCTCTTCCTCTTCTCCCTGCTCGCCTTCTTCTTCTTCTTCCTCCTCCTCCTCCCCCTCCCCCTCGCTGCCCGCCTCCTCATCACCGCTAGCCTCGACCTCCTCCTCCTCCTCATCGCCGCTTCCATCTACCTCCTCCTCGTCCTCGCTCTCCTCCAGCTCGTCCTCCTCGTCCCCGCTCTCCCCCTCCACCTCCTCATCGCTATCGTCCTCCCCGCTCCCGCCCTCGGAGTCGTCGGAGAGGACCGGCTTGCCGCGTCCCTGGCGCAGCTGCGAGATCTTCTCGTCGATGGAGGTGGTCCGGCGGCGCGCGTGCTCCGCCGCCACGGACTCCGCGTAGGACGAGAACTCCCACGGCGACTGCGCCGGCTTGCGCCGCGCCGAGGGGGCCGCCGCGACCTCCTCGTCGGAGCCGTCCGGGTCGAACCGGAAGCTGGGGTCCATGTCGAA
Organism: Panicum virgatum; assembly: GCF_016808335.1. Taxonomy (NCBI): domain Eukaryota; kingdom Viridiplantae; phylum Streptophyta; class Magnoliopsida; order Poales; family Poaceae; genus Panicum; species Panicum virgatum. The sequence goes on from NC_053138.1 coordinate 50,124,454, forward strand.
AGGCGGGGAGAGGGGCGCGGGGGAGGCGGCGGTGAGCTCGCTTTTCCGGCGCCGGGAGGAGGGAGGGGGAAGGGAGCGAGGGTTTAGTCCAGGGTTTCGTGCAGGAGAGCGAGGAGGCCATGGGCTGGGCTTTTTTGAGTTATTGGGCTGGGCTTTTTAATGGGCCGTCAATGAGACCAGGTGACGTTTGGAATTAGTTGGGCTTCTGTTGGGGCAGGCTTAAGCCCACGGCCCACCCGCCCATTTCCATCTCGTCTCCGCCGCCGCCGCCGGCCGCCGCAGCGAGACGCCGGTAGTGTCTTCCCTTCCGCGAGCGCACCCGTCCTTGCTGCCCCCCAGCCGTATCGACGCCGCAGCAGCAGCGATGGAGCGAGTCGGCGGCGGCGAGAAGCAGCTGGAGGACTGCACCGTGTCCAAGTCAGTGACCCCCTTCGCTTTCGCTCTGTGTGTGATTGATTCCAGGGCTAGGGTAGTTAGGTCCTCTCCCCGGTCGAGATTCGCGGAAGCAGGAACCCCCGTTAGCTTGGTGGTTGCCTCCGCATCCTGGTAGTTGTGTTTAGCGTCGAGTGCCGTCGTTGAATCGTTGTTGTGGCAGTGAGTTAGATCCGGAGATATCTCATATCTCTATGGTTAAGTTTGTTGAACGTTTTTAACGTTCTTACTGACTAGCGTCAAGTACTGCTTGTACACCATGATAATTTACATAGTAAAAGTCTTCTCAAAAGTTTAATTGTAATATGAGGTCTTCAGGCTGAATTGTTTGCATCAGCTTATGTTCAATCATTCAGCATGAGCATATATGACCTCAGCTTGATTTGGGAGCTGGCTTTAGTTCAGATTGCAAAAAATCAGCCAATCATTACTAAGATCTGTCTATCAAAGTTCAGTCTGAAACTGCAACATTTCAAGTTCAGTTCTTATGTTTCTGTTCTCTTGATTAGCGGCCATAGTTAGCTCTTTGTACTCCATTTAGATAAAGACTAATACATCTGAGAAAAGCAGCTCTGTTAGCGCTGCACCGAATCCACCGTGTGTAAAACTTTGCATGTGTGTGTTTCTTGAGTTCCTGGTGCTTTGCCAACAGCTTCTAGGGAAGAGAGGTTAGAGAACAGGTGAGAGTGATGACTTGCAAGAAAAGAGTAGAGTTCTTGTTTATTGCAGTAGTTACCATCTCTCTTAAATAAAGATTGGTCACTAGTTACCATCTCTCTTAAATAAAGATTGGTCACACAAGGCCTAAACAACAAACAACACAAAATAAGGTTGATTTGCTAACCACCTAGAGATACGACTGAGTTATTAAAAAATAACAAACTAGATATGTCTGCCCCTCCTCCTTGAACAGCCTTGCTTGTGTAGCCTGCAGTACACAGCTTGTGCACGAATGTGTCCATAAGAACAAGTGACAAAGCGAAGTTGTGAAACTGTATTAAATCTTTGTCTCTTTTTCCCTGTCCTTCTGATGCAGGCTCATACACATTCACAAGAAAAGAACATGAGAGCATTATTACCTTGTTTGGCATCTAGCATTTCTTAGGTTTCAGATTACACTCGGCATAATGCTGTACTTTTATAAGCTGTAAGACATGAAATTCGTGTCCAGCAGCAAATCATGTTGTACTACTATAGTAGGACTAGACTAACTGATGACCCCCTTGAGTTTTGATCCCACTCTAAATTAGAACTAGTTGCTGCCAAATATCGCAAACAAAAGAATGTGAAGCAAACCAAGCAAGCACACTCTTAACTGGGCAAGGCAATCCCTACGGGCTCATTATTGCAATCTGCAAAAGAAAGAAGACCCAAGATTCAATTGATGCTTGAATGTTTCTTTTGAGGCAATCATATTGTAGACTTGCATAACTTCTATTTTGAAAAGATTTGTTTCGATGCACAGACATATATATACAAGATAGAACAAAGTTCTATTAGCTAGACTTGCATGGCTGGTTTCAGATACATTAAGAGAATATAGACACATATTTTCTTGTCTGAATTTGAGTGAATTTTTTATATAGGTCTTTGTTGTCTTTTTTCGTTCTCATCGTTGGCTCATGTTGGGTGTCATCTCTAGTCTACTGTAACTTGGTTGTTGAGTTTGAGTGTGATTTATTTTAATGTCTTGTGTGGTTTAACTACTATTCTAATTTGTTTGCTCCTGCCTGTAAACACTGTTTCATGCCCATGCAGTGCTCTAGGAACTTGGTTCTTTTCGGTTGCTGGTGCTCTTGTTGCTATTCCTGTCGGCATAAAGAAGAAATCCTTGGCTCCTCTGGTCTTCTTTGGCACCACTGGAACCATGCTGGACATCATCATGGGCATTAGCCAATGTGAGAGGGAGCATGCTGAGCGGCAGATGAAGCTTTTGGAAGCTCAGAAACTTTCAGCTGAGAGTGGAAGCTCTGATTCTTTTGGCAGTGTTGACAAGTAAAGTACTTCTCTTATTTTCCCTAACGTATGGCCTCACCTCTTCTGATTGGAATTCTTGCTCAGATACCAATTTCGTGCCTTTGAACTTCCAAAATATATCATTCCTATTTCCCAATAATGTGTAATTGTGCATTGAGAAATGATCTGTCAATCAATAGTGCGCCCCAGTTGCCAGTGAAACAATGGTACAATACTTTTTGATCGGTGCTTTAAAGGATTTAAATCTTCATCGACACTGGACCTCACGGGGCTCACAACTGCAAGACATAAGCGATGCTGTGTCTGACATAAGTTGTAAACTTGTAAACTTGTTTGCAGTCACATGAAGTACGGATGGTGAATTTCATTCCATCCCTCAGATAGACTATGCTTGATCCACTGTCTTTTAATCCCTTCATATTGTGAATTGGGAAAGGTTCATCTTGGTTCTTGATCATCGAGCACCACCTAGTAGAGACAATGCACTACAGAATAACTAGCGAAATAGCCTGAACAATTGTGCGGCTAGGTTTCAATTTCTTAAAATAATTCTGCGGTTCTCTGCAAAACAGTGGAAAAGCTAAACATAAATGGACAATGTATGACAAATTAGTTGTCCTCTCATCTATAAATGCGAATTGTTATGTTACAACAGGTTGAGTGTGACTTAAAATGTTTATGTTCATAAATTTATTTTTCTATTTGAAACTAAATGCTCTTGTGCACATTAGTATGTGATTTTTTTCTTAAAAAATTTAGCTATATTACTCCCTCCGTCCTAAAATGTATGTCATTCTATGGCTTGAAATTTGTCCTCAAATGTATATCATTCTAGGTTGAGAGTGAACCCAACCATTTTAATTGTGCATCGTTTTCGGGTCTTTTCCAATAGAAAGATGTACATGCAACCATGTAGGAGGTACATATGGGAGAGGTGCATGGGATAAGACATGCTAGTTTAATTAGCACATTCCCAATGCTTAATAATTAGGTGTATGAGAGTCTTTCTACACAACCATAATATGTTCTAAAACTCTAAATTACTCCTCTCAACTATAGCCAAAGTCTGGATAACTCCCTAAACTATCGTTTGGTTTATTTTACCCCTCAAACTATGCATTTTGGTTCAAATTACCCCCAAAAACAATTTGTCTTTTAATTTCTTCATGCATATGTGGAGTTTTAAGTTGAAATTTTACAAGATGATAGTACACGTCATAAACACATGTTAGAAAAAATACATCATAATTTTTATCATAATTTTGATAGGTTAGGATAATTAATAATAAATTTATCATTGGAGTTCAAAATTATATGGAAAATAACAATAAAAAATTCTAACAACTTTTTAAAATATTCATTGTGATATCCACTACTATCTTGCAAATTTTGAAATTGAAATTAAACTTATGTATAAAGAAACAAAAAAGACAAATTGTATTGTGGGGTAAAATGAACTAAATAATATAGTTTAGAAGGTAAACTGAACAAAGTTATAGTTTAGGGGTTATCCGGGCTTTGGCTATAGTTGAGGGGAGTAATTTAGATTTTTCCTTCTACAAATGTATACTTAGCACTTTAAATTAACAGGCAATATTCACTTTGCACCCCATGTATATAAACTTACATACGCTCTGCGCCAAAATACTTCATGACACATGTGAAACCTTGTAAAAAAAACTTGACGATGTCTCTTAAAACTTGGTTTCATGGTAACGCCCTAAGGACCGGTAACACCAGAGATATTCTCCTCTTAAAACGTGATAGAAGTCGATATATTGCTGATATCGAAGTTGATTTGCGCCAACAAATCAATATGGCTCATTAGGATATCCAAGGCACAGTGTATTGGATAGATGGAGCGAGGATTACCCAGCTCGATCGTGAACTCCCCAGTCCCCAAGATCCCCCAGACCCCCACCATCCCATGGTGCCCCAGCAGCGGACAGCAGGGGTGCTGGGTGCGTGCACCTCCCCCATCACAAATTACAACTTTTTCAGGTCTCCTGAATGGCAAAGGTGCTTATTAGCTGACAGGATGTAAGATTTATATAGGGTAGAGATCCCAAACACTGTGGTGGCATGACATGGTTCACACACTATGGTGCATGTGTGTTATATGATGCAACAATGGTATATTTCTTAGTAGCTATATGACAATTGGGATCCATTCTTTTGGTGGCAATCTAATTTGAATGCAAGTGGGAAGAATTAGTGCTAGGTTTATCTTGATCCATCAACAAAAACATTACCTCAAGGACTGAAAATGTGAAGAATAATGGACCATAGCATCAGGCACTACTACTACAGAAATAGTCTGTGATCTTTTGCATTTGTCCCGGATGGTATTGCGCTCGAGACTAATATGGACATTAGTCCCGGTTTCAACGGCTAGGGGACGAAAGAGCTCTTTAGCCTCCGTTGGAGCCACCAATCGGGACTAAAGAGCCCAACTCTTTACTCCAGGTGGTACCACCAACCCGGACTAAAAAGTCCTTCACGAGTTAGTTCAAAAGGAAGGCATCTCGTGTATATGTATAGTCACACGTACCCCATAGATGGGGTGGTAAGAAAGTTGTGTGTGACTCAAGAGGTCTTGAGTTTGATTTTTGCGGGGCGCAAAATTTTTTTAACGTGTCACAGACCCTTTAGTCCTAGTTGTGGCAACCGGGACTAAAACCAAGGATCTTTAGTCCCAGCTTCGTAGTCCCAATTGTAAGCCTAGGATTATTAGTCCCGGTTTCATAGTCCCAATTGCTACAATCGGGACTACATAGGGTTAGGAACCGGGACAAAAATGAGTTTTTGTAGTAGTGCACTTACCAAATTTGGTATCAGGATTTTTGAATTTTAACCCTGTAATTGGCTATTTTTTTTACGAGTGAATTGAAATGTAGGCCATTTTTTGTAACTATGATGGCAAATATCTAAAAAATTAATGTATTGTTGATAAAAATGTTGTAGATAACAAATATTTAGCATGACTTAAAATGAAAACCATGGAGTTCATATCTCCATTAGCTCGAGCAGAAACAAAATTAGGGCGACCCATACACTACTACAAAAACGATTATAGAAACGCCCCAATTTTTCTAGGGACGGACCAAAATTTCATCCGTTGCTACAAATAGAACGGGTTACTGTAGCATCCCACCCGCCCCTAGAGAAGCATTTTTAGGGGCGGGTCATGGCGTCATCCACCCCTAAAAAGAGCATTTTTAGGGGTGGATGACACCATGAATCGCCCCTAAACATGGTGGCATTTGTAGGAGCGCGTCGTGGCCTCACTCGATCCTACAAATGCATTTTTAGCGGCGGGTGATGGCATGGCCCGCTCCTACAAATAATTCCACACAAAAAAAAAGTCATAACTTTTTCATATGATCTCGGATGAAGTCAAATTTTATATCAAAATTGTAGAGAATGGTAAGATCTATAATTTGTAGTTGATAACATTTTCATTTAAGGTCATCTAGTGGTCCAAAAAAATATTATTAGTTTTCTAATAGCTATAACTATATAGTATCTCATATAACTCAAGTCATACTTTGAGGTTTCCACAATCTTAGTAGAAAGTTTATAAATTTGGAGTCAAGGTGCGGAACACGAAGTTTTTGGTAGTATAATGTTTGAAACATGTTAGTAGAGTTTATTAAATTTGAAGTGTAGAGTTTTGTGTCAGTTTTTGTAAAAAGTTTTTGACTAGTGACACGAAAGTTGCTAAATTCAAAGTGCGAAGTTACTAAGTTTGGAATGTAAAGTTTCTGACAAAAGTGACTTTGAAAATTTGGAACGAAGAAGGTCAAATATTTAGTTTTATTTTTTTCACAAAATTTTCATATATTCATACATGAATTTTCTTTGTTGAATAAATACTATGATGTAAGGGAAATATTAAACACTTCTATATCTATATATAGTTGTCAAAGTAATCCCCACCCGATGTCCCGAAAGGGAACTAAAAAGTGCAAAAAAAAACTAGACATGAGAGAAAGAAGTTTATAGATAGAAAAACGGAAGCTACCTAATTAATATGCACCAGCTCTAGACAAGTTGTATCTCTTTACATATATGGTATTAACTAATACATGTGGTAGTTAGTTGCTGTGCTCGTGCGCCGCTAGTAGATTTGCAACGCTCATACATCCCAGCGAGCGCTCGCCCGCTAGGTGCCCCCGGGGTAATAAGCTCCACAATTTAGAGAGTTTAAGGTTAAAAGTACACCATTTAAGAATTAAGGGGGGTTATCTACACCTATGTAAAAGTACAAGGGGGTAATCTACACTTTTTCCTTTTATTTTCTTTGCACGTTGTGGTGTCCTTGTACATGAGCAGCCTGTCACTGTGCACACGCTCGAGCTTGTGACGCAGTCAGCGCACGCGCTCGCAACGCGGGAGTGTTCCTGGCTAGGAAAAGGGTGAAGTTTGTAAGCTTGTACTTTGTTTAAGTTGAGGAGATAGAGTCAGAAAACGTTGCGGCTTTCTGGAGCACCAAAACTCTCTCTGTGTTCTTGCTTGCTTGTTGCGTGTGTTTGTGTGAGTTCATGGCAAACCACCGAGAGCTAGGCCAACAACCCACTTCAACAAAGATTACAAATTCAAACTTGGAAATTCAAATTTTTAGCCGTCTTTTACTGTGTGCTTGGAATACGCTTCGCAGTGTGCATAAACAAAAGTACAAAACAACATTTTCTATGTGTTGAATCTTATTCCAGCTGCTACTTGTGGAATTACTGCTGTTATGAGATCAGTTGGTAAGGTTAAAGCAATGTCCCTTCTTAAATTCATCAACACCATGCTACTTGCATGTCATTGGAGCGCCCGGTAGAACAATAGCCAGCTATTGTTCGCTAATAGCTCCGTTTCTTTGCTAAAAGTAGTGGCCGAGCTACTATCATGGGCAGATCCCGGGGGGGGGGGGGTGCAGGGGGGCTCAAGCCCCCCCATACCATCCTGCCTCCCATGGAAGCCCCCCCCCCCCCTCCCTACAAATTTTGAGGAGAAAGAAGGAAGGAGAGCCCTCCTAGCCCTCAATCCTAGCTCCGCCACAGATGCCAGATGCTCCAATGTGAAGGCAATGACAAGGTGGCTGTGTAGAGCCTCAGTTAGAAACGCCATACCTGCAAAGCAGAGTTGGACGAGGACCATGAGCACGTACGGGGTGTGCTTGCAGGGGCGAAGCCACATGGGCTTTCCCTGGTGCACGTGCACCATGGTAAATTTTCTTCTCTCTAGTAGTTAATTGAATTTTACCATATAAAGTCTACCAAATTCCTTCTTTGCAATGGAGAGTGCACCAGGGTCAAATCCATCTTGGCTTCGCCACTGTGTGTTTGGACACATTAAGAAGATGATTCATGGCAGTTGGCGTCGATAGCGACACAGGCCTATCGTCGTGGGTTGAGTGGGTCCCTCTAGGGGAGGGCGGTGTTCTTCTTGTGAGGGTCGGGCGAGACGGACCCCCTTCCACGGAGGTCGGGGGTCGGGCAAGGCGGAACTCCTTCGCGGAGGTCCGGCGTCGGGTGAGGTGGAGCCTTTAGGAGAGACGTGGACCGTTTCCTTCATGTCAGGCCGCCTTGGATTGTTGGGCCTTGTCCTGAGCCCAACTATCCCGCGCCCCCTCCTGGGCCGTCACCCAGGTGATCAGACACTCTGAGGACCATGTTAGGGGTACCCGTTATTCTTATCCTCATCAATCCAATTGCAACAAACTTGCAGAAATATTGCAACATGCGTAATGGCAGCAGAAATGTACTAATAAATTACTGTTTTAAAATTACATGAAGCACGTTTGTAGGGAGACGTTGATGTCCTGATTATGCAATATGTGATGTGGGGATGCAATACGAAACACACAGGAAACAATACTCTGGACGTGTACTGGTTGAATGTGCACAGTAGAACAAGAGAAAGTGAAAAGAGGACAGGTATTGCTGATATCTTATGCACCATCCTTTTCAAAAAAAAAGAGGTTTTATTTGTCCTAAGTCATGCTTCTTTTAACTTTGACCAAGTTTATAGAAAAAAATTAGTTTATTAAAGCTAACATGAAATATTTTTTATACTGTACTCATTTAGTATTGTAGATGTTAATATATATATATTCTAATAAATGTGGTAAAAGTTAATGAAGTTTGACTTAGAGATAAAAGAGTTAAATACATTGCAGGTCCTCGAAATTGGCCGGTTGCAAATTGTGCATTCGGGTCCTCAAACTTCCAAACCATGTCACGTGAAGTTCAAATCACCATTTTTAAGTGATAAAGCGGAAATACTTCTAGTGTTGTGGAGCTTACATGTGGTCCACATTTGATTTCTAAATTTTTACGCTCAACTCTTATATTTTCTAAATTTTTCTCCAAAATTTTGTTTCAAAAATCTATATCTGCATATTTTCCAATGTTTCCTCCAAAATTTACCCTTTTTTATTTTCTGATTGTTTACAAGTTTTCCATATTAGTTTCATTTTCCTGCAAACTTTTTATACAGATCTTTTGTATTTGAACATATTTATACTATTTAATTTGTTATTATTTGTGTAGATGTTTTGTATATAATTTTTTATTAGAACAAATTATATAATTTTCAATTTACCTTAAAGAACTGTCATTTGGATCTCAAGTTATAAGATTAGTAAGTTTAAGGACCTAAATATGTTTTTTGAAAGTTTGAGGAACTGGATGACATTGTGAGCCAATAATAAGTTTAAGGACCATTGGCGCATTTTACTCAAGATAAAATTAACCTCTTACACTGTGGAAAGGGGTAGTATTTTAAACGACATATATAATAGAATATGCCACTGGGAAAAGAGGGGCTGTCATACTCAGTTGTACTTTCAAAAAATGTTGGAATCCAACATTTATGGATGGAAACATGCAAGATCCAAAAAATCATTTTCCATATTTTTATCTATATTTAGAAATGGATATGAATACAAATTTGATATCATACTAACACAAATCAAAATATTTGAATCTGTATCAAAATATAAGGGATTTCAAGTTTTTCCTAAGTCAAACTATTTTAAGTTTGACCAAGTTTGCATAAAAAAGTAATACTGATGATATCAAATGAGCATGATTGGAACCATTATGAAATATATTTTGACAGAATATAAAAAAGTCATGGCTGGACATATGATAAGTCATGGCTTGACAGAATGCATAACAATGTATCAATATATAAGTTATGTCCAGCTGTGTATTATATTCTAACATTGTCATTTCCATTACACGATACAGATCATACAATGTGTTGATTTTTTTTAGTTCCAATGAGTTTAGCAGTTCCAAAAATGTGACATAATGAAAGTTTTTATTGACACGCGAATCCAGATCGATGGGTCAATCGATCGAGGGAGGACATGCATAGACCCAACTAATAATAATAAAAAAAAACTGCTGCGACGATGGGCTCCATTGGCATCAGCGGTGGCTCCTCAATCGATCAATCACTTCATGGCCTTACTGTTGGGGTTGAGCCTGGCGGCGAACTCCTCGTCGCTGCTGATGTTGCAGAACTTCTTGCAGTTGCTGGTGCACCCCGCCTTGCCCTCCTGCTGGCTCTGAATCATGCAGGACTCGTAGCACTGGAGCGGGCAGTCCTTGTCGGCGGCGGAGCGCGCCATGATCTGCTCCATCTCCACGCAGACCTCCTTGCACGAGCGCGGGCAGTCGGGCTCCTCCTTGCGCGCCACGCACTCGTTGATGCACGACTGGTCGCAGTCGAACTGGGACGAGCTGTACTGCGCCGACGCCGGCGACGGCGTCAAGGCGGCGGCGACGAGCAGCGCCGCCGCGACGGCCACCGTCGTGCTCCGGGCCATGGTCGTTGTTTATTTCCTAGCTACGACGATGGATGGGCGCGCGCGGTTGATGGAGGGACACTTTTTTTGGCTGTGTGGTGTGTCGGGAATGAACCAAGTATGTTTATATAGGGGGGTGTGTCCGACCGTAGGTTGTGAGGCCATGAGTGTCTCGCGGGCTACCTGTGTTCGTTTCTACCGCATGTCGGAAGGAGGACTGGTCACAAGCAATCATGTCCACAATTAGCTAGACTACGAGGTAGCTGTCTTTCTTTGTGGTCAGCTCTCTGGTCTATGGAGCTGCTCATCAGCTTCCATGTCTACACAATAATCTCCACTGGATAAGTTACAAACTCTAGTTGGATAAGTTTGTCTTGCCCACCTAATTAAGCAGTATACCAGCCGCCTAGAGCTGACCACAAAGAAATTAAGCACTTGACTTCATTGGGAGACTAGATTAGAAGAGTCGTTTAATTTCCAACTCAATCCTTTGTCATTAGAGCCTATGCAAAAAACAAAAAGAGCATCACAAACTGATTCTAATCTCCCTGCTCCAGCCATTACGGCAGCACCTACCATCCTTATCTTTTTAATGAAGTCCATCCCATCTACTAGAGTTTTGCTCCATCAAAAAAGCGCCATCGATGTTGACCTTGAGAACTTCTTTTGGAGGTGGGTTGAAAAAGTTGTTACCGCAATAGGCCTGCCGAATCTTTATTGGGATCTTGTTGGATTGATCTCCTTCCTAATAGACCCAACGGTCTATTAGGGCCTTAATCCGCGCCCTGATCGGGGGCGCCCAACCCTTAATGGTTGGTGGGCCCCCGCTGCACAGCGCCAAAATAAAAAGGGGGTGAGGGGCCGGGGCACACGACACGAGGTTCGTCGCGCCGCCAGCACCCTCACTCACATTCCCTAACCCTAGCCGATCTAGAGAGAGGCGCTGGAGCAGTGGGAAGTCTCACCGCCGCCACCATCAACCCTGGTTCGTCGTCGTCGGCGCCGTCCACGACAACGCCACCACGACCGTGCAGCTGCTGCATCGCTCGCCGCTGCCCTAGAGCAGATCTTCATCAGCGAACCTGTGATGGCTGCCTCAAGCTCCTCCGGTGGTGATGGTCTCTCTCTCCCTCTCTCTGTACTCTAATATACTCTCTGTGTTCTAGATCTAGGAACTCTTTTGCACTTGTGAAAAGGAAAGATGGAAGATACCCCTCTTGATCCGTGTCTAGTCGATCCTAGAACACTAACTGATCTTAACAATGGTATCAGACGTCATGCTAGTGCATAGATCCAGTAGGGGCAAAGACGGATTCGTCTGTGAATCGAAAGAAATCGAAGGAAAATAAAGAACTCGATGCAAATCGAAAAGAACAGAGAGAATCGATTGCAAATCGAACTCAAAAATGCAACCCTAACCCTAACCCTAGAGGTGAAAGGGCGCGGGGCCTACCTGGTCCGCGTGCCACTGCCGCCACCGGTGCGCAGGACGCGTTTGCGCCGCCGCTCGCCGGACATCTCGGCACAGAGAAGCCGCCGGCTTGCCGCTCCGGGACGCTGGGGTTTTGCGCATGCGGGGCTCGAGAGCCTGGCGCCATCCATGGCGAACTCGACGGCGGCGCGCTCACCCACCGGCGAGCGCGCGCGCCGGCGAGCAAGCCACGGTGGCGCCGCCCTGCCCACTCCGCTGGGCCACCATGGCCAGCGGCCGTCGCCTCCGTTTCGAGGAGAGAGAAAGGGGAGGGAAAGAATGAACTAGGGTTTGAGGGACGCCGCGTCGTCGTCGGTTTTGATCCGGCGAATCGCGCGGGCGACCGTCCGATCAAGATCGACGGTCGAGATCGCTCCTCGCTTCCTGGGCTGGCTGGCGGCCCATGCGGGCGGGGGGAGGAGACGCCGCGGCGGGCCGTTTTGGCGGCCCGGCCGTTGGCTGTCGGGCCTCGGGCCCAAGGAAGGGTGGCCGAGCAGGCCGCGGGCCGGTTTTGCTCCTGGGCTGCTGAACAGTGTTTTTCGTTTTATTGTTTTTTCTATTTTTCCAGAAGCAATTTCAATAGTTTTTTTAATGAATTTGTTTATAGTTTGATCTCTATTCAATTTTGCACCAACGTGTATATTGTTTAGAGCTAAAAGTTCACAGTATTGCTTCTGAAAATAGAAATTTTCTACATGTTTCCGCTGCAAAAGTCATTACAGTTGTTCTTTACTTTAATTCGAACCAACGAGACAATTAAAGTTTAAGAGCATGATTAAAAGATTATTTTTGAGGATTATAGTATTGTTAATTTTCTGACCAACGTTGTTAATTACAATACTGTAATTTCATAGTTTTTGTGCATTTATTTCTATTTCTGCCTAACGGTGATATAGATTTAATTGCATAAACAGTTGTATGTTCTATTTTGACCAACGTTGAAATTTTACATGCAATTATTGTTATTATGTTCTCACTATTTTTTGAAATTTTCAGCGGGGATGAATTTGATGGGATTCATCAGTCACATCCCAACACTAAAAGGAGACAACTATGGTGAATGGATCAAGAAAGTTGATCTTGCTTTCGTCTGTGGAGAAGTGGATGAGATTATCACCACTCCAAAGCCCACTGAGCCACCGGCTCCAGTGAGAGGAGAATCTGACACTGATGCTGAGTGGCAGAAAAAGCAAAGGGACTATGCTCCCTTAAAGATGGCTTATGATCTCGAAAAGACAAAGTGGAATAACGCCAACAAGAAATGTGTGGCAGTTATAAAGAACACAATTGATCCTAATATTTTGGGTTCAATTGGAGAGTGTGATTCAGCTGCAGAATACCTTGCAAAGATAAAGAATCAGTTTACTAGTTCTTCAAAGACTTATGCCACACAGATCATAGAGCAGTTGGTCACAAAAAGGTACTATGGCAATGCCGGTACGATAAGAGATCATATCATGGGGATGTGTGCTTTGAACTCCAAGCTCAAACCAATGGACTTGGATCTTAAAGAAGAGTTTATGGTGCACCTGGTGTTCGCCTCTCTGCCAAAAGAGTTTGCAACGTTCGTTGTAAACTATAACTCACAGCCAGAGAAGTGGAACATGGAAAAGGCAATTGCAATGTGTGCACAAGAGGAAGATAGACTCAAGAAACAGAATGGTGGGTCTGTCAATTTTGTGCATAATAACAAGAAAATGCATTTCCAAGCTGCTTCTTCCTCTAAAGCTAAAGACAAAGCCCCTATGCCACAGAAGTATCAGCAACAGCGTCAGCAACAGCGCACTCCAGCACAAGATGAGTGCTTCCACTGTTTTGACAAGGGGCATCGCAAAGCAGATTGTCCCGCTTATTTAAAAATGATAATGGCAAAGAATGGTGAGAATGTAATTTCATTTGTTAATGAATCCCTGTATTTAAAGTTTTCTAAATCTACTTGGTGGATTGATTCTGGTGCAACTGTGCATGTTGCAAATTCTTTACAGGGATTCCGTTCGATAAGGACTACGCTAAGAAGCGAAAGACAAATTAAAGTCGCGAACGGAGTACAAGCAGATGTGGAAGCTATTGGCGATGTCTCCCTCGAGCTAGTTAATGGTTTCATGCTTGTATTAAAAGATGTTTTATTTGTTCCTTCGCTTCAAAGAAACTTGATCAGTGTATCACGCTTAGACACAGATGGTTTTGGTTGTCATTTTGCGAATGGCAAATGTGAACTATGGTTTGATAATAATTGTATTGGTGATGCTGTCCTTTACAATGATCTTTATTTATTATCTATGCGTGATAAAGTGCATTCTGTATGTAATGTGAATGTGAATGAATCCTTGTCAGAGAAAGAAACAAAGAAAAGAAAGAGAACTCAAGATACTTCATCGAAATTATGGCACTGTCGTTTAGGCCATATTTCGAGGGGGAGAATTGAAAGATTAGTGAAAAGTGAAATTCTTCCACAGCTAGAGTTCTCTGATTTTGAACAATGCGTTGAATGCATTAAAGGAAAATTTGTAAAGCAAATTAAAAAGGGTGCCAAACGAAGTGCAGGAACGTTAGAAATAATTCACACTGATATATGTGGACCGTTTCCTGTGAAAAGTGTGGATGAATATGATTCGTTCATAACATTCACAGACGATTACTCCCGCTATGGTTACATTTATCCAATCAAAGAAAGATCTGAAGCATTGGATAAATTTAAAATATTCAAAGCTGAGGTTGAGAATCAGCTTGACAAAAGAATTAAAATAGTAAGATCAGACCGTGGAGGGGAGTACTACGGTCGACATACCCCTTATGGACAAGTTCCTGGACCTTTTGCGAGGTTTTTACAGGAAAATGGAATAGTTGCCCAATACTCTACACCGGGGGAGCCTCAGCAAAATGGAGTAGCTGAAAGGCGCAACCGTACACTAATGGATATGGTGCGCAGTATGATGAGTTATTCCTCATTGCCATTGAGTATGTGGATGGAGGCGTTGAAAACCGCCATCCATATTCTCAACAGAGTGCCAAGCAAATCGGTGCCCAAAACGCCGTATGAGCTATGGACAGGAAGAGAACCCTCACTGACTCACCTACGGGTCTGGGGGAGCCCAGCTGAGGCTAAAGTGTTTAATCCAAATATTGGAAAACTGGATTCCAAAATTGTAAGCTGCCATTTTATAGGCTATCCTGAAAAGTCGAAAGGTTTTCGTTTCTACTGTCCAGACAGACATACAAAGTTTGTAGAAACGAGACATGCTGTCTTTCTAGAAAGTGAAATGATCAGGGGGAGCATGGTACCTAGAGAAATTGACCTTGAGGAGAAGCGGGTGTATGTGCCTACTCCTATGATTCAAGAGCCATTTTTCTCACTACCTGTTGATGCTGCACCAAAAGTTCCTGAAATAGTGACGTCAGTACCTTCTTCGGTTGTTGCTGCGCCAACTATTCCAGTTATTACGGTGTCAACACCTGTCGTAACTCCACCCATACCAACTGTGAACGAAGGTTTGGAACCTGTCATCCAGGAACAGCCTGAACCCGCGGTTGGACATGAGGAAGTGGTGCTACAGCCCCCTATGGAAAATGTGCCAGAAGTTGAGGCACAAAATGTGCCACAAGCAGTAGCTCTTAGAAGGTCACAAAGAGAAAGAAGGTCGGCTATTTCTAGCGACTATGAAGTTTATAATACAGAAGAGGTTCATATGGAGGGTGATCCCACTTCGTATGAAGAAGCCATGAGAAGTATTCACTCATCTAAATGGCTGGAAGCTATGAAGGATGAGATAAAATCAATGAGTTCCAATGGTGTTTGGGACTTAGAGGAAATTCCTAAAGGAGCCAAAACAGTAGGCTGTAAATGGGTTTACAAGATAAAACATGACTCCAAAGGGAATGTAGAAAGGTTCAAAGCACGACTCGTGGCAAAAGGCTTTACGCAAAGAGAAGGGATAGACTATAACGAAACTTTTTCTCCAGTTTCGTGTAAAGATTCCTTCAGGATTATAATGGCATTGGTGGCACATTATGACTTAGAGTTACATCAGATGGATGTAAAGACGGCATTCCTTAACGGGGATTTGTATGAAAATGTTTACATGGCACAACCAAAAGGTTTTGTCATGAAAGGAAAAGAACATATGGGGTGTCGCTTAAAGAAATCCATTTATGGATTAAAGCAAGCCTCTAGGTAGTGGTATTTAAAGTTTGATGAAACCATAAGAAAATTTGGGTTTAAAGAAAATGAGGAGGACAATTGCATTTATGCAAAATTCAGAAGTGGAAAATTTATTTTCCTGATCCTATATGTGGATGACATTCTACTTGCTAGTAGTGATGTTGGTCTGCTACTGGAGACAAAGAAATTCTTGTCCTCAAACTTTGATATGAAAGATCTTGGTGAAGCTTCATTTGTATTGGGAATTGAAATTCACCGAGATAGAACAAAGGGGGTATTAGGACTGTCACAAAAGGCATACTTAGAAAAAATTCTAAAGAAATACAGTATGCATATGTGCAAGCCTTCACCTGCTCCAATAGTCAAGGGCGATAGATTTGGGAAATTTCAATGTCCCAGGAACCAGTATGAGATCGATCAAATGAAAGCGGTTCCATATGCTTCAGCTGTAGGAAGCATACAGTATGCTCAAGTTTGTACACGCCCTGACTTAGCTTTTGTTACCGGGATACTTGGCAGATATCAAAGTAATCCAGGACAGGCACACTGGATTATGGTAAAGAAAGCATTACGTTATGTGCAAGGCACAAAAGGCCTCATGCTAACATACAGAAAATCCGATTCCCTAGAGATAGAAGGGTACTCAGATGCGGGTTTTGCGGGGGACATCGATGACCGAAAGTCCACGTCCGGTTATGTGTTCACACTCGCAGGGGGAGCTATATCGTGGAAAAGCTCCAAACAAAGCGTCACTGCGTCATC
The DNA here is from genome assembly GCF_016808335.1 of Panicum virgatum. Classification (NCBI taxonomy): domain Eukaryota; kingdom Viridiplantae; phylum Streptophyta; class Magnoliopsida; order Poales; family Poaceae; genus Panicum; species Panicum virgatum. The sequence goes on from NC_053138.1 coordinate 50,141,062, forward strand.
GACCATGTACGCTGAATTTGTGGCATGTTATGAGGCCTCGGGGCAGGTTGAATGGTTAAAGAAATTTATACCCGGTTTAAGAGTGGTAGACAGCATTCAAAGACCACTCAGAATGTACTGCGACAATGAACCAGCAGTGTTTTATGCTCACAACAATAAGTCAAGTGGTGCTGCCAAACACATTGACATAAAGTTTTATGTTGTGAAGGAGAAAATCCAGAATCACTCTATTACACTCGAGTATATAAGTACAAAGAAAATGCTTGCGGATCCGCTAACTAAAGGCTTACCACCCAATGTGTTCATGGAACACATAGCCGGCATGGGTTTAAGGGAAAGCCTGTGATTTCTGGAGAATAAAAAGGGCCCAAAAGATAAAGAATTTGTTTCAAAACAGTGATGTATATGGTAGCTGTTGAGTCTATCGGTCTTGGACCGTGACGATAAAGCATGCTCTATTTATCAATCTGTGATGGAACAACTAAAGGAAAAAGTTTCATGTTAAAGTATAAAGTTAAAGTACAAAGTGAGATCAAAGGGGAGAATGTTGGATTGATCTCCTTCCTAATAGACCCAACGGTCTATTAGGGCCTTAATCCGCGCCCTGATCGGGGGCGCCCAACCCTTAATGGTTGGTGAGCCCCCGCTGCACAGCGCCAAAATAAAAAGGGGGTGAGGGGCCGGGGCACACGACACGAGGTTCGTCGCGCCGCCAGCACCCTCACTCACATTCCCTAACCCTAGCCGATCTAGAGAGAGGCGCTGGAGCAGTGGGAAGTCTCACCGCCGCCACCATCAACCCTGGTTCGTCGTCGTCGGCGCCGTCCACGACAACGCCACCACGACCGTGCAGCTGCTGCATCTCTCGCCGCTGCCCTAGAGCAGATCTTCATCTGCGAACCTGTGATGGCTGCCTCAAGCTCCTCCGGTGGTGATGGTCTCTCTCTCCCTCTCTCTGTACTCTAATATACTCTCTGTGTTCTAGATCTAGGAACTCTTTTGCACTTGTGAAAAGGAAAGATGGAAGATACCCCTCTTGATCCGTGTCTAGTCGATCCTAGAACACTAACTGATCTTAACAGATCTCTCTCCGGCCGCTCGTATTTGTTTCCTCATATATACAGCATGGGGAACGATCATATATACCGTTTGAGGTGGCAAAATTCAAAGCTTGTTGCATGATGAATCCGCCCAGAATAGCTACATAAATAAGTTTAACACTACTGGAATCGACATGTTTTCCTAGGACCAAACCCTAGCGAAATGGTCGAAAAACTCCACAGAAAGCATGTTCCTAGGAAAATTGATCAAGAAAGATTTCTAAGGAAAAATTCGATGGGAAATGAGAACGAACCGCCCTATGGTTTTACAAAAAAAACCGTAGGGAAAACATTTCCCTAGGAAACATTAAGCCCTAAGGAAGCTTGTCTAGAAAAAAATTAAAAATATGGGCCCCGACTCCGAGCGCCGCTGCTGCCTAGCCACGACGCCGCCACTCCACGCTTGCCGTTGCTCTGCCCGGCTGCGACTCTGCCGCTCAGCCCGCCGTGCACTAATGCAACTCCGTCCCATCGCGCGCCGCTGCTGCCCGGCCACGGCGCTGCCGCTCCACGCTCCACCCCGCCGCGCGCCGTTGCTGCTACTTGTCCGCGATGCCACTGCTCCGGCCCTCCGTGCGCCATCGTAGCTCCTCTGCTGCTGCCTGGACGCGATGCCGCCGCTCCGCCCTTCCGTGCGCCACCGCTGCTGCCCTGGCCGCGACGCCGCTGCTCAGCCCCGCCGTGTGCCGCCGCAGCTCCGGCGCTGCTGCTCCGTACCTGCTGCCCTACTGCGCCGCTGCGGGGAGAGGAAGGGGACGGGGCGTGGGAAAGAAAGGTAGTGAGGGGACGAGGATGAGGATGAGGACAAGAGAGAGGAGTGAGGGGATGAGAGAGAGGGATGAGACTGAACCGTTTGAGTATTAAGCTCATGTTTCAACGTGATTTCCCTAGGAATGTTTGGTTAGATTCCTAGGGAAATCTATAGTTCCCTATATTTTTTTGAAGAAACTCTATGGAAACAGTCTTCTTCTAGGAAACTTCAGATAACCCTAAGGAAGCATGTGGATTTCAGTAGTTTAAATATAAGAACTATACTACAGCCCACCAAACACGGGACAAAGTAGTTTCGCCGTTGCACATGCATTTTAGCGCAACATGGTTTGGCACTTGTTTTTTCGCATCCCATGACTGATTTTGGGGCGCGGTTGGGTTCTCCCACTCCAGATTTCAGTTTTGGGCCTAAATTGATCAAACAAACCAGCCCACATGTGTAATCCAATCAAATTTGTTTTGAAACAATTTTCAGTTGTTCCAGCAATAAAAAGATTTAAAATAGTTATTGGGCCTTCTGTGATGGTTTGACTGCCAGTCACACGCGTGACCCCTAGCATTTGGGCTGATTTTGAGTCCTCATCATCCTATGTCGGGCAGCCTATTGGGCCGATAACTTGGAAAAATAATTAAATCGAACAAAATGAAGCAATGAATGAAGTGTTCGAACCAAAGGTCTACAAAATATTGCAACAAACAACACCATGAACCATTGAACTACCACAAAGGATGTGATAAAATTAGACATTCTGTAATAAATTGGTTTGAGGACATCGTCCAATTGGTTAACTTACAACCTAATGTGTCCACGATGCTGAACATTTTCAAAAGTGAATAAAAAAGTTTAATATCAAAACAAGAACAAACTTGTTCAAATCACTTACAAGTCATTCTTATATGAGAATAAAAATATATACACGTGGCAAACAAAGAAAACAAAGGTGAAACTAAAAGAAAAGAAAGGGAAATACAGAAAGAAAAAACACAAAATAAGAAAAGAAAAAAAGAGGAAAAGAAAAGTTAGTATTATTGAAAAGTAACTTAAAGGAGAGAGGATAACAAAAGAACATAAAAGGGAAATAAAAAGTAGGAAAAGAAAATGAGAAAATAAATAAATGAAATATAACTGGGGAAATGAAATGAAACAAGGAAAAAGGAACATAGAAAATAAAATAAATAATGATACTGTTCTGAAAAAAGCAGAATAAAATAAACTTATTATAATTTGATTATTCTTAATTATGCTACTTCATCCTAGAAGACAAATGTTTTCGTTCGTAACCAACAATATCCCTAAAAATAATTTATTTTAAGAAAGGTTACAAGTTATGAAGTTGGTTTCATGGTTCGTGAACCTATTAACATTACTTTTATTGGAGTGTCTCGACGTCAATCGACTGATTTTTATCTTATCCATCAGTCACTCATTTCAACCATCAGATTCTAGATCAAGAGCTCAGAGCCGTTGTCAGCTTTTGATGTGTTGTGTGCTGCGATTTTTTTTATCTACTTCCGCTCACATCAAGTTAACAGCCCGTCATTATGTCTGTTGGACCCTTTTGTTGGGCTTCGTAGTTCTTTTGACCTGGCTGTTGCCTCGAATGGCTAACAAGTTTGTTCCGCTGTTACACAAGCCAGTTTAGACTTATTGAAGGATTTTTGTTATTTTGACCATTCTGGAGCTCGAACATATTGTGTCTGTGAAAGAGTCCAGATTTTTTTAATTTTTGAACCATCAGCACTCACAACCGGTATTTCTTTTGTTTTGAATGTTTCTAGGAAATACATGAACTACATAGTTATATTTGAAATAAATTACTTTACAAATAAATGTGAAACTCAAAAAAAAAACAAGAACTACAATTTACATGAATGGGTGAAATTTTCAACAAAATCAAGCAGGTAATTTCCCTAAGTTTGTGTCATGTTATATCACAAAGGAAAAGTACAAATGCAGGAAAAAGGCTCTGCTTTCCTGAAAGGAAATTGAGATATTAAGTACATGTATACGATGTTGAATCAGACTCCTAGACTGTTAGATCGATCTTTACACCAAGCAGAAGAAAGTTACCTATGATAGACCACAACAATAACAAAGGAGATCAATGTTGAGGATGTTCAAACATGATTATATCTAGAGCAACTCTAATCTGTAATGGCAGTCCATAAAGATTCTGAGCATAATTGATGAACCTGTGAATGCATGAAACCATAAGAAACAAAAATGGTATCAATAACACAAGGAATTATAGCAAATAACAAAAAAAAAGATTTAATCAATTTGGTCAAGCATTCACCAAAAAATTACAATGACGGAGAAAAAAATTACAATGTCATGCTATGAGTAGCTCTAATACAAATTTCTTATGATTTTGTCTCCGGATCATATACTTTTCTCTCCACATGAGGTCATTCCCCCATTTCCATTAGTTGTCTTCAGAAAGAGACAGGAAGAAGGGACTACCATAAAACTCATATGCTACTACTATGACTCAAGCTAACATCTTAAGGAAGCCAAGTTTTTAAGAAAATAAAATTGCTAACTTAATTAAGCATAGACTATCTTGATCACCATCCTTTGAATCTATGGTGAATATATATAACAAGATAATAAATAAATTGGATGAACTTTATCTGATAAGTACCCCACTTATCAAAAGAAAATCCTCTGAATGTTCTTAATGAAGCACATTACACCCAGTACTAAGAAAACCTCCTAAGCCATTGAAATGAGCTCACGCTGCATTAGCTTCTGTTCGACCACCCTCCTGGATCAAATGTTTCTCATAGAATTGTTTGTGCATAATAATTTGTAGTGTTCGTTTCCAAAGAACAGAGTAGCTAATGCTTTGGGTATGTTCAGCTAATGCACAAAAAAAATTTAAATGAATTATTTTGCTATAAATTCAGAACTGCAACTTGTAAGGGCAATTCAGCTTGCCTTAAGGGTAAAGAAAATTAATAATATAGTTAGGCTTGAATGCAAAAAAAAAAATATTCTCAGTGTAATAGTGCACTGGCATGGAGGAAAGAAAACAACATGCAGATGAAGATGGAGGTCAAGGTGCAACTACACAAGGGAAGTCCAAGCTCATGGGGCAACGAAATGCAGCTGCCAATGAGGATGCTATCTTGGAGCAATGTTAGCCAAGTTTAAAAATAGATCCTAAGGTAACATACAAGGAGCAAATCCGAAAAGAAAAAAATCCATAATAATAGTAATTAACAATTAGCAAATTGGTGTTAAACAGAAAGCTAACAGTAATGAATACATATAAGGTTATTCATTTTTTTGAAGAAAAGTAGACCATGTCAACTCAAACTTTTAGATTGCAAGCCTGCCTCATTAGGATTTTAGTTACAAAAGCACAGCAGGTTAGGGTGTCAACTGAGGGATAAACAAAATCTCAATCGGTTATCACGAAGAAAATCTCAACAAATAAACAAAAAAATACTTGTACAATTTTTGGCTGATAATAAAGTTACATTTACCCTAGACATTTACAGGTACAATTGCTAGGCCGATATAACAAGAAAAAAGCCACAGATCTGAACAAGAAAATACACATTTATAGGTACAATTTTGCTGATAACAAGAAAAAACACATCCGGAAAACACACATTACAGTTCTACTTTTTGGCTGACAACAGGAAAAAAGCACATCTGAAAAAACAAACATTTATTGTGTAAAACAAACATTTACATCATGTCCAGAGTTTTTAAAAATATTCAGAGTTGACACAATGTGGCATATGAAAAGACATGAAATCCTATAAGTTATTTCATATAAAAGAAAAACCACATAGAAGTGGCAATAGAAATGCATAGTAGCAAGACTGGTAGCTGCATAATGAATAAAAGAAATGATTGATGTAAATTGCACGCATATTTTTTAAATGACAGTGACCATACACACAAGATATACCAAAATTTGGGGTGTAACTGGGTAAGTACAGTATTCGACCACTGTAATTAAAATAAAAAGGAAGTCCAACTCCAACTACCAGAATGTAGTGTCACACACAAAAAAAATGATAAATGTCCAAGAAAGGAACAACACATCTTAGCAGAAAAGGCATGAGTCGATACACCAAAAATAAAGTCCACAAAGATGCATATATGAACAGATGCTACTAAATATTTAATAAAACCTCAAACTAAAAATTTACATCCAGCAAGAACATAAGATACAACAAAATTGTTCTATGTAACTATAACATATTTAAACTATAATTGGGAAAGAAACTTGAAAAAATACCTTGCTTGCAAAAGATGGACCCTAATCCCTTGCACTGGAGGTAGAGTGATTTTTTTGCTCCCCTGGGGCGCATATATAATTAGAACTTGAGGGAATAAACTAACCCTTCTAACTAAAAGAATTGTGAAAGTAGAAACACAAGGCAAAGGGGCCACACGAAGGACACACAGTGATGAAGGGGCACATGCATTATCTTTAGAATCATATAAACTAGAAAGAATATTTTACCACTTGGGATGAACAAAAAATAATTATGCCATTGGGTTCAGAAAACACAACACAACTATTGCCCAATATGCCATTTACACTATGACACTAAATGAAGTGGCTTAAAGAAACCGAAATAAAATAAAACAAAACAAACACAACTGTCATTTACACTATGACACTAAATGAAGAATGAAGCGGCTTAAAGAAACCAAAATAAAAGAAAACACATACAACTACTTTCCAGTATGCCATTCACACTATGAGACCAAATGAAAAATGGAGCGGCATGAAAAACCCGAAATAAAAGGAAAAACAAATTCAACTGCATTAACTGGAATGGCACACAAGTGTACACAAAAATGGAACAACAAATCATCTTAGAAGTTTTACGAATAAGACAAAAGAAAGCAGATACATACAAGTGGTCAAAAGTATACTAGATACAAATTTGGGACAATATACCAAGCCTAGCAGGCCCTTGTACTCCACTAATATCTATCACTTCGAAGTCAGTTTTAAGCAGAGGTCACACACCACATCCACACTCTAGATACTGCAACAGACAAGTGAAATGAACAGCAATGTGGCTGTAATATCCAAAAATGAAAAACCTGACCAATAGAACATAAACAAAAAAATAGCTGTAATCGAGATCGAATTGAATGCCATTTGATTCACCAGATTTTTAACACGCAATTGGCTGTAATATCTCACCACCACATGCTCCTCCCAGCTGCAAGCTAAGCAAACATGCACAGTCAAAATGTAAGCACAACTCCTAAAGCTAACACTTGAATCCTCCATTGGTATTAGACTGGAGACACCTTGAAAAGCACCGAAAACTATGCAAGCTCAGTAACAAAGGCTCTAGATTTTTTTTAAAAAATCATTAATCTCTCCATCCATCCCTATCAACCAGCTATACTTACAAAGCACATAACACAGACCCAGTTTATTATAACAATAATCCTTGAAAATCAACTGTGCCAGCAATCACTAGTCCCAATATAAATTGGCCAACAGATCGAAGAATCTCCATTCTAGCACAACACACAAATCCCCCAAAATCGAACCGCTTAGAAAAGCATGAAACGGCCAGACAAACAAGCAACAAGAGAGATGGGGAGGGATGGAGCGTACAGTCACTAGCTTGCCAATGACGCTGGCGATAGTCTTGGAGGCTCCGGCGAGGATGGTGGATGTGTCCACAGCACCACGCCGCTCAGGTCTCAGGCACGTTCATGGACACATTCAGGAACGGTATCATTGCTTACATCCTCTACTGTATGCAACCCTAATCCAATACAAGCTGTACAAAAACATAACACACAGATTGCTTAGGGATCCATAAATCGAACCCCCTGGCATACTTGATCAAAGATAATCGAGCACGTCACACAAAACCGAACAAAAAATATCAAAATTGAATGAACAGATCAAAAATCGAACCTAATCATCGGCCCCTTCGCCTACCTCCATTTCCCCTCCTCTCTATGGGGCAGCACAGGAGGACGGCGGCAGAAGGCTGGGCTGGGCGCAGTGCGAGGAGGAGCAGAAGGCTGGGCGCGGCCGAGGAGATTTCAGAGGACGACAGAGGTGCCCGGAGCTGGTGGGCGGCACAGCACGGTGTTCGTGCTGGTTGGGGAGCAGAGGACCCCGCCGCCTGCCGCTTGCAGCCTGAATTGGAGGAGTGAGCCAAAATGTGAGGAGTCCCGACAGGGTTAACCATTTCGTTTTCCGATGAAATCCCGGTGTTTAGCGGAAACGTTCCGAAATTTCGGTAAATTTTGGTGAATTTCGGTGGATTTTGGACGAAATTTGTTGAATTTTGAATTTTGAAACGAAATATATCGAAAAATACCGAAATTTCGGATCCCAGTAACTAGCGGAAACGGAAAAAAAAAACCGAAATTTCGGCGAAATTCCGCCGAAAAGTTAAACCCTGGTGCCCGATAGCAAGACTGACCCGGTAAGAAAACAAGCGGGGGCGAAAAAAAATGAAAGGCGGACCCGATTTTGGACCCATTACACCAGAAGTGATCACGTGTGTCCGCGCATAACCCAACGGCTCACATCGTCGATTGACGGCTCAGTCGATTGATGAGGAGCAAATCTGTACTTTTATTTTACCAATCTTTATAATTTTTTGGCCATTTATACTCAAAGTTAAAAACATTTAACTTAGAAAAAATCTTAATTTAGCTATTAATCCTACAACTACATGCTGTTGTGTAAAGACATGTCAATAGCTCACATATGGGCTGAATTCTCATCTGGGCTGAGAAATGCTATTTATCGTTCCTGACGGTTCCTGCGCCAACTGCCTACTACAAGCAAGAGAGGCTGGAGGCCTACCACAAAAGTCATTCTTGACACAATAGGCTGGTGATTACTATCAGTACGTCAGGCTGAAAACATTGTGTGTGTGTTCTTCAAGAGCCACCAAAGGCACCACCGCCATCGAAGGATGCTGTGCTAGTAACGCTGTAATTGCATCGCTTCCCATTCCGCAGACACTGACACTGTCCGGGAAATCATCTTGAAGGTTGAAGCTTCAATGGACAAACGGGTTACATGTATGAACATACATACACACTGGCACACACCCCAAGCTTTCAATATCTGTATGCAAACCCCCCCAAAAAAAAGACAAGAAGGCGGCGAAATTTACACAAGAGAATCCAATTTACAAGAGAAGGCAGTGATGTCGCGACGAATTAAGAAGCTTCAGCAGCTGTCTCAATGTGACAACTATTGGTGCTTCGTTCATGTAAAGATTCAGCAACAATGGAGGTGGTCGCATCAGCATTCCCGCTGGATTCAGTGGCAGCCGTGACATCAGCGACGACGGCGACGGCCGTGACTTCCTCCACCTCCTCCTCTGCTACCTCCTCAACCACCGCAACGGCCGGCTCGTCGTGATCATCCCTCTGCCGGCGGCGGCGGCCGCCACCGTTGCCGGACTCGGTGTAGAGTTTAAGGAGGTTGGCCAGGTCCGGCGAGGAGGAGTACACCGACCCCGGCAAGAAGTCCACGAGCGACTGGTAGTTGTTGCCGTCGTCGCCCCCGTTCGCCCCCCGGCGGAAGCATCCTTCCCCGCTGCCGGCGAGGTCGTCGGCGTCCACGGCGGCGGTCTCGGACTGGTAGAGCTGGGCCCTGACCCTGCACGCGTCGAGCTGCCGCTTCAGGTCGTGCTTCTCCGTCTCGCTCTCGTGCACGAGCTGCATGGCGAGCCGCGCCGCCTCCCGGTCCAGCTCGCCCTGCTCCTCCAGCTGCCGCTGGTACTCCTCCGCCTCCGCCCGCGCGCGCCGCTCGGCGGCGAGCTCGGCGCGCAGCGCCTCCAGCTCCCGCCGCTGGTCGCGGAGCGCGGAGGCGACCTGCCCGACGGTGAGGCGCTCGTCGCCGTCCACGGCCACCAGCTCCGGCGTCGTGGCCGGGTCCACGGAGGAGTTGCCGCCGCCCCGAGGCTGGGCGCCGGCGATCGGGGCCAGCTCGAAGAGGGACACGAGCGGGCCGCTGCCGCCGTCCTCGATGCTGCTGGTTCTCGCGATGTGGCTGCGGGCGGCAGCGCGTGGCTGGCCGCTGTCGTCGGCGTCGAGGTCCTGCTCGCAGATCTCGCTGCCGATGGAGACGACGCGGTGGGTCTCCAGGCCTGCAGTGGTGAACAAAACATCAAGGGTGCTTGATTGAGTGACATTCAGAGTAATTTGGTACATCAGAGATCAGAGTTTGTTTAGCACATCAATGGTGAACATCATAAAAGTTTGTTTAAGTCATTTGGTTTTTAGATTCATGGTAAACAATGCAACTTTAGCTTTTTTCATACAAACTCTTTTGTGATGTACATCTGAGGGTCAGACATTCAGGCCCCTGCTAAACCCTTTAACCATGGACATCGCACGGTCTCTAGAACTGAACCTTTTTCTGACCTGATCCTAACGAACCAAACGTTGGTCTCAATGGCAATGAATCTGTGACCGTGAGCATTTGACAAATGCCACTCACTGGCACAACTACGGTTTTCTACTACAGTTGAAATTGACGGTGTAGCCCAGCTGTTGCATTGAATCAACAATCCAACAACCTTTGCGGTGATTGAAGAAGGCATCGGCGGAAGTTCACTTGAAACTAGAACTCTTATTGACTACTCATTGAACTACTATAAGCTAATTGTCTCCTTTTCCGGTTAAGTTAGAATTTAATGTTCGTTTTAGTAAGGTTATAGTTGCACCAACCAAAACTAGCGAGATTCACACAATCATACAGAGTGATTCTTCAATTCCAGCCCTATTAGTCCTTGATTGCGACGGCATCAACTACCCACGTCAAATGGAGTTCTCAACCCAATTATTAGGACACAATTGCATCATTGAATTGTAGTGGATAATGCTAATTTGTTTCGAGAAAGTTCAGAGATCAACCGGCAGAAAAGCAACGAGCAGAGAAGATTGGGCGAGGGGAAGGTTTACCTGAGACCGTGTCCGCCGGATCACCGGCCTCCGCCAGCCCGGCTTTCCCCGCGTCCCCGTCGCGGCGATCGGGGCCAGCGCGAGTGCCCGCGGCGACGGCGGCGAGGTGGGCGTCGCAGAGGAGGAGGCGCAGGGCGGCGCGCTCCTCGCCGGCCGGGGCGGCGGAGGCGGCGCGGAGCAGGCGGTGGACGCGGGCGCAGAGGATGCAGGGCGGGCCGAGGCGGAGGCGCGCGGCGGCGGCGGCGAGGAGGCAGAAGGCGGCGCCGTTGGCGAGCAGCAGCGTCGCCAGCGCCCACTCCAGCGCCGCGCGCGCCGCCACGGCCAAGAACTCGCGGATCATCGTGCGTCGGCAGCAGCCTACCTGCTCTGCTCCAAGAAAGCGAGCGCAGCACCGGACGGCACCATGCGAGAGAGCTCTAGAGAAAAAGAAGGTGGAAGAAATCTCTGGCTGGCTGGGTTATGATCGGTCGGTGGATTGATTGGCCGGAGCCGAAAAGGGAAGGGAAGGATTGGACTGAGCCGGAGCAGGAAGATGGAGAGGATTGATTTTGGGTAGGTGGAGGAGAGCAGGTGTCAGCTTTGTGAAATGGGGCGCCACTAAGGCAAGGTGATTGAGCTTTTGAAAAAGGGGAGACCGGTGTTGGAGGGAGGAGACGTCAGGGGCCAGGGGGGGGGGGGGGGGGTCTACATCTACTAACTCCCATCAAAACTTATTTTATCTCAAAATTTATTAGCTTTTCCCCAACATAGTAGCTTGGATAAATTACATGTGTGTAGTTCATAAAGAACAAATACAGATTCAAATTCAATTGGAGGAGGATTCAAATCTGAAGAACCAAATGATCTGCATATATATATATATATATATATATATATATATATATATATATATATATATATATATATATATATATATATATTCTGAGCAGCTAACTGAACTCCTGCAAAAATAGTGATCCAAATGTTTTTATATAAAAGGCTTATTCGGTTTCGTTAGGACAAATATCTTCATGATATAAACTTTACGTATTCAAAAAAATAATAATTTTCCATGATTATGGGTTTATATCACATAAACAAAAAAAATAATAGAATCATTGGTGGTCAAAGTCTTATTCTAGTACATCGAAATATCCAACAGAGCGGCAGTGTCGATGCCGGGCGGCTATGGGGTTTGTCCGTTCCTTGGAGGCTTGATCGGTGGATCTAAACTCTAAAGGCCAAGATCTGGGTTTTGTCTGAAGTGGGCAAGAGGCAAAAACGCATCTGAGAAGCTCAGAGGACACGCAAACATGCAATGGCAATTCAACTTTTTTTCCTCTCTCTTATGCAGTTGAATTTTTCAGATTCAGTAAAGAAAAACTAATAATATTCTCTATGTCACCATGTGTTGCAGAGGAAATTTTATCTACGATGTATGGTGGTGGTTCATGACTGCAACTATATCGGATCAGGTAGACCTCCATCGTGCACATCGAAATCAGAGCTGTGTCCTACGTGTAGCCCGCGTGGGCAAGACATTCGATCGCTTTCCACAAATCAAGGACGGTTTCTATGGTTTTTGCACTGCTCCATCGATACTCCTAAAACCAGTAGTTCTAAAACACTATCACCTCCAGTGGCGGAGACAGGGGGTGCAGGGGTGCTCAAGCCCCCCTACCACTTTGGCTTCTATGGAAGCCCCCCCCAAGCCCCCCTACAAATTTTGTGGAGGAAGAAGAAGGAAGGAGAAAATTTTGAGGAGAAAGAAGGAATGAGAGGAGGGAGGAGCAAGAAGGAAAGGAGAGCCCCCCTAGCTCTGGATCCTGGCTCCGCCGCTGATCACCGCCGGTTTTAACTATTGTTAGATTTCAGCCGGTGGTGATGGTTATACCTAACATTGCTGGTTTATTACCGGCAGTATTGCCCTTTCACGAAAAAAGAAAAAACTGACGCCCCCTTGCTCCTGCTGTCCCACGAGCCTCGCCCCACTTGCCGCCGTGGGACTCAGTTCCGCACGCAGCCACCTCACTCACCGCCGTAGCACTCCTAGTACTCACAGCTGCCGTGCTCACCACCGCCTTGTTCGCACCGTCCCACTCGCTGCGGCCTTGCCACTGCCTCGCCTGCCGACCTCCCGCACCGCTGCTGCACTTTGTGTCTTGGGTCTGTGCCGCTGCGGGAATTTGTGCCATCACCTCCTTTCCTCACACCACCACTGTGGTAGATCGCGCTCGCAACCGCCACAGAGGGAGAGGGGGACCAGGTGCATCACTCCTTACTACCCCGCCGCCGCAATCAAACAAGCAAGGGGCAAGTAGAGGGGAAGATGGAGGTAATGGATGTAGAAAAAGATGAGAAAAGGGAAAAAGAGAGTGGTTGGAGGCATGTAAGGGAATTGGTTGTCAGAGAGATAAGTGGCTTGAAGAGAGATTTGTCACCACTTGAAAATATAAAAGATGGTGATATCTCTCGCATATACCACCCTCGGTTCATATTACGAATTGTGGTGATACTCGCTTTTACCGTCGGTTCCAATACCCACTACGAATACCTCCATTTGAATCGCGGTGAAAGTCCATCACCACCTGTTCGTGTCAAACAAACTGTGATGGGATGTTTGCAATGGGTAAATCGGTAATAATAGTGTTGGGTAGCACACGTTAACATAGGAGAGCCACTGTGTGGTAGAAGTGTGCGGTAAATTATGTGACGATATCTTCATTCACCAAGGCTTGTAGCCCTTGTAGGGATCGATTCTGATGGCGATGGTCTGATGGATAAGCTCGTCATTAAGCTTGACCAGATGTTTAGTGCCGACATCGACTGGTTCTTGTACGTATGTGACGATTTTAATACGACTCTTGTTTGTTCGACACACGTAAATTGCCGAAAGGAACAGTAACAAGGAGTTATTGATTACCCGTCTATCTAATATTTCTATTATAAACCTCAACAAAGAGGCTGATCAACATATCCAACTCTTCCTACAAAAATTAAACCTTCATAAATAAATAATATGCCATGTCTGACTTCGTAATGTCGAGAAGATTCAAATTTTGTCTAAAATAAGCCAATATGTTGGTAGAGCTTAGATCATCTCCAAGAGTTTCTAATATTTTTTTCTAAAATTTGTTATTTGCCAACTCCACAAATAGATATGGGGAGGCAAAAAAAAGTCTATCTCTAATAGTTTCCTATTTTTACTCCCAAAAATGACAAGTTGTGGCCCACAAGGATAATTCCACGAGAAATTTTCATGGCTGACGGACATGGCTGGCAGATAGGAGTTTCTTGCAAGTCAGATTGCTGGTGATTTAGGGCACGAGAGGTCTTGGAATTTGGAGAAAAAGAAAGAGGACGACGAAAGGGTTCCGTTTCACCTCTTACTTGCGCCGGTGATGCACCGTGGCGGCCGGAATCAGTGCGGGAAGAAGTGGTGGTGGGCGCAGTCCATGGCGGACAGGACAATGACAGCGGCATCCGTAGAAACTAAACTCTAAATCCTAGAATGTGGAAAAAAACTAAAAGAATGGATTGGATCCATGGCGCAAAAGAGAGATGGCGCAGGAAAGAAGAGGAGCGACAAAAAAAAAGGTCGTGGGAGAGGGGCGATGGGGAGCGACGGAAGTGTGCGCATTTTTACGCACAAGGTAACCCAATTTGTCAATTGTTACGAGATGGGAAATTAGAATGGGGAACTATTGAAGAGTGGTTTTTTGGATTTTTTCCAAAAAAACAAGGATGGGGAAGAGAAATAGGATACTCTTGTAGATACTCTTACTAGTTTTTTTAGATTAAACAGTACAACTAAGACACTCACAATGCATGCACACTCACAAGAGCCTTGATAGCCTAGTGTCTACATGTTGTGGTAATTATTTTTATGTTAAAAACACATTTGAGCAATTTTAGATTGCCGGATATAGGAATATAATGTAGTACTTTTGTTAAAACAAAAACAGCATAGATGCACCACCAGTCCACCACTATTATTGGTTCTACATTTATCATAAATAAAAATAAAATTTTTTAAAAGAGAAAAGTAAAATAAAAAATATTCCCTGTATCTTAAAATATAGTTACTTTTAATTTTTCCAAAGTAAAATCTTTTAAACTTTGGCTATGGATAGTAAAAAGAATATAAAGATGGTAATATAAAAATGACATTAGTTGATTCATAATGAAACGAACTATCATAAAATGTACCTTTTAGTATTTGAAAACTAATTATTTTTTAAGATATTATCGGTCAAAGATGAAAATATATGAGTTTGACTTAATTTGAACGTAGCTATATTTTCCGACAGAGATAGTAACTCTTTCGCATGGGCATATATGTGAATCCATGTATGAAGTATGAACTCACCATGCGGTCCTTCAAAATGATATGGTTTCTTATTAAAGGTTGTTCCATGTAGCTCTTTAGCTGACGTGTACACCCGAATGCAAGAGCGGGCCCACGCGCTCAGACACACGTGGCGATCCTCGACCGTGCAAGCGGCAAGCCTTCCACCACCAGCGGCAGCGCATTGCAATTTGCAACTTCACCAGGTCCGCCGGAGGGGGCCCGATCCGATCCAGCACTTCCGTCGGGCACTTGGCGCGCAAAAATAGAGCGGTTGGGCCACGCTCGCGACGCGTCCGTCTTGCTGCTGGCCTGGCCTGGATCGATCCGGCCGGGAGCGAGCGCGATGGCCGGCAGGGAGAGGGACCGGGAGCTGCTCCTCCCGGTGGTGGCCGGCGAGCACGCCGCCACCAGCGACGAGGACGACTCCGAGCCAGCAACGCCCGTCGTCATGGCCGGCGGCCCGCCGCCGCCCGCGGCGTCGTCGGCGCGCGCGCTCCACCTACACCACCACCCCACCGGCATCGAGGTGACTCCATTACTTTTAACGGTCCCGTTCGTCTTGGGCGTCGTATCGAGTGACGCCGCTCCTGAACATTCCGGCACCATTGATCGATCTGGAACACAGGAATTTTGCAGGAACATGCATGGATACACTCGCAGAAATAATCGTTCAGAATTCACATGTCCTGAACGAATTGATGCTTCTGGTCGTGCACATTGTGCATTGTTTTTACGGATTTCAGGAAAGAATTTTGCGCGGTTTCCCTTTTGAAGACGCATGCAAAAACTCGCGTTTACAGACAGATGATGATGGCTACAACGTTGTGTGTTTCTGATTGTGCAGGCACTGTCGAGAGTGATTCGGAGCTGGGCGTGGAAGAAGTTCATGTCTGGATGGTCGGTGCGCGCCTTGTACCAACACTATGTAGTAACCATTCACAGATCGCTGAACCAGTGCTTGGCACTCTGTTGTCGTCGTTGCAGCGTCATCCTGCTCCCGATCGCCATCACCTTCTACACGACCTGGTGGTTCATCCGCTTCGTCGACGGCTTCTTCTCGCCCATCTACATCCACCTCGGCATACATCTCTTCGGTACACACATTGACCCGATCTGAGAAAAAAAAAGAGCTGTAATAAGAAAGGAATTATGGTGACTTCAGTAATTTTTTTCTACCTGCAATTGATGATGAACTGAAAGCCAGTTTATTTCTTTCATATCCTTTTGGCAGGTCTCGGGTTTGTGACGTCGATCACCTTCATCTTCCTCATCGGCGTGTTCATGTCGTCGTGGCTGGGCGCCTCGCTCCTCGGCCTCGGCGAGTTCTGCATCAAGAGGATGCCCCTAGTGCGCCACATCTACTCGGCTTCCAAGCAGATCAGCGCCGCCATATCGCCAGGTAGCAGCTGAAAACCCATTCCGATCAAAATTTTGGCATACCAAGTAGATGCTCTGCCTACTCACAAATAGGTGTCCATGGTTTCAGACCAGAGCTCGCGGGCGTTCAAGGAGGTGGTGATCATCCAGCACCCCAGGATCGGCGAGTATGCGCTGGGCTTCATCACGTCGACGGTGGCGCTGCGCGGCGACCAGGACCTCGCCTGCGTCTACGTGCCCACCAACAACCTCTACCTCGGCGATATCTTCCTCATGAGCCGCGCCGACGTCATCATCCCGGACCTCTCCGTCCGGGAGGCCATCGGTATATATCTAATCGACGCCCCAGTGTCCTCTCGTTGTGCCTATGGTTTCTTGTTCTTGATGTGAACTCTTCTGAAAGGGGGGAATTACATTTGTTGCAGAGATCATTCTCTCAGGCGGCATGTCCGTGCCGAAGATCATCTCGGCGGTGGAGGGCGTCGTCGGCCTCGGCGACCATGGCTGCGCGGCGAAGGACTCCTAGGACGCTGTTCTTCCCTCATAGAAGTTGACAGTAACTTGCAAGCAGCTGCAGTAACAAAGGATTCAGATCTTTATGTTGCTAGCTCTCCAAGTCATAACTGTTGGGTGGCAGATCTAGAGAACATGTTCCAGTTTTGATCAGGCATAGGGAACCTTCAACCTAGCAAGCTTTTTGCTGTGTAAATTTCTATCCGCATACATTTATATTGACAAATACTGTATCAACAGTGAATTGACATAAGTTTACATTGGAACTCAGGATAACAGATGAATGAGAAAAGAAATTAGGAATCCACGTATGGTGTGTAATTCAGCAATGCCTTGTCTCGCTGTAAAAGTATGTGCAATTTGCTTGTTTGGCAACCAAAATAATATGTGTTAATCCATCCCACGTGTATGCGAAAGGCTTATTCAGTGATCAGCTTCGATCTTTTATTGTCCATGTTACAAGATGCCCCGCCCATAAAATCCCAGCAATATCCTTCATTCGCTTTGATCAACAACTATCCAGGATAGATGCGGATGCACACAATTGACATGTGTATACTTTAACATGTCAAAATCCCGGCAACTGAAGTTATGGACACATATAGTTACCAACCAAGCCATACTGGCACACCGAAGGTTTCAACTGAGCAAGCTGCTATTAGACATTAGGCTTGCTGGATACCGCTAGGCCAAGTCATGTTCTTCACAGGCTCAAGAATTGCTTCAACTTCATGCAGAAGTTCTTCGTCAATGCCAGATGTTGACAACTCCAATGCAGCAGCTACATTCTCCTCCACCTTGTATCAAGGAAACACAAGACATTATGTGGGAAATCACTTCTTGCCATCCAAAACTTATCAGGAAACATTCTTTATGATGACGTAACATTCTTTAAACAGTACTGCGAAACTCTCATTGTAATGCTTGTTTCAGAAAGGAATAAAAAAAGGGAGATGTAATCATTGAATTAACTTTTCAAATTCACTTCCACATCCTCAGCAATAAATACGTCTTTCTGCATATAGAGAATTATAGATACCTACCTCAGCAAGGATGTTATTATCAGCTTATTGCCACAATATAAACACATAGAACGACACAACAGAACACATGTTGGTAATTTCCGTGACAACTCAGAAGTTAAAACTGACAAAATTTCCCAACAGGATGCGGTCATAATGGTGCTCCAATACACGTACATCAGTACTAGTAAACAATCAAATGCAAAAGAAACCAAAACATGATTCATCATATGGCAATACACTACTAACACAGAAAATACTTTTCTTTTCCTGTAACACCCGTATTTTCAAATTAGGAACCTAAATAAAATTAATTAGATTTGTTGTAGGTTCGATAAGGTTTTATTTAATTTATCTTGAATTTAGAGCATTTGTCGGGAATTAAATAAAATACTTAGCCATAAAAAGAAATATAAGGGGAATAGGTTTTGTTGCATTTCATGCTGCCTTTGCATCTTATTTTGGTTGTGGTTCAGTTTGGATTTGAATTCATGGGTTCAAATGTAAATTGAAAGTGTTTGAATCGTTTTAGAAAAATGAAAAAAAAAACTTTTCTTTTTCCTTACCTCGCTTTCAGCCCAGCCGCCCAACCCCATCCTTTTTCCTTTTCCTTCCCGCGGCCCAAACTCTCCTCCGCCGGCCCGTTTCCATTTTCCTTCCGGCCCAGCCCGTTCCGCGCCTTCCTTTCTCCCTCTCTCACCGACACGCGAGGCCCGCCCGTCAGGGCTTTCCCCTACCCCGGGTCGGGCACGGACTCTGCAGTCCGGCCGCACCCCGCGCCACCGCTCCGCGCCTTGGTGCGCACGCCAAGGGGCCCTGCTCCGGCCTATAAAAGGCGGCGCCCGCACCCCTTGAACCCCTCAAACCGAAGCCGCAGCCTTCGTCCTCGCAAAACCCTAGCAAGCGCCGCCGCCATTGTTGGGAGCTCGGAATTCTCCGCGACGCCGCCGTTCCGCCACTTCTTCGCTGTGTTCGAGCCTCCAGGAGCTTCGCGTCGAGGTGGTGAAGCCGCAGATCCCTTTTCCCGTTCCCCTCTCGCTCTGTTTCGCCCGGGAGTGCTTGCCGTCGCCGCCGCTCCGCCATGCGCCGCCGCAAGCTTCACTCCGCCCGTTCTAGCACGTGTCGCTGCCCTAGATCATTTGCCTGCGCCGCGCGCATGCTCCCAGTGCAAACCGCGCTCGAAATCGAGTCCCGGACGGCCGTTTTAGCCAAGTCCGGCGATGCGCCGTCGCCTCAGCTCGCCGCCGGCAGCCTTGCACCGCCGCCAGCCCGCCCCAATCCACCCCGGCCGTCCGATCCCGATCCAGTGGCTCAGATTAGATCCAATCTGAGTCAACACAGTCAGATACCGGTCAACCGTGCCGATTTTGCAAAAGAGCCCTTCTGTTTTCCTAAAATCAACCCGCCGTCCATAGCAGATCAAAAATATCTACAAAACAGCCCCTGCTTTTATGTTTTGGCCCCTGAGGATAAGGTTTAATTATGTTTTAGCCCTTAAAACTTGTTTTAGCCATAACTTTCTCGTTTTTAATCCGTTTTCGATGATCTTTGCGCCCATGCGATCCTTGCAACGTGTACAATAGTTTAGCAACCTTGTTTTGTTCTGTTTATATTGTTTAGTGTATTGTTTCTTATCTTTTGCAATTGTTTGCTTGTATGTGCGTGTTTGGTGCGATAGACAATCCGCAGTTCGAGGAGCAGCAGCAAGACCAAGGCTTCGAAGGACCGGACCAGCAGCAGTTTGAGGAAGGCAAGTGGACCCTTGACCATATTTTTGACCCATGAAACACCAAATCAATCACATTTACTTTTATGTACATGCATGTGTCTATAATACAAGGTTTTAAAAAACGTTATTAAACTATGTTTAATCGCGATTAAACGCTAAACGTCACCCTAACGTTTCGTTTAAGGGGTATTCGTTCATTTAGACGCTGTGCGCGCCTAGGCGTTCGTCTAAACGCGCTGTAGCGTTTAAACGGCGCTGAATCGGGAAAAAACGCGGGAAAGCGCTGAAAAATCGCGCAGCTCGCGCTGAATCTGGGAAGCGCGCGGCGCTGGGGCGGGACCGCGGGAAGAAGGAAATAATGGCGCTGTCCCGAGCGGGAATATCTGCGCGGGAACGAGGCACGGGCGGGCACTGAGAAGCGCAGGAAACGGCGGGCCCGAGCGGCAGTCCGCGGCAAAATCGACGGCAAGAAACGTCGCCAATCCAGTCCGCCTCCCATCCCCTGCTCGTCGCTCTCGCTCTCGCTCCTGCGCCGCCCGCCTCCCGCCTCTCCGCCTCCGCCTCCCGCACTGCAGCCCGTCGGCAAGAAAGGCGGCGCAGGACCAGGAGTCGACAAAGCAGGACCGGGCGCGTCCCTATGCGTGGCATCCCCCTGTCTCGTACCTGCCCGGCGGACACAAGTCGCTGCGCAGCATGGGCATCTCGTACCCGCCCGGCGACCGCATCCGCTTGCAGCGCGGCACCTCCGTCTGACGCCTGCTGCCTGCTCCATCTGCTTCCTCCGACCAGCTTCCTCTGAGCCAGCTGCGACTGTGAGCCGAACTGCCGAAGACTGAAGCTCACCTGTCCAGGTATGCACGCATGTCGCATCCTCTCTCCGACTCTCCCCTCTTCCTCTGTTTCTTAAAGAGTAACCAGGCCCTTGTCTTTAGCCTTTATGCTTGTTTATTTGCATAGAAAACAGAGGGCGCACATGGTTCTGGTCAAGTAGTTTGATTTGAATATTATGTGAATATTTTTATATGCTAATTACTCTACTATCTATGCTAATTGCTCTGCTTTCTATGCTACTTGCTGTGTGGCTCTGCTTTATATGCTGCTTGCTCTGTTGCTAAGAATTTGCATGCTAAGAATTGCCAGTGTTAAGTCATTGTTTGCTGTTTAATTTAAGTGGCATTAATATATACTTATATAGTTTGATTTCTGCATGTCAATCACTCAATTGATGGATTGGATTGGGGATTTAGGGTTAAGATCACATGTTTACTGCCTGTCTGCCTCAGTAGGTCAATAGCTCCTTAGTCCTCATCATGCTGCATTGATCTGTTGGTCCTTATTATGCCTTGTATGTTGTTCTTGTGTTGGGATTAGGATGTCGACGTCCGAAGCTGCTGCTGCTGGTGGTTCTACGGCAGCCACTCTAGAAGCCGCCGAGCCTGACAACCACCTAAAGAGGAAATCATCTGATATAGGCTGGGAGTGGGGGCGTCTTTGTGATCCAAATGACAAGAACAAAGTCAAGTGTCTTTTTTGTGGTCAAGAGGCAGCAGGAATTAATCGCCTTAAGCAGCATCTTGCTCATAAAGGCTCATCTATTGTGAAGTGCAAAAAAGTTCCTGATGAAGTTAAGCAAAAGTGCTTTAAGAATCTTGATGAAATAGCAAAGAAGAAGAAAGGTAAGCAGGAACATGAGAAAGAGGTTAGGGAAAACGTGCAAATTGCAATAGGTGAAGATGAAGTGATAGAAGTTGAGTCACTTGCTGGAAGCTCAAGTACACCTCGCAAGCTAGGACCCATGGACAAATTTGCACGTCCAATTGATCCCAAGTTAACCCCTGTTGAAGCTAAGAGGCAACAAAACATAAATGAAGCACTTTGGAAAGAGAGAACACACCAAGTGCAGCAATATGTTGCTAAATGGGTGTATACACATGGTATGTTCTGCACTAATTTACCAATCCTTATTGCTGCAGCCTGCAGCCTTCATACTTAATCAATTCCCTACATTTTAAGTTGTTGGAATTTTAAGCAAAAGTGCCTTTTATTTTGCAGCTGTTGCATTCAATGCAATTGACAATGATGAGTTCAAAGAAATGGTTGAGGCTATTGGTCAATTTGGTCCTGGTTTCCAACCTCCTACTACTCATGATCTTCGTGGTAAATTGTTGGAAGAGGAGCTCGCAAGAACCAAAAGCTTACTACAAGACCGTGAAGATGAAAAAATAAAGCATGGCTGCTCCATCATGACTGATGCTTGCACAGATATGAAGAGAATAAGTATTATGAACCTGTGCACAAATACTAGTGAGGGCACAACTTTTATCAAGTCAAAGGAGATGTCAGATGTGTCACACACTAGTGAAATTATATATGAGCTAGTTGATAAGGCAATTGAGGATACAGGTGCTGAACATGTGGTGCAAATTGTGACAGATAATGCTTCTAACAACATAGGAGCTAAGGCATTGCTGCACCTCAAGAGGCCAAATATATTTTGGACTTCTTGTGCATCTCATACCATCAATCTTATGCTGCAAGGTATTGGTAACCTTGCAAAATTCAAGAAGACAATTGATCTAGCAAAATCATTCACTATCTTTGTCTATGGTCACCACCGAACTTTGGCATGTTTGAGGTCCTTCACCTTGAAGAGAGAAATCATAAGGCCAGGGGTAACTAGATTTGCTACAGCCTTTCTTACAATGCAAAGTATGATGGAAAAGAAGGATTGTCTAAGGAAGATGGTGGTTGACTCCAAGTGGTATGAATTACCTGAAGTGAAGACTAAAAAGGATTGTCTAAGGAAGATGGTGGTTGACGCCAAGTTATATAAATATTAATATCTACTTGTCTACTTATCTTCAATTTGTGTGTGGACCATAAGACCATTATTGTGTTGTACTGCTATTTATTTGTGCCTTTGTGGACCATTAAGGCATGTCAGCATGTGAACTATGAATCTGTGATTGTTGTGTCTTGTCATGTACTCGTGTGTATATTTTCTTGTGATAGCCTTGTGCTGCTGGCCTGTTGCCCTCATACATGAGTTTCTTTACCTATTTGATTTTTCTGTTTTCATATTATTAACTTGTCTCTCTTTGATTGTTAGTTGCTGTTGAATGCAAGAAACCAAGCAGAAAAGGAAATGATGTCAAAAACAAGTGTGCAGCAAGAGGTATGGTCACTATTATCACTTCTAGTTGTGTTATTACTCCTGATTTTGCCCAAAAACTAAAAAAACCAAAAAACGTTTAATCTACGTTTAAACTTCCAAAACTCTAAACCATAGGCTAGCGCACGCACAACGCACAACGTTTTTTAAAACCTTGCTATAATATGATGGGACCCGAATTAAGGACATGACTAGCTTTGTTTACCTTTATCCTTGATCAACTTGGGTTTAATTTTCATGTTGGGTAGCTATGCTAGTTGCTATACTTTGGTTATGGTTGGTTAATGATGGTACAAAAGCTATACTTGTTTTACTTCATGTTCATGATGGCATAATGTTGTTAATCAAGAGTATATGATTTAATTGGAACATGAAGAACCACCCAAGAAAATAGTGCAACCACAATACCATATGGCTCTGGTCTTGGCTAAGTAACTAGATGATCTATATGTCGTGCCTGGGGCGTTTGATTTGGTGGATTGTTGGGTTATCGAGCTTTGAGGAGCGGGTGAAGGAAGCTTCGTCTTCTGAGGTACCGCAGAAAGTAAGGGACCGGCGCGTACATATAGTGATTCTTTGAAAAGGCCTCATAGTGAATCCCTAGCCACTCACCAAAGGAAGTGTTTAAGGGCCTTGCAAACCCGGGCGACATGGGAAACACGAGTTGTGGGTAAAATGTACAACCTCTGCAGAGTGTAAAACTGATATATCAGTCGTGCTCACAGTTACGAGCGGCTTGGACCCTCACATGATAAGTGAACTTGAAGTTGATCTAAATCGTTGTTTTTACTTATGATTATGTTGCTTATCTTCATATATGCTTATCTTGTGGGTTTAATGGTATATACTTATATCTTGTTAATGTTTGCTACTAAAACATGATCAACTAAAAGTGCTGAGTGCAGTTAAACCGTGTCAGCTATTCCTTGTCTTAGTCTTGCATGTATTATAGTTGTTTCCCTACCACTTGTTGAGTACCAACCATAAGTGTACTCACCCTTGCATACTTGCTGCTCAGACAACAATAACTGTCCGGAGTATCTAGAAGACTTCGAAGATTTCTAGGCGTATGTCTTCCAGTCATCTGCCTGTGCTGAAGAAGATTTCGCTGCTACTTTATAGACATTTATTTATTCGCTTAAGACATTCGATTTTGTAATAAAGTTATTTAATACTCTCTTTTCGCTTTGCACTCGTTGTGATATTCACATTATAGTCAATCATATGTGTGTAAACTGATCCTGGTGCACATATGAGATGCATTCGGTTTGCCTTCATAAACCGGGTGTGACATTTCCCCTCAATGAAAAAGAATCAATAAATTTCTTAACTTTTAAGAAGATATGAGAACAGATTTGGCAAGAAAGTACCTGTATTAGCAAACCAAAATAGGAACTTATACAAAATGTTATTTATGGTCCCAATAACATGGTTATCCTTATTTTCTCGAACACACATGGCTGTCTGCCATAATAAAATATTAGGGATTAACTCTTCTGCTTGTTACACTGTGATTATACTATGAGGATACAAAATATTTTGCTTGTTAATATTAAAAAGGAAAGATTAAAATTTTTTGTTAGACCATGTGTAATAACTAATAAGATCTAGCCAAATATACTTTCTTTTTATAGGAGCCAGTCAACTGGTGATTCACTTGCATAAGGCTAAGAAAGGAAGCATGAAATTATGTTATGCAACATACATGCTTAGGTAATAATATGCCTTCTAATTTCTAAAGCAACTTAAAGAGTTCGATAAGATGCTGGTCATAATTTATTGGTCACGCTCTGTGAATATGCTGCATAGAGGGCAAAGTACAAAAAGGAAATATGTACCTGTTTTGAAGAGTTCATTCCAACAAGAACTGTAGAAATTTCATTGTTCATCAGGCTGTATTGCATAGCTAGCTTCGTGATGCTTTTCCCCTTTTTGCTACAGTGCTCTGCAGCTGCCCTGCATGCTGACTGATAATAACAGGCTACATTATACTTGTCAATTGAATATCTAACACAGCTTGGAATAATAAATACAAGTATACAACAACAACAACAACAACAACAACAACAACATAGCCTTTTTTCCCAAGCAAGTTGGGGTAGGCTAGAGATGAAACCCGAAAGAAATAAGTTCAAGGTTCAGGCACATTTATAGCTAGTCTCCAAGCGCTCCTATCCAAAGCTATCTCTTTAGAAATATTCCAATCCCTTGGAATAATAAATACAAGCAATTAATATAAATAAGGTTAAAACTTCAGCAAGATATGGAAGGAGAGATGACCAAACAGAATTCTCAATTTGCAACCAGACAGTTTATCCTTGAGAGATGACAAAAAGAATTCTCAACGTGCAGCCAGACAGTTTGTCCAAGCTACAAATATCATCAAGAATGTCAAGTCAAGAGATGCCCTGGCAATTTTGTCGCACCTCTTTGTTAGTCCTTATGGACTCGGAATGATTAAATTACACTTCTGGTATTAAATTGTACTGTACATACATCTAGAGTATGTAGTTTTAGAATATCATTGTAGTAGTGCACATATTATACTGTGCAACATCAAGATTACTAATGGCAATAAAATTACACATATTCTGTATTAAATTAGTGAGTTGATTACATGATCAACATCTTGAAAATTATGTGGGAACATAATCACAGGAGGTGCCAAGGTGGCCCACAACACTAAAACAGGTGGTGGGCCAAGCAAGGAGGCTGACTGGCCCTGCCATACCAGGATCAGGTTTGATCCTCTGATCTCTCTATTGTCGTTTTCAAAAATTATCTGAATTGTTGGAGTTCACCATGGAGCTTGCGCAGCCCATAGGCAAAGACACCAACAAAAAAAAATGAAGCTTTACTCAAGTGATTGGTGCTGCTCAAAACGAGCAGCATTTTCCATTGTATTTAGAAACTATTTAAAGGAAAATGTAGAGCTAAACTCTGGAGATAATCTTCTCATTTGCATGACATTTGCGCATCATAGATCGTGTCATCCCACGACCATGCAGAGCCACGCATAAACCAGGCACTAGATAGCATGCTTGGTCGTGTGCAAGTGCCACACGAATCAGGTAGGTACAGAAAATTGGCATAAACCAATACTCATAGACTGGAAATATAATAGAGAATTGCACCTTCTTGTAAGTTCTTAACAAAATTTTCAACTTCCCTAAGCATAAAAAAAGCATAAGCTACAGAAAATTGCCAAAAAAATAATAAGTGCAGGGTGCAATGTGCCAGATCTCTTTACCTTGATCCATTGACCATTACCCAACCCAATATTTGAGCACACCTTCCGCAGAACGATTATTTCATCTTTTGTATAGTGAAAATTCTGGTTTCTTTTTCTACAACTCCCACCTCTGTGCAAGATCCATTTTGTGAAATAGATGGGATGAATTCTACTTGGACCAAATAAATGAACAATTCGCATCCATATTTTTACTGCAATGAGTATTATGCTCAAGTCGAATCACTACACAAACCCCATTGAAGGTAATCAGGTAGACAATCCCAACACACTGCAGATTTTGTGTAAAAGATTTAGGGGGCTAATTTTATAAGGAGTTCATTGCATCGTAAACCCTAAAAGCCTTAATCTAAACCTTAAATCTAAACTTGTCTTTCTCATTTTTACCCATGTTACTTTTCAATAATTGAAACCACACCTTGATGCCTCGTACATGTATGATTGCGCACTCATACTGGATTAACTTATCTATCTCGTATTTTCCCCTTGTTCCTGTCCAAGTCATTGAAAAAACTCATATATGGCTCCAGTGTGTTCCACTTGCAAATAGTGCCAACATGGCATGTTATTTAGAATCAGGCCTCTTGCAAGTAAAATGGGTGATTCACATTTCATTGCATAAGTTGCAGGCAGTTAACCTCCTGACAAATTGCATATTACAAAGCACTAGTCTTTGTTTGTTCTACAATCAACAGGCACTAGACAAATGTAAATCACGTTAAGGGGATACCTTAAGATGTTCCGGTGCAGGGTGCCAGTCTGGGGGCCCATTATCTGTGAGAAGACCCATCGCAAGGGGCGAAGCGGTGATAACCCCGACGCCCTTGCTCTTCAAGTAGGGGAGCAGATCGACCAGGGAGGTGTCGTTGATCCCGTAGTGGCAGTAGGACAGGATGACATCCACCGAGCCCAGCGGCGCCCGGTCGAGCACGTACGGGTAGATGCTGAGGGGCAGCCCGGTGATTCCAATGAACCGCGCCTTCCCGCTCTCCTTGATCTTCCGGAGCGCAGGAACGGTCTCATTCACAATCTACAATAACAACGAGTATCAGCAGAGCGACTTGCTGGATCCCGCGTCACGCGAGCTGCAGGGGCGGGCGCGGCAATTCGCCGAGCAGGTGGCGGGCGACCTGGTCGAGGCTGGTGAACTCGATGTCGTGGGCGTGGAGGATGTCGACGTAGTCGAGCCCCAGGCGGGCGAGGCTCTCGTCGACGCTGCGGGCGACGCGGGCGGCGGAGAAGTCGAACCCTTCGTCCTTGTAGCGGCCGCACTTGGTGGCGACGACGACCTGGTCCCGCGGGACGGCCGCGTGGCGGAGGCAGTCGCCGAGGACGGACTCCGAGACCGTGCCGCCGTAGTACCTGCGCGCCGGCGGGCGGAGAGGGGGGCGGGTCAGCGCTGGAGCGGGGAGGGGGGAGGGGAGGCGAGGCCGCGAGGGGGGGTGTTTGGTTCAGCGTATGTACGGGGAGGTGTCGAAGAAGTTGACGCCGAGGTCGAGCGCGCGGCGGACGGCGGCGCGGGCGGCGTCGCGGGGCACGTCCCCGAAGACGTTGCCGAGCGGGGAGGCGCCGAAGCCGACGGCGCTGACGCGGAGGCCCGTGCCGCCCATCTCGCGGAGCTCCATGGCCGGACTCTGCAGTGGGCGGCGGTGCCCAGTCGTTGTGGTGTCCAAATCAAGCAGGGGAATCCAATCTGACAATCTGAGCGACGTGACGTGGGCCGGATATGGGCCACGTGGGTTCGGCAGATATGCTCTTCCGTCACGGCTGTACCTACGTGAAGGTGAGTCCTCTCTGACTGAAAAAAGTGAAAACCAAATTAATTCCGGATAATTTTGAACTGCAGTTGATAGCTTTTTGGTAT
This sequence comes from Panicum virgatum, assembly GCF_016808335.1. Taxonomy (NCBI): domain Eukaryota; kingdom Viridiplantae; phylum Streptophyta; class Magnoliopsida; order Poales; family Poaceae; genus Panicum; species Panicum virgatum. The sequence continues at coordinate 50,169,128 of NC_053138.1, forward strand.
GTTCAAACACTTGGGAATATTTAGTTTTTAGAAATCTTAAATATCTAAATTTAAAACTGATAGAAAGGTCGGACAAACATGACCTAAACCGTATAATTTCTGAGCTGCGACTTAGGAATAATTTTTTTATTATTTACAAAGCTGGTTCCTATAAGTGGAATTGACCCTGCATAGATCAATATATTTGTGTAGTAATAATATGGTCATTTCAGCCTACGATTTTGGGGGGAGGGGGAATATATACCTTCTGTGGGATGGGGCACCAGAGTTACACCATACAAAATAAATTTTTTGACCTAGTAAGTTCAAAATATTAAGGACCAAATATTAATCTAATGTGGGCAACTTTAATTTTTAAAAAAACTAAATTAAGTATTTATAGAACTTAGTTCAACATCTTCGATAAACTAGCTACATACGGACATCTTGAACCTGTCCCGTATCCTCAAAATGTTGAACATCTATATTCAAATGTTGAAAAGGTGCATTTTTGGATGTTTATTTTTTAAAATAATAAAAAATCAAAACTTATTCGAGCCTGAACTTATTCACATAGGATCTCGTTTTGTGGTATAAATTCTGAATTGGTAGAACCATGGTTCAAATGGAATTCAAAACACATAGACGGCTTTCAAAGTGCATTTTTTCTGTTTGAGTGAAAACAGTTACATAGTATATACGGTGCAAGCTAGTATCGAGAATAGTAGAATGGCAGCTCGTTGGTAAAATGCAGGGTCGTGGTCCTAGCAGAGCACGGAGAGGTTGCAGATATGCCTGGAGAACTCAAGGTGATTATGGTGGTATCATTGACCGATTGGTGGCTTGTGTCTATAGTATAGTGTCATCCTGGTTCTTGATATTTGCTTGACGATGTATAGGGTCCAGATACCTTCCATTCCAAGCCTGTAACTCGTGGGGGCATACGTTTGGATGAATGCTAGAAACACCGTATCAGTATACATATTGCATATCCTGGAGTGATACAAGACATAGTATTTATAGATGTAATTCTCGCGTTATCGGGCCTCTCACTCTGCCTTTGCCGCACGCATACGCCTTCTGGATTTGTTCACAGGGGTCAGGCTATTATTGTTTATTAGGTGAGAAATGAGTGCTGAAGTCCTTTGCCACTTTTCGCAAAAAAAAAAATACTTTGCCACTCGTATGGAAAATTAAGGATTTTTTAAAGTAAATGGCAGGAGCTCTGCCATTCAATTAAGAAGGAATAGAAGTTTTAAGTACAAAAAAGGTTAGCCAAACCACACTGGATGACTAACCCACCCAGGTGCCGTGGCACAGCACAACACGCCACTGCATCGAGTCATCGTTGCCGAGCTAGATAAGCCAGCAGCTTCGACTTCCCAAAGCAAAACCCTAGACGACCACCACCAGGCAAACTAGCAAAAGACCAAGGTCACGTAGGTCATCGTTGCCGAGCTCAAACGTAGCGCGAAGAGCAGCTTTGACTTCCCATCGCGAACCAAGGCCCCGCCCCCGGTGACCACCCAAACACACCTATGGCAACCCCAGGGTCGAAGGACAGCCCGCCCCGTGTTATTGTTGCCAAGTTACATCCCCTGACGTAGTAGCTCTGACCTCACGTCACAGTATTTGGCCCCGCCTGCCAGGCGGCCGGCGAGAGGTGAAAGGCGACCACCAAAGACAACAAATGTCGAGGCCATAACGATTTCCATGTGCGACGCCTTCAAGAAGGGCATGACGCTGAAAGCGTCACCGTCGCACGTCCAAGAAGGACAAGGTTTTCACCCCTGGAGGAAAGATGTTAGAGGGGGAGGAAGCACGATGCCCCCAACGGGGAAACGGCACCCACAGGCGTCGCCATCGTCAAAGGCTTTTGCCCAAAGTACCTCCCCCTCCGCACAAAGCACTAGGCCCCGAAGACCCAAAAGCCAGCCACCACCGTCGTCGAAGTCGCTCCGCTCCACGACTGCATGTCCAGAGGGGTGTCGACGCGCCAGCTGCACATGGAAAACGCACAGCTGCGTCGGCAGCCACCCCCTCCGAACGTGCAGCACGATGCACCAAAGACGCTGCTCCATCACAGCCAACCACTCCCCTGATGTCACCCAGGCCACGCAGCCCGCCGATGCCAGCCTCAAGGTGCAGCGAGCAGGTTAGACCTGCCCGCCGGAGGCCTGGCGAAGCCAGCCGCGCCGCCAAGGCGTCGCCGGCCACCATGCCTAGTCATCACCAGCCAGCACCTCCATGGCGCAGCCGGCTAGACCAAGCTGGCCACCGCCGGCCGCGTCGCCACAACCGCCGCGCCGCCCCCACGCTCTGTCGCAGCAGAGCAGAGGAAGGATGTAACACCTCAGGTGTTTGGCACTATTAAACAAGCAATTAACATGCAATGACACAGTTAACCCTAGTCGGTTAATTACTTAAAAGCCGGGTTCCGTTTAAATACACCAAAAAGTCAACTCTCGCATCTTTGATTAAACGAACTTTTGCCCAACATGAAAGTTGTAGAGCTTGACAAGATAAACAACTCTCGTGTCCAAAGTTTTTCAAGTTCTAACATGAAAATTTGAGAAAAACCCCGAAACACAAGCGGGATCATTAAACTGGATTTCAAATTTTAAACTTTCAAACCAACGCTCAAATGCATTTTTGCCTAAAAGGAAAGTTGTAGGAAATTTAATTTTGAACAACTTTCGTGTTCAAAATTTTTCGAGTTTCCATTGAAAATCTTAAGTTTGAACCAAGTCAAACCGCTGACTTTTTCTCCCTCTCTCCACTCTCTTTCTCTCTCCCCTCTCTCTCTTCCCCGCTGACTCTCTCCTCTCTGCTCTGTGCGCGCGCGCAGGCACTTGAGCGCGCGTGCGCTCGCTGCCTCGCTGCGCTGCTGCCGCGGCCTTGCTGCCTCGCTGCCGCCGCGCTACCTCGCCGCGCCGCTGACGCCCCTCCACTTGAGCGCGCACGCTGTCCTCGCCGCGCCCAGCCCGTTGACGCGCACGCCGCGACAAGCGCACGGCGACGCGCCGCCTCGCCGCCGTAGCGCCCAAACGGGCCGGCCGTGCACCTGCTGCCCGCACGCCACCCCGCCATCATCGCCTCGCCTTCACTGCGTCGCTGCCCCGCTGCTGCCTCGCCGCTCAGCCACGCCAGCGCGCCATAAACGCGCACGCGGAGCGCCATGGCTACCCTCGCCGCCGACGCCCTGCTTCCTCCGCCGAGCGTCCCGCCCCCTCCTCACACCCTCACTCCCCCATTTAGCTCGCGCCGCACGTGTGCACGCACGCCCGCACCCCATTCCCCTCGCATCCGCCCCACCCCTTCGCCCAGAGCGGCCAGCGCCGCCGCGCCACCGCGCCGCGCCGCCGCGCCCCCATTTTCCGCCCGCCGAGCCACGGCTCTCGCGGAGAGCCCAGCTCAGCGCCCCTCCACCCCCACCGAGCACGCAGCGAGCTCTATTTCACCCCCAGGCAGCTCCCAGGCCCGCCCAATTTTCCCCGGAGCCTCCCAGCGCCGCGGAACACCGCCGCCGCCGTCGTGAACACCGCCGGCCGCCCGCCCGCCGCGGACCTCCCTGCTCCGCCCCTCCCCGCCTCCAGTCGAGCCCCGAGCTAGCTTCCTCAGGGCGAAGTGAAGCTCCCCGGCCTGCTCTTGCCCCTCCTCCCGCACCGGAGCGCCGCCGCTCGCTACAGTCGCCGCCGCCGCTCCCTGGACGCCGCCGCCGACCCTGCTCCGGCCGTTCCCGTCGACCACATCACCCACCCCTAGGTAGATCTCGGCGAGCTCTTGCCCTAGGACCCCCTCCCCGCCGCCGGCGAGCCCCTCCTCGCCGGGAAACGCGCCGCCACCGCATCCCCTGTCTCCTACCTCCGGCCAGGGACCCCAGCGCAATTTGTTTTAGATTTCCAGGGGGTTAAGTGAAAGATCCAGGGGCCCCTTTGCAATCTGTGTTTTTGTATTTTCTAGATTTTCCAGTGAACTTGTAAATTCGTTTAAAAATCGTATAAAAATCGGAAAAATGCAAACTCAACTGTTATGGAATCCTAGAAAAGATATCTACAACTTTTGTTACATGCACTTTTTCATTTGCTCAATAGTTTTTATTTCATTTAAAATGCAAAGGAAATGTACTTTATATTAGATCTCAAGTTGAAAACATGAGTTGTTAGCCATTTTTGGTCAGTAGGGTACATGTTAGATGTATAACCTTGTGTAAAAGTTTCATAGACTCTTGACATGCCTAGATATCAGTTTATTTAAATCTTGCTTTATGCCTTGTTCAAAATAGTTTGTTTGTACATACTGTTTAACTTGGTCTACTGAGCTCAAACTTTTACAGTACCTTTAACTTGATGTTTTGTTGCTGTACAAAAATTTTGAGAAATTTTAGATGGGTGGAACCAGTCCAACTAATTAATAGTATAGATATTTACACTAAACCAAGAAAAATAGTTTATTTGCATAGAAAAATCTGATAATTTTTCTAGGGGATTAAATTGAGTTTATAACCATACTGGTAAAATATGAGGCTCTGGAACTTAGTATAACAGCCTATGGAATTTAATTTCGATCCATGCAGCATTACTTTGTGCTATTTTTCATGCCCTGTAAAATGCTTGTTTAATTGTGAAAAATTTATGACAGGCTTATCTTTAGGTATAAAACCTTCAGTTAAAATTTCATTACCAGTACTTGCATAGTTTGACCTGTAAAATTCATTTTTGTTGCCAGCAGTATCTGTTTGTTTTATTTTTCATGGTTAATAGACTGCATAAAATGGGCTGAAAATTTCACAGTAGGCAAGTTATTTAAATATGTATCATACATAAAAATTTCAAACCCAGAATCTCTGTTTAATGTTATTTATGATAAGGACATGCTTAACCTAGTAATAAATAAGAAAAATCTTCTTTTGCTGCATAGGGATAAAAGAGAAAACCCATCCGAGTTACTTTGTGAAGTCAGTACAATGATTATTACTCTATAAAGGGTTGTCCAAAATGATGTAACATAATCTTTTGTAAATCATCTTGAGTTTGTGTTGGAGTATAATTCTTTAGTGAAGAATTGATTAAATCATATCACTAAAATAACTCACGCGTATGCATTTCATATAGATTCGACTACTCTACCTGACGGTACGTACGAGTTGGTGCCGGAGTCCGAGAGTGAGCAGCGTGAAGCTCAAGTAAATCTGACTGAAGCTACCGAAGACCCGAACCCAGTTTCGGAAGAGCCCACAGCTAGTTACCCTCAGGAAGGCAAGCCCCGGAGCATGTCCTACCTATTTTATTTTATGCAACTATTGGTATTTCTGTTATTGTGCATTTAAGTTACAGGAATTGTTTGGAACCTTAGTTGCATGATCCTAGGTACCTATGCTTGAACACTAGCATGTGTAGGTCGCTAGTTGGCTATGCTAATGGTTCGGTAGAAGTCGGGTGATTTCCTGTCACTCGCGAGCTCATAGGAGTTGAATGCTTACTACACACTGCAATATAAGGTTACGGGCGGGGTTGTTGTACTTGTGATACCCCGTCTGTTTAGTCAAAATGGATAAGGCCGCGGTGTGTGGTAGTGGTGGTTAAGCGTTTGAACGTACTAACCACATGCCGAGAATATGGTAATCGGTAAGCTTAAGTACCTGATGGAACCGGCCGTGGAACATACTCCCCACTGTCTGGTCTATGGTCACGCACGGGTGCAGGGCACCCTAGGACGGTGGGCCTGTTTCATGCCCGGGGAAAAAGGGGAAAAGTCGCGTGGGGACTGCATTCCCATGCGTGTGTTTAGGTCTGCCTGGCCAGGTTAACAAATTCGATTCGAATCGTCCGTCTCTCGCGGATATTGAGACTGCTTAACCCTTTTGCCACATAGAGTAAGAAGTGGAACAATGATGATGAGAAATATGGTGGAATGATGAAAAATAATTGTTTGTCCACCATGTATGCTATTGGATAGATGCTAATATAGAATGGTTAATCAAACTAGAACTTGAAAGCTAAAATCGGGAAATAAGGACTTACTCTTTATTGCTTGCGGCAAAAACAAACCCCTCAAGCCAAAATCCTTGCATGTCTAGTTAGAGGGTTAGACATATCCTAGTCGGGTAAGCCTTGCGGAGTATTAGTATACTCAGCCTTGCTTGTGGCTAAATTTTGTTTCAGGTAATACTTTTGAGGACATGATTGCTAGTTTGACTTGGCCGTGTACTCTGCCTCCTGGTTGGTCGGTGGAGTGGGATACGACGCCGGCCAGCGATGGCAATGCCGAGTGATGTCATGTACGGGCTTCATCATGACATCATGTATCGTCGTTTAGAACTCGTTTTATTTTCCGCTGAAATGAACTCTGAACTACTTTCTTTTCGAATTTCAAGTACCTTTCAATGATTTCGAACTTGGTTTGTAATAATTAAGTTAAGACTCTGTAATGTAATATATTTGTGAAGTGTTGTACTCTCTGGACTCACCTTCGTGTGGGTTACATGTAAGCTTTGGGTTCGATCGACGCTCAGGTGGATTCTTCGGGACTTTACCCGACAGCACTGCCGAATTACTCCGTTTGAAGTGCGTGTTAGCCGGGATTGTCTTTAAGATGATGGTTAGCGCACTTGAGCCGGATTAATTAGGGCGGTACTGCCACAGCTGGTATCAGAGCCGAACAAAGCGCACACCCGAGAGTGCGACTAGATTTTAAAAGTTTTACTTAAAACTTAGCCACATAATCACGTTTGGTAAATACGTTGGTTCGTTAAGGATTGTGTATAGTACGTGAAGCCCTAGGGAATATTATGGGAGTTTTAGGTGGCTATCTAACTTATGGTTTATTTATAACTGACTTCCAGCACATTACTTTCTGTACTTTAAATTCAGTACTTTACATTATGTAACGACGCACCTACGCTAAGGTAAGATGGTAAGAATCCTCAGTCAACTGAGAGAGTTTGACCTTCCCGTCGGTGATGCGAGCCGAACGCTGCCCTCAAGCAGTGGCTTACTTGAGGTGCTGCCAATATACCAACTATTAGTTGGCTATATTGGGAGTAAAGTATACTCAGTCAGCTGAGGGAGTCTGACCTTCCCGTCGGTAATGCGAACCGAACGCTGTGCTCAAGCAGTGGCCTACTTGAGCTGCTGCCAATATACCGACTATCAGTCGATTATATTGGGAGTAAAAGAAAAACCGTGAATACGTCGCCTCGGTAGCGTATGAGCACTGTCCATGCAGTGTGGGACGCATGGATGCCGCTTCTATAGTGAGCGGTAATGTATGGGGACGCTTTCATGTGTGCTGGCATGAAAGGTTCAATGAATATATATATATCTGTCAATTTTCTGCAGGTACACTAACCGCGATTACGTAAGTTAAGAACGGTTAGAACTCGGCTAGAAATATATATATAGGGAGAGACGTAAGTTGTGCCATGCCACCGGTGCTAACCCCGTAAGCCCAAAAAACTATTTGGCAATTGTTTTCTTTGGAAGGACGATTAGGTCGTGCATGCATCATGCTCATAAAATTGAAGGCCACTGAAAATAGATGTGGGTTAGTCGGTAAGGTTAAGGTTTGCACGTGAGCACGGTTCATCTTCTCTCAATTAAGGTCTATCTAGAAATCTGTCATTTCTGCTATATCGTGCAAGATGAATTATTTGGCATAGTAGAAGACTTTATTTGTAGAGGCGCTAGTGGATAATTTTGCTCCAAAACTTGTCTACTAGTTGCTGTTTAAATTTGGGAATTTTTCGACTTGTATATATTGGGGCACATTAGAAACTTTGACACCCAGTTTTTTCTGTCAGCTTTGAGCACTTGGGTTGCACGAATTTTTAGGCCTTCCTAGAAATAATTTCTGCAGAAGTGTTCAACACAAAACTTGTGCCAAATTTTCTTACCAAGCTTCTGTAAAAATTTGGTAATTTTAGGCTTAGTAATTTGTCCTCAGCACTCAGTTTACTGGCTCTCTGATCCCTGAAAATTTCGGGCTGACAGCAAAGCAAAACTATAAGGATAAGACCTCCTTAGGCTCTGATCTAGCTCTTGAGTTGACTAGCAAAGTTGTTCCTAAGAACCTAAGGAATGTTCCTGGAAATTTTGAGAATTTTAGAGCTCCGTGTTTTCAGTTATACTCGTTTTCGTGCACTACCCAAATTCTGTTTCAGCCATCACTCACTTGTGCATATGTATTTGTACAGATGGCTGCCCCTGCTCTCCTGGTGTTTGATGAGGATGGGCGTGCACACTCCGAGTGCACACACTGGCAGGGTTTTCCCTCCATTCTTTGGGAAGTGATGCGTGATGCCGGATATCCCAGTCCCCCGCGCTATGTGGGCGAGGAGTTCCATGAGATGGGAGTTGCGCGCTGTCGCGTGCGCATGACTCATGCTCCCCACCCTTTTCCAGATCACTGGGCTTCCTTGGAGCTGGAGGTAGTTGGACACCGTCTGGTTGACACTTGGGAAGTTGCAGCCATGACAGCACTCAACAAGTTTTGTGAAAAGAATTATGCAGCTATCACACTAGCTCCTATTGGCCTCTTCCCAGCAGAGCAGCCCCATGACCCTAACTGGCTTAGTCGGGTCGGACACACTGGGTACCTTCAGCAGAACAGAGCTGCAGAGACTATCTCCATGACAGTGAAGTGCATGAATGCACTCTACCGCTTGCAGACTTTACAGGCCAAGGCCATGACCCAGATCATTGCTTCTGCACGGACCAGCCATGAGATAGTGATTGCTAAGAATGAGCAGATCAGGGATCTTGATGCCCATGTGGGCGAACTAGAGGGTCTAATTGAGGAGCGTGATGTTCTCTTGGACAACAGAGATGCTGACTTTGCACTTTTGGAGCAGCAGTTCACCGCCCAGCAGGTTCAGTTGCATGCTGCCTTTGATCACATTGAGATGTTGGAGGCTCAGCAGGCCCAGCCCGAGGCCATGGAGGAGGAGCCCCAGGAGGTTCAGGGTATCTCAGGACTTGACACTATGTCTGGAGTGCCCCTGCCACCACTTTCGGGAGCTCACTCTCCAGTGAGGAGCGAGTCTTCCGTCAACAACCTGGACGACTTTTAGATGATGTCTTAAGTAGTCGTTCGCGCATTCTCCTCTGTAGGGTAGCCTAACTTTGGATGGTGATGTAATAGGCTAACTAAGAGTTGAGTACCTCGCTTTTGTCAAAGAGTACCACTCCTATGTAAAAGTATCTTAATCGTTTAGGCGGAAGCTAAGAACTTGATGCATGGTTGTAATGGTGTAATTGCAGTGGAGTCTATCGCTGCAGAAACTTGTCTGAATTTTTATCCATGTTTCCTTGCATTTCTGGGCTGTGTGTTGAATACCAAAGTGGTTGGGAATTTCATGATCTAAGTGCTCACCAAATTTCAGCATTTTTAGACCTGTGTGTCAAAATTTATGGCCCGAACATTACACCTCGGCCTGCTGAAAAACAGACTGGACAGAGCAGGAGGAATTGAATTTTTCGCCCACCTTAACTGTCGATTCAGCTTTGGAGTTGAATACCAAAGTTGTAGTATGATAAATTATCTATCTGCTGTAAAAATTTGGGCGCATTTCGATGAACAGAGTGCAAGTTATGAATTTTCTTGTAACAAACAGCGTTGCTGTCCCTATTGTTACGTGCTCCTTTCAGTTCTACTTTTCCGCGCTTACCCTTCTGTTCTTGGGGTTTGTCATATGTCATCCTACTAATGAGTGAATTTGCCATTCCAGATGGTGGGAGCGACACGTGGCAACCCTGAGGGTTTCGGGGACGCGAATGGTAGCAGTTCGCAGCGACCGCCACCCCCGCCACCCAACTTTGCGGAATATCTGGCCGCCCAAACCGAGTTACTCCGTCAACTCGTCCAGGGGCAACAACAACAACAACAGCAACGGGGTGGACCCAATGTTCATCAACCTCAAGCTGCTGGTTACCCGGAATTCTTGGCAACTCAGCCCCCTCTGTTCAATAAGACAGAAGAGCCACTGGATGCGGACGCTTGGATTCGCACAATTGAGTCCAAGTTTTCACTACTTCTGGCACCATGCTTAGAACAAAACAAAGCTCGCTTTGCCGCGCAACAGCTTCGCGGTTCGGCACGTCTTTGGTGGGATAACTACCTTGGCATGCTCCCAGCTGATCAAGTTGTCACTTGGGATGAGTTCAAGGCTGCTTTCAGGGGCCACCATATTCCAGAAGGACTCATGGACAGGAAGCTGAATGAGTTCCTGGCTCTTACTCAAGGGACACGTACAGTTCTCCAATATGCCCAAGCTTTCAACAATCTCTGTCAGTACGCGGGCTATCATGCTGACACCGATGTTAAGAAGCGTGATCGTTTTCGTAGAGGCTTAAACACCAAGCTCAAGGAACGACTAAACCCCATTAGGGTCGACACATACAATGAGCTGGTAAATCTCGCACTCACTCAAGAAGACTGTATCATGACTCACCGTGCTGAGAAAAAGAGGAAAGCGCCAGCTGGACCCTCTAGTGCGCAGCCACAGAGATATCGCATAGTACAGAATGTTGCACCCCAGATTCCTCAGAAAGCCCCTCAGCCAGGGCGTTGGGTTATCAGGCCTCCACTGCAGCAAAGTGTTGCACGTTTCCCTATTCCTCAGTTAACTGGCCCAAGGCCAACTGCTCCACCGCCAGCTCGTCCAAGTGAGGGAAACCGTTGTTTCAATTGTGGGAGCTCAACTCATTTCGCCCGTGAGTGCCCGCAACCTAGGCAACAAAACCAGGGCCAAGTCTTTAATCAAAACAACAAGAACAAGGGCAGAAGGCAAACTGTTCAGGTCAAGCAAGGGCGTATCAATTTCACCACTCTTGCAGAACTTCCTGAGGGCGCACCAGTGATGACGGGTACATTTTCTATCCACAACAAGCCTGCAGTTGTATTATTTGATTCTGGTGCATCGCATAGTTTCATTGGTGCAAAATTTGGTGCAAAAATGGGTTTGGATTTTACTCACACAAAAGGGTCGTACATGATATCAACCCCAGGGGGTAAAATCGCTTCGAATCAAATAACACGGCTTATGCCAATCAAGTTGGGTAGCCTGACCCTCAACACCGACCTTATACTCCTACCACTTCAGGGTATAGATATCATCCTGGGGATGAATTGGATGACTCAGCATGGGGTTATAATAGATATTCCCGCCAGAGCTGTTGAACTAAATTCACCAAAATACGGAGCCACTACTCTCTATTTACCCTTTCGAGAGTGTGTCAATTCTTGTGCATTTGCCATGAGCACATCCAACCTAGAAGAAATTCCTGTGGTATGCGAGTACACCGATGTATTCCCGGATGATTTGCCAGGAATGCCACCAGATAGAGAGATTGAGTTTGTTATTGAACTACAGCCAGGCACTGCCCCTGTCTCAAAGAGGCCATATAGAATGCCACCCAAGGAATTAGCCGAGTTAAAAATCCAACTTCAAGAGCTTCTGGACAAAGGTTTCATTCGCCCCAGTGCATCACCTTGGGGTTGTCCAGCCCTCTTTGTAAAGAAAAAGGATGATAGTTTGAGGTTGTGTGTGGACTACCGACCTCTCAATGCGGTGACAATCAAAAACAAATATCCCCTTCCCCGCATTGATGTTCTTTTCGATCAACTGGCTGGAGCTAGAATTTTCTCAAAGATTGATCTTCGCTCCGGCTATCATCAGATCAAAATTCGTCCATGTGATATTCCTAAAACCGCCTTCTCCACACGGTATGGACTCTATGAGTATTTAGTCATGTCTTTTGGTCTCACAAATGCACCTGCCTACTTCATGTATCTCATGAACTCGGTATTCATGCCTGAGCTCGACAAGTTCGTCGTGGTTTTCATTGATGACATCCTTATTTATTCCAAGAATGAGGAAGACCATGCTAAGCACCTGCGCATTGTTCTTCAACGTCTTCGGGACCATCAGCTCTATGCTAAATTCTCCAAATGTGAATTCTGGCTAGATAGTGTGAAATTCTTGGGCCACACTATTTCCAGCGAAGGCATAGCCGTGGATCCTAGCAAAGTACAGGAGGTGATGGACTGGAAACTTCCTAGCTCCGTCCATCAGATTCGCAGTTTCCTTGGTTTAGCCGGATATTATCGCCGATTCATTCCAGATTTCTCCAGAATTGCTAAGCCAATGACTGAATTATTGAAGAAAGGAGTAAAGTTTGTGTGGGATGAAAAATGTGAAAAGGCTTTCCACACCCTAAGGGAGCAGTTGACTACCGCACCTGTCTTAGCTCAACCTGATAACACCAAGTCCTTTGACGTGTATTGTGACGCGTCGGGTACGGGTCTTGGTTGTGTGCTCATGCAAGACAATAGAGTTATTGCTTATGCGTCACGAGCTCTTCGACCCCATGAGCAGAATTATCCTACTCACGACCTTGAATTAGCAGCGGTCATTCATGCTCTAAAGATATGGAGGCATTATCTTATGGGTACTCATTGCAATATCTACACCGATCACAAAAGTCTCAAATATATCTTCACTCAAGCTGACCTAAATATGAGACAAAGACGGTGGCTAGAATTAATCAAGGATTATGATCTTGAGGTGCACTATCACCCAGGCAAGGCTAATGTTGTAGCAGATGCACTCAGTCGCAAAGCTCATTGCCATTGCCTATTCGTGGAATCCTATTCGGATACCCTCTGTCATGAGATGAGGAAGCTCCAGTTGGAAATGGTTCCCCAAGGTACCTTAAATCACATTTCAGTTGAACCAACCCTTCATGATCAGATCATTATGGCCCAATTACATGATAAGGGTATTGGGATCATTAAACAGAAACTCTCTCAAGGAGAAAGGAAGTATAAGTGTTTTCGTCAGGACCATAAGGGAGTCCTATGGTTCGAAAGTCGTTTAGTTGTTCCGAAAAATCATGATCTTCGGAAGCAAATTCTCGACGAGGCACATCTTTCCAAATTTTCTATTCACCCAGGCAGTACCAAGATGTATCAAGATCTTAGGCAGAATTTCTGGTGGACTAGAATGAAAAGGGAAATTGCTAAATATGTCTCGGAATGTGACACCTGCCAGAGAGTCAAAGCCAGCCACTTGAGAGTAGCCGGTTTGCTTCAACCTCTACCTATCCCGTCGTGGAAATGGGAAGATATAAGTATGGACTTCATCGTTGGATTACCCAACACATCCCAGAAGCATGATTCCATTTGGGTTATCGCGGATAGACTCACTAAGACGGCACATTTTATTCCAGTACATACTACTTACACTGCCAAGAAGTACGCTGAGATCTATCTCGATCGTATTGTTTGTTTGCATGGGGTACCCAAGACCATCATTTCTGATCGTGGGACACAGTTCGTTGCACGCTTTTGGGAACAGTTACAAGCATCTCTTGGGACAAAATTAATTCGAAGCTCAGCTTATCACCCACAAACTGATGGACAAACAGAGAGGGTAAACCAAATCCTGGAGGACATGTTAAGAGCTTGTGTCATCCATTATGACAAGAGTTGGGACAAATGTCTAGCTCTAGCGGAGTTCTCATACAACAATAGTTATCAAGAGAGTTTGAAAATGGCACCATTTGAGGCCTTATATGGTCGACGGTGTCGTACCCCTTTGAGCTGGTCGCAAGTCGGAGAACGAGTAGTATTCGGACCCGATCTCGTAACAGAGGCAGAAGAGAAAGTAAGAGTAATACAAGAGAATCTAAAGGCTGCCCAGTCTAGGCAAAAGAGTTATTCTGATAAAAGGAGAGACCCTTTGCAATTCGAAGTGGGTAATCATGTCTATCTTCGAGTCTCGCCGACCAAAGGTGTGCAGAGATTCGGCGTGAAGGGCAAATTAGCTCCACGATATGTTGGCCCTTATGAAATCACTGAGGTTTGTGGACCCGTGGCCTATAGACTGCGACTTCCTCCTCGACTGGCAGCAGTACATGATGTTTTCCATGTTTCTCAACTCAAGAAATGTGTTCGGGTTCCCACCGAGATCATTGAACAAACAGAAATATTGGTGGAACCAGATCTCTCTTATGTCGAGCATCCTATCAAGGTTCTTGATCAAAAGGAAAGGGTCACTCGAAGAAAAGCAGTTAAAATGTACAAGATTCAATGGAGTCACCATACCGAAAAGGAAGCTACTTGGGAAACTGAAAGCTACCTAAATCAGAATTTCCCCGGTTTTCTGAATTCAACTGGAGGTACACCTCTTTCCAGCACTTAGCTTGCTTATCTGAATCTCGGGACGAGATTCTTTTAAGGGGGGTAGGCTGTAACACCTCAGGTGTTTGGCACTATTAAACAAGCAATTAACATGCAATGACACAGTTAACCCTAGTCGGTTAATTACTTAAAAGCCGGGTTCCGTTTAAATACACCAAAAAGTCAACTCTCGCATCTTTGATTAAACGAACTTTTGCCCAACATGAAAGTTGTAGAGCTTGACAAGATAAACAACTCTCGTGTCCAAAGTTTTTCAAGTTCTAACATGAAAATTTGAGAAAAACCCCGAAACACAAGCGGGATCATTAAACTGGATTTCAAATTTTAAACTTTCAAACCAACGCTCAAATGCATTTTTGCCTAAAAGGAAAGTTGTAGGAAATTTAATTTTGAACAACTTTCGTGTTCAAAATTTTTCGAGTTTCCATTGAAAATCTTAAGTTTGAACCAAGTCAAACCGCTGACTTTTTCTCCCTCTCTCCACTCTCTTTCTCTCTCCCCTCTCTCTCTTCCCCGCTGACTCTCTCCTCTCTGCTCTGTGCGCGCGCGCAGGCACTTGAGCGCGCGTGCGCTCGCTGCCTCGCTGCGCTGCTGCCGCGGCCTTGCTGCCTCGCTGCCGCCGCGCTACCTCGCCGCGCCGCTGACGCCCCTCCACTTGAGCGCGCACGCTGTCCTCGCCGCGCCCAGCCCGTTGACGCGCACGCCGCGACAAGCGCACGGCGACGCGCCGCCTCGCCGCCGTAGCGCCCAAACGGGCCGGCCGTGCACCTGCTGCCCGCACGCCACCCCGCCATCATCGCCTCGCCTTCACTGCGTCGCTGCCCCGCTGCTGCCTCGCCGCTCAGCCACGCCAGCGCGCCATAAACGCGCACGCGGAGCGCCACGGCTACCCTCGCCGCCGACGCCCTGCTTCCTCCGCCGAGCGTCCCGCCCCCTCCTCACACCCTCACTCCCCCATTTAGCTCGCGCCGCACGTGTGCACGCACGCCCGCACCCCATTCCCCTCGCATCCGCCCCACCCCTTCGCCCAGAGCGGCCAGCGCCGCCGCGCCACCGCGCAGCGCCGCCGCGCCCCCCATTTTCCGCCGCCGAGCCACGGCTCTCGCGGAGAGCCCAGCTCAGCGCCCCTCCACCCCCACCGAGCACGCAGCGAGCTCTATTTCACCCCCAGGCAGCTCCCAGGCCCGCCCAATTTTCCCCGGAGCCTCCCAGCGCCGCGGAACACCGCCGCCACCGTCGTGAACACCGCCGGCCGCCCGCCCGCCGCGGACCTCCCTGCTCCGCCCCTCCCCGCCTCCAGTCGAGCCCCGAGCTAGCTTCCTCAGGGCGAAGTGAAGCTCCCCGGCCTGCTCTTGCCCCTCCTCCCGCACCGGAGCGCCGCCGCTCGCTACAGTCGCCGCCGCCGCTCCCTGGACGCCGCCGCCGACCCTGCTCCGGCCGTTCCCGTCGACCACATCACCCACCCCTAGGTAGATCTCGGCGAGCTCTTGCCCTAGGACCCCCTCCCCGCCGCCGGCGAGCCCCTCCTCGCCGGGAAACGCGCCGCCGCCGCATCCCCTGTCTCCTACCTCCGGCCAGGGACCCCAGCGCAATTTGTTTTAGATTTCCAGGGGGTTAAGTGAAAGATCCAGGGGCCCCTTTGCAATCTGTGTTTTTGTATTTTCTAGATTTTCCAGTGAACTTGTAAATTCGTTTAAAAATCGTATAAAAATCGGAAAAATGCAAACTCAACTGTTATGGAATCCTAGAAAAGATATCTACAACTTTTGTTACATGCACTTTTTCATTTGCTCAATAGTTTTTATTTCATTTAAAATGCAAAGGAAATGTACTTTATATTAGATCTCAAGTTGAAAACATGAGTTGTTAGCCATTTTTGGTCAGTAGGGTACATGTTAGATGTATAACCTTGTGTAAAAGTTTCATAGACTCTTGACATGCCTAGATATCAGTTTATTTAAATCTTGCTTTATGCCTTGTTCAAAATAGTTTGTTTGTACATACTGTTTAACTTGGTCTACTGAGCTCAAACTTTTACAGTACCTTTAACTTGATGTTTTGTTGCTGTACAAAAATTTTGAGAAATTTTAGATGGGTGGAACCAGTCCAACTAATTAATAGTATAGATATTTACACTAAACCAAGAAAAATAGTTTATTTGCATAGAAAAATCTGATAATTTTTCTAGGGGATTAAATTGAGCTTATAACCATACTGGTAAAATATGAGGCTCTGGAACTTAGTATAACAGCCTATGGAATTTAATTTCGATCCATGCAGCATTACTTTGTGCTATTTTTCATGCCCTGTAAAATGCTTGTTTAATTGTGAAAAATTTATGACAGGCTTATCTTTAGGTATAAAACCTTCAGTTAAAATTTCATTACCAGTACTTGCATAGTTTGACCTATAAAATTCATTTTTGTTGCCAGCAGTATCTGTTTGTTTTATTTTTCATGGTTAATAGACTGCATAAAATGGGCTGAAAATTTCACAGTAGGCAAGTTATTTAAATATGTATCATACATAAAAATTTCAAACCCAGAATCTCTGTTTAATGTTATTTATGATAAGGACATGCTTAACCTAGTAATAAATAAGAAAAATCTTCTTTTGCTGCATAGGGATAAAAGAGAAAACCCATCCGAGTTACTTTGTGAAGTCAGTACAATGATTATTACTCTATAAAGGGTTGTCCAAAATGATGTAACATAATCTTTTGTAAATCATCTTGAGTTTGTGTTGGAGTATAATTCTTTAGTGAAGAATTGATTAAATCATATCACTAAAATAACTCACGCGTATGCATTTCATATAGATTCGACTACTCTACCTGACGGTACGTACGAGTTGGTGCCGGAGTCCGAGAGTGAGCAGCGTGAAGCTCAAGTAAATCTGACTGAAGCTACCGAAGACCCGAACCCAGTTTCGGAAGAGCCCACAGCTAGTTACCCTCAGGAAGGCAAGCCCCGGAGCATGTCCTACCTATTTTATTTTATGCAACTATTGGTATTTCTGTTATTGTGCATTTAAGTTACAGGAATTGTTTGGAACCTTAGTTACATGATCCTAGGTACCTATGCTTGAACACTAGCATGTGTAGGTCGCTAGTTGGCTATGCTAATGGTTCGGTAGAAGTCGGGTGATTTCCTGTCACTCGCGAGCTCATAGGAGTTGAATGCTTACTACACACTGCAATATAAGGTTACGGGCGGGGTTGTTGTACTTGTGATACCCCGTCTGTTTAGTCAAAATGGATAAGGCCGCGGTGTGTGGTAGTGGTGGTTAAGCGTTTGAACGTACTAACCACATGCCGAGAATATGGTAATCGGTAAGCTTAAGTACCTGATGGAACCGGCCGTGGAACATACTCCCCACTGTCTGGTCTATGGTCACGCACGGGTGCAGGGCACCCTAGGACGGTGGGCCTGTTTCATGCCCGGGGAAAAAGGGGAAAAGTCGGTGGGGACTGCATTCCCATGCGTGTGTTTAGGTCTGCCTGGCCAGGTTAACAAATTCGATTCGAATCGTCCGTCTCTCGCGGATATTGAGACTGCTTAACCCTTTTGCCACATAGAGTAAGAAGTGGAACAATGATGATGAGAAATATGGTGGAATGATGAAAAATAATTGTTTGTCCACCATGTATGCTATTGGATAGATGCTAATATAGAATGGTTAATCAAACTAGAACTTGAAAGCTAAAATCGGGAAATAAGGACTTACTCTTTATTGCTTGCGGCAAAAACAAACCCCTCAAGCCAAAATCCTTGCATGTCTAGTTAGAGGGTTAGACATATCCTAGTCGGGTAAGCCTTGCGGAGTATTAGTATACTCAGCCTTGCTTGTGGCTAAATTTTGTTTCAGGTAATACTTTTGAGGACATGATTGCTAGTTTGACTTGGCCGTGTACTCTGCCTCCTGGTTGGTCGGTGGAGTGGGATACGACGCCGGCCAGCGATGGCAATGCCGAGTGATGTCATGTACGGGCTTCATCATGACATCATGTATCGTCGTTTAGAACTCGTTTTATTTTCCGCTGAAATGAACTCTGAACTACTTTCTTTTCGAATTTCAAGTACCTTTCAATGATTTCGAACTTGGTTTGTAATAATTAAGTTAAGACTCTGTAATGTAATATATTTGTGAAGTGTTGTACTCTCTGGACTCACCTTCGTGTGGGTTACATGTAAGCTTTGGGTTCGATCGACGCTCAGGTGGATTCTTCGGGACTTTACCCGACAGCACTGCCGAATTACTCCGTTTGAAGTGCGTGTTAGCCGGGATTGTCTTTAAGATGATGGTTAGCGCACTTGAGCCGGATTAATTAGGGCGGTACTGCCACAAAGGAGCCCGGCCGCACCTCACCCGGAGCTAGCTGACGCCGTCGCCGACCGTGCCTCTCGATGGATCCGGCCTTGCCAGAGCCGCCCGCACCGCCTCCGCCTGTTCGGCGGCGAGCCCCCCACGACAGCTCTTGCGGCCGCACCCGCCAGGTGAAGGGGAGGATAAGGGCTGCCCCGCTGCCGCCCTCCTCACGGGCCGCGCGGACTTCCGGTGGCCGGCTCCGGCGGCGGCGCGGCGAGAGAGGGATGGCAGAGGGGCCGGCGGCGGCGGGCGGCCGAGGCGTCCGCCCGAGTCGCCCAACACGGGGGGCGACGCGGGGGCTTCTTTACACTAAAAAATTAAGAATTTAGAAAAAGAAAACTGAATTCATATGAGTTGTACTAGCTAGCTAGTATGCAGATACAAATTATAATGTTAGACAAACTTACAGCACTGTCGTGTATATATGTACTCCACTAATATTATGTATTGATTCTTGAATGACCTCAATTTCTCCGTTGCGAGTCTCTTCGAAAGGTCATAGAACTAGGATTCACAATTCCAGTCACAGTAGACCAATAATAGGTCTTATATATGCCGTACAGCACTAGTAAGGACACATATAGATGCAGAGTTTGCAAATAAGAAACACGGATTCAGAGTTTCCAGATAGAAAATGTACATCAGTAAGGATATGCATGCGTGCTATCGTTACTATTTACGGCAAAAGTTTCCAAAAGTTTTTGCTAAGAAAGCATTCATCTTCGAGTCCAAGTACTCAAACCTAGGACCCAATATATACTAGATGAACGCCTGAACCTTCCCTTCTTGTCTAGGACCCAATAATTTCTGATCCAGCTTAATTATCAATGTAAAAAAGTAGAGATGTCATGAACTCTCATGATGATAACAATAATGTATGTTGCTTGTTGCGCTACGACGGCATGTGATTCCTTCTTGTGTGTAGATAGGATCTATAATACAAAGAAGGTCGAGAGAAACAGGCATTATTTGGGATGCCGTCACATGAAGTGTTGCTTAGGATTCGCGAGTGGTCCATTGTCGTTGTTGTTGAAAATCTAGCCATTTTGCAACATACTTTAATCCATAAAAACGATGTAATAGATACTAACATGAACATGAACATCTGAACAAAAGCAAAAGCATTCTCTACTGTACTACTGAACAGAACAACAAGTAGTATAGTACTAATCAAATGCTTAATCAGAGAAGATGTAGGTTTATACCCTTGGGTGGACTCAATACCTGTGCCCGCGGTATGAGCTCCACCAGAACCACTCTCAATGTTGGTGTTGGTGCTGGCAGCCGTGCCCGCAGTTCCCCTCATCTACACCACCATGGCAGCGACGGTTGGGAAAGTGGCGTTTGTCGGTGAAGAGCGGAAGGAGCCCCTCCCCAAAAACTTGATCGCCTGCCTACCCGTGCAGGTATACCGACGGACGGAGTTCCGGAGGCCTGCTCGCCGGAGTCCTCTGTGGCCGGAGATGCAGAAGCTTAGCACAAGTCAGGAAGGGTAGTGGAGAAGTATGTAGCACACACCAGACATGGGCGCCCAAAGCCTAACCAAGGGAATGCTGAAGGAAAAAGCTAAACTACGACCTGTCGCGCTGACGCGCGAGGCGCGACTGAGCACCGGCCCTGCCGTTTTGCGTCCGCGGCCAAGCTACGGTCCAAACAAGACGCTGCTTTGGTCTGCTAGATGCACCCATTAAAGATAAAATGAATTTTTTTTATATGAAGTTATCCTAAATATTTTATCTACTTCATATTAGCTCCGTTTCGAGTACCGATTGTACCAATGTATTCTACACAACAAGACGAATAAAATTAGACCCCACTTACATATATTTTAATAATATTTTACACTAGTCGCAGCTTAAATGATGACTTGCTCTATTTTTTAGCAACTTATGTGTATATCATATTATTGTAGTAACAACTTATATGTATAGCAACTATTGTTTTGTATCAACTCACGTGTATGAGTGCATGATCAATTTTTATTTATAGTAACTTGTACCTTATAGCTTATATGTGGGACAACTCATGTGTATAATAGAATGTTTTTGTGGCAACTTTGTACATGTGTGAAATTTTTATTTTTATAGTAGTTTGTATATAAACATATGTGTACGATAATGTACTCTTTTTTTACTACTCATCTGTATAACATATTATGTTTATTAAAACTCATGTATACGACCAATTCTATTTCTGTGACAACTTATATTCACAACACATTATGCTATTGTGCCAACTTTATTTTGTAACAACTTATAAATATTTTTTATAAATATTATCTTACATGTGTGGTAACTTATATCATCTATATGGGGCAAGTCATGTGCATATAAGACTCTATATTTGTGGCAACTTCTATTTTACATATGTGAAAACTTTTATTTTTATGACAATTTATATAGAAATTCGATAATTTACTCCGTTTTTACTACTTATGTGTATAACAGACATTGTTTTTGGCAACTTATGGTTATAATAGATTATGATTTTTGGAAAATTTATTTTTAAGTAATTTATAAATATTTTTTATAATAACATTTATCTTGCATGTGTGGCGACTTATACTTTATATGTGTGGCAACTCATGTGTATGAAACTTTCAGTTTTTATGACAACTTATATGTATAACATATAGTAACTTGCTATCAGTGCAAAATATCTTCAAAATATATGCAAGTGAGATCTAGTTTTGACCGTCTCATCGCGCAGAACACAACAGTGCAATTGGTATTCAAAACGAAGCTCGTATGGAGGGATAATTTTTTTTAAAAAAAGCCATTTTATACTAAAAATGTGACCGTAGTCTGCTAGAGCTTCCGCGTGCGGCACCTGTAGGCCCGCACAACACTTAACGTCCTATGGGGTATGTGCCAGCAGGAGTTGAAGGCCGGTGCATTTCGTCGCCTGCTCAGCTTACACGTACTAGCGTGGGATAGGGCGTCGCGCAATTTGGTTTATGTGCAACCTGTCGCGCGTTATCCCGGTCCAATGCTGAACGAACGAACATGGAATGAACATCTAGTGATCAAACCCACCGCAGTTTGCCAGTTCCCCAAGGCACAAGCTAAATTGCCACTCAAAAACTCAAGTTTACAGAGTCGTCGGAACGATTTGCAAGAACAATGAGTTTAATCATACTATAATATACAACAGATGGCAAACCCGCTCGCCTCTCGCGAGACGGGTGACCCCGACCGGTTCAAAAAAAGACGGGTGACCCCGGAGGCGACGCCCCTCGCGTCGCCGCCACCACCCGTCCCCTCTCCCCTCCGGCCGCTGATCTCTGGCGTCCACCTTCGACGCACCCCGGACTGCCGCTCGCATGCCTGGCCGCCTTCCCGCCAACGCCTCGTGGCCTTGCCCGGCCGGGAGCCCTGATGC
The DNA here is from genome assembly GCF_016808335.1 of Panicum virgatum. Lineage (NCBI taxonomy): Eukaryota > Viridiplantae > Streptophyta > Magnoliopsida > Poales > Poaceae > Panicum > Panicum virgatum. The sequence goes on from NC_053138.1 coordinate 50,191,058, forward strand.
AGGAAGTCCTCCTCCGTGATTTCCATGTCACGGCCGTCCCAGGTGTTGTCGCCCCTGCATCCCACTGCTCCCCCATTTGGACCCCCCCCTCCATGCCGCTCGTTTCACCTCCTCCTACGTCTCTTCGGTGCTATCTTTCCTTCTCACGGCTCCCCCTGACCTAGTTAGAGTCGTGGCCATTAAGCGTTCAGTCTTTCGTGCTAGCGTCACTAACGGTCACATCGCTAACTTTCTGGTCGCGCGTGGTTACCTTGAGTTCAATAAGTTCCGGTTCTGCCTCCATAGTTCTGAAGCACAAGCTCTGGCCATGGCGAACGGACTCAAGGAGGAAGAACCCTGCAGTTACACCGGGCCACCAACCATTTCGGTGCAGGCCCCCAGACAGACACCCGTTTCCCGAGGAGCTGACTTCCCCCCTCTCCGTGCCTGCGATGGCCCACTGTCTGGGACTGGACTCCGCCGCGTGGGGGAGATCGCAAAAGATCGCGTCTTTACTGCTCATGTTGTGTTCATTTCTTCCAAACTCCTCCAAACTTTCCATCACATCGAAATCACATCGAAACATTAAATATAGGAAATGACTCATGCATTGAGTACTAAATGTAGGTAAATAAAAAAACTAATTGCATAGTTTTGATGTACGTTGCGAGACGAATCTTTCGAGCCTAGTTAGGTCATGGTAGAACAATATTTACCACAAACAAACGAAAAATGCTACAGTATACTATGATGTCCGATGTAACTTTTTCTACCAGTTTTTCGCGGATCTAAACGCACCCCCGGTCGAGCCCTGCGTTGTTCCCTTCCCCCGTCTGCCGCTTCTAATGCGACAAGACGCGGCGCCGCACCGCCTGTCCCGTCCGCATTCACCCCAGCCCACCCACCCACAACCGCGTCGTCCTACCTTCTTGCTGTGCTTTCCCCTGGCCGCCCCGCTCCTCCACCCAGACGACACTCCGCACCCTTTCCCCTCCATCACTCCAGCTGCTTCCGCTGCCTCGCCCCTGACCACCAGCTGCGCGACTGCCGAGACCCCATCCGCTGCCGCATCTGCCGTGGCTCCGGCCACAGCGGATACTCGTGCCCCATGGCCGCTCGCCGCGAGCAGACACCTTACCCCAAACGCCGCCCCACCGTTCCCCTCCCGGCATCCCGCGCTGCGGTTAATGCCGTCCCCTTCGCATCACGCAGCTCGCTACCGCCATCTGCCACGCCAACACCACCCCCAACCCCCCTCAACCTTCCGTCCTTTACCTCGGCCTTCGACCCGCTGAACATGCTTGCCTCCTCCAGCACAGGTCCGGCCGTCGGCCGCTAGGTGCAGCAGCACGAAGCTACTGCCGACGAAGGCCCCTTCTTCCTGGGAGATTTGTTCCGGGAGCCGGTGGACACTGGGAAGGGTGTCTCCGGCGCACCACCCCGGCGCCATGCTCACCCGAAGGCCCGCGATATCAGGATGGTGGGGGCCCGCGACTCCCCCCCGCTGAGTGAGGGAAGCTCAGCGGAGCGTGGGCGGTCCCCGCCGTCCCCAACCCCGGTGCCGGAGGCCCTGCCTCGCACCGAGCCTGCCTCTGACGACGACGGCGAAGAGGAAAGTGAAGAAGAAGTCGAGAGCAACGCCGATGGTGGCCCTGAGTACATGGAGGTCTGGGTCCCAGAGGGCGATTGGTCGCGTGCCGCCAGGTGTGTCTTCATGCACCTGGAGGCGCGCGGCGCGGCCGCCACCCCCGGCCCTTTCATCCATGCCGCCATGCACTCCGTGATGCCAGGTCTGCATTTCGAGATGACCCCCTCCTCCCGTGGAGTCTTCCTCCTCAGCTCCCCCTCGTGCGCTGACCGCGAAGCCGCAGTCGGCCTCCAGCCCTTTTCGCATGAGGACGTGGAGGTACGCCTTGAGCGCGTGGAGGAAACCGAGGACCGCTTCGTTGGGGTCCCTGAATGGCTCGCCCATGTCGTGGCGTGGAACTTCCCGGAGGAGCATTGGGACGGCGACCGAATCCGCGCGGTCTTTGGCTGCGTGGGCACGGTCATGGAAATCGACCCCCTGTGCTTCCCTGGCACGGATCGCTCCTCCCTCCACCTGGTGATTGAGCTCAACAACCCCCATGTGCCCTACCGGGTCGGTGTGCACCCTCCTAGCTGGCATGGGTTTCAGCTTCGCATGAACGCCATGGCGTTCTGGCCGCGCGCCCAGCAGTACGACGGGATGGGGAATTGGATCCCGTTCTTTGGGCCTCCTCCGGCCGGTGGTAATGGGCCGCAGTACGGCCGAGGGACTGCTGGTCTGCTGCCGCCTGCCCCGCAAGCTTTCGGCCCGCCCCGCCAGCCTGCGCCGCCACAACAAAACCAGCCACCTCCGCTGCACCCCTCTGCCTTCCTCGGTGCCGCCATCCTCTGCCATGGATACATCAACCCGCTGCCGCTGCCGCGCTTGCCGAAGTTTCCGGTGATCATCACTTGTATACTGCCACACTGCCCCGCTACCGCCACTTTCCGCTCGTCCCCGGCCCTACTGCTCACTTGGCACAAGAGCGCGCCGGCATCTGCTGATCCCCCCCACCCCGCCCACCCCCTCCCCCATGGCCACGCCGCCTGCTCCACCTACTCGCGTTGGCACTGTACTCCCGCCCAAACCACCAAAACCCTTGCGCCCGGCTGCTGCGGTGAAGAAATGTTTGGCCGCCACGCGCAACAGCAAGCGCCTGGCCGCCAAAGACAATGGGGTCTACGTGCACTCATCTGAGAAAGCATCTCAGCTCAAAGCGCTACAGAACAGCCTAGCGCTCTGCTCCAAGCCCGTGCAGCTCCACGTCGCCAAGAAGAAGCTCCTGAGGAAGACCAAGAAGCCGATCTCTGCTCCTGACCTGCTCAAGCTGGCTGACGCTGTTGGTTTGGGGGCAGCGACGGCCGCTGCCGTTGACAACGTCCTATCCATTGGCGATCGCACGAGCGCTGCTCTGGACTTGGCGCTGGCCAGATCCGGATGATTGAACTCAAGGTCTCCACCGCGCGGACTGCTTTGACCACTAATGTTAGCAGTAGCGCTTGCCTCCAGCTTAGCTCTTTTCCCTTTATGTCTTTCAGTATTGTGGTTTGCCTGTTGGCAGTCCTGCGGAACTTGCCTGGTTTTCCAAGTTTAGTGTCTGTTTCTGAAACCTTGCTTGGCGCCTCGGCACCAGGTCGTATCGTCTGTTCCAGTTCGTCTTCTTTGTCTGGGGTGCCCTCTTCGACGGGTAACCCATGTTTGTGTTCTCGGTGGGCTCCCTGTGTTCATGGCCGCTAGCACTACTAACTGGTCCTTGGTCTCCTGGAATGTTAGAGGTTTGGGCGATGCTGACAAATGCAAGCTCGTCCGTGATACGCTCCTCAGCGCTAAGCTGAACGTAGCTTGTCTCCAAGAATCTAAACTGCGGTCAATACCTACTTCCAAGTCCCGAAGTTTCCTCCCTCCCAACCTCGCTGACTTCCACTTTGCCGAGTCCGTCGGCGCTCGCGGGGGCATCATGACGGCCTGGGATGCCAGATCCCTGAATGCAACTTCCTACATTGCTCGCCGCCACACCCTCACGTGTTTCTTCACGTCCACTGTTTTCGACTACCACTTTGCTGTCACAAATGTTTATGCACCTGCTGATCACAGGGACTCCCTCCTTTTCCTGGATGACTTGCGCGAGATCGCTAGCCACGTTCAGGGGAACTGGCTCCTTGCTGGCGATTTTAACCTAACTAGGGGGAGCACGGATAACAGCAATGGGTCGGTCAACCAGCCTCTCGCTCAAGCCTTTAATGATGCAATTAGCGATCTTGGCCTGATTGACATCCCGCTCCTTGACCGCCTCTTCACCTGGTCCAACCACCGGGCTACCCCCACCCTGGCGCGTCCGGACCGCGTGTTCTACAACAACTCCATGAGCCTGGTTTTTCCGAACTCCTCGCTCACCTCCCTCGCCAAACCACTTCTGATCACACACCAATCCTCCTCACGATCAGCACTTCCATCCCCAAGCCCAACCTCTTCCGCTTCGAAAATGGATGGCTCAAGGACCATGACTTCCTGCCCTCGATCCTCCCGGCCTGGCACGGGCACCTACATGGTAATGCGGTGGGCGCCATGGCAGGTGCGCTGAAAGCAGTCCGGAGTGCGACCAAGGCTTGGGCGCGGAGTAAGCGTGCACCACCCTCTCTCCACCAAAATTACAAGTTCGTCATCTATTTGTTTGATGTGCTTGAAGAAACCCAAGTCCTCTCCACAGGGGAACAGCTGCTGCGACTTGAATGTCAGGAGAAGCTCACCGCCTCCCTACGCGAACGTGCTGCTTACTAGAAGCAGCGCGGCAAGCGGCGAGCTATACGGGAAGGCGACTCCAACACCCAGTTTTTCCATGCGCACGCCAGCCAGCGCTTGCGCCGGAATCAAATCAGGGCGCTGGAGGTGGATGGGGCCATGGTCACATCCCATGAAGCGAAGATGGCGGCACTGACAGCACATCTCCGGAACCTGCTCGGTGAGGAGCATGCTGCCGCCTGGGCTTTCTCCCTGGACAGTCTTTATGCGGCGGCTGCCACTGTCAACGGCGAGCCCCTCGTTGCGCGCTTCACCGAAGCAGAGGCGCGGGCAGCTGTGCAGGCAATGAACAGGAACAACTCACCTGGCCCGGACGGCTTCGGCCCCAGCTTCTATCTTGCGGCCTAGGATACTGTTGCTAGTTCAGTTATGGAGCTCGCACACGTCTTCCACCGGGGCGAGGCTGAGCTCGAGCGGCTGAACCGCGCCTTCGTGGTCATGATCCCCAAGCACTGTGCTGCAACCAAAGTTGGGGATTTCCGCCCAATATGCCTACAGAACTGCTCACTGAAGATCGTGGCGAAGATGCTAACACTGCTGGAGAATGTCTCATTGGTACCATCACATTAGTGCCGGTCAACTAGGAGCCGGCACTAACGTGCATGAACAGTACAAGTCGGGCACGTTAGTGCCGGCTAGAAACCCCAGCCGGCATTAACGTGCCATCTCCCAACGGTCAGCACGGCTGCCACAACGGTCAAAAGACACATTAGTGCCGGACGGGAATTCTAGCCGGCACTAACTTGGTCAATTGCAAGTTAGTGCCGGCTGGTAGCTCTAGCCGGCACTAAACGTCCACACTTAGTGCCGGCTAAAACCACCAGCCGGCACTAACTTGCCCCGTATATACCAGACACTCCTTCTTCCCCAGCTCGACCATTTCATTTGGCCGAGCTCCTCCTCTCTCATGGCGTGTTAGAGGGGAGATGCTGCCCATTTTCCCCCAAATTTGTGAGGATTTCACCCATCCAAGTGCACCAAAGGTTAGTAACTTCTTCTTCTCTTTTCACGGTGTTTATTCTTTGTTTCATGCTTTCTAGATAAAGAAAATAGTGATTTTAAGGTTGAGGAAAAATGAGCATAATTTTCCGATTTGTTCATTAATTTGAGCAAAATAGAATCGATTTGTTACTTTTTAGAGAAGGTTTTCTAGATAGTTTGACTATGACACATTTAGAGTAATTTTTTGGAATTATTTCACGGGGACATGTGTATATGTTATTATGCAAAATTTTAAGGATTTTAAGGATGAGGGAAAATGAGCATGATTTATTAATTTGTTCATTAATTTGAGCAAGGTAGAATTGATTTGTTGCTTTTTAGAGAATGATTACTATATAGTTTGACTATCACACATTTAGAATGAGTTTTTTGAATTATTTCATGGTGACATGTGTATATGTTATTGTGCCAATTTATTTTGCTATTTAGTTTAAATTTACTAGATAGGTGGCCTATGACACATTTACATTTTTTCGAATTATTTCATAGTAACCTGTTTTTAGGGATAATGAGCATGATTTTTTTTTAATTTGTACAGATGGACCGACAATGGATGCACGGAAGCCGGAGCACCTCGGCGTGGATTCAGGATTTAGATTCTTTTCTCAAGGCGGCAATGGCAAATAGGTCGCCTAAGGGTTTAATGTGTTGTCCATGCAGTGTTTGCGAAAAAAAAGAATTCCGAAAAAGAGATACTCTATGGAATCACCTGGCCTTGAATGGTTTCATGAGTAACTATAGCCTTTGGACTAAGCACGGAGAAGTTGGAGTTATGATGGAAGATAATGAAGAAGATTCCGATGGTGATAACAATCTTCCAGATTGGGCATGGGTTCATGAAGCAGGTTGCTTTCAAGATGAACCAATGGACGAGGGTGAAGCAAATGTTGCACAAGAGGAGCCACCTGACGAGCTAGGTCAGGCGTTGCTTGATACACAGAAAGGCAGTGAAACTGTGAAGGAGGCATTAAAGTTCGAGAAGATGTTGGAGGATCACAAAAGGCCGTTGTTCCCTAGTTGCAAACCGGAGCAGAAGAAGTTGGGTACCACGCTAGAGATGCTGAAATGGAAAGCAACTAATGGTGTCACCGATAAGGGATTTGGTGAGCTATTAAAGATTGTAAAGAACATGCTTCATGAGGGTAATGAACTGCCGTCAACAACATACGAAGCTAAAAAGATGGTTTGCCCTCTTGGATTGGACGTGCAGAAGATTCACGCATGTCCTAACGACTGCATCCTGTATCGCGGCGAATACGAGAACTTGGAAGCTTGTCCTGTTTGTAGCGCATTGCAGTATAAGATCAGGTGAGATGATCCAGGTGATGTTGATGGGCAGCCGGTAAAGAAGAGAGTTCCTGCAAAGTTGGTGTGGTACTTCCCTATAATACCACATCTAAAGCGTTTTTTCAAAAATAAGGATAACGCTAAGTTGATATGGTGGCACAAAGAAGACCGTAAGGAGGATCACATGATCAGACACCCAGCAGATGGGTCCTAGTGGAGAAACCTTAACCGAGAGTATCCTCAATTTGACAACGACCCAAGGAATATAAGATTTGCTCTAAGTGCGGATGGAATGAATCCGTACGGTGAGTTTGGCAGCGCTCATAGTACATGGCCCGTGACCCTATGTATGTTCAACCTTCCTCCTTGGTTGTGCCTGAAGCGTAAGTTCATCATGATGCCGGTGCTTATAGAAGGGCCAAAAGAACCTGGAAACGATATTGATGTATTCCTGCAACCCTTGATGGATGATCTCTTACTGCTCTGGAAAGAAGAAGGTGTACATGTGTGGGATGAGTATAAACAGGAGTCTTTCAACCTCCGAGCTTTGCTTTTTGTATGCATCAATGATTGGCCTACACTTGTAAAACTTTCGGGACAGTCGAACATGAGATACATGGCCTGCACCCACTGTTATGATGAAACCGATAGCATTTATTTGAAACACTGTAAGAAGTGCGTATACATGGGCCATCGCCGATTCCTTCCTACCGATCACCCCCTAAGAACTGAAGGGAAGCATTTCAAAGGAGAGCCCGAAACTCGTCCTAAGCCTCTGTTCCGCAATGGAAAGCGTGTGTTCTCGATGATCAAGAATGTGATGATAGTATTTGGAAAGGGTCCCGGTAGCCAACCTGTTCCGAAAGATGACCAGGGACATGTTCCAATGTGGAAGAAGAAGTCTATATTGTGGAACCTATCTTATTGGCAAGTCTTACAGGTCGCAACGCAATTGATGTGATGCATCTGTTGAAGAATCTTTGCGTCAACCTACTAGGCTTTCTGGGAGTGTATGGTAAGTCAAAAGACACATTGGAAGCAAGGCGCGACATGTGGATGCTAGCTGGACGACAAGTCTTGCAACCCGAGAAGAGAGACAAAGGACGCCACTATTTAAAACCTGCCAGCTATAATCTGAGCAAATAGGAGAAGGAAAGTATGTTCGATTGCTTAAACAGTACCAAGGCCCCGTCTGGGTACTCCTCAAATATACAGGGCATAATAAATGTGAAAGAGAAGAAAATCCAAAACTTGAAGTCCCATGACTGCCACATTCTGATGACACAATTACTTCCGGTTATACTGAGGGGTGTTCTACCGGAAAATGTGAGATTGACAGTTGTAAAGCTTTGTGCGTTCATGAATGAAATTTCACAGAAAGCAATTAATCCAAATAATCTAATAAAGCTGCAGAAAGACATTGTCGAATGTCTTGTCAGCTTCGAGATGGTCTTCCCACCTTCCTTCTTCAATATTATGACACACCTTCTAGTTCATATTGTGACAGAAATAACTATCCTGGGTCCTGTTTTTCTACACAATATGTTCCCTTTCGAGAGGTTCATGGCAGTATTGAAGAAATACGTGCGTAAACGTTCTCGCCCAGAAGGATGCATTGCTAAGGGCTATGGAATAGAGGAGGTCATTGAGTTTTGCGTTGACTATCTTCCTGATCTCAGTCCGATTGGGCTCCCCGTGTCACACCATGAGGGGCGACTAAAGGGAAAAGGCACACTAGGAAAGAAATGTAATGTGAACATCCCTTGTAGTGAATTCAGCCAAGCAAACTTCACGGTTCTTCAGAATTCATCCAAGGTGGCTCCATATATTGATGAGCACATGAATATTATACAGTCTGAAAATCCACAGAAGAATCTTGCTTGGATTACACGCCAACATATAAAAACTTTTGACGGCTAGTTCAGACGAAAATTATTGGGCAACAACACAGTTGATGAAGAACTTCAATGGCTGGCTAGGGGACCATCAATCACTGTCCAGCAATACCAAGGGTACAAAATCAATGGGTATACATTTTATACGAGAGCTCAAGACAAAAAAAAGCATAAACCAAAACAGTGGTATCCGTATGTGTATAGTAAACAGTAATGGAGAAAAGAACAACTACTATGGTGTCATAGAGGAGATATGAGAACTTAAATATGGACCCATAGTTGTCCCTTTATTTCGTTGCGAATGGGTGGCTGGAGGAGGCGTAACGAAGGACCGGTATGGGATGAGCATAGTTGACTTTAAAAAGATTGGATATAAAGATGAACCATTCGTTCTAGCCAAGGATGTGACACAAGTGTTCTATGTGAAGGACATGTCGAGCAAACCGAAAAAGAAGTCGGATAAGACGCATGAAGTAAACAAGGCTGGAAATGAGCTGAAACGGCACATAGTTCTTCCAGAAAAAAAGTTGTTGGAGTTGAGGATATTTCGGACAATTCAGAAGATTATGACCAGATTGATGACCTTCCTCCATTCTCAGTTGACGTTGACCCTAGCATCCTCTTATCCAAAGAGGACACACCTTACTTACGCTGTGATCACGCTCAAGGCACTTTCGTGAAAAGGAAGATTATCAATGTTCCAGTAGATAATGATAATGAGTAGTAGTTTTATATAAGTTATATATTGAATTCTCTCAATCAGTGATGTAATGTAATGCACCGCATCGTATTTATCTCAATTCTTGATACTATTTGTCCAATTATGACATAATATCATCTTCAGATAATATTATATTTTTGCATGGTATAAATATTATTTACATTCACTAATTTTGCATTACTAGAAGCATTGAAACATTAAATTACAAACAAATAATCAAGTAATATGCGAATTGATTACATCATTGTATATGCTACTATTAAAAGGTTTTTTGAATATTTTTGCATGGATAAAAATGAAATGTTTTCGATTTATTATGAATAACAGAAACATATACACATATAAACCCTATACGCTACACATAATTGATAATGGTTGCATATTCGTTAATTTACTTCAATTACTATTATTATTGTGTAGATATAATTAACAATATACTTAAAAAATTATGATATCAATTTTCAATTTATTAATCTATTTATTAAGCCAATTATGAATACATTTACTAGTATTAAAAATTTTGTGTAAAAGAGAATTGGCGCGGCCAAATTTTCTTTCCCGCCAGTTTGGACAAGTTAGTGCCGGCTGGTAATCCTAGCCGGCACTAACGTTTAGTGCCGGCTAGGATTACCAGCCGGCACTAACTTGTCTCGCTGACGTCATAGGGGCAGGTTAGTGCCTGCTGGTAAGACCAGCCGGCACTAACCTAGCACTGCCCCCAACAAAGCCCTTTTCTTCTCTCCCCAAAATCACAAAATTTAGATCGACGTCGACGTTGCCCCGCCTGCGCCCCCTGCTCGCTCGCCCGCGCTCGTGCGCCGCCGCGCCACCCCCGCCCCCGGCCGCGCATGGATCCCAAGCCGGCCCTCGCCCGCGTGTGCCGCCGCGGTTCGCCATCGACCTCCCCGGCCCGGCACGCCGTGCCGGCCGCACCGCCCTCGCCCCCTGCTCCGACCGCCGCGCCGGCACGACGTCCTCCGGCGCCTCGTCCCCAGTGCCGCCCTGCCCCGCCGCCCCGACCTCGTCGTCCTCGGCACCCCGACGCCGTCCTACCCCGGCCCCATGCGCGCGCCGCCACGACCTCATCTCCGGCGCGGCGCCCCCCGACGCAGCCCTGCACCGCCCCGTGCGCCACCGCCCCCGCCCCCGCGGCCGCGCGTGGATCCCCGGCTAGCCCTTGCCTGCGTGCACCGGCGCGGGTCCCCGTCGACCTCCCCAGCCCGGCACGCCGTGCCAGCCGCGCATCCCTCGCGCGTCCCCAGGCTGCCGCGCCGGCGCGACCTCCGGCTCGTCCCCGACACTGCCCTGCCCCCGCCGTCCAAGGCCGCGCCCCAACCTCGTCGTCCTCGGCACCCCGACGCCGCCCTGCCCCCAGCCCCGTGCGCCGCCCCGACCTCTAGGTATTTTGATCCGAACTGATTCTTGCCCTCACTAATCCATGGTTTTGGGAGCTAATTGATACAATTCTTGTATGTTTACAATTAATCTTCAATTTTGATAGACTACAATTCTGAACCAAACAATAAGCAAATGCATGTAGCCACATCCTCATCTGAGATGGTGACATATAAAGCATACAAGATGGAATTGACAGTGCCTGAAAGTGTTCTGAAATCTGAATAATTGTCTCTCGTTTTTTTAGGGCGATATAATTGTCTCTTTCAGCAAGAAAATATGATCTTTTGCACCATAGTTCAAACATCACAAACTTTCTTTATAATGTATGAGCCTAGTGCCAGTACTTAACAAAAAAGAGACAGGCATGCAGAACTGGGTTGTATCATGTAGCCTTTGTTCTTTTTTTTTTGAAGGAACTTTGCGTTCCATTAACTCAAAGAATCAGGTAAAACTGGGTTGTATATCATGCAGCCTTTCTTTAGCTAACAAGAAAGAAAGGAAAATGGAGAAATCAGGTCGTCTCCTACCTCTTGCGGCTATATGCCCTATAACTGCCAGGATGGTTCAAATAAAACCACGTAACACATTAACTAAGCCATTTGCCTTTGCAACAAATCCAGCAGGAGCACGCCCAGTTTGTTCACCACCTCTTACGGCTCCTACCAGCAGATTCAATCTTAGACTGTATCTGGCCATCAATTTCAGAGTAGCGAGCATTTACTTTAAGATAGTGTTTCCATAAAACATCTAACTGGTCTTCATTGGATTTCTGCTCAAGAAAAGGATACAGACATATTTAGTGCATACCTTCAGTGATGAAACACTTGCACATACAGGGCAGACACTTTTAATAAAATACATAACAGTTGGTAAAATCATTTGGAACATGACATGCACTCATGCATCCAGCCACTGAGATGACGAGCGAAAAGAAATAAAACTGTAAACTAAAAACAATGCAGAATAAAGCAAGCTCGCAATGTGGCCAAACTCCATAGAAATTTTGGAACTGGCCCAAAATTATGTTTGGTGAATATCCTTTTGATGTCTGAGTCTCGTTCCTGCTTAATAGATATGTGATCCTGAAAACCGTAAACGCAGAATTAAACTCCAATATAATGACCAAAAAAAGAGAGAGAAAATAGTCAGCTGGTAAAAATGGAAGAAAGGATTACATCAGCTTCTGCTTGGAGCTTTCCTATTTCATGTGTTAATTCAGAGATTATCTGGGGCAGTGAGGAGCTCGTTGCTGCTTCATCATCCATCTCTCTACCTAGTTTACTGATTTTTGTTTCTAGTATTGCAATCCTTTCTTCAAATTTTGTTTGCCATTCCATTAGTTCCTCATCAGTATCTGAACAAAACAATGGTCAACTGCTATCATGTTGGGGAAAACCATTAGGCACAAGGGTACCAGTGAGAACTTTACCTTCATTTTCCTCAGAAAGTGCAGCATACTGCTGCTGCTGAAGTGTAAATAATGTACTTCTCTCCGTTGCTTTGGTGCTAATTTGCCCCTGAAGTCTTCTCAGTTCATCCAAATTTGTTTTCATATGCCGGATTTCATTCTCGATACCTTGGATTTTCTTGCTTACATGAAAGCTTGGCGTGTTGTTAACTTTTTTTTAACAATTTCATGCCATTGGATAACATGAAAAAGTTGAAGTAACTAACTGCTAGTCGCAGACATGAACAAGCCCGTCGGGCGGTTTATAGAACAATTTACTAATTAGTTGTGCTTTTGTTCGAAACCATAATTTGTCTAGCATGATCTAAAATAATCTTAATTATCACTTGTTTCCACCAGGGCAACTACACAGAGGAACATTTGAGGGAGCAGCTTGATACACTAAGAACAATAATTGGGCACCGCCCTGCGGCATCTTTGACTCTGGAAGCCGAGCTTGCCGGGCTATACATATTCGTCGGCGTGGAACCCCCTGTCGGCTCAAGGGACACTTCGGACCTGGTAGAGATCAACATGAAACTCCAGTTACTGAAATCGATCATAGGAGTGGAGTGAACATCTGAGAGAGAATGGGTGTCCCAACCGTTACCTATTGGGCGGAAAGCTTCGCTCTTTGCGACTGTTTCAAATTCAACTTGTGATCTTGACTCATAGTCTCATAGTCTCATGCTTGCTCTTTTAGCTTATTAGTCTCATAGTTAGGCTCCGGATTATTTTTTGATTTCTCTGTATGATTGCTATGATTGCCTTGGTGTTTTGATTTCTGGATCTAAATAACCATGTGAGCATTTATGAATATAAACATGTGTACAATATTTTTGCAAATATGTACATTTTATTAGTACTAGAAAATACTTAATGTTTTTTATTGTTTCAGGTAGTGGAAATGGATCCTACGGACAACTAAGACGAGTTAATGCACGAGCTCATTCGTGGTAGTATTGGGCACATAGCTCCAGAGTTTGATGAGGACGAGAACGATGGCAGCCAATTTTTAAACTTGCATTATTATGGCGACGAGGAGCAAGAAATTAGTGGGGAGGAAGAAGAAAATGTCGAGGAAGCCGAGGTATAAAAGTTTAGTGATTCTTTCAGGCATCAGGATAAACGTTTTGTCAATATATATGTTAGGAGCAAGATATTGTTTGTGACACATGCGGCCCAGCTGCGAACTATTTATGTTATGTTGCTAGCTTTGTTGATGATTTCAGTCCTTGTGTAAGCAGTCGTGCTCCAGCTAAAAATTCTTATGAATGTTTCAGTCAATAAGTTACCTAATTTTCAATCTGGAACCCTTGCTTGCGGGTTATGAAGGTTACGCATACCTGCCGCGACGTCCACTAGTTGCTAGCAACCCGCTTGATAGATTTGCGATTCTTTCAGGCATCAGGATCAACGAAGCCTAAACGGAAACGTGGCTCCAAGAGGAAGATGGTAGGATGTACGACCATCACGGAGATCAACGAAGCAACCGGCGAGCCACTAGCCCCTGGTCAAATTAAGATGACCTTTGTAAATCAATTGGGGTATCTTGTTAGGGAAAGCGTCCCCATAAAGTACAAGCTTTGGAAGAGAAATAAAGTCTCTGATTGATCTGAAGATATCGTGCTAGATTCAGAGAAAGATTTGTTATGGAAAGAGGTGTCGTTGCACTTCAACTTCCCCCCAGGCAAAGCTAACAAAGTAAAGGGATGGGCATTTAAGAAGATGGCAATTTAGTTCGGCTCATTCAAGAAAAAATTGGTGGCAAACTTTGTCAACAAGGGCCTCACACCAGGTTTTGATAAAGTCTGGAAGAAGCAACGAGAGTGGTGGAATGAATTCATGAATTACAAGCACAGTGCTGACAGCATGGCAGCCTCGATTCAAGGCAAAATGAATGCTAGCAAAAAGACAAACTTCCATAGACTTGGGCCTGGAGTTTATAAGGTTGCTGTTCCGAAATGGGAAAAAATGGAAAATAATTTAATTGTAAAATGAATCGTACCACAGACCTTGAGTTGGCCCAAACGAGCAAGGTATTACTTCTATGCTCATGGAGTCACACTAGACCCCGACACTGGAATGTTTGTGACTAGCGACGTACTAAGAGAGGCTGCCCAAAGACTCGACGATGCAATGAGGCATATGGAAGAAGGAACCTTCCAGCCCAACAGAGAGAATGACGAGCTGACTTACACTCTTGGGAATGCGGAACACACTGGACGGACCCGAGGCGTGGGCATAGTTCCATGGAAATATGGCTTTTCCGGAGATCTCGAAACCTACCGAAGCCGATGCAGAAGCAAGGCAGTAGTGGCAGAGAAGATCCGTAGCCTAGAAAACCGGATAATGTCACTTGAGGCAGCAGTTGGGCAATGCTCGGACCAACCAGCTGTCAATGTGGAGATCAGCCCCCCCTTCTCAGCGTCGTAGCAGTGTTGCTTCCACAGAGCACCCTAATTTGGGTGACGACAGGCCGAGGGACCCCATTGACGACATCACCGTTAGGACCCAATGTGAGCTTCTGGTTCTTTATGGGAAAAAGATCAAAGTTTGTGCTGAGGGTTATGCGGAAGTCCAAGAAGAAGGCGGGACAATACATTGCCAGCCGATTCCTGAAGGATTCGCTAGAGTCTTTGTTGACAGAATTACTAAAGAACGCTGGGAAGACTTGGACCTCCCGATCCCTATAGGTCCTGAAGAAACAGAACTACAACATGCCGTACACACATGGATCGCGTGGCAAAAGCGCGGCATAAGATTGGTGCAAGCAGCCACAGATTCCGCTCGGTGCTCAAGGCAAAGATCACCAACACTAGCTGACAGGAATCCTAGTGTTGGCCCACCTTCTCCACCGCCTGCACGAGACCCCAGTATGGATCCGCCATCACCAGCTGCACAAAGCGAGCCAATTCCGGCATCATCACCATCCGCACAACAGAATCAGAGTCAGTGACAGAAGGCATACACGGTACCTTCGGTCGAGCCATCTCATAAGCAGCAAAGAAAGAAGAAAGCGAAGGCTCCAGAAGAGGAAGAGGCAGAAGAATCATTTCAAACCTTCTTGCTGAAGCGCAAGCTACTGAGGGAGGCTGCGAACATGACGCCAGAAATAGATCCGGTTGCAAAGGAACACTTCATTAAAGATCCCACCAAGGAGAAAGAAAGGGAGTCGGATTATGATCGACAGATCAGAAAGTGCTACTGCAGCCCCAAGAATCGGTGGATTAATGCAAAGACCGTTCCCCAGCTCGGAGAGCAGTCCAAATAATCTATCCCTCCGTTGATAGTGCCGCGTGAAGAATGTCCCGATGAATCAAGAGATCCATTGACCATGGCTGGGATGATATTGCAAATTGATCTAACAAGGGCTCAATTGCTTGGGGAGGCCCAACAGAATGCCCGCGGCAAGAAAAAGTTTGTACTTGGTGAACCTTTGATATGGCCAGAGTTGCTACCATTCCTACCAACGAGAATGGCCGAGTTACACAAATGGTATGCTGTGCAATCTAAAGCTAATGAATTAGAGATGTTCCCAGCTCGGATTAAAGATGAGCATTTCTGGCGGGGGGCAGATGATGTATATATCGAGTTTGTAGCACTTTACGATTTATACCATCAAGATGCCCTTCACAAGTCCCTCGTCAGTGTATGGTGCATGTAAGTATTGTCTCTCGTTTCATTATTTTAGCCTTGTGTGTTGACTGATCCCCATTTTTCTTGTGTCCCGTAGGTCAAAAATTCAAATTTGCCGAAAGAAGAACTTCCATAACGTCGGGTTCTTCGACCCCGATATTATACACGAGCAATCGGTAGCGCAAAAGCCTGAAGACATAGTCAATGTTATATACAGGGGGTTGCGTAAGAATAACATGTGTCCCTTCATTCTCTTGCCATACAACCATCAGTGAGTCGTTCTTTGTTAGCCTCTTTTTTTCAATCCCTTCGTATTAATAATACTATTAAATAACTATTATAATCAACATTAATTGATTGTGCGTATGTATATGCACAACTTTCATTGGATATTGCTTTGTATTCGAATTGAGGAGCACAAGGTCTTGGTGTACGACTCGTTAAGGCAAGATAAATCAAAGTACCAAAATCTCATCGAGGTGGTAAATATTGCATGGAGTCACTACCTCCGCAAACACATAGGCTTGCCCATAGGTGAAATCGAGCCTCTTCGTTGGTTCACTGATTTTCCGATATGAATATACTCTCGCTACTAATGTCATTCGCAATAAACATCAGAAAAATTCTATATCGTAACCCACATTTGTCCATAGTGTTGGAGACAGGACCAAGGAAACAACTTATGTGGATACTACATATGCGAGTGGATCAACTCTTTTGCAAGTGAAAAAGGGCAAATGATAGTGGAGGCATTCAATGTACATGAGCACAATCACATCTGCTCATTATTTTAATTTATTATTTTTTATTCTCATGACTTCATCGAAAAATGTGACAGCGTTGGTGGATGAAAGAAGAACTCATTGAAATGGCTCGGGTCAGGGCAATTCAAGAAGCTATATGTGGATTCCTTCTCGATGAAGTCATAAATCCTAAGGGCGAATTTCATGGCGATCTCCGTACAAACTTCGCCAAAGAAGATCTGACGACGAGGAAGCTGATACGTTACTATAGTTGATGCTTAATAATTTGTAATATCTCAAGTACTTTTGAACTCTGAAGTGTTCCATATATGAACTCTATATGTATGTACATATATTATATATATAATATTATATTAGTGTGATGCGATTCTAATATTAGTGTGCAATAAGTTACTAATACGGTCCTAATATTAGTGTGCAATAGATACTAATACGGTCCTAATATGACACAGATATCCACAGCAATTTGTATAAAAACATAAGAAAAAAAATAAAAACATTTAGTGCCGGCTAGTAATACCAGCCGGCACTAAAGTGGATGTCTGGGCGGAGCGTGGCAGCGCACGTTAGTGCCGGTCACAGTAGCCAGCACTAACGTGTTGTCACGTTAGTGCCAGCCATTTAGTGTCGGTCACAGGAACCGGCACTAACACGTCCTGTGACCGGCACTAATAAGCCATTCTCCAACAGTGTAACAACGAGATTGCAGGCTGAAATCCCAAAGATCATTGATGTTGACCAGACCGGTTTCATCAAAGGGCGGTCGATCTCAGAGAACTTCATATATGCCATGGAATTGGTCCAATCCTGCAACAAACGGAAGCTGCCTACGCTAGTTCTGAAACTTGACTTTGCCAAGGCGTTCGACTCTGTTAACTGGGACAGCTTGCAGCGGATCATGGTGACACGCGGTTTCCCGCAGCGCTGGTGTAGTTGGATCGCGGCCCTGCTCTCCTCGTCCAAGTCGGCGGTGCTAGTCAATGGCACGCCGGGCCCCTGGTTCTCCTGCAAAAGAGGCGTCTGCCAGGGGGATCCTCTCTCCCCATACATGTTCCTGATTGTGGCTGACGTTCAACAGCAAATGGTCAAACAGAATGCAGGGATCAGGCACCCGACGGATGATAATCTCCCATGCCCGGTGTTGCAATACGCCGATGACACTCTTGTGGTGCTGCGGTCTGACCCTGCAAGCGTGCGGCAGCTGAAGGAGGTCCGGGATGCTTTCTCGGCCGCTACTGGACTCAAGATCAACTACAACAAAAGCACAATTGTTCCCATGCATATCCCCCAAGGTGAGGTTGCTGTACTGGCCGGGATCCTTGCCTGTCAGGTCGGCAGCTTCCCCCAAACCTACCTTGGCTTGCCTCTGTCCTGCAACAAGCTTCGACTCAATGCATTCGCTCCACTGATCAGCAAGGCAGACAGTTACTTGGCTGGTTGGCAGAGCACCCTGCTGAACCCGATGGGCCATGCAATATTGGTTAACAGTGTGCTGGACAGCCAACTTATCTATGCAATGTCGTCTCTCCTCCTCCCGCAAGGCACCCTGGATGCGCTGGATCGCAGGCGTCGAGCTTTTCTGTGGTCAGGTGAGGAACATGTCTCAGGCGGGCAGTCCCTGGTCTCCTGGGAGCTGGCTTGCCAACCAAAGGAGCAGGGAGGATTGGGGATAAAAGACATTCATGAGTTTCGAATGAAGAATGAAGAGTGCCCCTCTTTTTTTTCCCTAAATCTTGGATTTGGAAGTTGGTAAAGACCCACCCCTTGTTTAAGTCAGAATGAGTCCCGAGACATTGGCTTCCGCCAACAGTGAACTATTAAGGTTGGTCTACCTTCTAATCCCTTTTTTCAAGAGCTAGAGATTGGATTTCCAATCCCAGGTTTCCAGGCGGGAATAAAGGTATATTTCAAGCCCACGCTCTAACCAATCAGTAGTTCCCCAGGAGTAGGAGTCCTTGCTAAATCAGCAAATAGCTAGAGTAAGGGAAGAAAGGAGAGAACCTTTAAAAAAGAGGGAAAGAAAGAATAGAAAAAAAGAGCTAAAGTAGTAAGCCCAGGTTGAGGTGAGCAATAACAAGTATAGGCTAGCCAAGGTAGTGATAGGCAAAGACGATAAAGAAGTCTAGTGATTGGGAATTCATAGCCAAATAGAGCAAAGCAATAGGCAAGATCAGGAAAAGCTTGATTCGTGGCATCTGACTAGGTAAAGTCTCGGGCGAGATATGCTTGAACTTATAACGTTGTCTCGGGTGTATAAGATTTCTTAGAGTCTTTGTATCCATACGTATGAGCACGCAGAACAAGTGCCTCCTCCTGAAGCTACTCCATCGCCTGCACAACCCTGGGGACTCTGCCTGGGCTGCCTGGGTCCGCGGTAGGATTGACATTGTCTTGATGCGCGGCGAGCTTGCGGGCGCGCACTGGCATGATCTGGCAGAATTGCTTCCGATGTACCGGGCTGTCACGGCTAGCGTTGTTGGGGACGGCGCGGCCACAAGCTTCTGGAGCGATAGGTGGCTTCCGATTGGGTGCCTGGCAGAGCAGTTCCCTCTCCTCTTCTCCCATGCCTCCACTGCTGATGTCTCCTTGGCGAGCGTGCTGGGAGACGGGATCGAGCACTGCCTGGTCCCCCGGCTCACGGTTGGAGCACGACAGGAGCTCGCCGCTCTAAGGGACGTCCTGCGGAATGTGTAGCTGAGTGCGGCCGCCGACAGGCGAACCTCGCCACTCTCCGGCGAGGACGGCGGGATGCGTGCTGGTCCAATCTACCGACTCTCCATGCAAGCTACGGGAGCTGACCAGTGTGACTTTGCAAAAATTGTTTGGCGAAATCGTGCCCCGCCGCGGGTGCAATTCTTCGCGTGGCTACTGGCGCGGCAGCGCCTGAACTGCCGCGCAAACCTGCGGGCCAAAAACCTGCTGGAAGACGCCGCCTGCGAGATTTGTGGTGTTGAAGACGAAGATTGCCAGCATCTGATCCTCTCCTGCCCCTTCGCCAAACAGGCTTGGCAAGCGCTGGGCATGAACACTGCGCATGGTGATGTGCTGAAGCTGTGGGCACTGCCGCGCCCGACTTCGATTCCGTCAAAGCATTATGATAGCTTCGTTCTTCTAATCTGCTGGAACATTTGGAAGCATAGGAATGATGTGATCTTCAACACCCTCCCACCCTCACATCGCAGACTCTGGGACGCCTGTAAAAGTGAAGCCCGTGATTGGAGCTGCAGATGGAAGAGGGAAGATTATATTGTGTGTGATGCCTGGTGTGCTGTGTTCTCCAATATGTAAACGATAACTGTAGTCCTCTCCCCACGTTTTTTCCTAGCAATGCTTAACTACTCTGTAATAGCTGTTTTGGCTTCCAAAAAGCCTTTCAATGAAAATTCAGGTGGGGGAACCCCCCGTGACCCTAAAAAAAACAATGAGTTTAATTTACTTGTATCTAATTATCTATTCGTATCTGTTGTTCTTGCACGATGCCTGCATGGCGGCGGACGGAATCAGTCGAAACGGTAGAAGAAGCCGTAGCTGGAGATGGCGCAGCAGCTGGTCACGTCGTGCAGCAGCGCGCCGCAGCACCCCTGCGCGGCCGCCGCGCGCTCCCCGCCGCCGCCGCGGTGGCGGATGAACTGGTCCGCCGCCGGCACAAGGCACCGCGGGTGCAGCTCCGCGCCGCACGTCAGGCACCGGTACCGCCATGCGCCCAGCGGGCGCCCGCACGCCGCCGCCGCGCACGACGAACCCGAACCCGAACCCGGCGCCGGCGCGGCGCCGGCGCGGACGAGCCACGCCTCGTGGCCGCCGACGGCGCCGCCATGCGCGGCGCCCTGGGCCTTCCCCGGCATCCGCGCGCACAGCGGATGCAGGGCGATCCCGCACGCCGCGCAGGCGTAGCACGCGCCCTTCACGTCCTCGCCGCACACCTCGCACCCCCCGCCGCCGCCGTCAGAGGCGCTCTTGCGGCGCTTCAGCCGGTGCTGCGGGTGGACCGGGGACTTGAGCGTCCTCGGGAACCCGCGCGCGCACGCCTCGTGCAGCGTGAAGCCGCAGCCCCCGCGGGCGCACCGGTACCGCGCCCCGGCGCCGGCGACGAGGCAGCCGTCGCAGGTGAACCCGCCGCCGTCGTCGCCGGCCGCTGGGCGCAGCCAGTGCCCCGGTTCGTGCGCGAAGTAGGATACACGTCTGCTCCCGCACATCCCTGAAGACTGCAGTTGCCATTATCTTCTGAAGCTCTGATCGATATATGTAGTGACAAGTAGTGTAGTGTTCAATGCAAGTTGATCAACAACAAAAGAAAAAAAGATAATGTCAGTAGACTAGTTTGTGGAAAATTTGGCGACGCAGCTCGCTGTCGTGCTCGTGCTCAAGAAAAGTCTGCTGATGAAGAAGTTTTTGTGGAAAATGTTGCGCATCTTTGTCTTCACCGGCCGATGAGTCGACTCGGAACAATGCGGCTGACCGCCGACGGATTTGATTATGCAAGGTGTAGCCAAGCAGGCAATGAACACGATCCACTGACTGTTGACCATGATCCCCTTTTCTGACTTGGAATACACATTCTTTTCCTGTCTCGTTCCTTTTCGCGACCGTTTCCTGTCTCTTTTCTTATGGGCATCGTCCTCTTAGTTTTCCAGTAGGGTGGAGAGTACTAGCTGTTAATAATCCTCTGACATGCTCATTCCGCAGAGAAATCACCCGGAGGATAAAAAAAACTATGTTTCATTGTTTCAAAAAAAACTATGTTTCGTTGCTCGATTTGATACTATTAAAGCTGAATCAGGAGGTCAGAATTGCACTCGATACAAATGACTTCTCACTCTTACAAGATGCATGACTGTACAACAGATAACAGCTAAATTTATAGCTAAACTACCAGTACAACAAACTCGGCAGGAATACACAAGAGAGCCGCTGCTCTGTTGCCGGATCGGCATTGATTCAAGAGTGGGGGGCTTAACCCCCCACCCCCTCCGTTTCCATTGTCCCCACCTATTCCTGTTCCATGCTAGATGATATTATCATTGGTTTCCAAATGCTTGACATTTTTACCAATTTTTATTCAAATACTTGACACTTCATGTTCGCTGGTTCCATTTTGCCCTCGTACCCTGATATGAATGCACTAGTTAAAATAGATAAATATTTAGAAATAGAGGGGTACAATAAATTATAGAGTTAATTTCACAAAATATTTGTGTTTAACTATCCAGAACCTACATTTTTTACAATGTTTTTCTTGAACATCTCAACTTTGGAACAATGTTTGAACAATTTTTCTTAAAAAGTAAATATAATAATTCTCGTTATATAATGGTCTGCTCTGGTCACACGTTAGAGAACGTAGACCCCAACTTGGTGGATGCCTAATAATTGGGCTTGTTGCTCGCGGAAAAGCATATATTTGCACCAAACTACCCTTTTGACCACTACGGACTACGGAGCCATAGCAAGGTCGCTGACGGCTAGTAGGGGATGATGATGAACAGAAAAACCACACCGCACGCTAATCGCCTAATACAAATCATGTTTACAGACTCCATCGAACGATTTGCAATATGGATGACATTTACTTCAATATCGTATCACTAGCATGGGACCCGCGCAGATTGCGCGGTGAGATTTGTTATAATTGTTGCTTGAATATTATTTTGTTAATTAAGTAAACACTTTAATTCTTATTGTAAATTTATGTTCTGAACTTGGTATATAACTTGCACATAGATGAACTTTAGTCCGGTGTGTTCACAATTACGACAATGTAAAACAAAACAATACATGTTAATCCAATGGCTTCTCATATTGCGTCATCATATCGCTTTCTTGATTGTTCTATTTTTTTTATCTTTCAAAAAATAAATTAAGAAGATAATAGAATAATTAGTACTCTGTCCTTGTTTCTCCAATAGTCAAACAATGATGAAACAATATCCTTCCTTTGTAGATCATTTAACTCACTACTTTGAAAATTTTGATTAGGTTCTCGAATACTCATGTCACTCTGCAACAATGCTAGTGCTTTTCAGTGTTGCACTTAGTCCTTGTTTAGTTCCCTTCAAAATTCCAAAACTTTGCAAGATTCCCCGTCACATTGAATCTTTTAACGCATACACGAAGTATTAAATGTAGTTAAATAAAATAACTAATTACACAGTTTGTCTATAATTTGCGAGATAAATATTTTAAGCCTAGTTAACTTAGGGCAGGACAATAATTACCGAATACAAATGAAAGTGCTACAGTGCTTTACACCCAAAACTTTACGCATCTAAATAAGGCCTTAGTGACTTTACCTAACTACTATCTGTAGCACTTAGCTGTTTTGCCTAACTACTATATGACTTAGATATGCTTATTGCCAAACCCAATCTCAATTCCCATATCATCGATGCATTTGAAACTATTCATATCTATTGTTTCACCAACCATCTTGGTTGATTTTAACTTAATGCTTGGCATGTCATCGAAATTGTAGAGTGCTTGACTGAGGCCCCCTTTGGTACATATTGGCTTTGTCTGGATTGGGCTCCGCTGCCACTATTCAAGACACTGTAGTCACACTGTGTGGTACTGTTTATCAGAGCAGTTTTTTAAGGAATGTGGCCCTATTAGGCCAATGTTTGTGAGGGGGAGCTAGAGTAAACTTGTGGGGGGTGCAACACTTCATCTCAAATTATAGATGTTCAAGTGATCACCTAAAAGAAATGTTCAAACGACAAAATCTAAAATATATAATAGGCTAATTAATTACTCAGGTACTAGTATTTATCAGCTACTCGATCAGAGCCCTTCATCTACCAAAATAATTGAATGTAGCAGCATGCTATAGTGAGCAAAAGACATGACATTTGCAAAATATGTGGTCCAACCTCAAAATCCTACCCTGCTTCAAGAAATGAGAATAAACATGTTAATTTCAAGCAAAGAAACCATAGAATGATCCATTGCAAAAAAAAATGAAAATAGATGTCTTAACTTTTTAGAGGTCATATTTACGTTCTTTTCTTTCCATGTACATGAAACGGCGAACCACTGCATCATTTGTAACTTTTCTAAATTCTTCTTTATCCACATAGCAAATAAGTCTATTACTCAATGCTCATCAACAATTTTATTAGACAAAGAAGTTTTCACAAGCGTCATGGCCCAAAAGCATCTCTCTACTGTTGCTACTGCAACAGGCAGCACTAATACAAGCTTTAAAAATCGATAAACCATAGCATAACAATGATCTTTTCTTGTCTCCACCATTTTAATTATGTGCAATCTCACTAATAGTGTTTAAGTTGGAGAATCTATTGTCTTCTCGAACATCAGCAATGTACATGTTAAGTTGGGCCCTAAGATCCCTCAAATTCTTAGAGCTAACATCATCAGGATATAACCTTGCTAGGCTCATCAAACTCTCCACATTGAAATCATTAAATGAGTCTCTTGGACTGAATGCAGCTGTGCATTGAAACCATTGTTAGTTCAAGAGCTTGATAGCCGCTTTAATGAGACAAACTCTCAGTTGCTTCATTGCTCAGATGGCAACCACCTCCTCTTCTGCCGGAATCCGGCCTCCTCTTACACTCCATCACCTATGTCCTCTTCATCCAAACCCCGACTCTACCGCCCCTAGTCTTCCCTGTACCCCTACCCCAGCTACCACCGCTGAGCCAGCCCACAGTCAACACGCTTTTGACCAATGCTGTGTCGCCGCCGTCTAATTCGGTTACTTGGTCAGGTACAAGTATAGCTTGAAAGTGTCATCCTTCATATTGCTTCAGTTCAGCTTCAACGTGAACTTCAGTTGATCTTTAGTCTACTTGACCTGTGTACAAGTTCACAAGGGACTTGTGTGTACAAGCAGATATAGAATTAGAATTCAATGCAATCTATCATATCAAGTTATATTCGGATATGAGAAGTTGTACATTTAGAGCAGTAGTCATTTATTGTCCAGTATTCGTTTAGAAGTATTTAGTAAGTAAGAGAAATTTTTGGGTGGCCATATTTTCTGCCAGGCTAGTCGCTTTGAGAGCTCTGATGAAAAGGATCATTATTTACTTTCTAAAGCACTGGTGTCAATAATGTCGTACCATCTATGTTGTTTTGACGGTGGATCAGTCTGGTCTTGTACAAACTGTGCCACGGCCATTTCAAAGTGGTCGATGGAGTGTTCTGGTATACTTCTTTTAACTTTATTTAAGAAGTATTGTAGTCCACAGCGAGTGAAGAGCCTATAGCAGTGAACTGACTTGCGTACATGTGCAAAATGAATTGATGCAAGTAATTTTCTGATGATATCTCAGACAATATATATAACTCTTAAGTTTTTTTTTGAAAGGGGAACTTTATTGATTTCAAGATGTTACAACGAGAAGATACAACGTCTTGAAAACGATCCCGGCCTCTGCCTCAAAAGCACACAGCCTAAAGTGAGTCCGACACAAAGCCAAATGCTAGTGACTATCAATTCTATGACTAGATCGCCACCCATGCGCCTGGGAGAAAATATCCTTGGCCACCTGCTCTAAGAACCGAGAGGCCGCAACAAGCGCCTCTCAGAATCTTACTTGAGACCCATTCTTTATGGTGAAAGTGCCAAATTTGAGGAAATCGTTTTTCACTTTCATTAAGCTTGCCCAGAAATGAGAATCTCCGTTTTTTCAATGGACTTGCACCAAAGGCTTTGTCCCTAGATACTTGTTACGTAGGATCTGCTGCCATGTGCCATCTGTAGTTAACAGACGATATAGCCATTTGCTGAGCAAAGCTATGTTCTTTAATTCTAAGTTTTGTATCCCTAAGCCCCCTTGTTCTTTCGGTTGGCACAGGATATCCCACTTAGCTAGCCGATATTTCCTTTTGTGGTTGTCGCTCTGCCAAAAGAAGCGGGATCGAATATCTGTATTATGAATATTCTTTTAATCTTCCATCCGGTTCGTGTACGAGTTTATGAGGCCATGAATATCTGCACCTAGGATCAGGAGAAGCGGTTCTGAATATACATGGATCATACATAGCAGCAACACCAAACCACCGAAGGAACCAGCAAATTACTTGCCCACTATTGAAGTTAAAAAGCAAAAGAAAGATGAGGATCACCAATCCAAACTATACGATTATTCCGTATGCCGAGTGTTATGGTGCTTTATTATTCTTTGACTGCTTCACAATTTGGTCTGGGATCGACAGCCTGCTTGTTCTCAGATGCTGATGAGGTATCTGCCTAACTTGTTTTGCACTCCAAATGTGCAATCTGCATGTACAGCTTACTCGTCCTCAGATGTGCCACCATACTGTTCTCATCATCCCCATCAGCATTTTGGCCAGCTGGTGTCTCCAGAAGGCCGGCCTTGCTTCAACGTTGCACGCTGATCACTCGATTATGACAGTATGCACCACAGAGACCGTATCACGGAAAGCCACGACGGTGCATCAATGCCAATGTCTCCTGAGTCCTGATGCTTCCCATGCCTATCTTCTTTGCACAATGTAAACACATGTAGATCCGCTAGCTATTCATGAAATTACCAGATTTCATCCTTTCACTTGCATTGACAGCCAAGAGCTCCGGTATTGGTAATTTTTATCATGTGTGTTAGTAGGCAAATGCTTTACTCTTGTTGCAGCTTCCATCTTCTGGCTTGGTGGAAATATATAGTCGCGGCCATGACTTGAGGTTCGAGCGTTGTGCTTAAATTTACGAGTGTGTCCCCGTCCAAACTCACCTATACTGTTGTCCTACAGGCCGCTGTTTTGGATAAGCGGAGCCAATTAAATGTGGATTAGACCCATTGGATTACATCGAATTGAAGTTTAATCTGGACTAAACTTTAGTTGTGGCTAAAAATTAGTCTAGTTGTGGCTAAAAATTAGTCCATACTGGTTCATATATTAGGACCAAAAATTAGATGGGAGACACATATAGGAACACAGAAATGTCCACTTTGCCCTTGTGTGCGGGTAGATGGGGCAAAGGGGTAAAATAGGGGTATTTTAGTCTTTTCGTGGTTTTCTGATTGTTGTAGGTTCATTTTAGTCCAAATTAGGGGGAGTTTGAGGACTAATGTACTAAAGTTTAGTTTGAGTGGTACTAATTTTTGTCTACCTTTTAGTCCACCTGTTTAGATCATCTTGTGAACTAAACGTTAGGCCTAAAGTTTAGTCCATAGATTCAAGAAAACGTATCAGGTGCAAACCAAACTCTTCATGCAAACCGTGCAAACTTCAATCTGGACCACCGGATCAACATCCAAGGGGTGCGCAGCAGGGAGAGTGGGAGGGGGGATTTGCATGATTTACTTTACTGTAATTTGCACGACAACGCATGTTATTGCACCTATCCACACCTTATGTAGGTCTGCCCACATCCATCCACCAAGCTTAGCAGCTGTGACCCCGATACCGATCAGATCGCTGTCACAGTGTGTGGTCCTTCGATCCATCCAACCGTCCAACAAGCTGTCACTCTCGCACTGAACTGAAACGAGACAATCCTCCATTTTGCACTAAGAGACCGAAACATAGAGCTCCTCATGCCTCTCAAGCCCCAAGCCTATGCACGTGATTACATTCAAACAAGCTAGTGGTTCTCCGAAGAAAAATAGTGGTATCGGAGGTCTAGCAGTATATATAGGGATGTCGGCTGTGGGTATGACCCTTGTCTGTCATAATTTTTACTGCAAGCGAAGAAGACTTGAATTTTATACATTTAGGACAACTTGAATACTATACAATTAGGACAACTAGAAAGCACTTAAGTAAAGGGACAAAAAGAACATTCATTCTAGATGAAGCACATAACCTTGCAACCTTTGCAGCACGCCAGCATGTTTATTTGATTATTCCCTTTGGATTTTGCTATTTTCTCACCCTATAAACAGAGGGCAAAGGATCTTATACGGCCAATCTTGCGGTGAAGCAATTGGCTAAGAACAAACTTCAAGTTTTCTACCGAACATGCCATTATTGCTCTCTACGAAATGAAGCAGCAGGTGAGTCTTAGTTAGTCGTCGCTTTTGATGTGTGTGTTGTATCCTAAAGTGATGAATGGACCACAGGTGGTGGATGTTCAAATGAGATTGGGCAGAAGAACCTTGAGGGACTGGAGAAAGAAGCCAGGAGCCAATCGTCAATTTTCCCCATGCCTCCCAGTCATACGACACATCACACCCTGGATTTATGCCTATATCATTTCGCTTCTTCTGCAATACTATTATTATGGTGTATGTATTATTAAATAGATGGTGATATGTGGACACAACATTTCAACCTGAAACCATTTCATACAATGAATATATATAGTATGGTGTACTATATAGTATGGTGACCTATATATATATATATATATATATATATATATATATATATATATATATATATATATATATATATATATATATATATATATATATATATATATATATATATGGGAGTGCTTGCCAACAATATATGCATGCGCATTGTAAAGTGGCTCAATAATACTTGAGTAGTTCAGTATCAATCAATTTGGTAAAGATACAAATTACTCCCAATTCCAAATTATTAGTTGTTTTGACTTTTCTAGATACATAGTTTTTGTTATGCATCTAGATATATATTATATCAATGCATAATAAAATCTATGTATCTTCAAAAGCTAAAATGACTAATAATTTGTAACAGAGGGAGTATAAAATAACATCACTCTAAAGGTGCCAATTAGAAAAGTTGAAGTTCCCGAGGGAGAGATGTCCGCCTTCGGGATGTTCATTAACAGTGGTCGCCAGCACCATCTGCTTGTCGCAGCTGTACATACCGAGCTGCAAGAGCATGACAATACACTAGGCCTCCAGGTTTCAGGTCATGCACAATCCAACTCGCTCTCTAGCACAACGCCCCAACACCATATCCCACCATGTCACTTTCGTTCTCCCCCGTTTGTTGCTTATGTCTCAGGCAACAACCCCAAGTTTCTGATATGATCTTCTATTGACACATGATGACCGCTCCTGATGCCTTCCAAACTTATTGGACCTGTCCCATCTGACATAGATATGGCCTTCCTCGACCAAGCTGCCGTAGATCTGGCCACCCACGGCACTCGCATGGAGGCGCCTATCCTGGCGACGCGAATGGAGTTGTCTGCACTGCCAGAAAAAATGGCATTTGTACTGGGCGGGAACCCCTGTTAGTACCGGTTTCCCGCCCGGTACCGCCCCATCGGTACTAAACAAGCCTGCGTTTAGTACCAGTCGGGCTGACCGGTACTAAAAGCGCAGTCCTGCCACGTTCCAGCTCCTGGCGCGGTAGCTTAGTACCGGTTGGTTTTACCAACCGGTGCTAAATGGTTTTTGGTTTGTTTTCTTTTAATTATATTTCTCCTCTTTTCATTTTAGTTTTAGTTAATTAGTATTCGTATTTCGTAGCCATTTGCGTATTTGCATTCGTATCTAGCATTCATATATATTGTTCGCACAACACAAAAGCAATTATATATACATATTATATTGATATACACTTCATTAATTACAATTACTTATATTAGTAATTTGGAGTACAAAAATATTTACAAGTATCCATGATCATTAGTTTTTTGCGACAAGTATCCAAAAAGGAGAATAATACTAGTCGTCGTTGTTGCCGCCCCCGCGGTTGTTTCTATCAAGTCGACCTACGCTTATCCTTTAATCCGAATAAAATTCTCCTTTTCAATTTTTGATCTCATCTAGCAGGAATCCACAGAGTGATTCTTAAATTGCCCTGATTCTTTCTGGTTTGATGAGGTCCTCCTTCATACACCAAATTTGTCAAGTGCAAACACCAAAATTTTCTATTAGTACCTCCATGGAATTAAATGAAAGAAATTGTTATATATTAATGTAACACGTACATCGAATTGTTGTTGTGTCATCCTCTTGGTGGAGGAGCAAAAACCCAGTATGTGCTCACATACATAGTAACCACATAGGTTGGTTCCTTGCTCCTGTATGAAACACTATATATAGATGTGGGTTATGAAATATTCATGACGTTTAGTGAAATCACAATAGATGCGCGATATGTATCTGTACCGGAAAGTTAGTTTTGATATAAAGATCAGAAGGTGGTGTCGCGACCCCTATGTGATTACGGATAAACCGAGCCCATGCGCTTTGAAGGATGTCTATGAGAGATTGATAGTCTTCTTTTGGTCCCCGCAAGGAGTCGAACACCACAACTCGGGACCAATCGATCTCGATAGAGAGCAAGATCTAGTGGAAGCTGTTGAAATTGAAGTGATGAAAAGAAGTTAAAGGACTCACTTAAATTTGTACGATAAATTAAAGTGATGTAAAAAGTTAAAGGACTCACTCGAAGTTGTACGACAATAGAATGAATGTGCAAGCGTGCTGCCTATCCATGGCCGTGAATATAATATTCTTGGTGCGATTTGGCCATTTGCGTACCAGTTCATTTACGACATGTGGATCAATGGATCCGATGTTGTAGATCCCTTTTTTCGGCGTTCTTGCACCTTCATCCTACACAATTAGAAATACGAGGACGGGATGAGAAACCACAGACTTAGTATAGCTAGAGAGTATAGAAATGAGAGAGAAAACACTTACATGCAGAATGTACTGAGGAGGGACTTGTCTAGAGCATCTTGATGGTATAGATCCCACAGATTTTCAAGTTCAATCCATACATCGTCCATCCCCCGATGGAAATGGCTATCTTTAATGCGAGCAGCGAACATAACATTTCCCTCTAAAGAATATTTCATGTACCAGTTATGCAACTCACGCATTCTCGTTGGTAGCATGTCAATCAACTCTGGCCACATAAGAGGTTGTCCCAGTACAAATAGTTTTCTGCCTGCTCCTTCATGAACGGGGACCTTTTCTTTTTGTTCCAGCTGAGCTTTTGTGAGCCCGGTTTCTGCCGCAAACTGTGCAAGTGCTTCATCCTCTTTTGAAAGGACCTTGAGATCGGGTACACTTTGTTTGGGTTGTTTGCCGAGCTGGGGGACTTGGTTGTACTTCCAATCACTCTTCTTCTCCCATGATTTTGTAATCAAGCGTTCGTAATCCGACATCAGTGGAGGTTTTGGTTGGCACATCATGGATAGAAAGAATTTCTTCGCTGCTGGATCCACTGGTTCCTTTGGCGGAGGCATCTTTGGCTTCAACTGCTTGCGCACGTCTTCTTGCACCCAAGCAGTCAATTCCTCTGGAGTCATTTTGTAACCTGACTTCTCTGGCGTGGGCTTCTCTTTCTTCTTTCGTGCTTTGGTCTTCTTCGGCCTTGGAGGTGGCGGTAGCGGCACCCAAGCAGATTTCTTCTCCTTTGTGGGGGGAGGAGATGGCGGAGGCGGACTAACACTAGGCTCCCCGGAAGCGGCCGATGACGGCGATGGACTAACGCTGGGGTCCTGGGCAGCGGCCGGTGATGATGGATCCACACTGGACCTCGGAGACCTTTGAGCAGCTGGCGATGACCTCGAAGATGGGTTATGATCCCTTCATGCAATTCTTATGTACTGTTTCTTCCAACAGATCCAAGTGTGGAGGGCCTATCCTAACTCCTCTTCTCCATCGCCTCCAGGGATCTCGAGGTCGAGGTCTTCCCATCCATTCTCGACACGGTCAACCATGACTCTAGCATATCCTTCTGGGATCACCATGCCATGGATTGTCCCGCCTTGAACGGGGACTTCAGCAATCCCGTGAGCGACTACTTTTAGTTTTTTTCTGAGCTGATATAGAAGCTCACAGGGGGTCCTCACGGTGATGTCGTCCATGGGGTAATGTTCCGCAACCGCTTCCTCTCGATCTGCGGCTGGGTGTTCCGTTGAAGCGACGCTGCTACGACGCTGCGAGCCGATGGGGCTAGTCTCCAACTGAGCCGCTGATCTGGCTTCTGGTGGCTGCTGCTGGCTAGTTGCAAGTGCACCTTCGATCGAAGCAACCCGTTCTTCTAGGGCACGCACCTTCTCTGCTACTTCAACCTTTCTTCTCTGCCGGCTTCGATAAGTCTCTATGTCGCCACTGAAGCCATGCTTCCATAGAACTACGCCCATGCCTCGCACACGTCCTGTGTGTTCCGGTGTGCCAAGAGCGTACGTCAGCTCGTCTTTCTCTCTATCAGACTTGAAGCTGGCTTCGGACACGGCCTTTAGTGCCACTTCGAGCCTGTCGGCCGCTTCCCTTATGGCATCGCTAGTGACGAACAACCCATCTTCCATATTCAATGAGCCTCCATGAGCGTAGAAGTAATGTTTTTCTCGCAACGGCCAGTTGAAAGTCGCCGGTACGATTCCTCTAGCAATGAGATCATCTTCCATCTTCTGCCATTTCGGAATCGCTGACGCATATCCTCCTTGGTCAAGAAGATGGAAGTGCTTCTTTTTGCTCGCATTCTCTTTGGCTTGGGCTGTCTTCTTCTCGCTATCCTCGGACGACTTGTACTGCACGAATGCCTCCCATTAAGGACATTGATTCTTGAAGTTTTTCTCGAAGTCCGACATGAGTCCCTTTTTAACATAATCTTTGTTCAAATTTTTCTTGAACGTCTGAAAAGCAATAGCCATCTTCTTCATGACCCAATCCTTAAACAGTTGTTCTTTGTCCTCCGAAAAGCTGAAGTGCCATTTCACATCTGCCCATAACATTTTTTTCTCAGTCTGGGGGATAATGTCAGCATCGATATATGTGGCTTTACTTTTCTTCCATAGCTTGAAGCTAATGGAAATGTGGTCCCTGACATAACATCCACATTGATTCACCACCGTCGTCTTCACACCCTTCGGAGACTTTGGTTCACCGTCAGGATGCAATGAAGTGATAATAGTGTACCCCTCCATGATTTTCTTCGAGCCTCGTTTCCGTTTTGGTTTCCTAGTTGATCCAGATGCCTAAAAAATATGTATTTAGTACGCATTGTACTTACATATAGAATTAATGCGTATGTTTATATATATAAGCACGAATTGTATATACCTCTGCGCTATCATCTTGCACAATCGTTTGTTCTGTCTGGTTATCATCGCCATCGCTAGTATCATTAAGGTATTGGCTTCCATCGTCCTCGGCAGCATCCTCTTCGTAGTGGTGCGTGCCCGTACCAATTAAGTCCGCAAGAAAGGCCTCGTTGTCATCACGGCGAAAGGGTTCCATTTCGTTTCCTATGTGAATCAACATATGTATGATATGCAATTTTATACTAATTAACAATGTATAAAAAATTACAAGTGCGCCTTCGATAAAGCCGTACAACGCATACATGGACAAAATTTCTAAAATTTACATCATATACATTTTATATATAATGTGCCCTGAATTTTCTAAGATTTTCTAAGAATTTCTACTAATTACACCTATTTATAGTATAACAAACTAAAATTTACAAAGAAAATTAGAAATTCAATAGATAAAGCTGTACGAGACAAAATTTACATCATATATAAGATTTTTGTACAACATCCAAAATTTACATCATATACAAGACAAAAATACCAAATAAAACAATAAATGTGAAGCTCCTAAGCACATGAAGTTTTCTACAATATATAAATTTTTTGTACAATATTCATAATTACTATAAGATATAAAGACATACTTCTGTACAATATTCATTTCTCTACATTTTCCATAATTTTCTCTTAATTTTACATACATTTTCCAAAATTTTCCATTATTTCTCTACATTTTCCATAATTTTCCATAATTCATCTACATTTTCCATAATTATCCATAATTTCTCTACATTTTCCATAATTATCCATAATTTCTCTACATTTTTCATAATTTTCCATACATTTTCCAAACTTTTCCAAAATTCCTCTATATTTTCCATAATTATCCATAATTCCTCTACATTTTCTATTATTTTCCATAATTCCTCTATATTTTCAATAATTATCTATAATTCGTCTAAATTTTCCATAATTATCCATAATTTCTCTACATTTTCCATGCATTTTCCATTATTATTCATAGTTTCTCTACATTTTTCATAATTTATGCTGGAAAAAAAATGCTGACGTCAGCCCCCAAGAGGGCTGACATCAGCATCCTGCAACCGGCGCACGGCGGGGGCGTCGGGGGTAGGGGAGGGGGTGGCCGGCGGGCGTGTTACCCACGGCGGCGGCGGACGTGGCGAGGCGGTCGCCGGCGGAGCGTGGAGGGGGCGACGGCGTCGCGCCGAGGAGGAGGCGCACGGCGCGGTGGCGTCGAGCGGCGGCGGCCCGGAGGAGGGCGGTGGCGCGGAGGCGAGGAGGACGCCGGTGCGTGGAGGATGACTGCGCGTGGAGGGGACGACGGCGCGGTGGCGGCCCGGAGCGTCGGCGGTGACGACGACGACGACGATCGAGCGGGCGATGCGAATGGGGGAATCGAAAATGGCTATGTCCCCAATCCCCCCTTTATTGCAGACAGTTTAGTACCGGGCTTTCTCCTCGCCCGGTACTAAATTGTCGCCACCGCAGTTTAGTACCGGCTGTAACCAGGGCCCGGTACTAAATGGGGTACTAAACAGTTAGTACCGGGCCCTGGTTCCAGCCGGTACTAAACTGCCCAACACGCGGGAACTTTTTGGGATGCAGTTTAGTACCGGCTGCAACAATGGCTTGGTACTAAACGCCCAAAATGATTCTGCCTTTTTCAGTTTTGTAATTATTTTGTAATTCATTTAAATATATTTTATGTGCAATAAAATTCAATAAATAATTAAAAATAAATAAATATATTATTTTCACCATGCAAAATTATATTATTTTTGTTAAACATATGTTAATCTTAATAAGTATTAGTCTTTGCACTAAATTCAAAGTATTAACACTAAATTTCAAATTTCAATTCGTTTAAATATGTTTTATGTGCAATAAATTCAATAAAAGCCTAGAAAATAGATAAATTCACTATTTAAGCACTTAATTTATCGTATTGAGATCAAAATTTGTTATATTAGTGTGTCAAATGTGTTTTTAGTGTGTAAAGTATTATATAAATGCATAAAATGCATATATTTAATATTTAAGCACTTAATTAATCGTATTGAGTTCAAAATTTGTTATATTAGTGTGTCAAATGTGTTTTAGTGTCCAAAGTATTATACAAATGCATAAAAAATGAAAAAAAAATACTATTGTAACTATAAAAATTAATAGTATTATACTTTACATGACAACATCAAATCGATTGTAGGTTTACGCTCTGAACTCGTCGTATTGAGTTCAAAATAAGTTTCAAATATATTACATCAATCACTTGGTCACATAAACATCAAAGTACAACATATTAATTACACATCATTATTTAGTGGAACGTTATTAACCTTTCTTTTTATGAATGTCCCTTGATCATGATCACGGCGCAAGTAAGGAGCGTCCTCTTTAGATAACAGGATGCTGGGGTCAACATTGACCGAGAATGGAGGATGGTCATCAAACTAATCAAAGTCTTCTGACTTGTCCGAAATGTCTTCAACTCCAATGAATTTTCTTTTTTCTGGAAGAACTATGTGGCGTTTTGGCTCGTCGGTGGACTTGCCTTGATTTCTCTTAGGTTTGCTTGCCATGTCCTTCACATAGAACACCTGCGTCACATCCTTGGCGAGGACGAATGGTTCGTCTTTATATCCAATTTTTTTGAAGTCTACTATTGCCATCCCATACCGGTCTGTCGTTACGCCGCCTCCAACTTGATTCACCCATTGGCACCGAAACATAGAATCTTCAAATGCCCATAGTCTAGCTCCCATATTTCCTATATGACACCAAAGTAGCTGTTCTTATTTCCATCATGGCCTATTGCATCAATACGCACACCACTATTTTGGTTCGTGCTCTTCTCATCTTGGCCTCTTGTGTAAAATGTATATCCATTGATATCATACCCTTGGTATTGGATGATTGTGGCTGATGGTCCCCTAGCAAGCCATTGCAGTTGTACATCAATCATGCTATCACCCATGAGTTTCCTTCTAAGCCAAACCTCAAAGCTATCTATGTGATGACATGTAATCCAGGCCTCAAACTTCCCTATATTTTCAGACCGGACAATATTTATGTGCTCATCCATATATGGGGCCACGAGGGATGAATTCTGTAGAACGGTGAAATTTGCTCTGTGGATTTCACTTTCAGAGATGTGCATATTAGATTTCTTACCTAGTGTGCCCTTTCCTTTTAGTCGCCCATCATAGCGTGATATGGGGACTCCAATCACACTAAATTCGTCAATGAAATCAACACAAAACTCAATGACCTCCTCTGATCCGTAGCTCTTGGCGATACATCCTTCTGGCCGAGAATGATTCCGAACGTACTTCTTTGAGACTGCCATGTATCTCTCGAAAGAAAACATATTGTGTAGGAATACAGGGCCAAAAATATTAATCTCTTTCAGAATATGTACCAGGAGATGGGTCATAATATTAAAAAACGAAGGTGGAAAGACCATCTCAAAACTGACAAGACATTAGACCACATCATTCTGTAGCCTTGTGAGCTTATTTGGATCGATTGCCTTTTGTGAAATTTCATTAAGAAAGGCACATAGCTTCACCACTGCTAATCTTACATTTTCTGGTAGAATACCCCTCAGCGCGACTGGAAGTAATTGGGTCATCAGAATATGGCAATCATGAGACTTTAAGTTTGTGAACTTTTTCTCTTTCATATTAATTCTTCCCTGCATATTCGAGGAGTAACCGGACGGTACCTTCATACTATTCAAGTAATCAAACATGCTTTCCTTCTCCTCTTTGCTGAGAGTGTAGCTAGCAGGACGTAAGTAGTGCTGTACATTTTCTCTCTTCTTAGGACGTAGGTCTTCTCGTTGTTTTGTTTCTTTCAAATCACGTCTTGCTTCAAGTGTATCTTTCGACTGCCCATACGTACCGAGGAATCCTAACAGGTTCACACAAAGATTCTTCGTCAAGTGCATCACATCGATTGCATTGCGGACCTCCAGGACTTCCCAATATGGGAGCTCCCATAGTATGGACTTCTTCTTCCACATTGGGGCATGGCCGTTTTCATCATTCGGAACTTGTTGGCTTCCACGACCCTTTCCAAACATGACATGGGCATCCTTCACCATCGAGAAAACATGCTTCCCACTTCGGAACATAGGCTTAGCACGAGTTTCTGGTTCCCCTTTAAAATGTTTTCCTTTTCTTCTCAAGGGGTGATTGAGGGTAAGGAATCGACGATGACCCATGTACACAATCTTCTTACAATTTTTTAGATACAAGCTGTCAGTTTCTTCTAGACAATGAGTGCATGCCTGGTATCCCTTATTCGACTGTCCAGATAGATTGCTAAGTGCAGGTCAATCGTTGATGGTAACGAAAAGCAATGCTCGCAGGTCAAAATTTTCTTGTTTGTACTCGTCCCAAACACGTACACCTTCCTCTTTCCACAGCAGCAAAAGTTCATCAACCAACGGTCTTAGGTACACGTCAATATCATTGCCCGGTTGTTTTGGGCCTTGGATAAGCACCGGCATCATCATGTACTTCCGCTTCATGCATAGCCAAGAAGGAAGGTTGAACATACAGAGGGTCACAGGCCATGTACTGTGACTGCTGCCCCACTCGCCGAATGGATTCATTCCGTCCGTACTTAAACCAAACCTTATGCTCCTTGGGCCGTTATCAAAATCTAGGAATTCTCTATCCACATTTCTCCACTGGGATCCATCCGCAGGGTGTCTCAGCATCTGATCTTGCTTACGCTCTTTTTTGTGCCACCGCATCAATTTAGCATTGGATTTATTTCTGAAAAAGCGCTTCAAACGTGGTATTACTAGGAAATACCACATCACTTTAGTGGAAACTTTTTTCTTGACGGTCTCCCCATCGACCTCACCAGGATCATTTTGCCTGATCTTGTACCGTTTTGCATCACAGATAGGACAAGCATCCAGTTTCTCATATTCTTCGCCTCGATAGAGAATACAATCATTAGGACATGCGTGAATTTTTTGTACCTCCAATCCAAGAGGGCAAACAACCTTCTTTGCTTCGTATGTTGTAGAGGGCAGTTCATTCCCCTCTGGAAGCATGTTCTTTACGATTCCAAGTAGCTCCTCAAATCCCTTATCAGTGACACGATTAGCTGCCTTCCACTGCATCATTTTAAGTGTGGTACCCAACTTTTTAAGCCCATGCTTGCAATCTGGATATAATAATTTTTTGTGATCCTTCAATATTTTCTCAAACTTCTTTGACTCCTTCAACGTTTCACAGTCTCTTTGTGAATCCACTAGAACCTGACCTAATTCATCATGTGGTTGTTCTTCTGAAGCATTTTCTCCAGCCTCGTCCATTTCTTCAGCATCGTCCATGGGTTCATTTTCAAAGGCTCCCGCTTCATATAGATGAGCACAGTCTGCAATATTATGATCATCATCTTCTTCACCATCTTGCGTCACAACTCCAGGTTCACCGTGCTTGGTCCAAAGAGTATAGTTATCAATGAAACCCTTTTCATAAATGTGGGCGTGTAGAGTGCTTCTCTTAGAGTATTCCTTTTTATTTTGGCAAACGCGGCACGAACAACACATAAAACCTTTCAATGACTTGTGGGCCTCCGCCGCATCGAGAATGGACTTTAGACCATTAATCCACGCCATGGTGCACCAGTCGCCGTACATCCATTGTCGGTCCATCGATCTACAATTTTGAATTAAGTAACAACATTATTTTACTTCTATTCATATCGTTTAATTTGGCACATAACATAATGAAATACAAAAGTCATTTTTTCGAATTTAACATTGAAATACAAAATTAATAGAAATCCAAATTAATAGATACATTACACTACATGCTTAAATTACACAACATGATAAATAGAAGTCCAAATTAATATATAATTACACTACATGCTAGCTACATAATACAAACTACTCATCATGAGATCTTTCGACCAATGCCTCGTGAACTGCCTCGCAAAGTCTTGACACGGAACGGTCATATTCTGCCAGCCCCGACTCTTCACGTCTTGCATTATATCGAGCCATCAACTCACGATCATCATCAGTACCATGCAACTTGACATTAAATTCACGATAAAATTTACGGCTTTCTTTGCCAAGGGAGAATATATGAAAAGCTTTCTTAATCAAACGACGAATACGACCGATAACAAGACCAACTCGCTCTGCAGGGTGGAACTCAAGCGAATGACCGGTGCGCTCCAATTGATTGCTACCGCCACCCGAGCCGCAGCTCGACGCTCAAAGGCATCATGTTGCAAAGGCATTTCTAATAAGTAATATTAATAATATGTCAATTATATGTCTCATTAAGATACAAAACTAATTTCAGTCCACTAATCAAATAAATGTAAAAATTTGAACAAATTATTAGAATTAAAATGAAAACATAAATTGTAAATCATAATTATTTTGACACTCTTCAGATCAATGCGAACACGTCGTTTCACGCCATATGGGATGCCCAATCAATGTTTGCGGCTTTGTTTCAGGCTCACTTTCTCTAAAACC
This sequence comes from Panicum virgatum, assembly GCF_016808335.1. Taxonomy (NCBI): domain Eukaryota; kingdom Viridiplantae; phylum Streptophyta; class Magnoliopsida; order Poales; family Poaceae; genus Panicum; species Panicum virgatum. Next base: position 50,230,022 of record NC_053138.1, read on the forward strand.
ATCCAGAACAAAAAATATTTGTTTCGAAACATGTCTATGTCGTTAACCTTGACCCTGCGGTGATGACACTGACATTCGGGGCTAGTATTGACATACACGACACAGTGCGGTACAATAGGACTCGATGAAGGATTTCATTATTACGACCAAGACCGTACTCCTTCATCGCGTCCTCATATATACCGCACCGCATCATGGATATCGATTCTAGCTCCAAATAGCTGAGTTTTCACCGAAGGATCAAGGTTAACGACATATTCATGATCCGAAACATACATTTTTTAAACTTCTCGATGGTTTCCATATGAGCCCCAATAAATATATCATTAGAGTGCCAAAATAATGCAACTAAATGCATAACAAATACCAAACTAATTAACCATGCCACTTGAAAAAAAATAAAAAAAAATCTCTATAAATTATCCACATTGAAACTATCCAATACACCTTCTCCAAATTCAAGTAATGGGTTCTATGCATCTCAAATCCATCCATAAATCATAGAAAATGTGCTCATTCTATATATTTCTAAAAATCACAAATATCTCAAACTACAGAGCATGAAACAAATAATAAATACCATCAAACAAGAGAGAAAGAAGTTGCAAACCTTTAGTGCACTTGGATGAGTGAAATCTCCACAAACCTTGAGAAAATGGGGCAGCACTTCCTCTGTAACTCACAATGGGAAGAAAGCCTGAGCTCGGTCAAATGGTTGGCTCGGGCTCGGGGAGGAAGAAGACGAGCTGGTTTATAATGGGCGGATTAGTACCGGCTGGTGGCTCCAGCCAGTACTAGAAGTCGCAATTTAGTACCGGCTGAAGCCACCAGCCGATACTAAATTGGCTCGGCTCCATTTAGTACCGTCTGGTGGCTCTAGCCGGTACTAAGTGGTCACCTAGCCGTTGCGCCCAGCTGTCGGTGGCGCACTTTAGTACCGGCTGGTGGCTCCAGCCGGTACTAAATGGCTCCAGGGGGTACTGTAGCTTTGACCCGGTACTAAATATGCACGTTAGTACCGGGCCAAAGTGCGCCCGGTACTAACCTCCATGGACGAATGAGCAGTTTTCTGGCAGTGCTGTCAAAGCATGAGAGAGAGAGCGAGAGAGGGAGAGAGTCGCATGAGCCAAACAGCGGTAGGGGGGACGAGGCGGCGGCGATGGCGTTGTGATTGGAGGTGGAGATCGAGGCCATGTGGGGACGATGGCCATGATCCTCCGCGCTCGAGATGCGATCTAAGAATAGAGCTGAGTGGTGGAGAGAGATGAGAAAGGACGAGATGCGGTCTGAGCCTCTGAGGGCGGGAACGAGGGGCGGATGACAGCGGACGCGAAGTCTCTGCTGAAGTTAACAAAATTTCGGGTCCGTGAGATTTTACAAGTGACGAAGGTTGGTTTCGCCCGTCTCTAACATGTGTTCTCATCTGAGATGCGGTGGACGATGAACCACATCTGTGATAATTTTCTAAGTAATCACAGACACGTTTTCTTTATCCGCGTCTCTATTTTTTCAATATTAGATACATGGCGGATGTATAGTCAAGGGTGACCATCATATTAGAGACGTGTGTTATTGAAGCGCATCTCTAATAATAAATTACAGACTCATATTAATTTCTCGTCTATGATGAAAGTGTCTTTTTTATTACATTCTTACATAGTGACATGCCCGTAGAATTTGTGAATGGAGTATAAACAGCTTTTAGACTCGCGCGTGCCAACAAATTTGTGCATGACAATCACTACTACTGTCAGCACCATTCCTACGTACACTCATTTTTTTCTTCTTTGTTTGGGTGTCATATGCAACCTAAGCTAGTAGAATTCTACTCCTTCCACCTATGTTGTTACAGGTTCATTCACATTGCTGTATATAGAGTGAAGTCCATTTTTGACCATTCAATTCTGGCCTCGGTTTGGTTTTGGCCATCGAACTCCAAAACCGGATATCTTTGGCCATCCAACTATCAAAACCGTTCAAATTTGACCATCGGGTTGTTTTGGTGGGTGGTTTTAATTTTTTTATTTACAATTAAGTCCTTAGATTTTAAAATGATTATTACTTTTTGCCCGTACCTCAGATTTAGGTCATTCTTGCAATCACACATTCGTAACGGTGAGCTTTATCTTTTAAAATGTTCTTCATACTATTTTATTACTATTTGTTATATTATTCTTATATTGTTGTGTAAAAACAACAATATAAGAAAAGTAAAATAAATAGTTACAAAATAATATAAATAATATTTTAAAAGACAAAGCTCATAGTTACGAAGACATGACCACAAGAATCACTTAAATCGGAGATACGAGAAAAAATAGTAATCATTTTAAATCAGAGATACGAGAAACTATTTTATTTATAGTTTAGTCCTTGGATCTTAAAATGATTACTATTTTTTCCTCATATCTCCAATTTAAGTGATTCTTGTGGTCATGTGTTCGTAACGATGAGCTTTATCTTTTGAAATGTTGTTCATATTATTTTATAATTGTTTTTTACTTTTTTTATATTGTTGTTTTTACACAACAACATAAGAATAACATAATAAATAGTGATAAAATAGTATAAAAAATATTTTAAAAGATAAAGCTTACCGTTACAAATGCGTGACCGCACGAATGACATAAATCAGAGGTACGAGCAAAAAGTAATAATCATTTTAAGATACAAGAACTTAATTGTAAATAAAAAAATTAAAACCACCCACCAAAACAGCCCGATGGTCAAATTTGAACGGTTTTGATAGTTGGATGGCTAAAGATACCCGGTTTTGGAGTTCGATGGCCAAAACCAAACCGGGGCCAGAGTTGGACGGTCAAAAATGGACCTCATTCAACTTTAGTGAGGAGATGAGATGCACGAAAGGCTGAGTGTACTATATATGTGTAGTCTTCCAATAATGTAGGAATGTACAGATTGGTTGTTACAGCTTCCTCTTTACTCACTCTCTAATTAATTTTTTGCTGCTTCTTTGACTCTTATGTTAGAGTATACAGCAGTGAGCAGTCTAGCCCATCTTACAATAAATAACCATGTGCAACCAATGGTTGTTTGCACTAATGTCATCAGCCTCCACAAGAATTGTGATGATAGAATGATTCAAGGTAGGCACGCGAATGCGACACAATCTTCTTTGGACATGAAGTTGGAATGTTGGATGGATGCACAGGTAGTAGATCGGATATACAAACAAGGGTCAGTAAGTAAAGTTTGCGTGCAGGGGGGAGATAATCGCTAAGTTAATATTTGTTCTTTTAAAAAAACAGCCAACCTCGAAATCCCCATGCCTAGCTCTCAGTCATACAGAGTCACCATGCATGCATGGAGGCCTACGTTCATCTCGCTCTGTTTTGATTGTATCATGATGCATGCATCCATGTGTATAACATCCTGTTGTGCTCCTAGCAGAGCATGGATCAGAGCTTGCAAATATATGTCTGGTCTGACAACATAATCAATGGAACTAATAAGTTTATGAGTTCACTCAAGTTTGTAGCATTTCTAGGTCCCGTGGATGTACTTTAAATCATATCCAAGATGTCCAATTCGCTGTCAAGTTATTCAAATCATAGTGAAAAAATATAGAGAATATATTTGAAAGTGTTCAAATGATAGTTGAGACGAGTTGGATAAATGTCAGCAGAAAATAGGCGACCAGTTAAACCGACGCCATGCAAAAATAGCAGGTGCAATGGTGAAGTGCAACGGTGATCAAGTCCAGTGCACGATAGTAGCACCTATTCAACCGACGCAGTAGAAGATGGGCGTCGGTGCAATATGGAGTTTGACATGGTTGAACTGACGCTTAGAAGAAACTTTACTATGATTGAAATAAATAAGGTTTGTTCATCGTGCTTATAAAAATAATGGTTAAGATAAGAGGTACCATTATTACCAAGAGCACCTAGAAAAAGGTACCAATTTGTGGGACCACTACCGAGAAAGGTGGGACCGGTACTGACATTAATTTAACATTTAATTTTCAGAATTTGATGAATGGCTAAAACAATTCCGCAGAACAGGTACTGGAAGGTACCACACGGTGTCTCCAGACCATATTAAGTAATACATCATCTCAAAGTTAAGTACCAATTTTTTTTATTATGTCCGTGCCACATATTTTTTGTTCGCTTTGTTGTGAGAATTCTTTCTTCGTTTTCTTTCATCACTACCGAAGATGAGCTGGATCTGTATAATCGTGTATGAATTGCCTTCATTTTATTTGTTCGAACATTATAGCATAATATAGAAAGTAGCAGTGTCGGCTTGTAGCACATACACAGGCTCTTTGTATCCTTAGGTTTATATGGCTGTCTGGAAATTGTTCAGCGCCTCTCAATTGTTTTTTGTTCTGGATCCACCCGGCCGGTACCCGGTAATGTGTGAACGATAATTGCCACATCGATTGCACATAGTCAATGAGCAGAGAAATAAACATGCATGCTGGCATGCTGCACAGCCTACAATGCAATGCAAGGTTGATGTGCTTCATCAACAACATGAATGTTCTGTACCTTCGGAACTAAATAAACTGCTCTTACCCATGGACACACAGACTATTCTCTCGACCCTCCAGAGCCCCCCCCCCCCCCCCCCCCCCCCCCGGCAAAAAGAAAAAGAAAAGTAGTAGTGAATGTAGGAAGGATGTATGTAACGAGTGACATCTATTTCTTTGTTGTGACTTTCTTTAAATAATATAACAATGAATTGTGAAAAATCATAGTTCATTCAGGAATTATGTTTATGCAATTTCTTCAAATTTAATTTGTTTCCACTAGCACTTGGCGTTATTTTAATTAGTCCATGAAAACTCAGTTCTTGACATTGTCCTAGAAGAATACTCCATCATTGTAAGTGAACAATTGATCTGTTACTTCATTACTTTCTGACTCCTGTTTAACTGACTAGCGTATATTATTTTAATTTAGTTGGCTGCCTGAAACAGTGACTGTGTTCCATAACTTCAGCAGAAGATATCTACGTATTCACTGGTGTGCATGTGCACTGCTGAGTGCTGATCCCATTATTACGTAAAATGCTTTTTATTTTTCCTAAAGCCTTAATAATCAATTTTTCTCCACTTGGCACGCAGATACAAATTATGTCAGATAAGGGTCATGCCCACAGACCACAGCTGCCATAGTCCCTATATATATACTGCCGGACCTCCAATACCACTGTTTTTCTCATATGTTGTGACTGACAAGAGAATCACTAGCTTCTGGAGCATATACTACCTTTCATTAGGCTATATGTATGTCATGGGAACCATGCATATTGGCAGTGTTCGAACGCAATCACGTGTGTATAGGCTTGGGATTGGGAGGCATGAGGAGCGCGATAGTTCAGTCTTTTTACTACAGTCGTGAGCCCACGCAGCCATCAACAGACTACCCGGAGATGCTCAAGGTAGTACTAAAGTATAAGAAGCCCCGTCGCTCAGAGTAGGCAGTGTCTTGTAGTTTCCATAAATAACAGTAGAGAGTTGTAGTATAGTTGGTTGCCGATGTGACATCCCGGCACGAGTTCTTGATGCACTTCAAGCTGCCTATGACCCATTCTGACGTAAGTCTTCGTGAGTTTCACTACTACAAAAACGTTGATTTGTCCCGGTTGGGAAACCCCTATTGTCCCGGTTTCCCAACCGGAAATGCTAGTCCGGGACAAAAGAGGGTGCCTTTTTGTCCCGGGTCTGGCAACCTCTTTTGTCCCGGTTGGTAACACCAACCGGGACAAAAGGTGCAGCCAGCGCCCACGTGGCTGGCGCACCCTTTTGTCCCGGTTGGTGTTACCAACCGGGACAAAAGGTCCTTTTTTTCATGTTTTTCTTTTCTCAATTCTTTTTCTATTTCAATTATACTTTTGCATCTCAATTAAACTTATGTATTGGAATTCAGTGTGTATGATCTCCACTAATATATACATATATATATATAGTTACTTATATAATATTTGTCCTAGATAGTTTTCATATATAAATTAATTCACTTATATATATATATGTATACACATATCTATACATGTGAATTCCTTTACATATGAAAATGTCTAGGACCAATATTATATAAATATATATATACACATATATATTATTGGAGTGCTTATATATATAATACATACTCCATCATATTTGCATAGGTATATTCGTTCTTAATTACATAGTAGAATTCGCCTTTTGGAAATTTAATACATACATACTCATAAATAGAAATTTAATACATAGACACACATATATATTTACATAGGTATATTCGTTCTTAATTACATATATACGTGTATATTGTCATATTTGCTGTGATTGTCAATATTAGATATTCCATCATAGTAGAATTCGCCTTTTGGATCGAGGACTTGCTCAACAATAAATCCGGAGAATTGTTCTTGAATCGCCATAATCTTTTCCTCCGGTATTAGTTTATCGCGCATCTCCCCGACCTATGGAAAAAGGGGATAATTAATTTCGACTAATTAAAATACGAGTTCAAATATTAACAAGTTTTTTACTTACTTCCTCCTCCCAATCTGTCCAGCCCTTTGGAGGACCTACCAGACCATGGATGTTCTCACAGACATAGTATGCGCACAATACAGTGCCTTGGTTCTGCCTCATACACTTTAAGAGAGAAGAAATTATCAGGTATTTACATGAATATATAATAAAACTAATGAATCGTGCAACGAATCATCCAAGTGCGTACCGGAAAATCTGTCTTGATCTTCAATTCCTTGTCAAATTTGCCTGGATGATTTTTAGCGTATTCTTTCCAAATCCTGTGCATGATTAGAACAATTATAGTCAAGTAACAAAGTGATTCAAATTATCGGTCATCGACGGAGTAGTGGTAGAATTATTTTTTCATCATGTTAAGAAGATTTTCGTATTGTTCTGGAGGTCTCCTCAATGAGTCCATAACCACGAGTAGGCTCTTCTCGGGAATTATGACAATTAGGACCCAGTGTTCACTGCAAGATTATACGGAGGCAGTTCTTGGTAGTTAAGGTTTAAATAATTCGATTACAGAATAGAAATAGTTAGACAGAAGGAATCACTCATGCAAAGTTGTAAGGAAACAATATCATTTGCTTGTTGTGATGAACGCTTATGTACTTGAACAAGTTTTCGTGAGTTTGGTCCTGAGCCGATGTCACATGCCGTCTTAATCATTCATAGTTGTCCAAAGATATTCGAGTAGTTGCATTATGAGTCACACCCTTCTTTTGTAAGCTTCCATGATGTATCTTTAGTGCACTAGTTGGAGTGTTTCTGCAAGGTTTAATTGTGACCTCGAGAATCAAGATGACATGGGCGTATGACTTGTAATGCTGAATTAATGATTGGATCTTATGCTTTTCTTATGGTTTTTACTTGATATCTGCCTTGGCTTGAGAGGTTTGTTTGTCTAAGAAGGTTAAAAAACTAAACTTGAACAGAACTTATTATGATAAAAAATACACTGCAATTTCAAAATTGATGCCTAGGCCTAATCTATATTCTGCCCTGGGTCCAGTTATCCAAAAGGAGTACGTGCTGATATTCGTCCTCAAACACCAGCAAGACTCTAGATGATACAGAAATGCATAGGTACCTTGTGTATGCGCCTTTCAATACAGCTAGCCCACAGCGGCACAGGCATGCCCTATATACACAGAATTGCTATTGCTAGCTTGCCTATAGGTTGAAGGGTCGCCCCTGGAAACAAGGTGACTCGGGCCTTGACTCACACCCTTCTGACAAGACAACGACGAATCCGGCCGCTCACCCTTTGGACTTCAGTCGTCGGCCGCCTCGCTGAGAGGTTACAGTGATCTCTCGAGGCAGTGCTTTCAGCTAGGCCAACCAGTCAAGGGGCATTGCTAATGGGCGCATACAAGTGTTTGAAGACCTTTAATAAAGGCCCTGTCAGGGCCTCGAGTATCACGTTCACTTGGTCGCATGTTCAGGCCCGCAAAAGGCCTCATTATCGAGGGTCGTCTTGAGGAATCAGGTCTCGACCACCCACCGAACCCTCAGGGTGGAGTCAACTAATAAGAGAGCCACAGGCTCCTGGGTCACATCAAGTCGAATTTTCAAAAAAAAAAAACATAAATCATCGATAGCTTCACAACGTCATGATGAAAAGCACGATCGTGGAGCTCATTGGAGCAAGCATGCATGATTGAGTGGGTGCTATAACTGGGTGACACATATGATGGAACCACAGGAATCTAAGATCGATCCCAGGAGTAAATATTAGGAGAATCATTATATAAAACGTTGTTGCACTCTATATGTATGTATGTATATGTATATACCTATAGTACCTATATGTATATATCTATACCTTTTAGTCCTGGTTGGTTGGTGAGAGAAACAACAAACAAAGAGTAATATCATAAAATAAAAAGAAAAGCAGATAGAAATTAATAGATTTAACTGATGAAAATTTACACCAGAGGACTCTGATGAGGACTCCTCAAACTCTTCATAAAGAGGACTCCTGATGAAAAGTGTCTGGTTAGTGGTTACCAACTGGGACTAAAGTGCCCCGAGCCTTGCCATTAGGCCTGGTTGCCTAACTCGGGACTAAAGGCTGAGGCCTATATATAGTACCACAATAGTGGTCCCGCTTGGGAAATTGGAACAAATTAAGATTTCTGTACTTGTAGTATAGTCACAATCTAAGGCGATAATTTTTCGACCAGAGGCATATTGCCCAGCTTTATTGAAAGCGTAGAATCTGAGACGGCAATTTGCTAATAATCTCCACATTTTAATTTCTTTACACGCTTTACTAAGGATAGTCCATTTTTTGGTCAACATATCTATCATTAATTGACTACTGAAGTGATCAAATTCCATCACTCATGCACGGGCGCCGGTTACAAGGTTGAAGTCCAACCCTCACGGTGTGTTTGAGCAAGCCATCAGGTCATTCAATCCATCAAGATTACACCCCACAAAAACAGAAAACTAAATAATTTTTTTTGGCGAAACAGAAAACTAAATAATTGCTACAACGATTAAAGACGCTGTCAATGTCATGGATTCACTTGGGCTAGGCCCATTTAATATTCAATTAAATAAATAAAAATTACAAGGCTCACATAATGCTAACCAACTTAACAAGTGCACTTTGAGAAGGAAGCTAACCAACTTAATCCCATAGAGAAGTCAAAACCTCAATATATGATGGTTAGCAACACCTTCACTGGATCACCCATGATCTATACATAATAATATTCATGATTTATTTTCTGTATTTTGGATTTAAAATACACCGCAATTGCCTAAATTTCTAACATGCTCATGGAGTTTAATTAATTGAAGGACAACACATGTTATTGCTCCTATCCGATCCACGCCATATGTAGGCCTGGCCCACATCCATCCACCAAGCAAAGAAGTTGAGCCGTACAGATTTTGTCAAAGTTGTACTTACATCACTGCGGACAGTGTCTATGGTCACTGTCCTACTGAACTAAAATGACACAGTGCTCCATTTTACAATAAGAGACGCAACCATCAAGCTCCTCATGCCTCCCATGCCCCAATCCTAGCTTTACGCGTTATTACGTTCGAAAGCCCCAAGCTAGCGAATCTCCAAAAGTAGAGGTACCAGAGGTTTAGCCATATATATATATATATATATATATATATATATATATATATATATATATATATATATATATATATATATATATATATATATATATATATATATATATATATATATATATATATATAGTATATTCTGTGGCCAAGCTATAGAATAGAGTATTGTGTGGCCACTCGATCCTACACATCAGATCCGCCTCCGCTCCCCCTCCCATCCAATCAGGCGTTAATGCTCCGCCTGCTCCGTTTCCATTCGCATGAGAGCCATCCAGTGTGAGCGAGCCGCATTGTTATAAAAGCTGCACCTACACGAGCCGGCTAGCTTTTTTTCTAATAAATAACCGTGATTACCGCGTTGTTTACTTCATGCATGTCGCCTATTATTGTCTACACGGTGGATGTGAGTGTGCTACGGTATTTTTTTCCACACCTAGTGCATGCCAGTGCCCAATGGTTACGAGAATAATGGCTCAAGTAATACGAATTAGAGTTTACTATAAGAGCATATCAGATTTACTATTTGCAGTACATATGAATTATGACAATCTCTATGTAGTACATATGAATTACGACAATCTCTAAGTGGAGTATATTAGTACATATGAATTACATCAGATCAGATTTATTATATGATGACTTACGATAGGACACAGCTTACTACAAATTTTATAATTTTGGACAGATTTACTATTTGTTTGTATTGGCGATCAGTATCATTATCAGTTTACTATAAAATATTATTATCAACATTTACTATAAAGTCAGGTACGTGTTATAATTCAATATACAGTAATTAGGAAGGAGGTAGCAACAATTTGCGTCAAGCAGTTCCCAGGACAATTAGGCAGTGTACAAATAGATCATTTTACCATGATCTAGTTACTAGAACCGATGTGTTACAGTGTCAAAAAAAAGAAAGAACCGATGTGTTACCATAACCCGATTTTACCATAATTTTGACTAGGCACGATTTAGCGTCAAGGTGCTCCAAGGAACCGTATGATGTAACACAATGCAAAATAAGAGTAGGATATAACACAAATTATAGTATACCATGGCACATCGATTAGGTGAATCGCAAGACATAAATATCAATCCATCTTTTTCCAAAGAATGAAATATTAACAAAATATACGAGGTAAGATACTATGTCCCCATTTATTTAATTTGAACACCATGACATCAAGATCTTGTCCTGTGCGCCTCAAGTCTGGCTGGAAGCTTCTTGATCTGTGTTTAGTGGGTTGTAAGGCACGTAGAAGCGGAGCTCTGACCTAATCTGAAGGGGCCCCCTTCTCCTGGATTTGTAGTGGAGAATGAAAATTAGAACAAATGTACATGTATAATAACAAGTAGGACTAAGCAAAAACGGGGATAACATATATGGCTATAAGAAAGGGGGCTCTAGCTTGCCAATAACATAGTGATTCTCGTAAGTCATAAGCTTTGTTTTTGTCTACTGGACACACTAGTCCAGAGTTTACATTAAACTAGCAAAATAGTACTAAAGGAAATTAGCTCCTAGGCACTGAAAGAACAAGTTTACATGCTCCCCTGATCATCTAAGAGAACTGAAACAAAGGATTACTATAAGAGCAATCTAAGTTACTATAAAACTCAGAAAATTTAGATTCACGAAATTTTAAAAAACACACGAAACAATGAAACCTTCCACTGCCAGTATCTATTTTTTTTAGATTAGATTGATGAAGAAATTCCCAATTCCTCGTGTCTAAACAGAACAAGGGAGAAGTTCTACGAGAATGGATTTACGGTGAAGCAATAATCATAATCCAAAAGGAATAGGCTTTAATCAAAGGGAATCGACTTAAGATTTAATGGGTACAGATAATTTTGCGGCAGCTCACCTTGGCGGCCTGTGCTTGCTGGCCTGAATAGGACGGTCAGGTCACAAAAGCACTAGGATTGCGGCAGTCGCGACGATCTTGCCCACCGGTGGCACCAGCTGATCAAGGAGATCGACGGAGATAGGACGCCGCCGCCTCGCCGGTGGATGATTGGAGCGTATATATCCTGCTTCTGCGAAGAATGGATCTGCAGGAGAGGCAGGGGCAGCGAAAGAACCGGGGGATTTTTGGATAAACAAGAATGAACAGGAAATTAGCTTACCAGACCAACAGAACCGGATCTCCCGTGCGCAGACCAGGTTGCCGGTTGGGGTCTTCTCGGTACCTGCACTTGGGATCTAACGCCATCGCCGGTTTGGAATCGCGCTACCGTCGCGAGAGAGAAATAGCCACCGCCAGGTTGCTTCCAGGCCGCCGCCTCACATGAAATTCCATGGTCGCAAATGAGCTAAGAGGGGTAGCTGCGCAATTTGGGGCAGCATCCTCGCTCGAGCGCAAGCACCTCAAGCCGAGCCTGCGGGGCAACGCCGCGTGCGGATGGGGACGGCTGGATGAGCCGAGCCATACAGGCGAGTAGAGTCATGGGCTGGGCCTGGGCGGAATCAGCATCAAGTAGCGCGGTCGGTGCGCTGAGTCAGACCCGGCCACAGAATTATTTATTCTGCAGCCGGCTACTGAAAATGAGTTATATATATATATGTATATATATATATAGGGATGGCGGCTGTGGGCATGATCCTTGTGGGCTCATTATATAACCCTTGTCTAACATACTACGTGGCAAGTGGAGAAAAAATGATTATTACACCTTTAGAAAAAGTAAAAAGCACTTTCATAATGGGGCTATCTCCAGCACTGAAGATTCATCCGTGAATACATAGACCATCTCATATTAATGCCAGTAATCAATAAACAGGAGTCAGCAAGTAGCAGATCAATTATTATTCACTTCTGAAGCACAGGTACCATTAAGAAACAACGACAAAGTAATCTTCGAGGACAATGTTGAGAATTGAGTTTTCAAGTAATTAAACAGTGATAATGTTTAGTTGAGTCCACTAATTAATTAAATTACGCCAAGTGCCAGTGGAAACAAATTAAATTTGAAAAAATTGTATGAACATAATTCTCAAATGAACTATGATTTTTTTCACAGTTCCTTGTTCACAACAATCTTATATAAAGAAAGCCACACCAAAGAAATATATGTCACTCGCTACATCCTTCCAACATTTACTACGTTTCATCTTTTCTTTGGGGTTTTGCACTCAAGGTTGAGAACATAGCGTGTCCATTGGTAAGTGCAGGGGAAGCTTTCACATCACGTCTTTCTCTATCCTTAGTTCGGGTAGCGCAGAACATTCATGCCAGCAGTGCTGCGAAGCAATCAACCTTGCAGGTTTTGCAGCATGCCAGCATGTTTGTTTCATACTTCCCTTTGTCTTTTGCTATTTTCTTTCCCAATACTGAGGGAAAAGGAATCTTATATAGGGCCGGTTGTGTAGTATGGACTGGACCTACATGCTACAATATGCAAGTATGCAACAGTGTGGAGAAAGTGGGCTAAAGACTAGGGCCATGAACCTAGTTGCCCCAGCCTTTCCTCCGCCACTTTATACACCCATGTCCCTTTGTCCTAATGTCTCCCATGCCTATCGCAGACAGTAATATAGCATGTAGACTCTCCATAATGCAATTCACCTGAAGCCAAGTTCTATTAATTTGTACACATGCATACGCAACCTTGGATGCTACCCCGCTAATTGTCATCTCTAGCTTCTTGGTGTATATATAGTAGAGACCTCAGCTTAGTGAGGATGCATATATAAGAGGTTAGTACAATATCAGCGAGTGAGTGTTCTTGCATAGTCGTCGTATATACTTATGAGATGTTAGTTCGACGGATGGTTGAGGCTTGGTTCCTCAAGATTGACGAACCCTAATGATGAGGGGTTCCAAGGCCTCAACCATGCGCCAAACTATATATAATTTTAACCTCTGACGACCAGGCTATTGTTCGCTCTCTTCAACCACGTCAACCATTATTGCCCCCATCACCATGCCGCTCGTCTAGATTGGTCTAGCCGAAAGCATTAATTGCCTCGAGGTCCCTCAATTGTAGCCCTTGACAAGGCGGTCAATTGAAGTCCCAAGGGCCGTGGGCTCGCTCGTTAGTCTGTACGCCTCCTCCAACGGCCGGTGATTTCACCAGCTGATGGGACAGTGTCTGTCGTGGTTGAGAGAGAGAGAAAAGTAGGAGATCAAAGACTCACTAGCAATGGAACAAGAGGTAATTAACCGATTTCACGGAACCGAGATAATGTGAGAGAGGAGAGGATGGGACCGCTTGATTTGTGTCTGTTGACGGCCTATTTTGACCCATTTTGACTGCCAAATATCGCGCAAAAGTTGAGCATCAAAAGAAATAAATGTTAGCATAGGATGATTTATTGATGAATTCCACGGATGCTGGTCTAAAAATGTGTGCAGTTAAACTTGGGCAAAAAATGCATGAAACTAGCAAGTATTATTCAAGACATAAATTCCCGAACCAATCACAAGCATGACCAAGGGGCAAAGGGCCCACTTGACAGCCTCACACGAGAAGGAGATGTAGCCCATGAGTAATGAACGTACACGTCATCAATCTGAAGCAACATCTTCTTGACCAATCAGACGCAAGCGCGAGGATTTATGAGCTCATCAGAACTAGCAAACCGCCTTAAGACAAGCCATGCCACATGCCAAGGGCTATAGGACCCATATGTTAGCCTCTCAGGAAAAGATGAAGACAATTGGGGCCATTAACCATCAGCTGACTAGGCCAGTCGGCTGACCGGTCCATGTTGCCACCGACTTTGTTCTTCCACATGGAGTTTCTCCATTGGCTCTAGAGGTCGGTTTGGGCAGGCTTCAGCTCATCCCTGCGGCAGAAGACCCACCTATAAATATGAGAGGGGGAACAGGGACATCTCACACATTCACTCTCCTAGAGTTTTCACTTGTTCACATGAGCTTTAGGTTCATTCTTGAGGTGTAGTGCTGCCTAGGGATGTAGGGAGAGAGCGAGTGAGCGGAAGCCAGGGAAGTGTCAGGTTTGTCGGCACTCTTCTCTAGCTTGTACCTCGACGAATGCTACATCTTTCCTACATTTACTACTTTCATCTTTTGTTTAGGTGCTTTGCACCGAAGGATTGAGAGCATACTCTGTGTGCCCATCGGTATGAGTAGGGGAAGCGCCCTAAAAGGGCCGGCTATAATCTTATATAATTTTGAGCTCTATATATATGAGGGTTGGACCAAAGTATTAAAGACAATTCATCCGCCACTATGCAGATCCAATTGTGAAGAGATTCCACTATGCAGATCTGCTCCTGCTTGTATGTCCGGGCCGGCCTAACTGATATATTTTTTGCAGGTGGCTCCGTTTATGGTGACGAGAAAACCATCGCTTGTAACTTCGTTGCATCGTAGATCCATACTTATTCATCCTGACATCTCCCATGCTTATCAACTATATACAAATAGTTATCAGTTGAGGCATGTAGTCGCTAGACATTCCCAGCCGTCACCTAGTTGTAACATACACGAACTTGAGGCCATTGTTTATATTTGCAGCCAAGCTCTGCTAGTATCTGCGTGTTGTAAAACTCATGTTGCAGGCTCTATCTTGATCTTGGTGTGTGTGTATATATAATAGTACAAACCTTGACTCAGAGAGAAGATATTTATATATATGTACGTAAGAGGGTATAAATACTAGTGCTCAATTAAGTTGCAAATATGGAGACCTCAAATTTCATGCGTGGATCATAAACTAGGTTCTTCATATGAATTATCCAGCAAATGAAAACCATTCATTCCAATCCTAGGTGGGCCCAGATCACCGATGATGTCCTGAAAAGATCCAATTTTTCCTTAAAAATTTGAGATTGTGTAGTGAAATTTTGATTATTTATCTCCTTTTCATTTTGATAAGAGAAATTGCAGTAGTTCATTTTTTTTGAAGACCCTTGCCGCTCAGGGTTAGTACAATAACCGATGATAAAAAAACGAACCGAAATACCCTAGAACCCAACTGAATTACTCGAGAACCGATAAAATCAGTCATAGGTTCGGTCTCTGATTCTCATTAACCGAAATATTATAGGATTTTTTTGACACTGGACCTCGGGTATCCAAAATAACCGATATACGTATATACACAACAAGGCCCAATAACAAACATAGACCAGCCCAGTTCAGTCCATTAAACAACCCTACGGATATAACTAGCCCTCCCACCTGGCTCCCTTACAGTACACTCCTAAGTCCTAACCCAAGCCGCACCCCTTAGGCCTGAAGCTAGCCGTCATGGTCTCCTCCCCTCAGGGCTTAGGCGGCTAGAGCCTGGAGGGCACTGCTCGCACCACCCAGCCGGAGGAGGCCAACACACAGACACAGACACAGACCCCCCCCCCCCCCCCCCCCCCCCCCCGCGCACTAGAGGTGGTAGCACAGCGCATGACCCCATGCACCAAAGGCAGTGACGCTAAGCAAGACTCCTTGTGTCGCCGGCGGTAGCATGGTAGCATAGCGCGCAATCCCGCGAGCGCAGGCGATGGTGACCACGGCGCCACGCATTACTGCAGGCAGCAGCGCAGCTCCTCTCCTACCAGTGCAGCGGATCCTCTCTGGCGAGTCTGTCCCCATCTCCTCTCCAAAGAGCCCATCTCCATCTCTTCTCCAATGAATTTGTGTTGATTTGTTCCCCCAGATGCGGATTATTTGCATTGATCTGTTATTTTCTATCTTTGATTCATCTAAAAGAGTGATATGGCTCGATTTCCCCCATCTGAGTGCATTGAAGAATAGTTCTTTGATTTTGTGATCAGTTACTTCGGTTGAGACCAAAACCGAACCCAAAGTCTCAGTTTTTGAGTAACCAGAATTTCAAAAAGGATCGAGAAACTGATCGGTTCGGTCCAACCAAATGCCCACTCTGACTTGCCGCAATTGTTTTATGAATGGGTTTACGTCCATACTGCATCATGATGCTAGTTGTGCATTGTGATTTGTCACAAGACGTAAACAGACACAGAATGTGGCTGAGTGGCATTTGATCATGCGGATATTTGTTTGTATTCAAGGCATAATTTATCAAATAATACATGCATGTTGAAAATCTAGAATTTTGCAAGCTAGTTGGTATTGATGAATGTTCAAATACATTAAGTTTTGGAGTAGTACGTAGTTATGGTAGTGTTGTCCATACTCTCTCGTGGGTGCATAACTAATATACTTAATTGAGGAATTAAGGCATCATCTTTCTCTGAACGAAGAAGTAAAAGATTAACTTTTAAAACATAAATATAAATTTAAAAGTACTTAATAAGTAAAATATAAATTTTTGGGTGGGCAAGTTTTTTTGCCAGGCTAGTCGCTTTGAGAGCTCTGGTGAGAAGGATCAGTTACTTTAATTTGAGAAGCACCGGCGTCAATGCTTACCATACTACCATCTATGTTGTATTGATGGTATTATAGGAGAAAGAGGCATCATGTTATGGATCAGTAGTCTGGTTTGCCAAGGCATGGTACATTTCAGAGTGGTTGGGGGAGTGTTTTCTAGTATACTGCTTCTAGCATTGTAGTCCGCACTGTAGAAGCCTAGCTAGCAATAATTAAATTGCCTGTGTATATGTGCAAAATGAATTGGCGCGAGTAATTTTTAATTTGATGATGTCTCACAGCCGAGGAAATAGAGATTAATCCGAAAATATTATGAATTTTCTTTTACGTAATGTTCCATCTGTAACTAGGATAATATAGATGAGAGGAGCTTCTGAATGTACATGGATCAAACTTAGCAGCAACCACAAACCACCGAAGGAAGCAGCAAGTAAACTATGCTGCTAACACTACTACAATAAAGGTTTGTAGGGGCGGGTAAAACGTTATTTTTAGAGGCGGGTAGAAAATCCGTGGCTAGTTCTCGCTGCTAAAAATACCCCTTTTTCAGGGACAGAAAACGAACCTGCCCCTAAAAATCCATTTTCAGGGGCGGGCCACCGCCTCAACCGCCCCTGGAAATGCATTTGTAGGGGCGGGTCACCCTCCCACCCGGCCCTACAAATGGATTTTCAGGGGCGGGCAGGGCGGTGACCCGCCCCTGAAAATGGATTTGCAGGGGCGGGTGGGGGGTGACCCGCCTCTGAAAATGAATTTCAGGCCCAAAAAAATTAGTAATTCGTTTTTAATTTGTTTCGCAGTGTTTTAAAATTTGAATTCCCACTTTATAAATCTGATCCAACACTCAAATAATAATGCAATCAAATATAATTTCAGAAGATAAAGAGTAGCAATACAAGCTGTTCAATGACAATTGTAGCTATACATACATGCATAGTACATATTTGTAGCTACTGCATTGCTCGCATTCGTAGATAGATAAGATAGTTGCGGTCTCCAATCGTCCACCCTAGAACTTCATCAAAATATGCTAGTGCACGAACAAGTGCACTCTCCTCTGCTTCCCATTCGTTGCCATAGATAGAACTACAAATGTTAAACAATTGAGTGTTCGGCTGACTTGTCCTGTAGAAGGAGATCTTTGCTTGAAACCTGCAATTGTGGAGAAAACGTGGCTCTCCACCCATCCAAGTCAAACCAAAGGTGTCCACGACTTGATTCAGAATAGCCCGAAAGCTAACTGATGCAATGGTATATTGATGATCAATGAGATCCTGCAAAAAGGTGATAATAACGTTATGAAAGTTGAAAGAACAATGCAACATTACTAAAGTTAACAATGACTAAAAAGAACATCTCATACTCTGTCTTGTCGATTAAGACGACAAAGCCTCTCTGTAGTCAGAATAACATTGGATTCTCTCGCTTGTAGCTGCTTAACTCGAAAATATGAAAAGTCCGGCACAAAGTACCCATGATTCTTTAGCTGCTTCAGGCATGCCTCCACTGCTAGCCTCTCATAAGTTGTCCAAATGGATGCCTCTCCACCCACTGCGTCAATTGAAACCATGGGTATCGTCAAGGAGGATTCTGGTACCATTGTAGTCCACTCTGCATGTCGCACAGGTATTTGAAAAGAAATATGTAACCTCTTGATATCTTTGATATCTGGTTGCCGAACAAGTTCGTGTCGAGCCACAAAATTAGTACCACCCAAACCCTCGACAACATCTTGAAGCCATCTAACAAGATTGATAATCTGCATTGTATGTGACGAAATTTAGAATTATTTGAAGCTACATTGTATTTGAGCAAAAGTAATAGTATATGAAACTAATAACAAATGAAACTTACAACGTTAGGAATTGTTCCGCGCGTTCGATCACCCAGTGGCAAGCCAACCTCTTGATGGAAGTGTATGCCTGGCTGCTGAGCTTCAACATCGTCAATAAGCGCATGACCACCGCCACGACCCCTACCACGACCGCCACCACAGAACATCTAACAGTATTCACATTGAGTAAATATGAATAACGAAATTCATAGTGTAACAAAAGTTCACTAATTCATGTACTCACATTCTCATTAAAACGGAAATTCTAACCCTATTCCCTTACCCTAAGCCTAAATCTAACCCATACAGGTTCTAACCCTAACCATAACCATTCTAACCCTAACCCTAACCGTAACAGTTCTAACCCTAACCCTAGTGGAAGGCAATGGCACCTACCGTGTGGCTTGGAGGAGGCACGAGGGTGGCGCTGTGACGAGTCGTCGCCGAGGAGAGCTGGTGGCGGCGTCAACGGCACGGGTCCTCCTCGGCGAGCTCCAGGTGTTGCGGCGGCGGAGGTCGGGGCAGCTGCGAGGAGGAGGCGGCGGATCGCGGCATCGTAGGAGGAGGAGGCGGCGGATCCCGGCGTTGTAGGAGGAGGAGGCGGCGGATCCTGGCGAGGAGGAGGAGGAGGTGGCGGCGGCGGCTGCGAGGAGGAGGAGGCGGCGGAGGCGGCTGCGAGGAGGAGGGAGTGGAGGGGGCGGCGGCGGCTGCGAGGAGGAGCGGGAGGTGGCGGCGGCGCCGGCGACGAGGAGGAGGGGGAGGTGGCGACGGCGGCTGCGAGGAGGAGGGGGAGGTGGCGGTGGCGGCAGCGGCTGCGAGGAGGAGGGAGCGGAGGGGGTGCGGGGTAATATAGGGCTGGTTTGTTGGGGCGGGCCGGGCCGCCACCCGTCCCTACAGATATTTTTGTAAATTATTCAGAAAAATGGATTAATACAAAACAATAGTAAAACACATGATAAAATTGTAAAAATTTCCACCATAGGAAAAATAAGATATGTGTAACATAAGAAAAATATCAAAATCATATTTCATAGCATATAATGAATAAATGTTTTCAAACAACAATGTATACCTATGTCACACTACTGTCATATAACTCAAGGCTAACTTTGTGTTTTCAATACATTTTAATACTAAACGTGTTGAATTGTATTTTTCATATTTTTTTTACAATTCTACGTGACAGTTCATGCTTATGGTAAAAATTACACGTTATTTTGAAGTATTTTGCATCTTCATTTGAAATAAATGAATTTTTCTAATAAATTGAGAGATAATTTGTAGGGCCGGCTGACTCCCTCAGCCGCCCCTGAAAATGAGGGCATTTTTAGAGATGGGTGGGGGGTGAGCCGCCCCTAAAAATGATTGTTTGTAGGGGCGGCTGATCCCCCACCCGCCCTAGAAAATGGCTCCCATCATTACAAGAAATCTCTTAATCCATGACGAATTTTGCGTGACGTTTACATAAAGCGGCACAGACTGGCAACATCTATGACGAGTTATAGATTTTCGTCATAGATTTGCAAATGGCCAATTTGGGCTCCAATTCAGGCCCAGTTTTTGTGACGAATCTATGATAACCATCACAGATTGAAAATTAAAATCATCACGGATTTGATACTATAATGAACCACTATTTATAAAATAAATACATCACTTACTTTAAAGAAAACACGATGTGTCACTTCTTTTAAAAAAACATTGGTGTTAATAAGAAAAAATAAGTTGCCTTTGTTTTGTGTGCGTGTGATGGAAGAAAAAAAATCCACCTGCAGCGTCCGCACAGTATGCTGCGATTGGGAGAAAAAAAATAAAATGATGATAAGAAAGTCAAAAGCCGCTCAACAAAAAAAATGAAAAAAAAAATACACAGCGCTTGAACCGTGGTCTTTGAGACCAGCCTAGGCCACCATACCACTATGCTGCACCTCGATTCATAAATGGGCTTCGTATATAGAGTACTAGGACAACATCGCACTCCGCCGCGCCCAGTTCGAATTGCGGAATCCATAGGCCGCAAGCTGCCAAGGTCCATTCTGTCTGGATCCTGCTGGCATTTGAGGTGTAGAGGCGAGCACGAAGCACAGAAGAGGATGCACAACCGACGGATTTGGCCCGCACAGTCGCGCCCATGGCCGACGCACGAGGCGGCGCGGGCGGCAAGGAGGAGCCGAGTTGCGTAGGCTGCTGGGACGGTCCTCGTCCTCTCCGTCATCGCCGCCTCTGGGCCCACCAGAACCCCGAGCTCGGCAACCTCGTCGTCACCGCCCGTGCCATGCCGCAGGAGCTCTCCCCGCGCCTTCGATGGGCCCCGTCTTCGAGCTCCTCGCCAGCGCTAGATCCACCCACGGGGCAGGGAGGGGAGGCCGCCCGCGCGCCGCCGCCGAGCGACCCGAGCACCGCCGGGCCGCCCGCCCGCACGCCACTGCCGGGGCAGAGGGAAGGAGGGAAGGAGAAGACGGGACCCCGCCGCGCCCAACCCGACGCCGGAGGCCGCCAGGATGCCCGCCGAGGCCGCTCCGCCGCACCGCCGCTGCTTCGCGTCCGCTCCATCGTGCCGCCGCTGGGGGCGGGGCGTTGCTCCAACGTGCCGCGCGTGGGCCGGCTCACCGCAGCCGCTCTGCCGCACCGCCGTGCGCGAGCAGCCCCACCGCGGCCGCTCGGCCGCGCCGCGGCTGCTAGGGGCGGGGCCTTGCTCTGTCGGGGGCGGTGGATCTCGTGGAGGCAGGGCTAGAGGAGGAGGAGGTGCTCGGGGAGGCGGCGGAGCTCGAGGAGTAGGAGGAGCTCGCGGAGGCGGCTGCTGGCCTACGCGCGCGCCGCCGGCGAGCGCGGAGCGGAGGGCGGCGGCCCCCTGGTGAGAGAGAGAGAATGGGAGGGGAGATGAGAGGGTGATAGGTAAAAAAAGAAAGAGGGAGGGACCCGCGGCAGCTGGCGAGGACGATTCCACGCCCCGCGTCGGGCGGCTCTCACCCAGCAGGGACACGTGGCGTTCCGTCGGCAGCCAGTCGTTTCCAGCGCCTCGCCTCCAGGGTGTATAGTATTTAGAGTATGTCCTCGATTGGTAAAGGCGGCTCTCACCCAGCAGGGACACGTGGCGTTCCGTCGGCAGCCAGTCGTTCCCAGCGCCTCGCCTCCAGGGTGTATAATATTTATAGTATGTCCTCGATTCGTAAATGGGCTTCGTATATAGTGTACGTGCATTAATTTGGAAAAATAAAAAAATTAAGTAGACACTAACGAGAATCGAAACAAGGTCTTCCAAATCGAACCAAACAACCACCTTACCACTGCAATGCTCCTTCGTTTGTGTTGAGTCCGGATATTATTCCTTTTACAAAGCATCATCTGTTTTAATTTGGAAAAAAAAGAACAAAGAAGAGTAGTAACCGGGTTTCGAACCCAGGCCTGGGGAACAAAGACCCCAGCGGCCAGAGCCCTACCACGCTGGGAGGTATTCAACATTTTATAACGTATTTTGTAACATAGCCCTGTGGTGAAGAACATACGTGTAAGTTATGTTTTTCTTTTTAATCTGTAATTAAATTTTGTAATTGGTATTTCTCCCTCATAAGAAGTCCAAATTTAATGGTTCTTTTTTCTAATTTTTTCTAAAATTATGATATTTTATTTAGTGGCTTTTGTTTGTTTGTTAGTTGCTATATTTTGCAAGATACTTTCATGGGGTGCCTTAATTAGTTATTTAAAAAATTAGAAAACTAAACTTTTTGCACAACAAGTGGCAATTTTAATTCACTAATGTTAATAGGAGAGTAAATGTAAGTCTACATCCAAGCCCGAGGTGTATATGAGTAAGGGAAGACTCAATGGTGTACAAACTTCAAAGTTTGACTTGAGCTATAGGAAACTATGTGAGAGATGTATCCATCTGTGAATAATGTATGGTTTCGCTTTACAAAAATCATTTGAACCCTTATTATGTTGTCATGTAAATTTTTAAAATTTTCTGACCAAATGTAGATATCATTATAATTAATATGTTGTAATTGGAAGATAGAAGTTGGAATTGTTCCTATAAGATAACTAAAATTTGCATTTACTCAATCGTATTGGTTATAATGTAACATACTATGTGTCTAAATATATTTTTGTGAATTTTTTAAATATTATTAGAGGTACCCATAGTTCAACTTGAAATTATTTTTGATAAGCGTGCAGAAATTCATTTAAATGGTAGAAAATAACAAATCTATTTAAAAATTGTTGATACTTCTACGAGACAACTAATATGTAGCTTATCGTATATAAAAAATATATTAACATATATAACATAATTATTTATATGTGTTACTTCACAATGGTGCAATAAATAGAAAAAGAAAAAGAAAAATATTAAGTAGAGAAGAAACCAAACCAGACCAATCCGGCCCAAATAGCCCAACTATTGTTGGCCGTCCATGGAGGATCCAATGGCTTCGATTGTGCTCCCCAAACGTTAAATAGGCTGAAACCCTGCCCTCCTCTCCGCCCGCTTAGGCTATCTCCAACTATTCCCCCTCTCCAACTCCCCCCAAACGTACGATTTACTATATTTTACTACCTCCTTCCAAAAGATTCCTCCCCCTATAACTCCTTCTCTCCAACCATTCCCCCCATATCTATTCCCCCTATATACTATCACTCATTAACTAACTATTTATTTATCATTTTTGAATTTTTTTAAAAAATCATACAGTATTTGTACTGTCAGAATACACATTATCACCATATTCCGGGGCTCAAGCGAGATTAATATCGCGAAGAAACAATGTGATTAGAATATAGGGGGAGTTAGAACTCACCCTATATATAGGGAGAGTTTTAACTCTCTCTGTATATAAGGGGAGTTTTGGGGAAACCGTTGGAGCAGATTTCCCCCCTAAAACTCCCCCTACTAGGGTTTGGGGGGGGGGGGGGCTGTTACAGGGAACCGTTGGAGGTAGTCTTACTCCCTCCCCTCCGCCCACTTCTGGTGGCCGCCATCTCCCCTCGTCTCCTCAATAGGTTGTCAGCCCTCCTCATCCAGCTTCTGCCGCTCACGCTTCAGCACACACCCGCACCCCCCCTCCCACGCGGCGCCAGGAGGAGGATGGTGACGACCGAGATGCGGGGCGGGGCGGGGCGGCGCGGCGCGGCGGTGGTGAAACCGGTTCTTGCAGCGTGGCCGGGTGGGGCCGCCACGGCGGGCGGAGGTGCGTTCCTTGCCGCCGCCGCCATCCCAGGAGACGGGCACGTCGACCGCGCCGCGCTCGATGAGGTCGACGTCGGCGACGAGCGCCTCATAGTGCTCCCAGGCCTCCCGCGGCGTGCGGCCGAGGTGCTGCGCCGCGACGAGCGCCCACTGGTTGTTTGTTTTCTGTAGTTTGTTCATGGTCTTGCATCTCGTGCTATTCATGAAACACATGCTAACTCCCTCCATCGCTCAGAAAATCTCCCTGTAGCATGATGCGGATCTGGCGCGTGGCTATAACCGCCATTATCTCCATCAGTGGCCTACTCGAGGCGGCGGAGCAACATCGGGCCAGGCCAAGAAGCGTTGGGTCCGCAATAGCTGCACTAATGTTTGTGCCCCTTCATACATATATGCTTGAATTTCACATGCATTTTTCTGCCGAAATCTTACTACTACAAAATAGGCCTTTGTTCCAGGTCATTTGTCCCGGCAGCCTTTGGGCCCGAGACAATAGGTGGCTTTTGTCCCGGGTCCAACGGCTAGATGGGCCAGCGGGGGGGGGGGGGGGACAGGGGCCTTTTGTCCCGGTTGGAGACACCAACCGGGACAAAATAGGGGCCTTTTGTCCCGGTTGGTGGTTCCAACCGGGACAAAAGGCCCGCGTAGCCTTTCATGGTACATGGACTTCATGAGATATGTATTTCATATGTGTACCATGAACACAAACTATAGGGTAAACTTCCCATTGTTGTCAAAATCAATGTGCATACTTTTGCTTGGTGATTCAAACACTAAATGCACACATTTAGGGGGAGTTCATCCTATAGGTTGTTATTTTGAGACTAACATATTTGCTAGTTTATCTTTTGTAGTCTCACGTGGAGTTAACACTTTAAGAGAATGTTATTCACGATCAATGTGAACAAACAACTCTACAAGAGTGATTAGTTTTTGTGCTTCTTGCATATTGAGCCATGCTCCATTGAACTTAAATGCTCATATCTAAGTTCATAGGCTATGTGCTCATATATTTGCGTAACCTTGGTGTACCAAGTACTCTTCTTTCAAAGACTTTCAATTTGGTTGCAAGTCACTTTCAATTGGTACATGCAAGGTAAACTAAGTTGATCCCCCGGAGGTACGCTAGGTTCTAAACTCATTCAATTGGTATAATTGTCAATTACTTATCCTTTTTAGAGCTACCTCCGTGCATGATATGATCTAAGCTTTCTAGTTTTAACATCTAGTTGTGCACTTGATTTTCACATTATCTTTTTGTGCACATACTTGTGGAAAGCTTAGTTCATGTCATGCTAGTTTCGCGATTTTGTGATCCACCATAGTAAATTCTCAATTGGTATCTTCATTGATATCATACAATTGGATCATGAGTCATGCAACTAACTCCCTAGAATACAAATCTTCTTTTGAGCTATATTGTTTTGCAAGACCTTTTTAGGAGGAAGACCTTTTAAGTGATTTGATTCCAAAGAGGGAAAAATATGGATCAAAGAAAGATATTTTCTCAAGGAGAAGAAGCATATCCCAAAGGGGGAGAAATACCTAAGTGAATCAAGTCATGAGGGAGAATCAAAGGGGGAATCATGGATTTTGGGGGAGGCCAAGCCATCATTGGATTGTGGTAAACATCCAAGTGACGGGGAATTTGGAGGCTTGACAAGGTTTGGGATGCATAAGTAGGGATGCATCATACAAAGATGAAGTAAAGTCAAGTTGTGGATTAAAGATTAGTAACCCAAATTCCCCTCCCCTACATATGAGGTAATGAGCAAGGTAAAAGGATGATCTCAATTCATTTGATTTCCTTCATGCATCATTGTAGCTCAATGCCTCTCTAGGATTGCATAATCTCATCTTTACAATTGGTATTTACAATTGGTATCCTTTATTTGATATGCTTTCCTAGAAGTATCATATGGTAGGTTATTTTGGTACTAACTTCTTATCTAGTGCAACCTACATGGGCGAAAACCGTTGCTTCTCCATGACACATATTTTCGAAAGAAAATACCAAAGTCTACAATCGGTATCAATCCTATTTTTGGTATTCATTTGGTGTCATGTTTTCAAGTTATAGAGTTTGATCCCCACTATGTGAATTACAAGTGCATACATTTGATTAAGTGATTCAAACACTATTGCACACATTTAGGGGGAGCTAACTCTATAGCTTGTGTTTTTGTGACTAACATGCTTTCAAAGTGATATTTGTTGTAGTCACACTCCTTTTTGTCCATATGGCAATACACTCAATCCTTCGATATCAAGATAATACACATTGCAATTAACCTTACATTTGGTATCAATGGATCAATAAAGATTGGACAAGGGAAGAAGACCAAGCCATAACTCCCAAAGGTTAAAGAGATAAATGATATAGGGAGGCATGGCTAGGTATAACACTCTATCACTAGTAAATTTCTTTTGCTACTAATGCTCCTTGTTGCTAGTGGTTATGAAGCTTTTAGGTGTTTGATGACAAAGGGGGAGAAATGTACCCTAAAAGCAAGCAAATGATGCCATTAGCAAGGGGGAGGAATGAAAAATGCAATGCAAAAGGATGCATGGTGATAGGGGGAGGTACTTAGTCAATGTGGGGGAGAAGTGCAATTTGATGATCCCATGGACTAAGGTACAAAAAATTTTCATTGCTCATATGGTTCAAACCTCACACAAGCCATTGTTCTACAATTTTTTCTACAATTGGTATCAAGGGCTTTTAAAATGAGCATTGAAATGTCATCCAAGCAAGCTAAGTAGTTTCTAACTTTTTCAAATTGATATCAATTTCATATTCTTGCAATTCATCTTGCTTGTTTTGGTTGTGTTGTCATCAATCACCAAAAAGGGGGAGATTGTAGCGAAAATGGCCTCTCATGCCATATTTCAATATAATGTTTTGGCGATTGATGACACACACAACACTTGGACTAATATGATTGTCAAGATAACCATTCTCAGGCTTTTAGGTTCAAGTGATGAAAAAGAGGAGATAGGCGTAGCTAGGCCCAAAGGGCCACCCCTACGGGGGTTCAGCCAGGGCATCGGAGCATCCGATGGTGACCGGAAGAACCGACGCCATGGTACTTTGGTGCAGAAGGGAGTCGAAGCCAAGTCAGCCTATAGGCACCGGTTGAACCGACGGTCCAAGAAAGGGCATCGGTTCTTTGGGCGTACTGTGTACCAGAGACGATGTCAAGTGCCCAGTAGAAGTTTCTTCAGCACCGGTTCAACCGACGATGCATCAGTGCATACCATCGGTGTAATGACGTCAGCGCCCAGGAGAAGATCCTTAAGCACCGGATGAACCGATGATGCATCGGTTCAACCGGTGGTCACTGTGTCAGCAGTTAGAAGCTCAACGGCTATTTCGTGTCTTAGAGTGACCGGAAGAACCGACGCTACCCCTGCCAGATGCATCGGTTCTTCTGGTGATACGCAGATTTTCAGCTAACCGTTGGAGCAACGGCTACAAGACTTGGTAGCCTATATATACGCCTCACCCCGGCCATTTGAAGATTGCTGGAGTTGCTGGACATCACACACACACCCAAGAACATCTCCAACCACCATAGAGCTTCATTGTACATCATATAGGCTTAAGCACACTTGTGAGAGTGCTTAGTGCTTGTTTAGGCTTAGTTCTTGAGAGAGCAAGCTTGAGAGAAGTCTTGCTGCGGCAAGCAAACCTTGTGATCTGTCGTGTGACCCTCCGACTTGGTGTGGAGTGGCAACGACACTTTGTGCGGGGGAAGAGGAGACCCCCTCCTTGGTGGAGAAGCTCCGTAGTGGATTTTGGCCGGGTGACCGAGAGAGACGGTGGCGGTGCACGAGACTCGGTGTCTTGTGGGCACTTGCCTTTGCTTGCCAGCATCGCCATTGGTGGCGTAGTGCAAGACGGTGATCGGAAGAGTCTCGGTGTCCCGTGGACGTAGGCGTTTTTGCCGAACCACATTACATGACCGTGTCTACTCGGGAGTTTGCATCCCTCTTGCACTTACCTCTTTACTTACCATATTACGTTTCCGCATTTACTCTTCTTGCGTGCCTAAACTTTCCTTGTTAGTTTGATTAGGATTGACTATAGGTTCCAAGTTTTTGGGGTAAGTAGAGAGTAGCAAAGATAAACCTTAGTCTTAACTAGCATGCATAGGACGTGTTAGGTTTATCTTATACAAGTAGATTGAGCCCTAGGTTAAAAAGCGATTAGCGACCCTATTCACCCCCTCCCCCTCTAGGGTCGGACACCCCAGTGATCCTTACAACTGGCCGATTGGTGACATCCTTGTACCACACCGTGTCCCCCCGAAAGGCTGTGTCATCACCGCAGGGTTGAGATTACTGACATATACATTTTCAAAAACAAAGGTTTATTTTTCTTCTAGAGGGTTTCTGGATATTGAAAAGAGTGTACTCCTAGAACTGAAGGGTGTCAAAGTAATTAGAAGTTATAGAGATTTCTTTCAATTAATTAGAGATTTCTTGAGGATTAATTATACATTTCGTCTTTTTTATATGATTTCATTGTTATTTGCAAGAGTTATTAATCTGATCATTGTAATTGTAATAGTAAATAATTTTTGCATTGTAATGGTAAGAATTTATAATTTTGTGGAAAATAAAGGTATTTTTCAGTAAAATATGGCTTCAGCAGCTGGAGGGAGTGGCGCCGGTGGGGGTGATCGTTGTCCTTCTGGAGAGAAGGGCACAACTCGAGTAGTATTTTTAAGTTTCATGTATAGTACTCCTCTGTTAAGTTCTGTAATGGATTAAGTACTCCTTTTAATTAATCAAGATGTATGATGGATATTGCATATCTTTTAATTATTCATGTTATGTTACATTTAGTTTAATTTAGGTTTGATATATTTTATTTATTTGATACGTGTAAAGAATTCAAATTGATTTATTTAAAATGCAGATGGACAGGCAATGGATGTACAATGCTGACCGACGTTCGAAAGAATTCATTGATGGCCTGCATTATTTTTTGTCTGTGGCTGAGGCAAACAAGCAGAATGGTTTTATGTGCTGCCCGTGTGTTCATTGCAATAATAACAAGGATTACTCATCTTCAAGAATCCTACACAGCCATATTTTCGCAAATGGTTTCATGGAGAAGTATGTTTGTTGGACGAAGCACGGAGAACATGGGGTTACCATGGAAGACAATGATGAAGAAGATTTTGACGACCACTTTCCAGGGAATGCTGGAATCGGTGCATTCGAGGACCATATTCCCATGGAAGAGCCCAAAGTAGATGTAGCAGAAAATGATCCCAGCGACGATCTGGGGCAGGCATTGCACAATGTGCAGGCAGACTGTGAGAGTGAAACGGAGAGGTTGAAGTTCCAGAAGTTGTTAGAGGACCACCATAAGTTGTTGTACCCATATTGTCAAAATGGATTGAAGAAACTTGACACCACCTTGGAGTTGCTGCAATGGAAGGCGACAAATAGTGTATCCGACAAGGGATTTGGTGAATTACTCAAACTTGTTAAAAAAATGCTTCCTAAGGACAACGAATTGCCTGCCACAACGTATGAAGCCAAAAAACTTGTTTGCCCTTTAGGACTGGAAGTGCAAAAGATACATGCATGCCCCAACGACTGCATCCTCTACCGAGGCGAGTACGAGAATTTGGATGCATGTCCCGTGTGCAGTGCATTGCGTTACAAGATTAGAAAAGATGATCCTGGAGATGTCGAGGGGGAGCCTCCCCGGAAGAGAGTTCCTGCGAAGGTCATGTGGTATTCGCCTATAATACCACGTTTGAAGCGTCTGTTTAGAAATAAAGATAATGCTAAGTTGATGCGATGGCACAAAGAGGAACGCAAGAAAGACTCGATGTTGAGACACCCCACTGATGGGTCGCAGTGGAGAAAAATAGATAGAACGTACCCTGAATTTGATTTGGATGCGAGAAACATAAGGTTCGGTTTGAGTATGGATGGCATGAATCCTTTTGGTGAGATGAGCAGTGGTCATAGCACTTGGCCTGTGACTCTTTGTCTGTACAATCTTCCACCATGGCTCTGCATGAAACGAAAGTTCATCATGATGCCAGTGCTTATCCAGGGTCCAAAGCAGCCCGGAAATGACATTGATGTGTACCTAAGACCATTGGTCGAAGAACTCTTATTCCTCTAGGGCGATGAAGGTGTACGGATGTGGGATGAATACAAACAGGAAAACTTCAACCTACGAGCATTGCTGTTCGTAACGATCAATGACTGGCCTGCTCATAGTAACTTGACAGGACATTCGAACAAGGGATACAAAGCATGCACACACTGTTTAGATGATACCGATAATATATGGTTGACTCATTGTAAGAAAGTTGTATACATGGGTCATCGTCGGTTTCTTCCCATCAGGCATGCGGTACGAAAGAAGGGCAAGCATTTCAAAGGCCAAGCGGACCACCGAACAAAACCGATGCACCGTAGTGGTAAAGACATCTTCAACATGGTAAAAGATCTAGAAGTTATTTTTGGAAAGGGATCTGGTAGCCAACCTATTCCGAACGAAAATGGAATGGCGCCCATGTGGAAGAAGAAATCTATATTTTGGGAGCTACCATATTGGGAAGTCTTAGATGTTCGTCATGCAATTGATGTGATGCACCTCACGAAGAATTTTTGCGTCAACCTGATAGCATTCTTGGGAGTGTACGGAAAGACAAAAGATACAGTAGAAGCACGTCAAGAATTGCAACGTATGGAAGAACGAGATGCCTTACATCCATAACAGCGAGATAATGGACGACAATACTTAAGTCCTGCCAGCTATACTCTTAGCAAGGAAGAGAAAGAAACCATGTTTGACTGCTTGAGCAGTATAAAGGTTCCATCTGGATACTCATCCAATATAAAAGGAATCTTAAATTTGGCAGAGAAGAAATTTACAAATCTCAAGTCCCATGACTGCCATGTGCTTATGACCGAACTTCTTCCGGTTGTGCTGCGGGGGATTCTGCCTGATAATGTCCAGTTAACCATCGTGAAGATATGTGCCTTCCTCAACGCAGTTTCTCAGAAGATAATTGACCCGGAGAATTTAATAAAGCTGCAAAACGATGTGGTGCAATGTCTTGTTGGCTTTGAGCTGATATTTCCACCATCTTTCTTCAACATCATGACACATCTTCTAGTGCACCTTGTCAAAGAGATTGATATCCTCGGACCAGTATTTGTACACAACATGTTCCCATTCGAAAGGTTCATGGGGGTACTCAAGAAATGTGTTCGTAATAGAGCTCGTCCAGAAGGAAGCATCGTCAGTGCCTACGGAACTGAGGAGGTCATTGACTTTTGTGTTGACTTTATTGATGACCTTAAACCGATTGGAGTCCCTGAATCGCGATATGAGGGGAGACTAACTGGAAAGGGTACATTAGGAAATAAATCTTATGTCTGCACAGACGATTTCTCATTCAAGAAAGCACATTATACGGTTCTTCAACAATCATCCCTGGTTGATCCATATATCGAGGAACACAAGAAAATTCTGCTCTCCAATTTCCCGGAAAAGTCTGAGGCATGGATTACACGTGAGCACATGAACATTTTCTGCAGCTGGTTGCGGAAGCATCTAATGCATAACATGGATATAAGTGAATAACTGTTCTTATTGGCTAG
Organism: Panicum virgatum; assembly: GCF_016808335.1. Classification (NCBI taxonomy): domain Eukaryota; kingdom Viridiplantae; phylum Streptophyta; class Magnoliopsida; order Poales; family Poaceae; genus Panicum; species Panicum virgatum. The sequence goes on from NC_053138.1 coordinate 50,261,602, forward strand.
GGGACTATCTTGGAATATCTTAACATACCAAGGGTACGAGATAAATGGAAACACATTTTATACGATAACCCAAGATAACAAGAGTACCAACCAAAACAGCGGTGTTCGTATGGATGCCACGGACAATAATGGAAAAAAAGACACATATTACGGCTACATTGAAGAGATATGAGTGCTGGATTACGGTCCCAATTTCAAGGTGTCTCTATTTCGTTGCCAATGGGTTAAGCTATCTGGAGGAGGGGTAACAAAAGATGAGTATGGGATGATAATAGTTGATCTCAACAATCTTGGGTATAGAGACGAGCCATTTGTCCTAGCCCAGGATGTCGCTCAGGTTTTCTACATTAAGGACATGTCCAGCAAGCTAAAGAAGGGGATAAACAAGCAAAAGGATGAGCCTAAGCGACACATAGTTCTATCAGGAAAGAGAAATATCGTTGGAGTGGAGGACAAGACAGACTTGTCAGAAGAATATAATAATTTTGTTGCCATTCCACCTTTCGAAGTAAATGCTGATCTATGCATCCTGCCAGCCAATCAAGGGGCATTTGTGAAGAGAAAGTCTATTACCACTAATCCTTCATGTACTTGAATCATTTTATATTATTCTATAAAAACATAATCGTAATTCGAATACTTTTATTATATATGTACTGTACAATTATACTTTATGTGTTATATATATTATTTTATATATTTTTCACTTAATTACCAGACTCAATTATAATTTTCATTCAATAATGGATTACTCAACTAATTTTATTTATTTCATGAAATTACATTCACATTAACACACTATACTCTCTCACTAACACACACAATCTCACTAACACAAACTATCTCTCAAACTCACACACTACTCATTAATATCATGAAATTGCTTAATTTTATCTAAAATTCACTTTTTAAACGTTAATATGGTGATAGAATCCAGTTTCTGTCGAAAAGTAACAGTTTGAAAAAATTTGTTCACATAATATATTTTTGCATGGTCAAAATAACAAATATGATTTCAAAAAAATTAGATATTTCATTGACCCAATCACTTGAATGAAAATTAATTATTTTTGTTGTGTGTATCAAGTTTATATAGAGATAAGAAATTTTGTTCCATAATTTTTGGAATCATAATTTTATTAATTGAATTAACAAATGAAAGCCAATTTTAAAAGAGAAGTAAAAAGAAACAAAAACAAACATAAGATTAGGCGGGAAACGAGGGAAAACGGGCCCTTTTTGTCCCGGGTGGTACATCCACCCGGGACTAAAGGTGGGCCGCGGGCTGGGAATTTTCCCGGCCCGCCCAAAAACCCCTTTTGTCCCGGGTTGTGGCTTCACCAGGCCGCCGCCAACCAGCCGCCGCGCGGACTGCTGCCGGCCAGCCGCCACCGCGGGTCCCTTCTCCCCTGCGCCTGGCGCGCCACCGCCGCTGTGGTGTGCGTGGCTGGGCGGGGAAGACGCCCCTCCCACTGACCAGCGGGGCCCGCTGGTCAGTGGAGGGAGTAGGGGGATTTTTCTTTATTTGTTGATTGATTTCGGCTGAAGCTTGTAAAATCCGTATAAAATCAAAGGAAAATGGGAAAAATATGAAATAAATTTTGTTAGATTTGTTAGAGTAAGATCTATGGAGGAAAAATATCCATGATGGCGAAATGACCACTTTACCCCTGCAAAAATTTAGATTGTGTTTAGTCTTGATTAATTAGTTTCTATAGATCTGTTAATCTAAAAATTATGAAATTTTTGCAGTAGCTTACTTTAAGTATGAGTGGTTCACTGTAAAATTTTCATGATCATAATACATAGTTTAGTACATGTTTATAAAATGTACCTAGCTAGTATATTGCATAGGGGTAAATAATATCTTTATATATAAGATTCTTTAGAAATCATGAGAAGTAATTTAATAAATGTCTTTGCAAGTCATGTTCTGTTGATATTAAGTGGTACTCTAGTTTGATACTTAGGTAGATTAGTTGTTTCTAGCACTAGGGTTTCAATCATAATTTCTGTGCTAGGAAAAATTCCTTATTTTTACCGGAGCCTATAAACAACTAGTTATGATTGCTAGAAAAATGTGAACACTTGAAGTGCAGTATAACTGTTTTTAAAAATCAGTTATGCTTTATGCCATAATAACTTGTGTTATTTTTCAAACCCTGTAAAGTTATCCATTAAATCTGAAAATTTTGCAGAGAACTCCTAACGTCCGCCATCCCACCCCGGACCCTGCCGTGCGAGCCCAACGTCCCCGAGCGCCGCCGACCTCACGCCGCCGCCCAGAGCCCCGCGTCCTCCGGCTCGCCCCGCCTTCGCCTGTGCGAGCCCAATTATTTGTTTAAATTTGTTTAGAAATTAGTTTAAATATGGATTATTTGTTTAAATTTGAAAATATGGATTATTTGTTTAGAAATTATGTTGTAAAATATATATTATTTGTTAATGGTGCTTTAATTTTGATGACAAATAGGGTGTTAATTACTTTTGAAATTATATTATTTAGAGTTCTTGTTATTTAGAGTGAAATCATAATTTGTTGTTTATAGTGAAATCATAATTTGTTGTGTAAATAAAGGTATATTTACAAATTCTCGAAATGTATGTATGTATGTGTAAAGTGAGTTTAAGGGTTTTATTTGTATTCATATTTTAGTTACGATGGACCCGCGACACACAGACGCGGAAGACGAACAGTTCCTGTTGAATATGATTGGCGAAGGTCAAGGAGATGTCCCTGAATAAGCTGATGATGGCAGCAATACCGACATATATTTGAATATGTCCGGTGATGGAATTGAGGCACCATCTATTCAGGATGACGCTGCTGCTGAACAAAGTGCTAATGTACATATCACAACTATACTTATTTGTAGTGACAATCATATTTTCATCTGAATCTATATGAATACTATGAATGTTTTTTTATAACTGTCTGGATCATCGTCGCAGCAGAAAAAGACGAAGCGAGGCCCAACAAAAAAACTGAAAGGGCGGTTCATTATAACGGAAGTTGGTCCAGATGGCGAACCGATCGCTCCAGAAGCTGCCACCAAAAAATTCATAAGACAATCCGGATGTATTGTCAGGGACCACATCCCGATCAGCTTCAGGCTCTGGAAAGTTTCCAATCCAAGCGAGGAACGGGATGCGGTACCCGAAAGAGAAAAAGAATGGTGCTGGCGGGAGCTTAAGAAAAACTTCACGGTTCCAGCTGAATCCGAAGAGATATGCAAGCGCTGGACCCTGAGTAAGATGGCCGAACAGCTGCGATCATTCAAGAAAATTTTGACGAAGAAATATATCAAGACCGGGACCACACCCGTATTTACCGGTGAGCTCGAAAAGCTCAGGGGTCACTGGGATGCATTTGTGGAATACAAGTCTTCAGAGCTTGGGCTTGAGAAGGTGCAGAAGGCAAAAGACAATGCCTCGAAGAAAGTGTACCATCACACTCTAGGCCAAGGAGGCTACAAGCTTGCAGTACCCAAATGGGAGAAGATGGAGCAGGATCTGCTTGACAGAGGCATCCAACCTGCGACCATGAACTGGCCTGAAAGGTCAAGGACCTGGTTTTATGGTCACGGGGGAAGCTTGGACCCATTGACTGGTGACTGCATTTATGGGCCAAACATCCAGCGAGCAGCCCAGAGACTACAGGAGGCCATACAAGCAGCGGCCGAGGGAACATTCAAGCCGGATAGAGAGAGGGACGAGCTGACTTACGCCCTTGGGAATCCAGAGCATCCGGGCCACACAAGAGGCAAAGGCGTGGTTCCGTGGAAGTATGGGTTCAGGGATTACATTGAATCATATAGAAGCCGGCAAAGAAGAAAGAATGATGAGCGGGAGCACATGCGAAGGCTAGAGGAACGGCTCATGTCACACGATCAAAGACTGGAGGAAGAGGTTGAACGCCAAGTGGCCATAGCAATGATCCAGCAACAGCAAGCCCAAACGGTGCCTCCAGAGCCTAATGTCGCAGCCGATCACCTGTCTCAGCGGAAAAGCAGCTGCGCTTCCACAGACGTCGCCGTCGCCGAGCCAACGGGGATCCAGGCCGCAGTTGAAGCGTCGGCCCCGCAGCGATTTCCAGTGGATGAGATCACCCAGCGGACACCTTGTGACCTGCAGACTGCTATTAAGAACTTAATGTTCACTGTTGCGTATGGTACCGCCATGCCAACCCAACCAGGCGACGTGTACCACGGGCAGCAAATTCCACCTAGATACACAAGAGTTGGCGTGGAGCAGGTGTGCCAGGATTGGGAGACGCTCGAGCTTGATATTCCTGGAGGCGATGGGGAGAGGACACTAACAGAAGCCATTCATGGCTACATCCTATGGGATAAGCGCTACATTGTCCTAAAGTCGGATGATCAAACACCAAGACCGGCATCTCAGCATGCCTCTCCAAGACCAGCATCTCCGCCAAACTCCCCAAGGGCAGCACTGTCTCGGCAAGGATCACCGGCACATTCTCCATCACCATCATCTCATGCGCCGATGAAACTCAAGCGTCACCGTCGCCTCCATGGCCACCCCCTCCGCCGCCGGCAAAGAAGCAGAAATGGCTGCCGGCAAAGAAGGTAGCTGCACCGGCTAAGGAGCCTCCAAAGAAGAAGGAAAAGGAGAAGAAAACCAAGGAGGCTCCAATTAAACCCTGGGACACGAGCCTCGAAGAATGCGATCGGATAACTCAAGAAAGAGTTAAAGAGCACTTCAAGCCGAAGCCGAAGCCGGAGCACGAGAAAGTCATAAATCCGATAGATTTGAAATTTTTTAAGGGAATGTGCGAAGCAAATAAGAGAAAATTCATTCCGAAAGACCCCCCCTTCAGACTACGAACGCACAATTATCAAAACTACTGAGAAAAAGAAGAGACAATCAAAGTCGTCGTCGTCCGACGTTCCACAGCTCGGAGCCCAAAAGAAACAATCAATAGAGCCTCTCGTAGTGGGACAGACGACGCAAGAACAAGACTTTGTTACATTTTTGAAAGAATCAAACCTGACACCGGCTCAGATTGCAGGGGGAGAAGATATTCCAAAGGCTGATGTGGTCGTCAAATGGACGTTTGAGATCGGCAAAACTCTTGTACCCCCCGAAGTAGTGTCTGTGCTTCCAACGTAAATGTATAAGCTGCACCAGCATTACATGCGTGCGATGGCCGATTGCATCTTCATGCAGGCGCAAAGATTAAAGATGACGATTTCTTACAGGGGGTGGCCATTATATGGATAAACTGGGAAGAAATTTACCAACTATTCCATCAGGAGGCCCTCAACATCTCTATGGTCGGCTTGTGGGTTCTATAAGTATTTTACTCTCCTTACGTATTGTTTTGCATGATCTCAACATACTGATCTCTTGATTTATTCGGTATCATGTAGAATGAAGATACATACTTGCAGAAGAAAGGGATACTCTCACCTCGGCTTCATCGACCCAATTACTTGTAATTGGAGGCTTCTACGTGACAATTCCGATGAGATATTCCAAAACTTGTTCAAGTACATAAGCGTTCATCACAACAAGCAAATGATATTGTTTCCTTATAACTTTGCGTGAGTGATTCCTTCCGTCTAACTGTTTCTATTATATTCTGTAATCGAATTGTTTAAACCTTAACTACCAAGAACTGCCTCCGTATAATCTTGCAGTGAACACTGGGTCCTAATTGTCATAATTCCCGAGAAGAGCCTACTCGTGGTTATGGACTCATTGAGGAGACCTCCAGAACAATACGAAAATCTTCTTAACATGATGAAAAAGTAATTCTACCACTACTCCGTCGATGACCGATAATTTGAATCACTTTGTTACTTGACTATAATTGTTCTAATCATGCACAGGATTTGGAAAGAATTCGCTAAAAATCATCCAGGCAAATTTGACAAGGAATTGAAGATCAAGACAGATTTTCCGGTACGCACTTGGATGATTCGTTGCACGATTCATTAGTTTTATTATATATTCATGTAAATACCTGATAATTTCTTCTCTCTTAAAGTGTATGAGGCAGAAACAAGGCACTATATTATGCGCATACTATGTATGCGAGAACATCCATGGTTTGGTAGGTCCTCCAAAGGGCTGGACAGATTGGGAGGAGGAAGTAAGTAAAAAACTTGTTAATATTTGAACTTGCATTTTAATTAGTCGAAATTAATTATCCCCTTTTTCCATAGGTTGGGGAGATGCGCGATAAACTAATACCGGAGGAAAAGATTATGGCGATTCATGAACAATTCTCCGGATTTATTGTTGAGCAAGTCCTCGATCCAAAAGGCGAATTCTACTATGATGGAATATCTAATATTGACAATCACAGCAAATATGACAATATACGCGTATATATGTAATTAAGAACGAATATACCTATGTAAATATATATATGTGTGTCTATGTATTAAATTTCTATTTATGAGTATGTATGTATTAAATTTCCAAAAGGCGAATTCTACTATGTAATTAAGAACGAATATACCTATGTAATTAAGAACGAATATACCTATGCAAATATGATGGAGTATGTATGTATTATATATATAAGCACTCCAATAATATATATGTGTATATATATATATATTTATATAATATTGGTCCTAGACATTTTCATATGTAAAGGAATTCACATGTATAGATATGTGTACACACATATATATATATAAGTGAATTAATTTATATATGAAAACTATCTAGGACAAATATTATATAAGTAACTATATATATATGTATATATTAGTGGAGATCATACACGCTGAATTCCAATACATAAGTTTAATTGAAATGCAAAAGTATAATTGAAATAGAAAAAGAATTGAGAAAAGAAAAACATGAAAAAAAGGGACCTTTTGTCCCGGTTGGTAACACCAACCGGGACAAAAGGGTGCGCCAGCCACGTGGGCGCTAGCTGCACCTTTTGTCCCGGTTGGTGTTACCAACCGGGACAAAAGGTCCTCTTTTGTCCCGGTTGCCAGACCCGGGACAAAAGGGCACCCCCTTTTGTCCCGGACTAGCGTTCCCGGTTGGGAAACCGGGACAACAGGGGTTTCCCAACCGGGACAAATCAACGTTTTTGTAGTAGTGTCTGTTCTCACAGTGGTATAGATTGTTTGCCTATAGACAACTTCATGTACACCAATTGGAAATGCGAAATCTCTTGAACTAGCATATGTTCTATAATACTTCTTTGTAAACAAATATGTCTGGCATGCCAATGGAGACAGTGCTATCATAGAAGTAGGAATTAGGGAGTTTTTTCCTGCAGTCTCTAGCATATTCGTAGCTGCTTTCTATAATACTAATATTTGAATTGTTCCTTTTATCTTGTTTGTGATTTGTGATGTAGTGAGAGATCCTCTCATGCTGCAACAATACTAATCATGAATTGTTTTTTATCTCGTTTATCAGTTTGTGATGTAGTGAGAGATCCTCTCATACTGCAGCCAATTTGACAACAACAGTCTTCCTTGACCTCTGCGTGAGAGCTCGATTCAACGCCTCCCTAGCCTACGGCAGGTTGGTCTTTCTTTCTTGCCTCGTCTAGCTACCTTTCTTCTGTTCTGAACTCATTGAACTTCGGTAGAACATTCTAAATAAAACTACACTACAAGCTAACCATTTTCTAGTGTTGCTGCCTATCTAGCTGGAATTTTTCACAAACTGAACCCCGTTTTGAAATCACATATGTATCGTCATGGATTCAGAGGCTTACCCATGAAATTGAGTAGTGTTGATTTTTGCTTTCTTGAAAGGCTGAAGTTCCATTTGAGTTAGGGTGAAACATAACTAGGTAACTGAGAACTTAAAAGATATAAGCAGTACATGTCTTTTGCGAGAACATCTCAAATGAAGTTATTTTGAGAGAAACTTCTGCGGTTGCTTGTGGACCCGATATCCTGTTGTCATATTGAACCACATGTTGCAAGAACTATTTTCTTGAAGGAACTTTTTTTTGTTTGGTATGTTTAATTTTCTTTTATTCTGATTGTGTGACCATGTTCTGATCATTTGACTGCTCTGGCTTTATTTATACATTTATATTATAATCATTATCATGCACACCCCTTTGTTTGAACTAGTGTTGATCTGGCCGCACACTTCCTTTATTCAGAATTAAGTGTTTAGAATGATAGTGTGCCTGTGATTCAATTATTGTCCATGGTACCCCATTGGTTTCATCGCACACTTGTACTGTCTTGAATGTATTTATACTGTTGTGAAATATCAAATGCTAGAAGTCCGCTTTGCGTTAGACCGTTATCGCTCAGACAACTTTTTCGTCATTTTGGGCAAAAGCTTCTGTTAAACAAATTTAAGATCTTGCACTGTAAAATACAATTGATGGCTGCCCATCTTTGTTTAGGATGTGTATGCAAATTGAGCTAGAACTCGTTGTTGATGTTTCTTGTGAACAAGTGATTTATATGTTGCCCACTACACTACCAGCTAATCATTTTCATCTGGGTTGTTTGTGACTTTTTCTCATGCTCATTGCAGCAAGCAAGGAGACACGTGAGGGACCGAGGAGCCGCAGCTTCAAGGAACAGGCAGCTAGAGAGATTGGTCGATGATACGACTCTGCAGAAGGAAGCAGAAGTCAGAAGCTTTTTTTTCAGAATTGTGAGATGTTTTGGTAGATTACCTAGAGTTACACTGATTTCATGCTGAATTGGAACACTTTGATGTTTTATCATGTATGTATGTGATGAGTTGTTGGATTAGAATGTATGCTAGTTTAAATCTTGATTTGGGTTGAAATGATAATGCATTGATTAGAAAAATGGGCTGTATTTTAATGGCTCAGATGTAAATGGGCTCTGCTTTTTTTTATGAGTAGAAATTTAATTGGGCCATATGCAAGTGGGCCCAAATTGACTCTTGCCACATCATTGTCCACGTCAGCATCCATGTGGTAGCCATGTGGGCTGCCACGTTGGATGCCACATCAGCTGCCACGTTGGTCGCCACATTATGGATAGTTGAACACGTGGCATTATCTGTGACGTTTATTTTTGTCACAGATATTGGGCTTGGGCTGGGCTAAGTGGACTTGGGCCATTTTGTGACGGTTGAGAAATGTTATAGATTGTGCCAATTTGTGACGATTACGGAAAAAACGTCACTCGATTTAATCTGTGACGCCCAATCTATGACGTTATCAGAAATCGTCACTAAATCGTCATAGATGGCATTTTATGACGTTTTTTCAGCAATCTGTGACGAATTTGTTTCGTCATAGATTAAATAATTTCTTATAGTGCATTTTCAGGGGCGGCAGAGGGGGTCAGCCGCCCCTACAGATGCCATCTTTAGGGGTGGATCGTTTCTACAGTACCCTCGCTCTATTTATAGGGACGGGTGACTTTCTGGTCCGCCCCTAAAAAAAAATGAGGCATTGCTATAAATCGTTTTTGTAATAGCGTAACTGAAGTTACAAAGCAACGAAAAGATGGAGAACCACCAAACAATGATTATTCAGTATGCAGCCGAGTGTTCAAGTGCTTTGTTATAGTTTGACTACTAGTCCATTAAACTCATCAGCATCTATTTCGGGGCGCTGGTATCTCCATAGGGCTGGTCTTGCTTCAAATTAATATGCGGCAGAGGCAACCACAGATACCGTATCAGGGAGTGTGAGCATGGATCGATGCCCATTTATTTCTCCTTACGCTTCCTATGCTTACCGTCGGCTTTGCACAATGCATGTAAAGACATGTAAGACGCTAGACACGCTAGCCTAGCTATTCATAATAAGTGTTCCGGGGATTTCATCTTTTCATTTGACAGCATCCAAGAGCTCCAGTACTTTGTATCATGTATGTAGGCAATAATGCTAGACTCTAGTCATTGCAGGTTCCATCTTCTACCATGGTGCAAGTATATAGTTGCGACCATGACTTGAAGTTCAACCGTAGTGCTTAAATCGAGCTTGTCAGCATGTGAACAGCTGTTGTTGTCCCGCGAGCCGCTGATTTTGGATATAAGGGAATCCAAATGTGGTTAATTATTGACTCTTCCATGGTGTTACTTGATATGCACACAAGAACTGAAATACACTTTAAAATTTATTTTAAGTCAGCGCCAAAATAGAAAACAAGTGTTGCTATCATCAAATACATCGGATAATAACATCCCTTTTTTTTATTTCTTCCATTATTTTTTTAAGCATGACTCTTGTCTGACATAATTTATATGTGTGGCAAGTGGAGAAAAAAATGATTACTATGGCTTTAGGAAAAATAAAAAATAATTTTATTCATAATGGGGCTAGCTCAACACCAAACATTCATCAGTGAAGATATATAGATCATCTCATCATACTGCACACCAATCAATAAACAGGAGCCAGCAGGTACGTAGCAGATCAATTATTTACTTCGGAATTGAAGCAGACGTACCGTTAAGAAACAAAGATAGAGTAATCGTCAAGGACAATGCTGCCTGGTGAGAACTGAGTTTTCAAGTAATTAAACAGTGATATTGTTTACTTGAGTCTGCTAAATAAATTAACGCCAAGTGCTAGTGAAAACGAATTATATTTGAAGAAACTGTATGAACATAATTATCGAATGAACTATGTTTTTTCACATTTCCTTGTTTACAACAAGAGAGCTTATTTAAAGAAAGCCACGCCAAAGAAATAGATATGTCACTCGCTACACCCTTCCAACATTTACAACTTTTCATCTTCTCTTTGGGGTTTTGCACTGAAGGGTTCAGAGCGTAGTCTGTGTGTCTATCTGTAAGAGTAGGGGAACACATCACGTGCGTTTTTCACTTTCCATATTTCGGAAGGTATAGAACATTCTTGCCGGTGATGAAGCACAACAACCTTGCAGGCTGTGCCGCATGCCAACATGTTTATTTCTCTCTTTCCTTTGGCTTTTGCTATTTTCTTACCCTAAACAGAGGGAAAATGATCTTATACGGCCAACCCTGAGCGGTGAAGCAATTGGTCAAGAGCAAAATTCAAGTTTCCCACCGAACGTGTCACTGCTCTGTGATTTGTTTAGATTTTTTTTGTTGACAAATAATGATGGTATCCAGAGGACAGAGTTGCAATGCAAGCAGGCTGCAGTGATGCCGCCGGGCTCCGACGAGAGAATGATGATTGCCACGGAGACTCCTGAGCCTCTGGTTTTCAGCAGGCTGCAAGTTTATCAATATATAATGTCCGAAGCTTCCAAGCAGGTCGCATACACCACATGCTGATGTGCTGCTTGCTACCTCGTCTGAATTGGTAGGCACGACACGAATGACAAGATAGTAGACACGCTATTGGATGACGTTTTTGTCAATTTCAAGGGTTGGGTCCCAATTGAATTGATTCTTAATAATTCCCTAATACAATCTCATACCGAGTCGACGAGTCCTCCCATCTCGTGTGCCCGCTTGTGGATCTGTACCCAAATACCCAGAGACTAAAAATACTTTTTTCATTTAAGTGATATGGCTACCTCCTTGGCCGTCTTGCCCTCACTATGTAAGAAATCATAAAAAAAAACACTAATATAGAAGACGTGGTTTCTAGACCATTTATCAGAGATACGTGCGTCCTGTTTGGAACCAAATTTTTTTGAGAAGTCCCTATCACATCAAAAGGAATCTTATTATTTTATAGTATTAAATAAAATCTGTTTATAAATGTTTTTGACAGCTGAGTGATTTTTCGCGAGACGAATCTAATGAGCCTAATTAATTCACAATTTGCTACAGTGATGCTACAGTAAACATTCGTTAATCATAAATTAAAATATCTCATTAAATTCGTCTCGCAGTTTAGCTCAAGGATTCTGCAGTTAATTTTATAATTAACATTTATTTAATACTTTTAAATACTAAAAAATTCCAGAGACTTAAAAAATTCGCAGGAACCCAACAACCCCTAATAATCCGCGTCTCCCAACAAAAATTTCAATAAATAATCCGCGTCTCCAGATGCGTGTCGTAAAACCTGCGTCTCCAAGCGACAGTATGCGTCGGACCCGAAATTTTTATCCAATGGAGTTGAATCCCCCTGACTGCCCCACACCAGTCCTCCACCACCACCACCGGCGCGGATTCCCTTCTCTCTCTCCGTAATCTAGATCTCGATCCAAATCCTCCGCTCCCCCGCCGCGTTCCCCCCTCGGCCCCTCCCCTCCCTCTTCCCCCGTCGCACCCTCCCCTCCCTTCTCTCCCCTGCAGGCACCTCCTCCATTGCCACCGGCGGGAGCTCGAGGCCCGGGCGGAGGTGGTCGGCCAGCCGCGGGAGCTCCACGCACGAGCGGAGGTGGCCTGCCGGCGCGGGAGCTCGATGCGGGGCGAAGGCGCAGGAGCTCCACGCGGCTGGCCGGCAAAGGGGCTCCACGCGCGGGCGTAGGCGGCCTGCCGGCGCGGGAGCTCGCCGACTACCGCGTCGTGCTCTGGTAAGGCTCCTTCCACCTCTCCTCCCGCCGCCGTCCTTATCTTCTGCGCTTGGTAAGGAACCCTAGCCCCTAATTGCTTGATTGAATCTCTCGTTCTATTTCGCGGGATGATGGCGCCATCTCGAGCACTCGAATCTGATGGTTCTATTCTCCCCAATCGTTCCAATTTGCTGCGGGCAACGGATTTGATTGCTTGCTTGCTTGGTGGCGGAGCACGAGTAGCAGTTCATGCAGTAAAAGGAAGTTAACTGCAAGAACAGTCCTATAGATAGAGTAGTGAGTCCATTCAGAATTTTGACTAGCTTAGTTATTCTGTGAACTTATGTTCGATCACTTATACCTGGATTCACTTTGAGTATTCTGCATGACTTGACTGTTACAAGTCTAGTTGCATGCAGGTGGATCCCAATTTAAATCTGAAGGGGAATCCTGAATCGTGTACTATAGTGATAATTTACTCTACAAGCCGCTTCTTAATCAACAGACCATTTTTTGCACTATATATAGAAACTGAGTGATGCTATTTTTATTCTTTTCATTGATCGATGGCTAGATAAATTCAGATCGATGTAGGGAAACAACAGCTTATCATGGGGATTTTTATGCGTGACAATCCACTGGTATCTCCTAGTGAAGTAAATAGACATCATTATACTCTTGCATTTTTAGGATCAGGGAGTGAAAGATTTGCTGGGTCTGGATCAGAGGTAAAGCTCTTCTCAAACAAGCATAAGAACATCTCTTTCTTCCTGCTATCATAGCCTGAAAACTTGCTGATATACACTTGGTGCTGCCTATGAACCACTCTTAAATAGTAGCTTAATTAGTTAGTTACCTCAGTTTCTTTTTTGTAAAATATCATCATTATTGGTGCCTTGAAGAGACAAATCTCATGAATACTAATGATTTAATTTTCTTCATTATGATCTGAAACTTACTAGGATATATGTCACGCATGGATAAGATTTGAAGAGGAGAATGGCACCTTGGATGATTATGACCTTGCTGTAAAAAAGGTATGCTGCTGTCTGAATGTTTTTTTGTTTCATCTGTTCATTTGGCTTTCTGCTGAATGTGAATAAGGAATTACCTTTCCTGATTCTGCATTATCAACCTGTGTATGTGAGTGAGTGCTTCTTCAATTCCAGAACATTATTCACTGAAGTTTGTGTTATTGTTCATGAGGTATGCCAAAATTCTGCTAGTGACATAACACATGTTCTTTTCTGATTGTTATACCATGTGATCTTCTTCCCTATTGTATCCTCTTTGTAGCTTTGGGAGCTGACAAGCTGTGGTAACTTGTAACATCAGACTGCAAATCAAAGTAGGAAGATTTGTCTATCTTCAGCTTGACAAATTTTTAATAGTGGACTAGATGACCAACGTTTCCTTTTTTTTTCTAATGGAGCAAGTCATTTTAAATGTATGTGCTCTATTTATTTATGTACACTGAAATTGATTTATCTATGTTATGAGATGATAAATCAGTCTATCATCTGAAATAGTTGCAGTACTGCTAATCTAAGTTTCATATATTTCAAAAGTTATTTGGTGATCGATGTGTCTCTTTCTGGTATGCTCAAGCATAGTGTTACTTATTGTCATTCACCTGTTTACATATGTACATGACTATTTCCTCATGTCTCAAAATTAACAATCAGATGCATCTTTTGATGTGGAAGAAGTTCTAACTCATCATCTTATCTTCTGCAGAATAAATGCAACAAATAGTGGTAAAATGGCCCACAGGAATTATTGGAGATTAAGAACACGAAGCACCATCCATTACTATTGCAGGTACCTTCCTTTAAGTTAGAACAGTAATAATGTAAAACCTAGAATGGTTGCGGAGTTAGAGACTTTGACATGGGAAAGCTTCGAAACTGCAATAACTTCTGATTTGCTTGGCCTGTGAATGTAAAGCCTTCACCTAATTATTTGATAGTCTATTTTAGTGTTGACTATGTTGCACATTTGTTGGATTTTAGTTTTCCTATACAAATCCTGGTGTTCAAGTCAATGCTCTTGTCAAAGAGTATCTTCCATTTTCTATGGACTCCTAGTTGATGCTAATTGAGGAGAAGTAAGAAGAATGCAATATGCAGCCACTGACTTCAAATATAAAAATCCATAATACACACAAGCTTATGTTAATTTGTTTGTTTCTCCCAGACGCTTCATGATCTCTGTGGCCATTTGGATTACTCCTTCACATCAGTATGGAATCTAGATGGCCAAACATTCGCCACTGGAAACCAAGACAAGACATGCAGAGTTGGGACATCAGGAATCTCTCCAAATCACATGCTGTATTGGGTGGATTTGTTTGAGTTCAATAGATTAGGACTGCATTTGTAATGTATATAGTGCATAAAGCATGTGAATCTGTGATGTAAAGAATGGATAAAACATGTGTGTTTGTGATATATATAAGAGTATATTCGGTCCTCCTTTTTCTTTTTCTTTTTTTAATTCATCATAGGAGACACTGGTTGCCAACCTGCGTCTCCTATGTGAAGTTATAGGAGACGTGGGTTAACAACACAGGTCTCCTATGTGAAGTCATAGGAGATGTGGGTTGCCAACTCGCGTCTCCTATGTGAGGGTTATTGGAGCCGCGGGTTGCTAACCTGCGTCTCCTATGTGAGGGGGTTATTGGAGACGCCGGCTATAAAAACGCGTCTCTAATGACCCCTCACATAGGAGACGTGGAAATACGCGTCTCCTATGACTTCACATCAGAGACGCAAATAAATCGCATCTCCTATGCGAGTTAACCCGCCTCTCCTATAACACTTTCTTACATAGTGCCTCCTTAGTCCCCACCCCACTGGTTCACCTCCGGCCGCTGCCCCCTCTGCGCACCCCCATCCGGCTACCCCTCACTGAAAGTGATCGGGTGCCCTAGCCTAAGAGGGAGGAGTGAATTAGGCAACTTAAACTCTTAATCTAATGCTCCAATCAGTTTGCACATAAATCTAATAAAAAATGTTAAAATAAGGCAACACATTCGCCAAGAGGGTCTAAAAATTTTCATGTTAATCTAAAAACGAGAAAGATTTGCACCGTTGGATTTTATAATATCCGATAGTCCAAAGTAACTCAAGAGTCCATATCAAATATAATTAATAAATAGCTAATTTTTTATTTTAAAAAATAAGAAAATTAGGACATGACCAAAGAGTCCATCTCGAAATAAGAAATAAGAAAATTATGAGAAAGATTGCTTCATTGTTTCAACTCGGGCACTCATCCAACTCAAACACGTGCAGGCATCCCAGGCCAAAACACATGGAACAAGGCGCCAAGGCAAGCACCTCTAGATTGCATCAGCCGCAGTCCATCTCATCAATAATCCTCAGCGGACATGAACCCATGAAGAATGTATCCTCACCATCCCTGTTCTGCACACGCAGCTGCAGATGCAGGGAGAATGAGTTGGGTATCGCCGAGTTGACCATCGCGAGCACTCCAGCGCAGCCTGGTGCACAGCAAGGCCCACTGTAGGCCTCATAGCGCAGGAACGCGCGGAGCATGATGAGGAGCGCAAATCCATCAGCATTGTCGAGGAGCCACCGTCGCAGGTGGCAAGAAAGTTGCATGGCACAAGACCAAGGAGCCGCTTAGCAGACATCTAAAAGGCGTCCATTCACACGAGCTACTCCCTCCATTTCAAATTATAGGTCATTTGACTTTTTTAACCCTAAGTTTGACCACCAGAAGCGAACAGGCACCCGGCCGCTTAGCAGGCATTCGTTCAGGAAAAGGTGTCCATTCACACAAACTAATTGCCATCCATTGTCCATTCACACAAACTAATTGCCATCCATTGCTTGACACCGCACAAGGAAAAACACATGCACGTGCATTAAACAAATGTTTGGTCATGGCCAACGGCATGTCTCTTACATTAATGCACCAGCTAATGTGCAGTGTTTTCATGAGCACAAATAGCACATACACATACATGAACTTTCAATTAATTAAGGAAGAGAAGAGGGAATTAAAACCCCATAATTCTAAATCAATAATATTTAGTAACCATCATACTAAATCTTTAATATTAGAATTAATCTATTATTTACATTGGCCATTTAAAGATTAAAATAATCTTACACAATATGGTAAAAGTGGGGTCAAGGAGTAGGCCGACGTCAACAGCGGTGCAGAAGTTGGCCGACAAAGTTGTACACAGTGCTGGAGCCCCGAAAGCCTTGATGAAATGCATATAGGGCCAGTGATTAGGTAAGTGTGTGAGTTTTTTCTCTTTTCTCGAAGTTAACGTGGAATGGTAGATGCAAATAATGGAGTAATATTTTAATGTTAAAAATCTACAATACAATCTCTCAATAGTAGTTTTCTAAAAATTGGATTTTTACTAATTTTAATATAGAAAATAAAAGACTATATATTGTTGGATTTTATTGACTAATTGTTTACAGTAACTTAAGGAGTCCATGTCTACAGATAAATAATAAAATAGCTAGATACTCTTACCTATCTACTTAGTATATAAATTTTAATATATATATATATATATATATATATATATATATATATATATATATATATATATATATATATATATATATATATATATATATATATATATTAAGCCACCATTTTTATGTTGCGCGATAAGAAATTATCACATTAAACAGTGGTAAACACAAGCATTTTAGACCCTGCTCGAACTTATTGGGTCTTCCCCTGCCCACACCATTGTAGAGCCAGGATTGTCAGGAAACTAGGTTTGAGAAAATTATGTTTCAACCAAAAAATAGTGGAAAGCTCGAGTTCAGTCCTAAAGTTGGCCATGGGATGGAACTAAGTGCGGAGTTTGGCCCGGATTTAGTCACGTACTTTTTGGGCTTGACTTGAAAAATGCTCAAATCTAATCGGTGGAAATGAGAGAAAATATATATTGTTGGTGAGGATAGATGCAAGTTACAACCGATTGACGTATGACAAGAATATATAAAAATAAAAAATAAGAAAAAATTAGATTTGTCATAGTTGTGTATGTATTGCTATGACTTGGATTCTGTATGGAAATTAAAATTCACGGTGAATAGGATAGAAGGAACTCTTTATTAGTATGAAAACAAAAGAAAAAAATATATAGGCACAAATCGATGTGATCTATCTATTATCACGATCTAACTATTACATAAGAATGAGTTTGCATCTATGAAACCCTCAACTTCTATGATGTCGTCACCCACATCGGTGGCCATCGCGGGAAGAGACACCATGGATGCAGCCATGGCATGCACATCATTCAGCAAAGTGTATCTCTTGACACCAAAATTAAAGACACAATGTTGCTACGGCTACAAGGCTGATGCATGCATCTGCCAATACAAGATTGAACGAAGAAGTCAAATATAGTTAGCCTAGCTAGATATAATAATTTGGTTGAGTGGGGCCAAACTACGTTCACAAGCTTTTATTCTGTACGGACCACACAAAACTACTAACACATGTGTATCTTCTAACCTTAAGAATAGCTATCACTGTAACTAAAACTCTCTAACAGGAATTCACATTATGAGACCAAAACTACAGTAGTTTCAGTAAACATAAAAGATATATTTCTAATTCTGAAAAAAGATATATTTCTGTATAATGTATTATTTTTTACTAAGAATTCATCTTCCACCACAAATATGATGCCAATAAATGTGACACCATGGTCCATGCCATTTGAACAAAAGAATAACAATGACATCGATAATATTTGGACAAGTTATTTTGAAGTAAAAAGAACTTAAATGTTAAAATAAAAAGAAGCTAGCTCCCGCGCTATTTACGCGGGCCACCTTGCTAGTTTAAAATAAAACAAGCTATCTAGATGTGCAACTATGGTTCGACTAGTGAGAAACCCTCATCTCAAAAGAATTTAGCAACATATAGCCAATCCTATCAAGATACTACTCTATGAAAGTAAAGGCACACAAGTTGCAATATAAAATGCGGAAACATAAATATGAGACGAGTGGAAGCAAACTCTCGACATAAAGATTTATCTCGTGGTTCGGTTAGCCACTAAGGCACACCTACATTCACATTGTTGAAGCACTCACGAAGAGTTTTGCTTTCCGGCAATCAAGTCTCTTCCGTGAACACAATCACGATCACCTTGATCCCACTTTCCACTAAGGAACTTGCCAAAGAAGGATGGGAGTGTTCACGTCCCCCGCACAAGGTTGTTGATGCCGCTCCACACCAAGTCGGAAGGTCGAAGACGTGCCGGCGAGCCACCAAGACTCCAAGGAGGCCGGCGCAATGAGATACAAGTGTGGTTCACTCTAGAACCATGCACAAGGCAGCAACACCTTGCTCTCTCACTCACTTAAGAGCTAACCTAGCACTAACACTCTCAATGATGTGCTAAGGACTAAATATTTGATCATTAAGCTCTTGGATGGCTTGGAGGTATTCTTGGGTGTGGGTGTGATGCCTTAGAACTTCAGCAAGCTTCAAATGGCAGGGGGTACCCATATATATAGCCCACCAACTCAGAGTAGCCGTTACTAGATGTTGCCATTTTTTGCGAAGGCATCGGTTAAACCAGGCACTTTGGACCAACTAGTAGCCGTTGGCTTGTCTGACAAAGCTGCAGCAATGCTTGTGACCATCGGTTAAACCGATGCTTGGGCGTTGGTTAAACCGGTGGTACTTGATCGTCACGTGTAGCCATTGCACTTGAACAATTTCAGCTGACGCCATTGCACCTACGCATTTCTCCTATCACCATCGGTACAACCGGTGCTAAAAGCTCGGCTTCTACGCACTTGACATCGTCTCTGGGCAATATTATGGTGATTGCACCGATGCCTATCTTTGATGATGCATCCGGCCCAGGTGGGGTTGGCCGATGCCCAACAAATTAAGGTTGCCCGGACCCCAACAATTCTTAGTGCACACTCTTTTAAGGCCCAATCTCCCTAAAAGACTAGTCTGATAGGGAAATGGTGGCTCTCTCTTTTAAGGTGGCTTCCTCTCAAGCTAAGCAATGTGGGATTATTCAGAGACTCACATGGTCGTCGCCCGACTACAATTGGGCCACTTGGCCCATTTTTCGTTGCATCTTTGCCAGCGGGTAATAGTGGAGGATGTCCTCACCATTAGAGCTGTCGGTTAAACCAATGTCTAAGGGCTATCTCGACTTGATCCCATCTGGCGCCACAAATTGCACCGATGCTAAGACGTTGGTGTAACCAGTGACCATTGGATGAACCGATACGTGGGCATCGGTTTAACTGGTGCAGCTGATTTCTATAGAACTCGTCCAATTTAACGTTTCTTTGAGTTCTTTCTTTGTGTTTTGCTTTGCTCGGGCTTTTGACTTCATCCCTGGAATCTAGAGATGTTCACTCAATAAAACCATTAGTCCCATTGATTGTGTTGTCAATCGATCACTAAAATTACTCAAAATGGCATATATGGGGACATGTTCGTTACACTCACCTCCTCGTCAGCTCACCTGCTACCGCCCCCTCCCTCTGCGCGTCCCCATCCCTGCCGCTTGCCTCCCCCTCTCTCCTCCCCTCCCCATCTCTAGCAGCGCAGGCCACAATGGCGCCTGGCAACAGCAGTATTTCCCCTCACCATCTCCCGCAATGTGGCGCCAGCACACGGTGGCCACTTCCTGCGTGGCCCATGTTAGAAATATAGGCATTTCCGGACATATTTTAATTTCAAAATTAAACATGTAATTAAACAATATTTCCATGACTATTGTGAGTGAAACAGAGCATGTGCAAGTGTTCAAAATTAACAAAAAAATAAACAAAATGAAACACTTGAGTTTCAGACTGTACCCCATGACGGGACCAGTGTCGGAGGCACCGGTTGCGTCGTTACCAGCTGGAATAGCATCCATGCTATTCGACTGACCTTGCTTGAAGTAGCCGAACTATGTCGATGCAGGACAATGTTCGTAGTGTAGTCCCACGAACAGCAACCAGGAAGTAGACGAAGTAGTTGTTCTGGTCATCGGGACGTAGTCGTTCAGGCCACCAGGAAGTAGAGGACGTAGTCGTTATGGAGCCTTGCGAGCAGTCGCGTCAAGACACTCCCCAAAAACTTGATTGCCTATCCCGTGCAGGACCTTCAGCGGGCAATGGTTTCAGAGGCCTGCTCTCGCTAGGACTGTGCGCGCAGTGCTAGTGATGGAGATTGCAGAAAGCAACAGAGGGAGAAGGGAGAGGTCTCCTAAGCAGGAGTACCTGAGGCAAGTGCTTGAGTGAGTGAGAATGAGAGGAGAGGGGGCTGGTTTATATAGCTGTGCGGCACCCTTAGATTCAATGAACATGGATGTTTTTAGGTGCAACAATGGCCATAAATTTGCACCATTAACCAGCCATCAATCCTCTATTTTAATCACCAATATTTACCTCCTCATGATTCCCTAGCATTAGTAGTGGGTTTTAATTCTTTTTTATTGAAATATTGAAATAAATTCCAACAATCCCCACAAAAAATTTCAAGCCACACTAGAAATGCTCTCAATCCCTCTTTTGATATACTAGTATTTGACAGAGACTGTTAAGTTGAACTTCTATCTAGAACTAAGGCTACACTTGCTCACAACTGTACAATGGACTATGCCTTAAATTGTTAGTCTTATGCGAACAAGTTTGACCAAAGTCCTACATTGGTACTAGACTGCATAAGCATCCCCGTGGTTTGGAGCTTATAAGTCATACTCCAGGCCTTTCATGAGTTTTTAGAGAATACCCACTTCTCATAGATTATGACTAGTAGTCAAGCTCATATATGTGTGTTTCTTTCAGATGTTCTGTAGGATAACATCTTTGTTTCAAGAAAATAACTCATTTGTTTTCTAGAAACCACATGAAACACATTAAGGTATAAACCATCCTGCCATACAGATTAGAAGAGAAATGCACCTTTCACATGGAACGAGCTTTTTACAAAGGTTCTCTTCTCTTAGTCAGACTATAGTTTGTTTCACCATCCTACTTCATGGGATCTCCGATCACATAGAACAGGTTACCACTACAGAATGACTCACGTGTGTCTCATGTCCAATTCAAAGGATGCATTGTCTATCACATTTCGTGATAGACCCTTTGTGAATTGATCTGCCAGGTTCTTCGCCGTTTGAACATAGTCCAAGGCAATAACTCCGGAGTTTTTCAATTTCCTGAGAGATTTCAACCGCCTTTTTACATGCCTAGAAGACTTCATATTGTCCTTAGAATTGTTCACCTTGACAATCACATATTGATTATTACAGTTCATTAGGATAGCCGATATCGAGTTTTCAACTATCGGCAAATCCATTAGGAGCTCATGAAGCCACTCAGCCTCAACAGTGGCGGTATCTAATGCTGTGAGTTCTGCTTCCATTGTTGACCTCGTTAAGATGGTCTGCTTGCAAGACTTCCAAGAAACAGCGCCACTTCCAAGTGTGAACACATATTCATTTGTGGCTTTTATCTCATCAGCATCAAAAATCCAGTTTGAATCACTATACCTGGCTTTTATCTCATCAGCATTAGAAATCCAGTTTGAATCACTGTACCCTTCTAGTACCCTAGGGTGCCCGGTGTAGTGAATTCCGTAGTCCATTGTACTTTTTAGATAGCGCATAACTCTTTCAAGAGCCTTCCAATGATCATCTCCTGGGTTTGAAATAAACTGGCTCAATTTGCTCACAGCAAATGAGATGTCAGGCCTTGTTGCACTAGCTAAATACATCAATGAACCAATAATCTGGGAATACCTTAGCTGATCTTTCATTATCTCTTTATTCTTCCTCAGAACCACACTGGCATCGTAAGATGTTGAGACAGATTTATAGTCACTATAACCAAAGCGACTTAAAACCTTCTCCACATAGTGAGACAGTGTAAGAGTCACCCCGCCATTACTTTCTTTTACCAGTTTTATATTAAGAATAACATCAGCTTCTCCCAGATCCTTCATCTCAAAACTCCAAGATAAAACATCTTTGACTTCTTTAATCACATTAAGGCTTGTCCCAAAGATTACTATGTCATCAACATACAAGCACAGAATCACTCCTTCAGCCCCACATAAACGATAGTACACACATGTATCAGCTTCGTTTACAACAAAGCCCGCAGATGTTAAATTTCTGTCGAACTTCTCATGCCACTGTTTAGGCACTTGGTTGAGGCCATATAAAGATTTCAGCGACTTACACACCATTCCTTCTTGACTTTTTGATACAAAACCATCTGGCTGATCCATATAGATCTCCTCCTCAACTCTCCATTAAGGAAAGTTGTCTTAACGTCCATCTGATGAACGAGAAGACCATGAGAGGCTGCCAAAAAAAGTAACACTCGAATCGTGGTCAATCGGGGCAACAAGTGAATAAGTATCAAAGAAACCTTCTCCTTCTTTCTGGGTATAACCCTTGGCCACAAGCCTAGCCTTGTACTTTTCAATAGTACCATCTGGCCTGAGCTTTTTTTTGAACACCCACTTGCATCCTATAAGTTTGCACCCATAAGGACGTTCAACAACTTCCCAGGTACCATTAGACATAATAGAATTCATCTCACTCCTCACTGCTTCCTTCCAATATTCAGCATCAGGAGATGAATATGCCTCTTCGATGGTTCTAGGTGTATCATCCACGAAGTATACAATGAAGTCATCACCAAAAGACTTTACAGTCCTTTGTCTCTTACTCTTTCTAAGAGTTTCATTGTTATCCTCCTCAGGATTTTCCACAAGTGTAGGTTCACTGTGTTCTATAGATTCAGTAAAGTTATCATTCTCGATAAACTCTTGCCTAGATGGACTTGTTTCATCTCTCATAGGAAAAATATTTCAAAAAATGTAGCATCTCTATACTCCATTATAGTACCAACATGCATGTCAGGTACTCCAGATTTCATAATTAAAAATCTATAACCAACACTGTGAATAGCATAACCTAGAAAGACACAATCCACAGTTTTAGGTCCAAGCTTACGTTTCTTGTTTATTGGCATATTGACCTTGGCCAAACAACCCCATGTACGTAAGTATGAAAGTGTTGGTCTTTTCTTCTCTCATTTCTCGAATGGTATCATCTCTTTATTATTTGTAGGAACACGATTTAGGACATGACATGCTGTCAATATAGCCTCACCCCACCATTCCTTGGAAAGTCCCGCAGTATCTAACATGGCGTTAACTAAATCAGTTAGAGTGCGATTCTTTCTTTCGGCAACTCCATTTGACTGAGGTGAATAGGGAGGCGTCCTCTCATGAATAATACCATGTTCTGCGCAGAATGAAGTGAAATTATTTGAGAAGTACTCACCACCACGATCCAACCTAACCCTTTTGATCTTTCTCTCAAGTTGGTTTTATGCTTCAGCTTTATAGATTTTAAAGTAGTGTAAAGTTTCATCTTTCGACTTCAACAAATAGATGTAATAATATCTAGTGCAATCATCGACTAAAGTCATGAAATATTTTTTTACCACCTTTTGTCAACACGCCATTCATTTCGCAAAAATCAGAATGAATTAATTCAAGAAGTGCCAAGTCTCTCGCCTCAGCAGCCTTGTGTGGCTTACGAGTTTGTTTTGATTCAACACATACATGGCAATTAGAATTTTTGACAAAGGTAAATTTTGGAATTAAACTCAAATTAGCTAGCCGCATCATACAACCAATACAACTAAAATTAACGTGACAAAGCCTCGAATGCCAAACATTTGATTCATCAACATTAATAACATTGTTCACAACTTTATTACAATCATCTGACAAAGACAAACGGAACAAGCCTCCGCTATCATAATCTTTTCCAATAAAAGTACCAAATTTAGACAAGACACATTTATTGGACTCAAAAACTAACTTATAACCATCTCTACACAGTAGAGAGCCCCTGACTAGATTCTTCTTAATGGTGGGGACATGTTGCACGTTCTTCAACTGCACGGTCTTTCCCGAAGTAAACTTCAGATTTACCGTACCAAGACCAAGAACATGCGCATGTGATCCGTTCCCCATCAACAAGGAGACAGTCCCTGGGACCTGGTAAGAAGAAAACAAAGAAGCATTAGCACACACATGAATATTAGCTCCAGTATCCACCCACCACTTAGGTGAACAAAATACAGAAAGAATTATAGGTAATAAATTACCGTAGCCCGATGTTCCTCCAGGCTCGGTAATGACCATGTTGGCAGATTTCTTGCCTTTGCGATTTGGACACTTTGCAGCAATGTGGTCCGGACTGTCACACACAAAGAAAGCTCCCTTCTTCTTCTTCTTCTTCTTGAACGTGGTTGTTTGTTTAGCCTTTGAATGGTTCTGCGGTGGCTTCTTCTTTTTCTTGTGGGGATTATTCTTTTGAACAAAGTTGGCGCTAGAAGTTCCAACTATTAGTTTCCCACGTGTATCTTTTACTCTCGTCTTCTCTTCAACATCAAGAGTCCCAATGAGTCAATCAATGGTTTAGTGAAGTAGCAAAATCTCCCCAAGAAGGTGGCAACTTAGAGATAATACCTCTGGCCACAAACTTATCGGGAAGTACACATGGAGCATCTTTGCTGCAATTTTTGAGATCTTTTGCCAGCGTATGTATCTCATGAGCTTGTTCTACCACAGAACGGTCTTCAACCATCCTGTAGTCTGGAAATTGCTCCATGATGTACAACTTGCTGCCGGCATAAAAAAACTCCATATTGAGCCTCAAGAGCATCCCACATTTGTTTGCCAGTCGTGAGACAGATATATGTGTCCACAAGGTTTTCAGCAAGCATGCTTATGAGACATCAGAAGTTTATTAACAGAGTCAGGTTTTTGGAAGAGGTTATCGGAAGTTTTGAAAGCACTCCTCCTCTAGAGTGTACTGACTAGGCTTCCCCTCTGTCACATACATCACGCGCATTACCGTAAACCACAATATAGCACGTTCACGCTAACGCTTGTAATTAGAACCAGTAAATAGTGGCGGTTTGATTGATGATGCAAAGCTAGCTACCGAAAGCTTATTAATAGAGTCATGTATTTGGATTGTTAGAAATATAGGCATTTCTAGACATATTTTAATTCCAAAATTAAACATGTAATTAAACAATATTTCCATGACTATTGTGAGTGAAACAGAGCATGTGCAAGTGTTCAAAATTAACACAAAAATAAATAGAATGAAACACTTCAGTTTCAGACTGTACCCCATGATGGGACTAGTGCCGGAGGCACCGGTTGCGTCGTTACTAGCTAGAACAGCATCCATGCTATTCGACTAGCCTTGCTTGAAGTACCCGAACTATGTCAATGCAGGACGATGTTCGCAGTGTAGTCCCACGAACGGCCACCAGGAAGTAGACGAAGTAGTTGTTCTGGTCGCCAGGATGTAGTCGTTCAGGCCACCAGGAAGTAGAGGACGGTATCGTTCAGGAGCCTTGTGAGCAGTCGCGTCAAGACGCTCCCCAAAAACCTGATTACCCCGCTATCCCGTGTAGGACTTTCAGCGGGCAATGGTTTCGGAGGCCTGCTCTCGCTAGGACTGTGCGAGTAGTGCTAGCGATGGAGATTGCAGAAAGCAGCAGAGGGAGAAGGGAGAGGTCTCCTAAGCTGGAGTACCTGACGCAAATGCTTGAGTGAGTGAGAATGAGAAGAGAGGGGGCTGGTTTATATAGTTGTGCGGCACCCTCAGATTCAATGAACATGGACGTTTTTAGGTGCAACAATGGTCACAAATTTGCACTATTAACCAGCCATCAATCTTCTATTTTAATCACTAATATTTACCTCCTCATGATTCCCTAGCATTAGTAGTGGGCTTTAATTCTTTTTCATTGAAATATTGAATTAAATTCCAACAGCCCATCGGGTTATGCCGCTCCAGACCTTGCGGCGGCCGGCCTGTTACCCTCTCCCGTTCCTTCAACGGCGTGGCGACGAGCGGATGGTGACAGCTCCAGGATTTGTTTTTTTAAAGGATAACTCTACCGGGTGAAGAAGTGATGGTAGAGGGTATAGCTATCACTGTCGAATTAAATCCAGCGATGAGCAAAATCGACGGTGATGATGTTTTACAACCAGCGGTGATAGGGGTGGATGGAGTAGTGTAAGGATGAGATAAAAGCCAAAGGGTCAAGAATAATGAACAGGAAGACCAAATATATGTTAAGAATGATTCATATATCTGTTGCTATCTAGGCTAACATTTTATTGTCGACACGGCTCTAATATCACTTGTCACACCCATGCTCCAAAGCCGCATTGCTCAGCCCTTCCGAGGGGCGGGCTCGCATACATAAAACACCCGTGTTTTACTCTTTCATCTTCGTTTTGTGTAAAAAGGGTCAACCTGAAGGTGTTATAGCTGGAGGACCAACGTTTATAAATTGGCTCCATCTTTGCTCAACTAGCAAGATGGTACTGAATATATATACACACGCAACACTCATATCCCGGGCCATTACTAGACCACATCCAAATTGGACCGGGTGTCGCATATATTCAATAGGGATGACCCTCCTATTTCCTTAAAAAGACAATCAAATCCAGACTTGTAACACCCTAGAAGAAAAACACAATAATGCTCTGGAGAATTACCACACTGCAGCACAAGAACATAACCAAGTACGCAGAAGCAACATAAATCGTTCAGATAGATTAACAGAATTCCACTGGAGTGAAATAAACATTTCACAAACTGAACCATGTGAGAGAATTTGAAACAGCATCAGAATCTTCACATCCAAATATTTTATTATAAAACATTGGTTCAAAAAAAATTGATAAGTGTGTGCACACGTGCTACTACTTCCATTCCAAGCATGCAACATCCAAGCTTAAGCACCTATGAGGGGAAAAACAAGTGTAAGGTTTATGAAAAAACCTCAGTAAGCAAACTGCTTTAACCAAGCTATTTAAATCACAATTTGATTAAACATTGAATTAATAATTCATATAAAAGAGCACCATACTGAGACAGTGTAACTTCAGGTAGAGATCTTCATAAAGATGCTTCAATGCATATGCAAATTGTGCAATGCATTATGAATGCTTCAATGCACATGCTTATTGTGTAATGCAATGAATGACTTTACTTCTATCCACAAATTCCAAGGAAAGAAGTGAGGGCTGCAACCACATTGCTATATCTCAACGTGTGTTGCTGTACCGGTACTTACCGCACCAATCCGGCTACGATTTCTTCATATGCATCTTAAATATGAGAGTGCAAAAGTATGATTGCAATGCACGAACTTCATATATATACCTCCAAAATTTATAACTCCAAGAGTAATGCCACAAGTGGATAAACATATAAATCCAGCAATAAAGCAAAATTAAGATCTTATCTGGCTAGTGTGAGCTTCTGAAATTTAATGGAGGCAATTCAAATAACAAAGTTAAAGCGAGTAGACCACATCGCTACGTTTACTTGCCTTCACCGAAGATCAAGAACGTGAGCAAACCACGGTCCGAAGAAGCACCACCTCTTCACAAACATACCTCAGCACCAAAACAAATACACTTCAAAATATAAACATCAAGTAAAGCAATCCTATGCCCAAACCCCACGTCCTCACATCAACACATGTTAATCTAGTGAAAACAATAGCACTGTTATTTCTTTTTTTCGGAGTCTTTAATTCTGATGGTGAAAAATTCTGATATTTTGCCACATGAAATATAACTTCATAGCCTACAACTTTGTAGTTATCAAAAAGTGTAGGAAAAATCATTAGCATTGGGTAAACTCGAGGTGAACATTAATCTGACAATCTGACAGATTCTGCAGAACAGTCCTACTAAAACAGTCATAACTGAAGCTCCAAAATTCTGATGAAAATGATCTTTACCAATATGGAAATCCTATGAAATTCTCTAGAACTCTTTTAACTACCAGGAAGTCCAAAAACGCGATTAATATTTCCAAAACTTCAGGTTAACAGACACTGCCCAGAATTACGAGACTGAAAAACAGTCAGATTCCCTCATCTTAAATCCGATTGAGGTGTTCTCTGCGGCCATGGAAAGATCTCTAACTCTTCTCCAACTCATATAGAAGTTTGATATTTTTTTGAGATAATTAGGAGCACAAAAAACTGCCATGAATAGAAACTGCGCAGATTGATGGTGTGCTGAGATTATTGACGAGGGCAAAACCTTAACCCTAGCCAATAGGTGACCAATACCGCTACTCCCAAGAGCTAAAAACTTCTAAAACTAGGGGGAAATATGTTCTACAGCAAGGGTATGTGAAAGGATCGATGGACCAAGAGGGGGGGGGGGGTGAATTGGGCCTTTTCAATTTCTAAAACACAATAAAGCAACTTTAACCTATGCAATGCTAGTAAGGCACCAATTCAGCAACCAGATAACTAAGCTACCTACACAAGCTATGAGAGATATAACGAGAAGTAAAGCCTAGCAAGGTAGAGCTAAGTTATGATCTCTAAGTCAAGCACATGAATAAATTGCATGAAAGAAAATGCTTGAATAAAGAGAGTGGACAAGAGACGACCGTATTTTTTCCCGTGGTATCGATGTGTTGGCACACACCCCTAATCCACGTTGTGACACTCACAAAGAGTTTTATCACCTCCCATGTCACCGAGACGTGGGTGCTCACTAAGAGTCTCCATTCACCATCCCGGCGTGGTGGAGATCAAGCCATGTACAATCTTCTTCTCCGGGCTCCCACAATCCTTGGCAAGCTCCGCGAGAAACACCTCGATCACCAAGATCGCCTAGGTGATGTCAATCACCAAGAGTAACAAGCTAGAGCCTTTACTTGAGCAAGAACCAATCACCAAGAACGGATGCACACAAGCTTCTCTCTACTCAAGTCCTTAGCCTTGCTTCTTGAATGATTGAATGATCAATTTAATGGAAGATGAAGCTCAAGGTGGCTCTTGACTATATTATGAGTGTATGGATGTTGCCTGGTGTCAAGAGTGGCAAAATGACCCATTGGAGGGGTATATATAGGCAGCTCACACGGACAGAGCCGTTGGAGAAAAAGCTGCCAGAAAAGTCCGTAGCGCCGGTTAATCCGACGTCCCTCCAAAAGTCATCGTCGGTTCAACCGATGAATGTAAACTGCGCCTTCTGAAAACTAGCTGTTACAACTTGGGCAGATTAACCGACGTATCATTGGTTTAACCGGTGAGTGTAGTTTTCCACTGATCAACTGAAAAACCAAGTCTCTGGACAACTGCACCGACGTTAACTCAAAACCATCGTCGGTTTAACCGGTGAGTACAACTTCTGAAATCCCTGGAAAAACCATCTCACTGGTCAATTGAACCAACGTCTCAATTTAGAAAGCGTCGGTTTAACCGGTGTATAGAACCTTGAAACACCCTGGAAAAGCCAACTCTGGACTAATGCACCGACGTTAAATTCAAACACGTCGGTTTAACCGGTGTATTGACTTGTGCAGACTCTGCTGTCTTCGTTTAACCGATGTATAGAAAAATGAAAGCGTCGGTTAAACCGGTGTTAAAGACTTTTTCTGATTTTGCCTTTTCTGATTTGAGTCTTGAATGAAATCCAAATATACTTTGAGATATGAGTTGAAAACCACTTATTTGAACTTCTAGGAACCTGAGTGATCATAGTGTGCATCCATTTTTGATTGACCATGTCCATGCTCAAGTTACTTGGCCTTAACCCCTCTTAATAGTGCGATCACTACAAAACTATAAAACCTATACTAACCTAAGTGTCCTTCTCAACCTTATGACACTTAGGACTAGAAAGATCCTTAGTCTTGACATATAATTGAGTTGAATACCGAGATCGCATTTTTGAATAATGAGATTGAGGGGCCTCTTTTGACATATGACCAAATGAGCGATAATGATCTATTAAGCTGCACAAACTCATTAGTCACAATAATGGTTGTCATTAATCACCGAAACATACCTTGAGGGCCTAGATGCTTACAATCTCCCCCTTTTTGGTGATTGATGACAACACAAACATAAATAACGAGAGAGCGAGAAAGATAAAACAGGATAAACACAAGCAAACTCGAAAAAGAACCAAAGAGCACAACGGCTCAAACGAAATCCATAGATATGTCTCAAACCACAGCATACTCAAGCGACAAATGTACATATCCATGAATTAACTCCAAATGTGATACAAAGCATCAAAGTCCTGATAACTATGAGCTCTCTCTATCTCTACCCTCCCCCTGACTCCAACGCCCCCTGACTCTCTCTCCGCCTTTGGCGTCAAAGCACCAAAAAGGCGAGCTGCTGATCCGGCTGTCGAGGTACGGCAAGGAAGCGGTCCGGATCGTCATCGTCGTCGTCGTCGGACGGAGAGCCCTCTGTGACGGACGGGAGCTGCTGGTCTGAACTGCCTGCTGGATCTGAACTGATTGGGGGTGTAGCTATCGTCGAGGCTCTCGTGCTGGCACTGCCTGGAAGAGGGTCCATAGAAATGGTAACCGGCTCAGCAGAAGATGTGTCAACATCTGAAGTAGTAAGTGCTGAAGCTGCCGGCTGTGTCGACTGCTGAAGTAAAGAACCCTCTCCTCCCCCCTGAAGGTAGTGTCTGTGGTACGACGGTGAGGGCGACTGACTGGACTGCCAAAGGAGACTCCTGGAAGAGTGACGTCGCTGGCAGTGGTGAGAAGAGTGGACGACCGGCAGACCCAAGTAGTGCGGACATCGAGAACGTGGTCTTCGGTGTCGCTGAGGTAGCTGGAGCTGCAGTAGGGGCTGGAGCTGGAGTGACTGCAAGCTGAGGTGCTCCAACACCCTGAAGACCTGGCTGTCCTGGCTGCTGTGGGACGAGTCCAGTGTGAGTGTACAACTGAGTAATCATCCCGAACATCGCCATCATGCCATGCTGTATCTACTGAAATGAGCGTCTGTCCTCTGTGATACTCGATCAATAAGGCCGACAAACCGCTCCTCCGCTGCAGCACGCTCTCGGGCGGCCTACCTCTGTATCGCTGCAAGCTGAGCCTCATGAGCTCTCCTGGCCTCCTCCGGAGCAATCTGATCCTCTCTCTGCTGAGTAACAAGCTGCTGAAGAAGAGAGGTGAGCTCGGACGGCTGAGTCACCTGGGACTCTGTGACAGTGGCAGGTGCTGGTGACTGTGGAGCTGGCTCTCTAGACCCTCCTGCCTCGTGGTCGTGACTAACTGGGGCTACTGCAGGAAAGTACTCGACGTCCTCGGAGGAGTCTGACTCAAGCTCAGACCAGTGTATCTCATCATCTCCTCCGGGAAGCTGGGCTTCGGCAGCTAGCAGTGCCTCATCCTCCTGTGCCACTCGGGCCTGTGCCTCAGGCGACAATTGTGCCATGGCAGCTCTCTCTGCCTGTCTGCCCCTCCTCCGGTCCTGGGGAGCTATCGGACGGTAAACTGGGAACCAGGGAGCCTCGTCCTGACGGTACGCTGCACTGACGGGTGACTCAGCTGGCACGATCATAGAACATATATAGCTTATCCAGAGAGCATACGGAAACTGCCTCACGACCCCCATCCCGTCAGTGATAAAATCCTCGATCTCAGCCAAAATGAAGTCAACTATATCAAATGGCTCGTGAGTGAGGATGTGAAGTAGTAGCAGCTGCTACAGGCCAGTGAACCCCTCTGGGTAGCCACTCCTCGGTAGCAAAGTCCTCCGGAGTGCCATGTGAACAGCGTATGCCTCTGGGGTCAGCAGGCTGGGGACTCTGGCGTACGAAGCTGGAAACGGCTGGTGGAAGCACTGAGAGATCGCCTCGTGAGAAGGTGCAATCCCGCCAATCATCGCTCTGCGCGGTGGATCTGCGTCTCCATAAACCATCTCGAGCAGGGAGACGTCGACCAAGTCAACTCCGAGAATCCCTGCTATAGTCACCCTGGACAGACCAAAGACCTGGCCTCCAAACACGAAGTGTACTGCTCTGCGCTCTGGAGCTATCCAAGCTGTGGCACAAAACACTCTGACCCAGTCCTCGATATATCTGTTCTGCTCTATCTGGAGTAACCTGGGCAGGCCTCTGAAGTGACCGAAGTGCTCTCTGATGTCTGCTCCCCCTGCAGCTGTCCTCAGTGACACCCAGTCAAGCACTCTGTGCGGGAAGATCCTGTGGCCCCGCCTCTGGTAGGTCTCGTAGAAACTGGCCTGAAGAAGCGTTCAGAACCTACGGTCGACCCTGCTGTCACGGGTCACGGGGAATCAGTCCTCCTCCCCAACACTCCACCTGAGCCTCTTGACCTTCGCCGCATTGGCCTTGGTAAAGTTCTGGAGCAGCACACCTGGCTCCAGGCGCACAACAGTGTCCCTACGGAACACTGCGCGCTCGGCCTCTAGGGCCTCGGCTCTACGAGCTGCTGCTGCTGCTGCAGACCTGCGAGGCTCCTGTGGCTGGTGACCTCCTCGCGTCCTCAGTCCAGTGCGACTCTCGGTCGCTGGAGAAGACTTTCCTGCTGGGGACGTCTGCCGAGTGCGGCCAGAACATCGTAGAGTCGGTGACTCCTGTGTGCCCTGCCCCTGCGACTGCTCAGACTGCTCTGCCTCTGAATCTGCATCTGACTCTGCAGCTGAAACTGACTGATCCGACTCTGCTGCTGCCTCTGTCGTGGCTTTGGTGGCCCTGGCACCTCTGACTCGGCCCATACCTCGGCCTCTGCCCCTGCCCCTGGCTGGCAGATCCCTGATCGCGAACGGGCGAGCACGGCCTGACGCCTGCTCCTCGGCGGCCTTGGCCACCATCTCGGCCCTCTCGGCCTCTCTCTCTGCACGAGTCCGCTTGCGGACGGGCTTCTCCACAACTACCTCCTTCCCCTTTCTCTTCTCGCGACCCATGTCGGTCAGGCAAAAATTCGAACACCTGTTGAGCGCGGAGCGGCTGCGGCTGCGGTGTGGATGGCGTGGAGGCGCGGCTGCGTGGGCGGCACAAAGTGCGGGAGCTGCGGCTCAGACGCGGCGGTGGCGCGGAGTAGCACGGCGGTGCCTGGCGGCGGAGGCGCGTGCGAGCAGCGCTTGGCGGTGAAGGCGCGTGCGGGTGGCACTTGGTGGCGGAGGCGCGTGCGGGGATGCGCGGCGGCGGGTGTGGTGCGCGGCGGCGGAGGCTCGGGCTGGTGGCGTGCAGGCGAGCAGCGGCGTGGAAATGGCGATGGCGGCGGCTCGAGTCGGGTGCGGGTGCGGAGCAGCGGCGGCGAGGAGAAGGAACTGAGAAAACAGAGGCCGCGGGCAAGGGATATATGACAGGTGGGCCCTGCGATTTTCTTTAACACCGGTCGATCCGACGCATAGGGTTTGAACGCCGGTTGATTGCGTCGGTTTAGTTGACCCGAGACTTCAGCAAAAATTCATCTGATCGCCGGTTGATCCGACGTAATGCATTTTGAACTCGCCGGTTAAACGCTGCTAACACTGGTTGATTGCTGGGACAGAACTTCATTACGTTCACCGGTTGATCCGATGTCCTGACTTTTGCATACGCCGGTTGAACGCCTGTAACTGACTGAGCTGAGACACAACTTAGTAACGCCGGTTAAACCGATGGGTATAGGTCCATTGAACATCGATTTAACCGGTGAACCTAAAAACCTTCACTCAGCTCACACTTCTATGCTAAGTCCAATAAACTTATAAAATTCAACTAAACTCAAGTTAATGGACTTGCATAGGCGACTTTACCCCTCAAAATAAATAGGATAGCACACTAGCTTAAATATTTTTTCTTTTTGAACACAAGGAAAAGCCGCAAAGCGAGACAAAGCGCCAAATAAAATGTATGAGCCATGTCATAGGAATATTGAAGATAGAGAGCTTCAAACTCATCATGACATGACTCACTAGGCAATAATGCACCTAACACTTTGCTCTTTTCACTTTTCATGAATTAAGATCTTGCATATGAAACAAGTCTCATTTTCATCAAGTGATCTCCTTTGTGACCCTTACGAATGCAATGATGGTGCAAGCTACAGCCATATGCGAAAGTAAAAGTAAACATGAAGTGCACATCTATATGACAAGAAATGCATAACAAGAATTTAAGATCTACTTGTCAAGTTTGAACCCACGGGAAGCTTCTTCATGATGAGCCTTTCTTCAAGTCTAGAGGAAAACAAGTGAACCACCACCTCTAGCTAAACCCTTGCTCATCACTATCTTACCATGGTTAGACAAGTGTCCTATATGTATGCATTTTTCTATATGACATGGCAACTTACATGACGTTTGCCGCATCTAGCACATTAAGCTCATTCCTTAGCCTTACAAAATTACTCTCGTCTAATGGTTTAGTGAAAATATCCGCCAATTGCTCCTCGGATTTCACACCTTGAAGAGATATGGCTCCTTTGGCTTCGTGATCACGCAAGAAGTGATGGCGAATATCAATGTGCTTTG
This sequence comes from Panicum virgatum, assembly GCF_016808335.1. Taxonomy (NCBI): domain Eukaryota; kingdom Viridiplantae; phylum Streptophyta; class Magnoliopsida; order Poales; family Poaceae; genus Panicum; species Panicum virgatum. The sequence goes on from NC_053138.1 coordinate 50,296,364, forward strand.
TGCGAGAGTGTTGAACCGGATTCTTGGCAATTTTTACGGCACTTTCATTGTCACAAAGGAGTGGTATCCTATCTAGTTTCACACCAAAGTCCAAAAGGGTTTGCTTCATATATAGGATTTGGGCACAACATGCACCGGCCGCTATATATTCCGCTTCCGCGGTGGACAAAGCCACGGAATTTTGCTTCTTACTCGACCAAGAAACTAGAGAACGCCCAAGCAAGTGGCAACCCCCGGAGGTACTCTTGCAATCCACACGGCTTCCGGCAAAATCCGAATCCGAGTATCCCAAGAGATCTAAGCTAGCGCCTTTGGGGTACCACAAGCCTATGCTAGGGGTGTGCTTGAGATACCGAAGGATCCTATTCACAGCCGAGAGGTGTGACTCCTTTGGATTTGCTTGAAAGCGGGCACACAAGCACACACTAAATATTATATCGGGCCTAGATGCGGTAAGGTAAAGCAAAGACCCTATCATTGAACGATAGAGGGATTGATCAACCGATTTACCGTCCACATCCAAGTCGAGATGCCCATTAGTTGGCATGGGTGTCTTGATTGGCTTGCACTCATCCATCTGGAACTTCTTCAAGATATATTTAGTATATTTTTCTTGATGGATGAATGTCCCTTCCTTCAATTGCTTGACTTGAAAACCAAGGAAGAAGGTCAATTCGCCAATCATGGACATCTCGAATTCCCTAGACATCATGGTAGCAAACTCATGGCTTAGTAAATCATTAGGTGAGCCAAAGATAATATCGTCAACATAAATTTGACAAATGAAAAGATCCCCGTTGACGTCTTTTGTCAACAATGTGGTGTCCACCCTCCCGATCTTGAAGCCTTGCATGATTAGGAAGTCACGAAGCCTCTCATACCAAGCCCTTGGAGCTTGTTTGAGCCCATAGAGTGCCTTGTGCAACCTATAAACATGATTAGGATTTCTCGGATCTTCAAACCCGGGAGGTTGCTCAACATAAACAAGTTCGTTAATCAAGCCATTTAAGAAAGCACTTTTCGCATCCATTTGATATAATTTGATATTATGATGAGAAGAGTAAGCAAGAAGAATATGGATAGCTTCAAGTCTTGCACCCGGAGCAAAAGTTTCACCAAAATCCAAACCTTCGACTTGAGAAAACCCTTTTGCCACAAGTCTAGCTTTGTTGCGTATCACCACCCCATGTTCATCTTGCTTGTTTCGAAAGACCCACTTGGTGCCGATGATGTTCTTGTCTTTCGGAGGAGCTTCGAGGACCCAAACTTCATTGCGGGTGAAGTTGTTCAATTCTTCTTGCATGGCCATCACCCAATCCGAGTCCTCAAGCGCTTCCTCTATGCTAGTGGGTTCAATACAAGAAACAAACGAGTAATATTCGCAAAATGAAGCATGCTTGGAGCGAGTTCTTACTCCCTTGGAAGGACTACCAATGATTTGACCAATTGGATGATCCTTGGAGATGCGACCATGCTTCACTAGTGGTGCTTGCGTGGATGCTTATTGGGGTGGATCATGGGTGACTTGTGCTTGTGGTGGAACATTTTGCTCTTCTTGTTCTTGGACTTGGGGTGTTGGCGTTGGCACATTTTCTTGAGGTTGTGGATCATCTTTTTCTTTATCTTCATCTACTTGGGGTGCCGTAGAGGTGCTTGGTGTAGACGAGGAAGGTCCTCCCCCTTGATCATTGCCTTCATGCACCTCTTCCGGCTTGATATCGCCAATGAACATCTTCTTCAAAGCTTCTTCAATTTCCTCATCACCTACATTGTCATAGCCAACAACCTCCTCTTGGGAGACATTAGATTCATCAAACTCCACATCACATGTTTCTTCAACTAACCCGGAGGTTTGATTGAATACTCTATATGCTTTGGAGTTTGATGCATAACCAAGAAAGAATCCTTCATCACATCTACTTTCAAACTTACCGAGCCTTTTTTTCTTATAGATGAAGCATTTGCAACCAAAGACTCGAAAGTAGGAGATGTTTGGCTTCTTCCCGGTGAGGAGTTCATATGGTGTCTTCTTGAGGAGTCGGTGGAGATACACCCGGTTGGACGCATGGCATGCTGTGTTGATTGCTTCCGCCCAAAATTTCTCGGACGTGCCATAGTCATCCAACATTGCTCTTGCTAGAGTGATCAATATCTTGTTCTTTCTCTCCACCACTCCATTTTGTTGAGGCGTGTAGGTGGCGGAGAACTCATGCTTGACACCCTCTTCATCGCACCATTCTTCAATTTTCATATTCCTAAACTCGGTGCCGTTGTCACTCCGGATCTTCACAATTGGGGAGTTGTACTCCCTTTGAGCTCTTCTTGCAAATGTCTTGAAGAGTTCCGGAGTTTCACCCTTATCGCCTAGAAACATAACCCAAGTGTAACGTGAAAAATCATCAACAATTACTAGGCAATAGAGGTTACCACCAATGCTCTTGTATGTAGTTGGACCAAAGAGATCCATGTGAAGTAGCTCGAGCGGCTTGGAGGTAGACAACATCGTCTTGCTGGGATGATGTGTTGCAACTTGCTTTTCGGCTTGACATGCACTACATAGCTTGTTTTTGTCAAAGGTGACATCCTTCAAGCCGGTGATCATCCCTCTCTTGTGGGCTTTCTTGAGGTTGCTCATGCCGATACGAGCAATTCTTCTATGCCAAAGCCACCCAAGAGAAGACTTGGTGAAGAGGCATGTCATGGAGGTTGTTTGCTTTGAAGAGAAATCCACCAAGTAAATGTTGCCATGCCTAAACCCCGTGAATACCATTGACTTGTCTTCAACAAATGTAACTACAACACCATTCTTGTCAAAGATACACGTTAGTCCAAGATCACACAATTGAGTAATAGAAATAAGATTAAAACTAAGAGATTCTACAAACAAGACATTTGAAATAGATAAATCTTTAGAGATTGCTATTCTACCCAAACCTAAAACTTTTCCCCTTGAGTTATCACCATAGGTGACATGTTCATGATCGCCGGGGTCTTCAAGAGAGGTGAACATGCTATCATTGTCGGTCATGTGTTGAGAGCAACCGCTATCAAGTACCCAATGTTTTCCACCGGCTTTGTAGTTCACCTACACACATGAGAATCATTGTTGAGTTTTTGGAACCCAAGCAAGCTTTGGGCCTTGCACATGTGTGACAAGACTTTTGGGAACCCAAAGTTGCTTGGGGAGCTTCTTCTTTGACTCCTTAGTGAGTTTGCCAATGAATTTGGCCTTCACCTTGCCCTTCACTTTACTCAAGAGAAAATGGTTATTTTGAAAAATTGATGAGTAATTCTTGGGTAAATTAGGAAGAGGACGTGATGGTAAAGTGCACTCCTTAGTGTGGTGCCCGGTGACTTGGCAATGTTGGCAATATGAACCAACTTCCTTGATGAAGCTAGTCTTGATCTCCGGAGAAGGAGTAGTAGCTATGTTTGGCTCCGGAAATGAACCAAGACCTCTCTTGCCATAGTCACGGGCATTGTTGAAGAGAATCTCCTTGTGGATGTATTCTCCTCTTGAGAGCTTCTCCACACTACTCTTGAGGCTTGCCACTTGATCCATCAATTCCTTTTCCCTAGAAGGTGCAAGCTTGGGCAAAGCATTAGTAGCATTTTCATTGATGAGTAGGTCATCACATGAAGTAGAAGCATTGACTTTTACCAAATTTTCATTGGTAGAGTTCTCAAGACTTGAGTCAATGGCTTCATAGGCAAATTCAAGTTCTTGATACTTGTGAGCCAACTCCCTATGCTCTTGTTTAAGATTTTTGTGGCTCTCTTCAACTTGCTTAGCAAATAGAAGTGACTCATTGTGCTTTTTGAGCAAGTCATTGTACTTGCCAAGTAAATCGGAGTGGGCAAGCTCTAACTTGGCATGAGTGCTCTCAAGAACCTTGACTTTGCCCTTTTCCCTCTTGATAACGGATGTATACTCATTAATGAGGTTAGCAAACTCATTAGGGTCAAGCTCATCATCACTATCATCTTCACTCTCACATACCTTGGAGTTACCTTTGGCCATGAGGCACATTGGAAGTGGAGGTAGCGATGGTTCTTCATTTGTGAAGGAGATGGTGACGATATCTTCTTCCTCATCGCTTGACTCTTCGCTTGATGAGACATCGGTCACCCATTCTTGTTTTTCTACCAAGAAGCTTCTCTTGGTGTTGCCCTTTTTCTTTGGGAAGAGCTTGGTCTTCTTGTCATGGCTCTTTTTCTTCCCAAGTTTCTTGTTTTTGTTCTTCCTTTCTTCTTCATCATCATCACTTGAATCATGGCGATGCTTGCTCTTGTTATCCTTGTCTCTTTTGTCCGGCTTGGGGCAATTTGGACGGATGTGACCTTTTTCTCCACAATTGTAGCAAATTTTGTTCTTGACATCCATTGGCCGGAACATTCTTCTTTTAGAGTCAAAGTTGAAACCCTTCTTATTGATCTTGTCATTCAAGCGTGTGAACTTTCTCATCATGAGAGCAAGTTCTCCATCATCTTCAACATCGGATGAGCTTTCATGATGATCATCTTCTTCATTGCTTGAGCTTGATTCTTGCTTGATCATCTTGAGCTTGCGGGATTTGTTTGCCTTGGTTTTTAGAGCAATTGATTTGCTTGAAGTTGGCTCTTCGGACCTACCAAGGATACCCATTTCATGAGCGCGAATTTCGCCCACAAGTTCTCCCACGTCCATTGTATCAAGATTCTCCTTTTGAAGCATAGCATTGATGATGTTGTACATGGGCTTCGGGAGGAGTATGAGAATCTTGCGATTGATGGAGCCACTGTCAATTTTGGATATTTCAAGTGCATTAATGTCCTTGACAATGACATTCAAGCGAGAATACATATCATTGGAATTTTCATGAGCTAGCATTTTAAAGGAATGATACTTAGCTCTAAACAAGTGATATTTTTGCTCACGAACTTTAGTGGAGCCTTCATGAATTTCAATGAGCTCCCTCCAAATATCACTTGCTAAGTCCATGCCATTAACTCTAGCAAAGACTTTCTCACTAATGGCTTCGAAAATTGCATTTCTAGCCTTGGCATTCCATTTTAATTGTTCCGAGGTGGGAGTTCCGGTGAACCCGGTCTTTGTTGCCAACCACACTTCGGGGGCAATCGCATCAAGGTATGCGGCCATGCGAACTTTCCAATAAGCAAAGTTCTTGCCCTCGAAGTGAGGAGGCGAACCACCCATCTTGGCCATAGCTCTAGGCGGTGAAGCCTAATGATCCAAATGAGCAACGAGGCTCTGATACCAATTGAAAGGATCGATGAACCAAGAGGGGGGTGAATTGGGCCTTTTTCAATTTCTAAAACACATTAAAGCAACCTTAACCTATGCAATGCTAGTAAGGCACCAATTCACCAACCGGATAAGTAAGCTACCTACACAAGCTATGAGAGATATAACGAGAAGTAAAGCCTAGCAAGGTAGAGCTAAGTTATGATCTCTAAGTCAAGCACATGAATAAATTGCATGAAAGAAAATGCTTGAATAAAGAGAGTGGACAAGAGACGGCCGGATTTTTTTCTCGTGGTATCGATGTGTTGGCACACACCCCTAATCCACGTTGTGACACTCACAAAGAGTTTTGTCACCTCCCATGTCACCGAGACGTGGGTGCTCACTAAGAGTCTCCGTTCACCATCCCGGCGTGGTGGAGATCAAGCCACGTACAATCTTCTTCTCCGGGCTCCCACAATCCTTGGCAAGCTCCGCGAGAAACACCTCGATCACCAAGATCGCCTAGGTGATGCCAATCACAAAGAGTAACAAGCTAGGGCCTTCACTTGAGTAAGAACCGATCACCAAGAACGGATGCACACAAGCTTCTCTCTACTCAAGTCCTTAGCCTTGCTTCTTGAATGATTGAATGATCAATTTAATGGAAGATGAAGCTCAAGGTGGCTCTTGACTATATTATGAGTGTATGGATGTTGCCTGGTGTCAAGAGTGGCAAAATGACCCATTGGAGGGGTATATATAGGCAGCTCACACGGATAGAGCCATTGGAGAAAAAGCTGCCAGAAAAGTCCGTAGCGCCTGTTAATCCGACGTCCCTCCAAAAGTCATCATCGGTTCAACCGATGAATGTAAACTGCCCCTTCTGAAAACTAGCCGTTACAACTTGGGCAGATTAACCGATGTATCCTCGGTTTAACCGGTGAGTGTAGTTGTCCACTGATCAAATGAAAAACCAAGTCTCTGGACAACTGCACCGACGTTAACTCAAAACCATCGTCGGTTTAACCGGTGAGTACAACTTCTGAAATCCCTGGAAAAACCATCTCACTGGTCAATTGCACCGACGTCTCAATTTAAACAGCGTCGGTTTAACCGGTGTATAGAACCTTGAAACACCCTGGAAAAGCCAACTCTGAACTAATGCACCGACGTTAAATTCAAACATATCGGTTTAACCGGTGTATTGACTTGTCCAGACTCTGCTGTCTTCGTTTAACCGACGTATAGAAAAATGAAAGCGTCGGTTAAACCGGTGTTAAAGACTTTTTCTGATTTTGCCTTTTCTGATTTGAGTCTTGAATGAAATCCAAATATACTTTGAGATATGAGTTGAAAACCACTTATTTGAACTTCTAGGAACCTGAGTGACCATAGTGTGCATCCATTTTTGATTGACCATGTCCATGCTCATGTTACTTGGCCTTAACCCCTCTTAATAGTGCCAAAAGGCGAACCTGACTCTCTGTATCATCGTTATAGTTCCTGGATCAGTAGCTATCACATACAGAACCCATTTCAATCGAATATCACAGACATAACTCATGTTACAACATCACAAGGGTTTATTTATTACATAATCCAAAGGATTGTAATACGAATCTCGGAGTACAAGCCCCTTGGGCTAAAAGAAAACAAACAGAAAGCGAAAACGATATCTAGTCTTCTAGGCAGACTACATCTTCACGAATCCTCTCCACAGGCAGCTCGGTGAGTAGCTTGGGCCTTCCTTCTCGTCGTCTTTCGTTATCGTCTTGTCGACTCCTTCACTCGGATCCTGCATCTATCAGGCTATCGCCAAGGACGGGATAGGTTCACGTCACCATCCATATGCAAGCTTTATTTTGGTGCGGGTACTCCCTCTCCCCGCACCTCAGCTGCTATCCGAGTAGGAAAAGTGGTACTAGAGGGAGGTAGAAAAGTATGTGTGGGTCTAACTACATTTGTGGGGCCAGATCCAGAGTTGTACATAACCGACTACGGGGCTATACGTATAGTTTTCACCCTGCAGGGGTTGTATACCTGTACCCACTAGCCATGAATCTGGCCAGGAGCGACCCGACCTTCTCCGAGGCACCAGTCAACGAAACTAATGGCTACGGCACCATTCTACTCCCGGTCTGGGGCGCGTCCTCCCGCAGAAGGTCGCCCGGGGCTGTGAAGCTATCTAGAATGGAATCTCTATGGATCCTGCGATCGGGGGCGATAGGGTCCTGCCCTCTTCTCCTAACACTGAAATGCTATCCTCCTGCTGTAATGGTGCCGCGCATAGCTAGCTCGGGCTGGGTCCCCCCTCATAAAGGATAAGTGGTATGCACGTTTGACATAGTTCCGTCACTAGGGCCACAAAGTCAAGTCCTTCATCCAGTCGAGGTGAGCGTGTTCGTCCAAGATAGCATTCCGTCAACACGGTTTGCAATCGATACCCATCACAAGTATCGGCTTCTTAACTACTCCTCTACTAAAGTTCCCACCGGAACAGTCTGGCACCCACCACAGATGCTCGTCACCCATCACAGGTGCTCACAGGATTGTGCCCAACACACAATCCCCGGCTCTCGATCCGAAGATCAGAGAAAAGGATCCGCTCGCCCCCGCTGTAACCTAATCACCAACTCCCATATATGTGGAGGCAACTTTCAGCAAGCAAGGACTATCACATCATATATTCCCATACCCCAAAACTCACTCATAGTAGCAATAGCATACAACCAATCATTTCAAAGTATGTGAAACAAGGAATACGGTAAATAAATGGCCATGCAAGCTCATCTCATCACACTCAATTTGGAAGCGTAGCATAACTAGTAAGCAATGCCTAATAGGTATTCAATCGCGAATGGGCGTGAACCTGATAGGTCTTCGTGGTCTTCCACGGTCTCTGACATCTTCTGGTTGTCTGGTACGTCCCTCTGGGTCCTCCAGGTGTCAGGGTAGTCCTTCTGGATCTTCTGGTCGTCCGGGACGTTGGTCAACTCCTCCTCGTCAGGACCTAATCGAAATTACATATAATACAGGGGCCAAAGTGCAAAAATACACAAAACAGGCTCAAAAGAGATCCAACTCACAACAAAACCTATTCTAACGCGTAGAACATGATTTTAGAAGAATTATGAAACTGGTTTCATATTTTTTGGAGCTCCGGTTGATTTACTATGATTTTTCTGAGATTAAAGTATTTTCTAGAATTAATAAATGATTATCAGAAAAGGAAAAACACAAAGGTGACATGTGGCAGCACCAAAGCGCGCCATGTGGCATGATGACATCAGCATGATGTCATCATGACGTCACCAGGCGGGTCAGCAGTGGCTCTGTTGACGTCAGCGTTGACCAAGTCAACATTGACTGTTGACTGGTCAACCAGGTCAGTGGGGTCCGCAAGTTAGTGGGTCCCACTGGTCAGCATCACACCAGAGACTTACAGGTGGGGCCCGCGTGTCAGGTTAAACCAGAAAAGAAAAAGAAAAGGGCTGTTGGTTCACTGGGCTCTAAACATAGTTGGGCCGGCTCGGTGGCCTAACTTGGCTCGGCTCACACTGGCAGGTCGGCTCCGGTGACGGCTCGCAGGCCGGCTCGGGCTGTGGCTTGGACGAAAAGGGTCGGCTCGGCTTCTTGGACTATTGGGCCTAAAGAGGCCCGACTTCTTTTTTCCTTCTCCTGTTCCTCCCTTGGCTCCCTTCTCCCCCTTCCTTCGCGCAGATCACAGCAGGCACGATGACGGCGTCCTCCCTTCGGCGGGGACGGTGGCTTGAGACAGCTCACGGGGCTTCTCCTCCCTAGGCGGCAGCGGGCTCCCTGGCGGCGCGTCTGGCTTCTGGGCGGAGTCCGGGCCCCTACCCCTCCTCGACAGCTCCGGCGGTGGCGGCCACGGTCGGCGCGGTGGCAGGGCTACGGGCGGCTCGAGGACGAGGGCAGAGGCAAGGGTTTGGCCCGAGTGTGTGATCGTGCGGTGGCGGAGGGCTGGCGCGCTGGACGGGCATGGACAAGGGCTTGGCTCGGTCCTGGCAGCGTGGCGGCACTCGAAGCGGCGACGCAGAGCGCCGGAGACAGGGCTCGATCGGGGGCAGCGGCAATGGCGGCCGGGTCAAGGCGAGGTGAGGACAGGGCTCAGGGGTGCGCACGCACGACATCGCGAGCGCGGCGCGGTGCTGGCTTAGTCTGGAGGAGCCAGGACGAGTCTGTGCAGGCCGTGGCGTGGCATGTGTTCGTGTTCGTGACATCGCGGCGTGGCCGTGGCCACGGCGCGATGGCGGCGGCGACAAGGCCAAGGAAAGGCATGGCCCTTCGGCCTGTGTGGGTGTGCGCGCTGACCTGCGCGTGGCATGGCCACGGTGTGGTCGCGGCGGCGTTCGGCCCGTGCGCGTGCGAAACCGGACAGGCTGAGGCGTTCTCGGGTCGGCGGGGTGCACGTGCGTGGCCTGGGCCAAGGCGTGTACTTTGGCCCGGCGGCGAGCAGTGCGAGCATGTGTGCGGGGGTGCGTCCAGGCGTCGTGAGGGACATAGGCCGTGCTCGTGTGTGCACGGGCACGTGTGCGTGCGAGGGTCGTGGCTAACAGGCGGCGAAGCTCACCCAGGTAGTAGCACAAGGGGCTGAGAAGGGTGATGACCTACCGGTGGGCTCGAGGGCGGCAAAGGTGACACTGTGGTAAGGCGAAGCAGAGTCGAGGCGAGGCCGTGCAGGGAGAACCGCAACGGCGATGTGGTCGAATAGGCGCAGGCTTGGCATCGGCGTCGGTGTTCTCCGGTGGTGGCGCTCCGGCTGCTCCTCCTCTCCCTTGGCTCCTCTTGGCGCAGCGGCGTCGAGCTTCGGCCGGCGTCCTCCTCCTTCCTTCCTCTCCTCTCCCTTCTTCCTCTCCTTCTTCTCCCATCTCACTCCTTCTTCCTCTGCTCTGGCGGTTGTGGCAGCGGATTGGGAAAAGCAAGGCTAGGGTTCGTGAAGGGCGATGGCCGCGGGTTTTATAGGTGTGTGGCTAGGGTTTGAGTCCGGTGAGAGGATTGCCAGCGGCGGCTTGGGGCGCACGCAGGGGTACGTGGCGTGCATCGCGCGGCTGCGCGGCGCAGTGCGCTAGGATTGGGTGCTGGGTGGTCAAAAGCGAGCTGCAAAAGGAGAGCGCGGCAGCCTCCGCCGCTTGTCGCGGAGCGGTGTGGGCGCTGGTGACGTGAGCGGAGCAGGCGGCGTCGGCGATAAAGGCGGAGGCGGAGTGGGGAAGGAAGAAAAATAGGGGAAGGGGAAAGCTGCGCGTGGGGCCGGGCGGTCAGCGGCAGCGGCGGCTCCGGGTGGCTGGCAGATGGGGTCCACCTATCAGCGGCGGCGGAAGGGAAGAGGCGCGTGCTGGCTAGCTTGTCCGTGGAGGGGTGCGCGTGGTAACGGGCCAGCGGATGGGCCGGCTCGCGCGTGAGGGTGCTGGCAGGCCGTGGCGAGGCGGTGATGGGGCCGTGCGCATGTGGGCCGCGCGCTGGCGAGCTGGGCCACGGGGTGTGTGTGTGGAGCAGGCCGGCAGAGCTGGGCTGTTGATGGGTCAGGCCGAAAAAGAAAAGGGGACTAGTTGGGCTGGTTTGGGCCGGTTTGCAGAGCTGATGCTAGGTTTTTGTTGGGTTTAGGTGGGTTTCGGGATCAGGCCGGGTTACGGCCTGAACTTGGGTTGGCGTCGAGCTTGGGTTTGGGTTGGTCCGGGCTCGAGCTTGGTGATGGGTCACAACAGGTTAGGTTAGCGGGTCAGGGTTAGAGTTTGGATTTAATTTGAATGGCTCAATTCAAATTAAATCCCACTCGAGTGTTAGCAGATGAAATTAAATTGAGGGGCACACCCCAATTTAATTTGCACACATTTCACACAATAAAATAATCCAATTCGAATCAAATTAAACAAGGTAAAGCCAAATAAATCCAATAACTCCAAATATTCTCACACTAGCAATTCTTTATCCTTAATTAAGAACAAAGTTTTAATTTACTAGGAATTTTGGAAGGCGGAAATCCTACTTAAGTTGATATTTACAGCATTGCCACGAATTTTTTTTGAAATCCACATTTTTTGACTTTATAACATTCCAGAAAAATCCGGGATGTTACAGGTACTGTAGAGTGGGCTCCACTACTAGAAAACGGGCCATCGGTCCAGGCCAAAGGTACCAAAGGCCAAAGGTGCATAGGCACCGGTTTGAACCACCACCCGGTACCAAATGAAGGTGGCGCTATAGGCACCGATTGATGGTAATAACCGGTTCCTATGGTGATGAAACGTGGCTGCTGCCAGGAGATCGGGCCTAAGGCACCGGTTGGTGCCTTGACCCGGTACTATTGAACAAAATTTAGCACCGGGTCATTAAAACCAACCGGTGCCTTTGGCCCGAGCCTATAAATACCCCAGTCCCTCTCCCCCTCAAGCTGCCGTGAACTCACTGTTCATGACAGCTGAGTGAGGTGAGGGGAGGCGAATTTTTGCTTTTGTTTTCTGAAAAAAAGGTTAGTTATTTTTCTTTATAACTTAGCAATTAATTTTTAGAAACAGTTATTACTTGATTTAGTTTATACATGTGATAATTATTTTTATTTGTAGCATCTTATTGTAGTTATATGTGTTATCAATTTATTTGATACTTGAATACTATCAAATTATTGTATTTATATGTTTTATCAATTTATTTGATAAGTGAATAGTATATGTTTATTATAGTTATATGCATTATCAATTATATAAATATATTGTTATAAATTGGTAGTATGATTGAACTATTTGTACAGTACAATAATGTATATAAATGTATTGTGGACCCAGATGAGTCGGCAATGGATGTACATGGCCGACCGGCGTTCAAAGGAGTTCATGGATGGCGTGCATGAATTCATAGAAGCGGTCGAGAAACACAAGTATGTCGGTTTCGTTCGTTATCCATGCAAATTCTATAAGAATGAGAAGGATTACTCATCATCAAGAACCATCCATAGTCACTTGTTCAACAGTGGTTTCATGCCGAACTACTATGTTTGGACCAAGCATGGCGAAAGAGGAATTGTGCTGGATAATAATGTAGAAGAAGAGGACAGGATTCCTGACTTTGCAGCCAATTATAATTCCTTTTTCAGTGACACTGCAATGGGTGATATTGAAGAAGATACTGAAGGATACGTTGTAGAAGATGATCTTGGTCAGATGCTGCGCAAAGCTGAGGAAGGTTACGAAATAGAAAAGGAATCGAGAGATCTGAAGCGTATGTTGGAGGACTACAGAACATTGTTGTACCCTGATTGCAAACAAGACCAAAAGAAGTTGGGTACCACATTGGAATTATTGCAATGGAAGGCATCAAATGGTTTGTCTTACAAGGGATTCGAGGAGTTGCTGAAACTTATAAAAAACTTACTCCCTGAGGGTAACACCTTGCCGGAGACAACATACGAGGCAAAAAAAGTTGTTTGTCCTTTAGGATTAGAGGCACAGAAGATACATGCTTGTCCTAATGACTGCATCCTATATCGAGGTGAGTATGAAAATTTGGATTCATGCCCTGTATGCAACGCATGCCGGTATAAGATCCCTCGAGATAATCCAAGCGACGTTGAGGGGATGCGTGTCAAGAAGAGGGTGCCTGCCAAGGTGATGTGGTATTTTCCTCTAATACCACGTCTAAAACGTTTGTTCATGAACAAAATGAATGCTAAATTGATGCGATGGCACAAAGAAGAGCGTAAGCAAGACAATATGTTGGACATCCCGCTGATGGGTCGCAGTGGAGAAAAGTGGACAGAACATTCCCAACATTTGCAAATTATGCGAGGAATATAAGATTCAGCTTAAGTACGGATGGCATGAATCCTTTCGGTGAGAAGATCAGTGGCCATAGTACCTGGCCTGTGACACTCTATATATACAACCTTCCTCCCTGGTTGTGTATGAAGCGGAAATTCATTATGATGCCGATGCTTGTCCCCAGCCCGAAGCAACCCGGTAACGATATAGATGTGTATCTGAAACCACTGATTGAGGATCTTCTATTGTTGTGGAAAGAGGAGGGTGTTCGTATGTGGGATGCGCACGTAGAGGATCATTTTAACCTTCGTGCATTGCTTTTCGTAACCACCAATGATTGACCAGCACTAAGTAACCTCTCTGGACAATCCAATAAGGGTTATAGGGGCATGCACCCATTGTTTAGAAGAAACCGACAGCATGTACCTCAAGCACTGTAGGAAGATCATGTATATGTGTCATCGTCGATTTCTTCCGATCAAGCACCCATTAACGAGGAGGCATGCTCACTACGATGGAAAGGCAGATCATCGTACCAAGCCTAGGCACCGTTGTGGGAAAATGGTGTTTGAAATGGTCAAAGATATAAAAGTAGTATTCAGAAAAGGACCCAGCAGCAAATCAGTGCAGAGTGATGACGGACGTGCACCTATGTGGAAGAAGAAGAGTATTTTTTGGGAGTTACCTTATTGGGAAGTTTTAGACGTCCGCAACGCAATTGATGTGATGCACCTAACAAAAAATCTTTGTGTGAACCTACTAGGTTTCCTTGGTGTCTACGGTAAGGCAAATGATACATTGGAAGCGCGGCAAGATCTTCAACGTATTAAACAACGGGCCGCCCTACGTCCAGAAAAGGGATAAAGGACGTCATTATCTAGGTCCTGCGTGCTACACTCTTAGTAAGGAAGAGAAGCAAAGTATGTTCGACTGTTTGAACAGTATCAAGGTCCCATCAGGCTACTCTTCGAATATAAAGAGGCTACTGAACTTGAAAGAGAAGAAATTCGCACACGTAAAGTCTCATGACTGTCACGTGTTGATGACGCAATTGATTCCAGTTGCACTTAGAGGTATTCTACCAGCTAATGTTCGAGCAACAATCATAAAGCTATGCGCCTTTCTCAACACAATTTCTCAGAAGGCAATCGATCCATCGAGTTTAAGCAGGCTACAAGAGGATGTTGTCCAAAGTTTAGTCAGTCTTGAAATGATATTTCCTCCATCATTCTTCAGTATTATGACGCATCTTCTAGTTCACCTGGTCAAAGAGATTGGTATTCTCGGTCCTGTTTTCCTACATAATATGTTCCCTTTTGAACGATACTTTGCAGTCCTAAAGAAATACATTCGTAATCGGGCTCGTTCAGAAGGAAGCATTGCGAAGGGTTATGTCACAGAGGTGGTCATTGAGTTTTGTGTTGACTATGTGGAAGAACTCTGCCCAATTGGGATTCCAGTATCACGTCATGAGGGGCGGCTGATTGGAAAGGGCACACTTGGAAGAAAATCAGTAAATGCCACAGATCATGCCACGTTGACCAAAGCACATCTCACAGTTCTGCAACAATCAGCCTTGGTGGCTCCATACATGGAGGAGAACATGCAAATTGTGCGAAGCATATACCCTTTGAAGTCTGAGACATGGATTACAAAACATTATAACGATACATTCGCCACCTGGTTGCAGAAGGAAGTCATGGCTAACAATCAAATTCATGAGCAGCTAGCTTGGCTGGCCAGAGGTCCGGCAAATTCAATCTTGATGTACCAAGGATATGAAATTAATGGTTACACATTTTATACAAGAGCCCAAGATAACAAGAGCACCAATCAAAATAGTGGTGTCCGTATAGACGCCACCGACTCTAGTGGCCAAACGAACTCATATTTTGGTTACATTGAAGAGATCTGGGAACTCGACTATGGGCCGTTGAAAATACCTCTATTTCGTTGTCAATGGGTTAAACTCATAGGAAAAGGTGTCGATATCGATGAGTACGGAATCACAACGGTAGACCTCAAAGAGCTTGGCTATCGAGACGAACCATTCGTCCTAGCTAAAGATGTCACTCAAGTTTTCTATGTGCAGGACATGTCTAGCAAACCGAGAAAGGACAAGTCCACGAATAAATCAAGATTTGTAGGTACCGGAGATGAGCCAAAGCGCCATATTGTTCTGGGAGGAAAAAGGAAAATTGTGGGAGTCGACGATGTCACAGATGAAGAAGAGTACAATAAGGTTGAAGATATGACTCTGTTCGCAGTGGAGGTTGACACAAGTATTTTTTTAGCCGAAGAGGAGGCTCCGTACGCACGTCATGATCATAATGAAGGGACGATTGTAAAGCGAACCATCGTTAATATTCCCTTAGTTGAATGATTATGTCTTGTAATATTTTCTGTGAACATTATTAGATTTCTTATGCAATGAATTGATTTATTGGACAATTAAATGATTTATTATGCAATTATTTGATTTATTATGCAATTAAAATGATTAGTTATGCACCTAAATGATTTATCATGTAGTAATTAGAATTATTGTGCATTTAAATGATTTATTATGCAATTATTTGATTTATTAGGCAATCAAAATTAGTTATGCACCTAAATGATTTATCATGTAGTAATTAGAATTATTATGCATTTAAATGATTTATTATGCAATTATTTGATTTATTATGCAATTAAAATAATTAGTTATGCTCCTAAATGATTTATTATGTGGTAATTAGAATTATTGTGCATTTAAATGATTTATTATGCAATTATTTGATTTATTATGCAATTAAAATAATTAGTTATGCATCTAAATGGTTTATCATGTAGTAATTAGAATTATTGTGCATTTAAATAATTTATTACGCAATTATTTGATTTATTATGCAATTAAAATAATTAGTTATGCACCTAAATGATTTATTATGTAGTAATTAAAAGAAAGCCTTAGGTACCGGTTAGAATTATCAACCGATACCTAAGGCGGCAATTCGAAAAAAAAGGGGTGGGCGCGGGGTCGAACCGTGGCCGCGGTTCACAAATTACACAGAGTTACCATTGAGCTATCGAGGGATTTCAGAAGTTATCCTGTCAAAAATCTACAAAAGTAAATTTCAAAGACCCTAAGGCACCGGTTTTCGTTCCCCACCCGGTGCCAAAAGGGGAATTCAGTTCCCGCCCGTTGGGCACCTAAGGCACCGGGTGGGAGGTCACCCGGTACTTAAGACTTTCCTTAGGCACCGGTTAGATACCCAACCGGTACCTAAGGCTGCCTTAGGTACTGGGTGACTTTATCACCCAGTGCCAAAGGCTTCCACCATATAAGCACCGGCCCTGTCCATCTTCCTCCACTCGCTGCCGCCCTCCGCCGCCTCGACCTCCGCCGCCTCGACCTCCGCCGCCGCTGCGCCGCCGCCCCACGTCGACGCTCCTCGCTCTGCAGCTCTACGCCACTGAGCACCGCTCCCATGCGCCGCCGCCGTCGATCCGCCGCCCCGCCGTGCCTCTTCGCCGCCCGTTCGTCACCGGAGCTTGGTGAGGTGGTGAGGAAGCCCGGCCCATACCACATTTCCCATCTCTCTCTGTCGCTCTATCTCGCCGGGGATTCCTCACCGAAGCCGCGGCTCCCCCCCTCGCCGCCGAGCGGCCACCTCCGGCAACCGCCGTACCTCCTGGACCCCCTAGCCGCGTTCCCCGTCGCCCCCTCTACCTCCCGGCCTAACCCCGCCACGAACTGAGCCCCGGAGCACCGTTTTCGGTGTACTCCGGCGGTCCGCCGCCGCATCTGCTCGCCGCCAGCGCAAAGTGCCGCTTGCCCGAGCCGCCGGCTCCGCCTAGCGCCAAGCCGCGCCGTCGCCCGAGCAGAGCCGAGCCGCAGCTGAGCCAGCTACCGCGTCTCAAGCCGCCCCCACCCTGTTTCAGCCATTGGATCGAGATCCAACAGATCGGATCTGTTAGATCCGAGCCGAACTAGAGCCGCCCCGGCGCTTTTGCTAAAGAGACCCTGAGTTTCTTCAAAATTAACCCGCAGTCCTTCCTAGTTCAAAAGAAATTCCAGAGAGGCCCTTTATAGATTTTTCTTGCAAATAAGTCCCTAGAATCTTGTTTTAGCCATATCTTTTACATTTTGACTCCGATTTAAGCGATTCTTGCGCTCATGCGATCCTTGCATCGTGCATCTATTAGATCCGAGCCGAACCAGAGCCGCCCCGGCGCTTTTGCTAAAGAGACCCTGAGTTTCTTCAAAATTAACCCGCAGTCCTTCCTAGTTCAAAAGAAATTCCAGAGAGGCCCTTTATAGATTTTTCTTGAAAATAAGTCCCTAGAATCTTGTTTTAGCCATATCTTTCACATTTTGACTCCGATTTTAGCGATTCTTGCGCTCACGCGATCCTTGCATCGTGCATCTATTAGATCCGAGCCGAACCAGAGCCTCCTCGGCACTTTTGCCAAAGAGACCCTGAGTTTCTTCAAAATTAACCCGCAGTCCTTCCTAGTTCAAAAGAAATTCCAGAGAGGCCCTTTATAGATTTTTCTTGCAAATAAGTCCCTAGAATCTTGTTTTAGCCATATCTTTCACATTTTGACTCCGATTTTAGCGATTCTTGCGCTCACGCGATCCTTGCATCGTGCATCTGTTAGATCCGAGCCGAACCAGAGCTGCCCCGGTGCTTTTGCTAAAGAGACCCTGAGTTTCTTCAAAATTAACCCGCAGTCCTTCCTAGTTCAAAAGAAATTCCAAAGAGACCCTTTATAGATTTTTCTTGCAAATAAGTCCCTAGAATCTTGTTTTAGCCATATCTTTCACATTTTGACTCCGATTTTAGTGATTCTTGCGCTCACGCGATCCTTGCATCGTGCATCTGTTAGATCCGAGCCGAACCAGAGCCGCCTTGGCGCTTTTGCTAAAGAGACCCTGAGTTTCTTCAAAATTAACCCGCAGTCCTTCCTAGTACAAAAGAAATTCCAGAGAGGCCCTTTATAGATTTTTCTTGCAAATAAGTCCCTAGAATCTTGTTTTAGCCATATCTTTCATATTTTGACTCCGATTTTAGCGATTCTTGCGCTCACGCGATCCTTGCATCGTGCATCGTGCATGTAACTCATGTATTTATCATGTAACTCGTGTATTTCTGTAACTCATGTATTTATGATGTAACTCGTGTATTTCTATAACTCATGCATGTATTTATGTATTATGAATTCTTCATTCTTACTTATGAAATCAAACCCGGCGCTCTCTCCTTCTTAACGACTTCTTAACGACGATCGGTCTCTCGCTAACTCTCGTTGTATCCTTGTCCCCGACGCTCTCTCGCTGCCTCCCCACCGACGCTCTCTCGCTGTCTCCTCACCGATGCTCGGTCTCTCGCTCACACACACACACACACACACACACACACACTCACACTGACTCACACACACACACACTAACTCTCTCTCTCTTTCTCTGTCCCACTAACACACAAACACACACACACACACACACACTAACTCTCTCTCTCTCTCTTTCTCTGTCCCACTCACACACAAACACACACACACACACTCTCTCCCTCTAACATACATACACTCTCTCTCACACACACACTCTCTCTCTCTTTCAAACACGTATATTCGTTCAAAGAATAAAATTCTCCTGCTTCATTTAACGAAGGACACATACTCTAACACATTTTTACAGTTTCAGTTAAGGATGGACCCCTTCGGTGATGACGAGGTCGCTAAGCAATACATGTTGGACGCAATAAACGAAGATACGAGGGCCAACACCACCCAACCAATCGCTGAAGAAGATGCTTGGACAGCTGATTCGTTCCTGAGTATGTTTGGAGATGCCGATGAAGAAGATGATGACTTTGCGCCGCCGCCCAATCAACAGCAGCATGTTCCGGTACGAATCTTAAAACTATATGCATGGTGACTTCAGTAGATTAGTTTTGCGATTAACATATCTTTTCTGTAATTTAGCCGACCTCCGCATCGACTTCGTTGATCCAGTCAAAAGGGAGACGCCGGCCAACCAAGAAAATGGAGGGAAGACAG
Source organism: Panicum virgatum (assembly GCF_016808335.1). Taxonomy (NCBI): domain Eukaryota; kingdom Viridiplantae; phylum Streptophyta; class Magnoliopsida; order Poales; family Poaceae; genus Panicum; species Panicum virgatum. Next base: position 50,315,411 of record NC_053138.1, read on the forward strand.
GTCGTCACAGAAGTGGACGCAGAGGGCTGTCCAAGTGCTCCAGAGGCTGCTAGCACAAAATTTGTCAACCAATGTGGGGTTATTGTTCGGGCAAGAATTCCGATCGCCACAAGACTATGGAAAACGAGCAAACCCGAAGAACAGCAACACGCCGTGCCTGCACATCAAAAGGAAATGCTTTGGGCAGAACTCAAGGATATGTTCACTCTTCCTGAAGGAGTTGACCAAGAACTTGTGAAGAAATGTGCCTTGAAAAAGATGGCCCTTGCCTTTGCAACTTTCAAGAAGAAGTTGTACATTAATTACATCAAGAAGGATAAGGAGCCGAACTGGGACGACCTTCCTCAGGTTAAATCATACTGGGAGGAGTTCAAACAATACAAACTATCAGAGGAAGCCCAAGAAAAATCCGAACAGGCCAAGGTGAATGCAGCAAATAAGAAGTACAACCACCACCTTGGGGCTGCCGGGTACAAGAAGTCAATAAAAAAATGGTAGAAGATGGAGCAGGACCTTATGGATAGAGGCATCAGGCCGACGACTTGGGATTGGCCGGATAGATCCAAGTGGTGGTTATTTGCTAATGGCGTGACACTAAATAAGTTGGATGGAAATTTGGTCGTGCCCGAGCATATGCAAGAAGTGTCCCGCGATCTAGTCGCTGCAATAGATGAGACCCAACAAGGAACATTCCAGCCTCAAAGGGAGAATGATGAGCTGACCAGGGCATTAAAGAATCCGGAACACCCTGGACGAACCCGCGGCATCGGCGTGGTCCCATGGAAAGTTGCTTGGGCAGGAGATTCCTCTTACAAGACTCATCGAAAGAGCAAAGCCGAACAGGAAGAGAAACTTCGTGCCATGCAAGAAGAGATGACAAGGAAGATTGCGTCCTTGGAATCTCAGATGGACGCCAGGGTCAATAAGGCAGTGCAGCTAGCTCTATGCCAAAGGGGCACTGCTGGGTCGCACCCGGATGTTGTGATAAGCCCGGTCTCTCAGCGACGCAGCAGCTGTGCATCCACAGCGGCGCCCGACGTACAAGCGGAACAGCAACCCCAGATTGAGCCAACGGCGGTAGATGACCAGAGGTATCCAGTGGACGATGTCACCATGCCGACACCGTGCGAGCTTCATGTGCGAGCAAGAAATATATCCATTCATGTCGCATACGGGTCATCCCTGCCACTGAATCCTTCTACTACAATTCGTGGAAGGCCGATACCCCCTGGCTACACCTCCGTCACAGTCGAGCAGATAGTTGGAAACAATGAGGATCTTGAGCTCGACTTCGTTGGAAGGGATGGAGAGAAGACATTGGGAGAAGCACTGCACAGGGTCGTTCTATGGCGCAAGGCCGACATCAAACTTACTACAAGCACAACGGCTCCCGTGCAGACCGATCGCCCGTCTCCGCGGTCTCCCTCACCGCCATCCCCACAACCACCTCCTTCACCACCGTCTCCGCCGGCGCAAAGGGCCACGAGTACTCCAACTCCTCCTGACCCAAAAAAGGAAAGAAAAAGACAGCATCCCTCCCAGCGTCTGGACCCTCAAAGAAGAAGCAGAAAACGGTTGAAAGAAAATTAACCTACGAGAAAACTGCTGAGGAGTTGGAAGAGGAGTCTGCTCGATATATAAAAGAACAATTGAAGCCTAAAGTCCCCCCGCCAAGGGAAAAGGTACCTCTAGAACTAGGGAAAAAACTTCTCGCAAACCTAGACAACCCATCAAAACCGAAAAGCTTACCCTCGGACTATGATCGTACTCTGACAAAAGCACACAAGGTGAGAAATCAGAAGAAAAAATGTGGCAAGACCATTCCTTAGCATGGCACACAACAAAAAGGACTCGAGCCCCTCCGGGTGTCAGGGTTGCCACTCCTACACCCGACGGACGTACAACTCCAGGCGGACCTACAGGCCGCGATATTTCTTTCTGAAACTGGATTAACGCTAGAGGAGGCAACGGGGCAAGTGGAGGCAGAAATCCCTGTCGCTCCCGTTCTTACTCCATTCTAGCATGAAAAACCTTTTGTCACTGAGGAAGAGGAGAAAAGTCTAGGCACGCAGATGTTCAATTTGCATAGATGGTACCTGCGAATGTCGAAGGACCAAGGGAAAATGTTTGGAGTCAAGTATCGTGACCATGATTTCTTCCGCGGGGTGGAGGACTTCTGGGTGTACTTCGAAAATTTATATCACATTTACCATCGACAAGCCCTCGACGCCTCTATCATCACCATTTGGGTTTTGTAAGTATCACTTACCTCTACATTAATACTTTTTGTTAACAAGAACATAATTATATGTGTGCATTATAAAATTTCTATTGTATCGTTTAGACAGGAGACCCAAAGAAGCCGAAAATATGGATGGCACCATCAGATCGGCTTCATGTCTCCTTTGCTAGTCAACCAGAAAGTGCTCAACGAAAATTACAAGGAAACGTGCCAAAACATGTATGATTCGTTGACTAGGCAAAATTACAAATCCTATATATTCATACCATACAACTTTGGGTAAGCCTTGGTCAACTCAATCCTCTGTTATATTACTAAATAAATACTAAGTCGTCTAATGCATGTATGTATATATCCTATCTATATCCGCAGTTATCATTGGATTTTACTCATACTTTCCGTAGAGACCGGCAATCTTATAGTCTTTGACTCAATGATAGATGTCTCAAATGGGGGATGAATGTTACTCTACGGATCGGATCAACGCCGTGTGCGAACAGCTCGCCGGATTCATTTTGAACGAGATCTTGGATCCTAGAGGTGAGTTCTACCACGACGGTCACATCCATAGAGGACTTCCATCGACCTCCTGAGGGGACCAGTAGTTGGACTACAAACATGATTTGTACATTTGTAAATATTTTTAAACATTATGTCTTGATGTTTGTAAATTTGTAAATATATTAGTTCATCTAATTATCTTAATTATATACTCGCATTTCACTTTTAGTTAGTTTCAAATATTCTCTGAAAACGAACACGAACGACCAATGAACATATAGTACTGTAGAGCTTGAGTGCGTTTAGCAATTATAAAAGAATAAACAGTAATAAATATAACAAACAAAACTGGATTTGGGAAAAAAAGAAAAAGGTCATTGGTACCGGTTGAAAAGACCAACCGGTGCCAAAGGGGCTGCCACCTTGCGTCAGCGTGGCAGCCTCTTTGGTACCGGTTGGTGTTTCCAACCGGTACCAATGGAAGCCTAAGCCACCGGTTGATAAACCCGGTGTCTTAAGGCGAGGCTATTGGTCGCGGGGCACCGGTTGGGAAACCGGTTCCTTTGGCCCTTCTCAGCCGGTGCTGAAGGCCTGTTTTCTAGTAGTGCTCGCCCGCCTAGCAGCTAAAAATGCCATAACTTTTTGATCCAAACTCCAAACACGACATATAGATAGTCAAATAGAATGTACTCAACGAGCTCTACGCAATCACCGTGTCCATCAGTCCGTTCGATTAATGGATCAAAAAAAGTTAATTTTATCTATCAATTTTACGTATTCCTATGTAGAAAACGTATTTTGCCCTTTGTTCAATTTGGGTGTTGCAAGGCTGTCCCGCAGCAAAGCGTGGGGTACCACCTAGAAATAAAATGATAGAAAGGGAGAGCTGCCACTAAGTTGTTATGGATGACTACAAAACTCAAGACTTGGTGGTTTATTAAGTCGTTGCCCGTACTTGTTATGGAACCCGTCGTCGGTACCAGCGACTGCTCCGCTTCGTCCAAATCGGAGAGAATGCATTACGTATGGGCGGAAAGAAACGTCGTGTCTCTCGCTCGCTCGTCGTTGGCTGTCGAGTGGACTGAAAGAATGATCAAAGAACGCACAGCTGGGGTGCTGAGTCCTGAGTCCTGACAACATGCTGGGATGGAGAGACTGCAGAGCGCAGAGATGACTTGGTCCTCCAGGTCGTCGTTTGACTGTGTCACATATTAATCGGCCGGATACCGTTCTCAGCCATGAATGTCGATCGTGTGGATGGTGGAGGTTGTGGACATGTATAAGCTCTGAAAACCTTAACTCCTCCGGACAGCAAAGGTAGGAAGATCGCATTCCACCACAAACTGGCGCTCCTCGTCATGCCGTCCCAAGCAGTAGCATTATTAGTTCTACTGTCGCGGCCGTTATACTCATAATAAAGAGAGAGAGAGGCAGAGAGAGAATGATAGAAAGGGAGAGCCACCACTAAGGTACAAAACTCAAAGACTTGGGGGTTTAAGTCGTTGCCGGTATATTACTTGTTATATATGGAAGTCGTTACCACATCGACCTCTCCGCAAATCGGAGAGAATGCGTTTGGAATGGGCGGAAACATCGGCCTCGTCGACTTGTCTAGTGGACTGAAGGATAGATAAATGAACACTCAGCTTTGGGTGCTAGGTCCCTACAGCATGTTGGGATAATGGGGTCGCCTTCCAGGTCGTCGTCTGACTTGGTCACATATATAGCAATCAGCTGTTGCGATCTGGACTCCAGATACCGTTCCCACCAGCCGTGCCGATCGTGTGGTGTGGGCGCTGGAGGTTGTGGGCATCTATAAACTGTGAATGAAGACCATAACTCCTCCGCACAGCTAGGAAGATCGCATTCTAACGCTCCTCATGCCGTCCCAAGCAGTAGCATTAGGAACTCTACTGTCGCTCGTAGCGCTGAGGCTCATCACCACGAGCACCGCCGAAGCGCAGCTTCCGCCGTCAACAGGTGGTGGCGGCGCCGAGGAATGCATAAGGAGATGTGGCAGCGTAGACATCCCCTACCCGTTTGGCTTCGGGCCAGACCACTGTGCATTGTCCCAGGCCTACATGCTCACCTGCAACGACACTGGGAACGGCACCTTCGTACCCTTCGGTTGGAAAACGGTCCAAGTCCTGGACATCTCCCTAGAGCGTGGGCACATCCGGGTAATGAACTTCATCTCTTTCTACTGCTACGACGCAACATCTCAGGGCATGGATTACAGCCGGTGGCACTGGGACCTGACCAACTCGGTGTACGCGCTGTCCAACGACAACAAGTTCGTCGTCATCGGGTGCCGGACGCTGGCCTTCATCGGCAACGTGAAGGACATGGGCAAGAAGTACATGACAGGCTGCGCGGCCATGTGCCCGATCGACGGCAACCAGACGCTCACGGACATGTCCTGCTCCGGGATGGGCTGCTGCCAGGCTCCGATCCCGCCAGGCCTGCAGTACTACGAGGTGTTTTTCGACGACCGCTGGAACACGTCTGCCATCCACGGCTTGAGCCCCTGCAGCTACGCGGTGCTCATGGAGTCGTCCAACCTCACCTTCTCGGAAACCTATGTGACCTCGCCGGAGTTCAACACGACGTACGGCGGGCGAGCGCCCATGGTTCTTGACTGGTTCATCCCTAACAAAAATTGCCAAGTCGCTCGCACAGATCCTGGGTACGCGTGTGTCAGCAGCAACAGCGAGTGCGTTGACACAGCCAGCGGACAAGGCTACATCTGCAACTGCAAACGAGGCTTCCGGGGCAATCCCTACGTCAAAGGCTCTGATGGATGCCAAGGTGTGTCTCGCTCCCATCTCATCTCGGATATATATGATCCCTTCTCGGTACCAAGCCAGCTATCTCGACGCCACCTGCTACCTAGTACAAACATGATATATATATATATATATATATAGGAAAATTTCTTTCTACACTATATATATAATTCCATTTTTTTCAATTTAGCAAAAACCTCTATGTGTTATTTCTAGGATCGCAGCAACATTTATTTCATATTTTGCTCGCAGACATAAATGAGTGCGACGATCCAGTCAAGTACGGCTGCCACGGATCCTGCGCCAACGCACCGGGAACGTTCAAATGTTTTTGCCCCAGGGGTACCCGAGGAAATGCGTCGGCTGGACCATGCCAGAAAGAGTCGTTACCCAAGGGGGTACGGCTCGGTATTGGTAAGCCAAGCAAGCTCCTACAATAATTATTGCTCAATTTCAACTCAAATCGTACTAGTGTTTTGAGAGGTTTGTTCGTTCCTATTATTGGGAGGTAATTTGTGGTACCTTGCCGTACCTGTTGTGCAAAATTTTTCAACTCAAATCGTAATAGTGTTCAACTCGAATTGTAGTCAGTCAACCTAATCAAATAATGGTTTAAGTGGTAAAGTTAGAGGAGAGGTAGGCAAACTAGACTCCCCGGGATGGTCCTTGTGTCCCCCAGGGTCTGGAACCGCCCGAGGTCTTCCTCCAATCACGTCCTAGGCTGCCGTGGGCTCCACCCCGCCGTCCACTCCCAGTTTGATGGGACATGGCATGGGGGCTGGTCTCCCCGAGCCGGCTTTTGCATCAGAGCATGTATTATGGCCGGCGCGGAGCGGGCGGAATCCGACGTGGGAGCAGGTGAGAGAAGAAAGTCGGCGACTCGCGATACGCCCGCTCGGACCGGCGACAACGCGCTCAGCGAGTTGTTATTGGCTCAGCCGCCTGCAACGCATTAAATAGAAGCGGGTCCGCAACCTACGCACTCAACGTTACCGCTCGCTGCCGGCGAAATCTTAAGCCATGCTCTCATCTGTAAGCACGACTTCTCCATAATCATGATGATATTTTTACGGAAAGCCACGCTGCACTTGGCCCCCATGTCGTGGTGCTAGTGCGATGTAGTAAAGGCTCATGCTGCATCATCCCCGCAGTGTGGTAAAAACTCCTTTCACCCGGCTGTTCCTTCTCAGCGAAGGAAACCCTCCGCCTCGTGGTGACGTGTCATCTAGGCGTTGGGCCTCCACAGGTGTGACCTTTATACCGGGTCTAGCTCCGGCCTGTTAGTCACTTCAACTAGCTGTACCATTGCAACCAAGCCCCGGGATTGCGTCTTTGTCTAGGGTTAGATGATATACCCTCTTTCCCGTAACACTGACACCGGTTGTCTAAGATAACACTTTTTAGATATAGGAACATTTCAATATTCCAGCCTCTACATCACAGTGTGAAATATCCAGCCATTATTAGAAATGGAGAACCATGTATGGAGGAAAAACGATAAATTTAGTAAACAATTTATTATAAACGAAGTCTATTACTAAACTACCACCCATTTTTTGCGAAGATCTTTATAGCCATAGACTCCAAAACTCGACAATTCTCTGATATAATACTTTGTCCTCTTTTTGAAGCAAAGCCCAAAATTTTGTCCAGCATGTCGCCCTGAAAAGGATCGGCAAACAAGATCGTGGGTTCATTTTTCAAAAACAATATTGTTTTTACTTACCATATGGCCTAGCAAACAGCACTTACACCTGTAAGTATTAAATCTTGTTCCTTCCACCTAATCGCTTGAAACCAAGTCCCAAACATATGAATGACATTGTTAGATTTTTGTGGACCAAAGGTGATGTGAATTATTCTCCAAATTAATCTAGCCATATGACACTAAAAAAAGAGATGTTGTATAGTTTCATTATTACTACAATGGCAATATTTCTCGTTCCCGTGCCAATTTCGTCTGAATAAATTATCTTTGGTTAGAATAACTCCTCGGCAAAGGAACCATAAGGGGAGTTTTAGTTTCCACAAAGATTTTTGCTTAGATGTTATCTCGTCTGTGATAACACTGTTTCCCCCTTAATTACCTTAGATGTTTTGCCTGGGGTTTGTTATCTTGAAATATGTTGGTTTTAAATATACCATTTCTGCAGGGATTTTTGCTGGTATTTTTTCTTGCCTGGTTGTCTTTCTTGCAATGGAAGTTGTTCTCCATCGGCGTAGCATCAAAAGGCAAGCTCTGCACAAGCAAAGCAACCAATATTTTCAGCAACACGGAGGCCAGCTGCTCTCGCAAATGTTGAGAGTAGAAGGCAATGACAATGCGATCATCTTCTACGAGAGAGAAGACATCGTGAAGGCGACGGCGAACTTCGACAAGGCCAACATCATAGGAGAAGGGGCGCAAGGCACCGTTTATAAGGCGACCCTTTACGTTGATGGTATTGCGACCACCGTGGCCGTGAAGCGATGCAAGGAGATCGACGAGAACAGGAAGACGGAGTTCCTGCAGGAGCTGGTCATCCTTTGCCGCGTTAGCCACCCCAACATCGTCAAGCTTCTCGGCTGCTGCCTGCAGCTGGAGGCGCCTGTGCTCGTGTACGAGTTCGCCCGGAACGGGACCCTGCAGCATCTGCTGCACGGGAGGCCCAGGCGGCACCCCGCCGTGAGCCTTGCGACCAGGCTCAGGATCGCCGTGGAGTCTTCCAGGGCCCTAGCGCACCTGCACAATCCACCGCACCAGATCCTCCACGGCGACGTGAAGCCGGCCAACATCCTCCTCGGCGACGGCTGCGTCGTCAAGGTGTCCGACTTCGGCTGCTCAACGATAGATGACAGCACACAGGTGGTGCCCAAGGGCACCATGGGCTACCTGGACCCGGAGTTTCTCTACGACTTCCAGCTCACCAAGTTGAACGACGTTTACAGCTTTGGGGTGCTGCTCATAGAGCTTCTGACGGGCAAGAAACCACTGGTCAAGGAGCGGAAGAACCTGACGGCAATGCTTCACGAGTCTCTGGGGAATGGCACCCTTGATGAACTACTGGATACGGACATAGTCGGCGAAGGCAGCATGAGGGTGATCCATCAAGCTGTGGAGTTGGCGAGCCGATGCATAGCGATTCCCGGTGAAACAAGGCCCACGATGCAGCAGGTGGCGGAGGAGCTCTGGCGGCTATCAGAGCAAGTGCCGGAACGAGCACCGCCACCAGAGGACCTGGAAGGCCGTGGCTTCATGGACACGGTGACAGCATTGTCATACGGTTATACTACCGGCGAGAGTGAAACCACCGGATTTTATGGACTTGAAAGCAACGCTGCTCTGAGCATAGAATATGCTAGGTGAAAATTGCTTGGACATCGAGGTTGTTCTACATTTATTTTGTGTTCACATGACGACAATACATACCTCTCCCTTTTCCCTAGTCCCTACCGAATGGAAACAGTGAATGCTGTCATGTAAAACTTAATCAAGGCCAAACAATCGGATCTGTATAATTGTGGATGAATTGTCGTCTTTAATTCTTTCTTCATATATAGAAAGTAACATTGTAGGCTCGTAGCCTAGCATAAGTTGCGACCGCTTAGATTAAAGATCATACATGATGAAACTGTTTGGACTCCCACTTGATGGTTAGAAATTCCAATTTTCTCTCCATTTCATTAATAAGAGATTTGCCTGTTGCTCCAGCGGTCTTGAGTTGACTAGGTCAGTTAGTTGACCGGACAAGTGGCATTCTGATTCGAACAAGCCATTGTAAGTACTCATGCTCAAATTCAGAAATACAGAACAGCTAGGGAGTAGTAGTAATGCAGTACAGAGTACAGAGGCTCTGCCTCGAGCTCCATGGGTTTTGGAAACTAAAGTCCTCGTCGATGACAGAGCGTTGAAGTTCCCGTCACCATCATATCATCAAGTTATCAACGGGGAACGAAACTGAAGGTACATGGCAACCAAAGCAGCAAGAAGAACCGATGAATTAGTAAGAGCCAGCGAACAAAAGCACAAGCGGTTGGTAGAAAGCTCTAACTGTAATCAGAAGTTGGTAGCTGCCTTATACCCAGCCCAACTATACGCACAAGCTAGGTGCAGGGTGCTCCTATTGACCGACGATGGTATCGGCTAAGCCCTTATTCACTGTTCCTGTTGTCTCCTATCCCAACTGACTATTACACAAGGAACGGCAGAGTAGACACGCTGACAGTTCATATATCGCTCTTGGTCACGACATCATTTTTATGTGTACTCAGTTTCATCTTTTTTCAGGACTATGATATGTCTTGTGCGCCTTTCGGTACTACACTCCTATTGTTGCTTTGCAGACTCTCGTGCTAATTCATGTAATGTATACTACAAGTGTCCTGGACTACAAAAAGATCTATGCACGAGAGGCTAGAGGGTAGTGCTTATTTATAGTGGTGTGTGTTGTTTTTCAGACAACGGAAAAATGGTTCCCTCTTTTTGCCGCTCTTCTAAATGGTAATAGAAATTGAATAATAGAAATTGGAGGCTCGTTTATCTGCTAGGTACTTCTAATAGGTAATAGAATCGGATCAAGGTTGGTAATCGTTATCGAGCCTCGAATTTTTTCACAAACCAAAACCGATGTGGTGTATGTGGCTGTAAGTCATAAAAGATGATGGAATGAAATGCGTTACACGGTTAGTGGTGAATGAATGGAACATAGGGTGGTTGCTTGGGCTGTCACCACCACTATGTAGGAAAAGGCCTATAGTGACGGGCGTCATCTTCCTATGGTGACGGACATCGCACCCATCACTCCTACATCGTCACTGTTTAGAACAGAAGGGTGACGGGTGTTTGCCCGTCACCTAACACTATGTAAGAAACGACCTATAGTGACGTGCACAAAAGTGACATGCCGTTGTTGCCCGTCACCTCACAAGTAGAGGTGATGGGCTTTATCTCCGCGCATCACCCTCGGACCAGTCTGAGCCTCGCGAGGCCTCGGCAGATACGTGGCCCGTCACCTTTGAGATAGGATAGGTGACGGGTATTAACAACGCCTGTCACCTAGACGGCAGGTGACGGTCCACATTCTTTGATCGTCACCTATATTACATTCAATGGTGACGGGTCATGACTGAAGCTGTGAAGGTGACAGTCCACATTCTTTGACCGTCACCTAGATTACATCCAATGGTGACGGGCCGTGACTGAAGCTGCGAAGGTGACGGCGTTTACGTAGCCCGTCACCGCGTCTTGTGATGCGCTTAACCTATTCTTCTTGAAAGGTGACGCATTACGCGTATAGTTCGTCACTTATGTGTATGCGTCATCTTATCAGTGGCCACGAGAACTTAGCCATTTTTTGTTGGACACGCACGTCGCCGCAGTTCTAAGAAAACGATGAAAATTGCGAGGTAACACTGCTGAGAATCGCCCTATTCAAAGGTCGATGGGTTCAAGGGTCACAGGGAGTGACACGTAACAAGAATGGGTTTGTCAGCGTTGATCTTCGTAATGTTGGGTACAACACACAACCCTTCATTTTGGAAAAAGATGTGATGCAAGTGTTTTATGTGCCTGATACAGTTAGGACGATGCGGCATATTGTCCTTCCTGGCAAGAGAAGGATCGTTGGAGTGCATAATGCGGTGGATGAGGAGGAGTTTAATTAATTTGATGAAATCCCTCCTTTTGCAATTTGTGAGCTCCCCCGCCTAAATGCCAATGACAAGACCCCGTACCTGCGGACCGATCACAACGAAAAAATCCGTGTGAGGTCAAATTCAGGCCGTGGACGTGGGCGTGGATGTGGACGTGGACGTGGACGCAAAGAAACCTAGTGTAACATGGTCAAATTCTGAATTTTGATGTAATGAAAGTGCAACTGCAATGTACAACAGTCTGAATTTTCTTTCTGGAAGTGTAAGTGCAACAGCAATGTACATCACTCTGAATTGCTTTTTGTAAGTTCAAGTGCAAGTGCATTACCCGTCACCTATCAGTCATAGGTGACGGGCGACAGCTGTGTGGCCAGTCACCTAAGAATAAATGGTGACGGGTCCAAAACAAAGCCCGTCACCTGAGACATAGGTGACGGGCCACACTGAAAACAATCTTCAGGTGCCGCACAGAAAGGTGACGGGCTACATTACTTGCCCGTCAGCTGAGTCAAGTTCGAACTGGACTTAAAGACACCCCCCTTAGCCATAATTCTTCACGGCTTCCATTTCAAACCCTAGATTGCCTCCGCCTCCTCCGGTAGCGCCGCCCTCTTGGCCGTCGCGCAGGCCCACCTCCTCTCCTCCTCCGGTCGCACCGCCCTCTTCGCCGTCGCGCAGGCTCACATCCTTGCATCCTCGGGTCGCACCGCCCTCTTCGCCGTCGCGCCTCCTCATTGCGGCCCCCGACGCCCGCCCTCGCCCTCGCCCAGGCAAGAGCCAGAGGCCAGCCGCCGCCAGCAATCAAGATCCAGAGCTGGGCGCGCTGTCGCCTAGGCAAGATCTAGAGCCCAGCCATCGCTAGCGGGCAAGATCCAGAGCTGGTCACGAGTCGCGCCCGTCCTCGTCTTCAGGCAAAATTGTTCTTGCTGTCATATATTTGCTTGGAATTGCTTGGATTTGCTGTCTATTTCTGCTGTTCGAAATATCAGTCTGAATTGCTTGGATTTGCTGTCTACTTTTGCAATTAGAGGCAAATGATGATATGGGAATAGTGAATATCTTATTGCCATCTTTGCCATAGAAAATTGAGAGATTGAGAGATTCATACTTGCCGTGAATAGGTCAGCCTCGAACGGCATGAAGCAGATGCTATGAACACTCGCTGGTGTGTGACATCTGCTTTTGCCCTTTGAGGCTGAGCTGTTCATGGATTCTGGAGAGTGAATCAGTCATTGCCACCTCTGACAAATAAATTTTGAGAGATTGAGTTGTTGCCATGAACAGGTCAGCCTCGAAGGGTATGAAGCAGATGCCATGAACACTCGCTGGTGTGTGACATCTGCTTCTGCCTTTCGAGGCTGAGGTCTTCATGGATAGTTAGTTAATCCAAACATATCTCTCCCACTTCTGATGCCTTTCTATGTTATATTTTTGATAGTTGACATGCAAGTGCTGCTGATCTTTTATGTCTAAGGTCAATTTTTTGTATTATTCGATCATTTTGATTTTATTGAATCTTTCTGCAAATGATGATGTGGTAGATTTGCTGCCTATTTAATTGGATCATCATGGTTGATTTTTCTGCCTATTTTTGCAGGATCAGTGGAAGCAGCCATGTCGAAAACTAGATCCTCCGATTCAAATGCACAACTTGACCAAGTGCCGAATCTTCAACCCGAAGTGTCTGCACAAACAACTTTGTTGATTGAGCTAGCACAGGGGATTGTGCAACCCGGGGACAAGGAATGCCACACGATGCCAGTGCAGGATAGGTATGTCGTGGTCAAGATTGATTTTGTCCACCAGAACGCTAAGGATATCGCTCTGCCCATCGCACTGCCAGAAGCCGACATTTATACTTTGGGGGATGCCGTTACCATGCGGATCCAATGGATGAAAAGTTGTATTCTCATCCCCCCATTGGTCGGTCGACAACTAGTGGTGCCCCAAAGCGGCCACGCACCCCAACACCTGATCCTGAAAAAGTGAAGAAGGATGCCGCGGCATGCGATGACCCTCCCCCTACACCAAAGAAAAAGAGACCAGCCACCCCAAAGAAAAAGGAAAGGGGTAAGGCAGAACCCAAGCCACCAGCACAGAAAGCAACAGAATCAAAGGGTAAGGTGGCACCCAAGGAACCAGCTGCAAAGAATGTATGGACCTCTACTCACTCCAAGTTTGAGATGGGCAAGCCAATGTTGTCAGAGCTGGATCTGTCCACTGCAGGGGTGAATACCAAGGGACTGCACAAGCACTACATGACCCATGCCAACGATGATGATACATCAATCGTGAGTCATTACAAGGCTGAGGACTTGCACAGTGGGTCTAGTTATTTCTCCATTTCTTGGTTTGATCTGTACGACGTCTTCAACCTCGATGCCTTGGACATCTCCCACATCCGTTGCTTGACACTGTGAGTATATATAGCACAAAAGATTGTTCACTATCATTCTTATTACTTCGTAATGATAAACCCTATGTCAGTTTTCTGAAAACTAATGTATTTGTATGTAGGCAATTGGCCAGAGAATCAAAGAAATATCAGCTTGGAGTTGAATTCATTGACCCCCAGGATTTCTCTGCCAGTGTGATCAATTCGGATCCGCAGCACGTACAGTCTGCCATCACAAAGGTCTTGGGCTCCTCACCATGTTGTGTGATTACCGAGCACCACACAGGCTCCCACTATTTCCTAGTCGTCATCTGTCCGAAGTGGGAAATAGTGTGGTACATGGACTCCTTAAGACCACGTGGCGACGATGGCATCACTCTGGGACAACGAGACTTCACCAGCATCAGGGCGGTTATTGATAGGTATATCTCTGAGTTACCACATTCGCAATCTTCTCATTTGGAGCCTGTCACCTATTTAATCTGCAGCTAATGACATCCATAACGCCTAATGCAGTGCTTTCTCCACCTTTCGAGCCGAGCACTATCTTCCAAAAACCAAGTTGACGCACGTGACCGATTTTCCGGTATATCTCTAACCTCCTGCGTACTAAGTTTTCATGATTTCACTAAATAATATATTTGTCCTAACAGTATATATCATCTTGGGCAGTGCATGCAGCAAGGACCTAAAAATAAATGCAGGTTCTATGTTGCATACCACATGATCCGCCTTACTACAAGTTTCAAAACCCTTAAAGGATCAAAATTAAGCCTTTGTCAAATATATCTCTGACCGCTGGCTGCATCGATCAACACATATATATTTGTCATACAAGCACTCATCATTTGACTGTCACTTTTTTGTAGGACGTGCGGGGTCATCCGGACAAGCAATTGGACAACAAGAAGCTCTTGGCTATTAGAGAAAAGCTTGCCTTCTTCTTGCTTCTAGATGTCATAAGCGACAAAGGTGACTTCCACTATCACAGCTGAATTGATAATTGTATATGTGTACAGTTGATTCTTTCATAGACGTACTCTCAATTTATGTGATTATTGTATATGTGTACTGTTAATTTGTAGTGCAGAGATACAATATATAGTTTGTCATGTACAGTTGGTGGTTGTTTCTTATGTAAGCTTTGTGAGATATCAATTGAGTTCTATTCTGTGTGTTTGCTGGATCAACAAGAAGGCTGCCAAATCCTAGCTGTGCTCTAGGATGCAGCCAGGAAACAAATTTCAGCTTGCAGGGGTTAGGTTCTAAGGTGACGAGCAACAACCAAACCCGTCGCTTCTGTATACACACCAGGTGACGGGGCCGTAAAGCACAACCCGTCACTTATCTAGAATCGTAGGTGACAGGCGTCGTGAGCAAACCGTCACATGTGTTGGACAAAGGTGACGGTCGTAGACCCCATACGGGGGGCCTGGTCACCGAGAAAGGTGACGGTGCTAAAATGAAGCCCGTCACCTTCTGAATACTGATAAGTGACGGGTATTGTTACAGGCCCGTCACCTGGAGTACACAAAGGTGACGGTCGAAGACCTCACAAGGGGGGCCTGGTCACCAAGAAAAGTGACGGTTGTCTATTGATATCCGTCACCTTTCTGACACATAGGTGACGGGCACCCTTCTGTTCTAAACAGTGACGATGTAGGAGTGACGGGCGCGATGCACGTCACCATAGGGAGATGACGCCCGTCACTATAGGCCTTTTCCTACATAGTGTAAGTGATAGAAAGGTGACGGGTATCAGTAGACAGCTGTCACGGTTTTTGGTGACCAGCCCCCCATATGAGGTCTTAGCCCATCACCTTTGTCCACTGCAGGTGACAGGCCTTTGTGAAAACCCATCACCTATGATTAAGTAGAAGGTGACAGGCTTGATTTGAGCGCTGTCACCTTTCTTGTGACCAGCCACCCCGTATGAGGTCTACGTCCATCACCTTTATCCAACATAGGTGACTGTTAGCTCACAACGCCCATAATCTATAATTAGAGATAAGTGACGGGTTGTGCTTTCTTGCGCCGTCACCTTGTGTGTATACAGAGGTGATGGGTTCGGTTATTGCCCGTCACCTTGGAATCTGACCCTCTGCATGCTCATATTTTCTTCCCGGTTGCATCCTAGAGCACAGCTAGGATTTGGCAGCCTTCTTTGTTGATCTAGCAAACACACAGAATAGAACTAAATTGTTATCTCACAAAGGTTACATTCACAAACAACCACCAACTGTACATGACAAATTATATATTATATCTCTGCACTACAAATTATAGTATCTCCACTAGAAATAATCACATGAATCGAGAGTCCATAAAAGAAAACAGTTCAGCTGCGACAATAGGGGAAGTCACCTTTGTCGCTTATGACATCTACAAGCAAGAAGGAGGCAACCCTTTCTCTAATAGCGGAGAGTTGCTTCTTGTCCAATTTATTGTCCTTATGACCCCACATGTCCTAGCAAAAAGTGACAGTCAAATGATGAGTGCTTGTAGGACACACACACACAAACATATATATATATATATATATATATATATATAGTTTTTTCTACACTCGCGTGTAGCTACTCTCATCATGAGTATACCACCGTGCATATTGTCCCATACTCATTTATCACTTTGAGCGTCTGGACCCTCAAAGAAGAAGCAGAAAACGGTTGAAAGAAAATTAACCTACGAGAAAACTGCTGAGGAGTTGGAAGAGGAGACTGCTCGATATATAAAAGAACAATTGAAGCCTAAAGTCCCCGCCAAGGGAAAAGGTACCTCTAGAACTAGGGAAAAAACTTCTCGCAAACCTAGACAACCCATCAAAACCGAAAAGCTTACCCACGGACTGTGATTGTACTCTGACAAAAGCACACAAGGTGAGAAATCAGAAGAAAAAATGTGGCAAGACCATTCCTCAGCTTGGCACACAACAAAAAGGACTCGAGCCCCTCCGGGTGTCAGGGTTGCCACTCCTACACCCGACGGACGTACAACTCCAGGCGGACCTACAGGCCGCGATATTTCTTTCTGAAACTGGATTAACGCTAGAGGAGGCAACGGGGCAAGTGGAGGCAGAAATCCCTGTCGCTCCCGTTCTTACTCCATTCTAGCATGGAAAACCTTTTGTCACTGAGGAAGAGGAGAAAAGTCTAGGCACGCAGATGTTCAATTTGCATAGATGGTACCTGCGAATGTCGAAGGACCAATGGAAAATGTTTGGAGTCAAGTATCGTGACCATGATTTCTTCCGCGGGGAGGAGGACTTCTGGGTGTACTTCGAAAATTTATATCACATTTACCATCGACAAGCCCTCGACGTCTCTATCATCACCATTTGGGTTTTGTAAGTATCACTTACCTCTACATTAATACTTTTTGTTAACAAGAACATAATTATATGTGTGCATTATAAAATTTCTATTGTATCGTTTAGACAGGAGACCCAAAGAAGCCGAAAATATGGATGGCACCATCAGATCGGCTTCATGTCTCCTTTGCTAGTCAACCAGAAAGTGCTCAACGAAAATTACAAGGAAACGTGCCAAAACATGTATGATTCGTTGACTAGGCAAAATTACAAATCCTATATATTCATACCATACAACTTTGGGTAAGCCTTGGTCAACTCAATCCTCTGTTATATTACTAAATAAATACTAAGTCGTCTAATGCATGTATGTATATATCCTATCTATATCCGCAGTTATCATTGGATTTTACTCATACTTTCCGTAGAGACCGGCAATCTTATAGTCTTTGACTCAATGATAGATGTCTCAAATGGGGGATGAATGTTACTCTACGGATCGGATCAACGCCGTGTGCGAACAGCTCGCCGGATTCATTTTGAACGAGATCTTGGATCCTAGAGGTGAGTTCTACCACGACGGTCACATCCATAGAGGACTTCCATCGACCTCCTGAGGGGACCAGTAGTTGGACTACAAACATGATTTGTACATTTGTAAATATTTTTAAACATTATGTCTTGATGTTTGTAAATTTGTAAATATATTAGTTCATCTAATTAGCTTAATTATATACTCGCATTTCACTTTTAGTTAGTTTCAAATATTCTCTGAAAACGAACACGAACGACCAATGAACATATAGTACTGTAGAGCTTGAGTGCGTTTAGCAATTATAAAAGAATAAACAGTAATAAATATAACAAACAAAACTGGATTTGGGAAAAAAAAAGAAAAAGGTCAATGGTACCGGTTGGAAAGACCAACCGGTGCCAAAGGGGCTGCCACCTTGCGTCAGCGTGGCAGCCTCTTTGGTACCGGTTGGTGTTTCCAACCGGTACCAATGGAAGCCTAAGCCACCGGTTGAAAAACCCGGTGTCTTAAGGCGAGGCTATTGGTCGCGGGGCACCGGTTGGGAAACTGGTTCCTTTGGCCCTTCTCAGCCGGTGCTGAAGGCCTGTTTTCTAGTAGTGCTCGCCCGCCTAGCAGCTAAAAACACCATAACTTTTTGATCCAAACTCCAAACGCGACATATAGATAGTCAAATAGAATGTACTCAACGAGCTCTACGCAATCACCGTGTCCATCAGTCCATTCGATTAATGGATCAAAAAAAGTTAATTTTATCTATCAATTTTACGTATTCCTATGTAGAAAGCGTATTTTGCCCTTTGTTCAATTTGGGTGTTGCAAGGCTGTTCCGCAGCAAAGCGTGGGGTACCACCTAGAAATAAAATGATAGAAAGGGAGAGCTGCCACTAAGTTGTTATGGATGACTACAAAACTCAAGACTTGGTGGTTTATTAAGTCGTTGCCCGTACTTGTTATGGAACCCGTCGTCGGTACCAGCGACTGCTCCGCTTCGTCCAAATCGGAGAGAATGCATTACGTATGGGCGGAAAGAAACGTCGTGTCTCTCGCTCGCTCGTCGTTGGCTGTCGAGTGGACTGAAAGAATGATCAAAGAACGCACAGCTGGGGTGCTGAGTCCTGAGTCCTGACAACATGCTGGGATGGAGAGACTGCAGAGCGCAGAGATGACTTGGTCCTCCAGGTCGTCGTTTGACTGTGTCACATATTAATCGGCCGGATACCGTTCCCAGCCATGAATGTCGATCGTGTGGATGGTGGAGGTTGTGGACATGTATAAGCTCTGAAAACCTTAACTCCTCCGGACAGCAAAGGTAGGAAGATCGCATTCCACCACAAACTGGCGCTCCTCGTCATGCCGTCCCAAGCAGTAGCATTATTAGTTCTACTGTCGCGGCCGTTATACTCATAATAAAGAGAGAGAGAGACAGAGAGAGAATGATAGAAAGGGAGAGCCACCACTAAGGTACAAAACTCAAAGACTTGGGGGTTTAAGTCGTTGCCGGTATATTACTTGTTATATATGGAAGTCGTTACCACATCGACCTCTCCGCAAATCGGAGAGAATGCGTTTGGAATGGGCGGAAACATCGGCCTCGTCGACTTGTCTAGTGGACTGAAGGATAGATAAATGAACACTCAGCTTTGGGTGCTAGGTCCCTACAGCATGTTGGGATAATGGGGTCGCCTTCCAGGTCGTCGTCTGACTTGGTCACATACACTACTACAAAACAAGCCTTTGTTTCTGGCCATTTGTCCCGGCAGCCTTTGGGCCCGGGATAATAGGTGGCTTTTGTCCCGGGTCCAACGGCTAGCCGGGCCAGCGGGGGGGACGGGGGCCTTTTGTCCCGGTTGGAGACACCAACCGGGACAAAATGGGAGCCTTTTGTCCCGGTTGGTGGTTCCAACCGGGACATAAGGCCCGCGTAGCCTTTTGTCCCGGTTGGAACCACCAACCGGGACAAAAGTCCCCCCTTTTGTCCCGGTTCGTGCCTCCAACCGGGACAAAAGGCCTTGCGCCCCTTATCCCCTTCCCTCTCCCCCCGCCCGAGCCATTCAGCTCACTTGTTTTCTTACTGTTCTTGGCTCGGGACAGAGGAGTTTTTGCTCATTTCTTCACCACATTTGTGAAGATCTTTGATTCCCCGTCCATCCGTCTGCTCTAAAGGTTTGGGGCTTGTTTTTCTCTTCTTCCTTGGCTTGTATAGCTCATTTCATACTTTAGAAATAGAGAAAATGTGTAGCTAGCTCATTTCTTGGACATTTATTAGCTAGCTAGATTGCATATGTAGGTGTAATTTTCTTTTAGATTTAGATGAGTATATGGATAGTAGAAATTTTTAGAATGAGTGTAGATACTTCA
Source organism: Panicum virgatum (assembly GCF_016808335.1). Taxonomy (NCBI): domain Eukaryota; kingdom Viridiplantae; phylum Streptophyta; class Magnoliopsida; order Poales; family Poaceae; genus Panicum; species Panicum virgatum. The sequence goes on from NC_053138.1 coordinate 50,335,169, forward strand.
TGTGATGTACTTGTATATATGACCATATTGTGGATAGTTGATTTTTTTATTCGTGAATGAATTAATGAAATAAGTATATTATAGAATTTTTTGTATTATGAATGGATTATTTTGACACTCTAGTGATGTATTTAATCAGGCTCACATTGAAACCATCTAGAAGCTTAAAAAATCTTTATTTCGAAACAAGTATACGTCGTTAATCTCCATCCAACGGTGATGGCACTACCTTTCAGGGATACACGATGCGCTATAAGGACGTCGCAAATCGGTTGGTCGCATCACCAGCACTTCCGATTGATAAGAAGACAGCATTTGACGCAGTCAGCATGCCGTTGTTGTACTGAGAGCATATGAACGAGCATGCTGCCTTTGCCAAGTGCTGTGCCTATTAATCGTAAATGTTGGTGCTGCGACTAGCCGATTGGTGACATCCTTGTACCGCACCGTGTCCCCCCGAAAGGCAGTGTCATCACCGCAGGGTTGAGGTTACTGACATATACATTTTCAGAAATAAAGGTTTATTTTTCTTCTAGAGGGTTTCTGGATATTGAAAAGAGTGTACTGGAACTGAAGGGTGTCAAAGTAATTAGAAGTTATAGAGATTTCTTTCAATTAATTAGAGATTTCTTGAGGATTAATGATACATTTCGTCTTTTTTTATATAATTTCATTGTTATTTGCAAGAGTTATTAATCTGATCATTGTAATTGTAATAGTAAATAATTTTTGCTTTGTAATGGTAAGAATTTATAATTTTGTGGAAAATAAAGGTATTTTTCAGTAAAATATGGCTTCAGCAGCTGGAGGGAGTGGCGCCGGTGGGGGTGATCGTTGTCCTTCTGGAGAGAAGGGCACAACTCGAGTAGGTCGTCGGTCCAAAAAACCTAGTGCTTTTCATAGGGCAGCGCTCCGTTATTTGGAAAAAGAATATAGAGAATGCATGGCAAGGGGCGAGGAACCTCCGTTTGATCTTGAGGATTTATTGCGGCGTTACGGTTCGTCACCACCAAACTCGGAGGTTTCAGCTCCGCCATCTTATTCTGCGCCTGCAAGAAATCCGTTAGAACATTCTGCGTTCCAACGCAAGGACGGTTGAAAACCTATGTGTTGTTGACCGAATTTTTAAATTTCATGTATAGTACTCCTTTGTTAAGTTCTGTAATGGATTAAGTACCCCTTTTAATTAATCAAGATGTATGATAGATATTGCATATCTTTTAATTATTCATGTTATGTTACATTTAGTTTAATTTAGGTTTGATATATTTTATTTATTCGATACGTGTAAAGAATTCAAATCGATTTATTTAAAATGCAGATGGACCGGCAATGGATGTACAATGCTGACCGACGTTCGAAAGAATTCATTGATGGCCTGCATTATTTTTTGTCTGTGGCTGAGGCAAACAAGCAGAATGGTTTTATGTGCTGCCCGTGTGTTCATTGCAACAATAACAAGGATTACTCATCTTCAAGAATCCTACACAGCCACATTTTCGCAAATGGTTTCATGAAAAAGTATGTTTGTTGGACGAAGCACGGAGAACAGGGGGTTACCATGGAAGACAATGAAGAAGAAGATTTTGACGACCACTTTCCCGGGAATGCTGGAATCGGTGCATTCGATGACGATATTCCCATGGAAGAGCCCGAAGTAGATGTAGCAGAAAATGATCCCAGCGACGATCTGGGGCAAGCATTGCACAATGTGCAGGCAGACTGTGAGAGTGAAACGGAGAGGTTGAAGTTCCATAAGTTGTTAGAGGACCACCATAAGTTGTTGTACCCAGATTGTCAAAATGGATTTAAGAAACTTGGCACCACCTTGGAGTTGCTGCAATGGAAGGCGACAAATGGTGTATCCGACAAGGGATTTGATGAATTACTCAAACTTGTTAAAAAAATGCTTCCTAAGGACAATGAATTGCCTGCCACAACGTATGAAGCCAAACAACTTGTTTGCCCTTTGGGACTGGAAGTGCAAAAGATACATGCATGCCCCAACGACTGCATCCTCTACCGAGGCGAGTACGAGAATTTGGATGCATGTCCCGTATGCAGTGCATTGCGTTACAAGATTAGAAAAGATGATCCTGGAGATGTCGAGGGGGAGCCTCCCCGGAAGAGAGTTCCTGCGAAGGTCATGTGGTATTTGCCTATAATACCACGTTTGAAGCGTCTGTTTAGAAATAAAGATAATGCTAAGTTGATGCGATGGCACAAAGAGGAACGCAAGAAAGACTCGATGTTGAGACACCCCGCTGATGGGTCGCAGTGGAGAAAAATAGATAGAACGTACCCTAAATTTGATTTGGATGCGAGAAACATAAGGTTCGGTTTGAGTACGGATGGCATGAATCCTTTTGGTGAGATGAGCAGTGGTCATAGCACTTGGCCTGTGACTCTTTGTCTGTACAATCTTCCACCATGGCTCTGCATGAAACGAAAGTTCATCATGATGCCAGTGCTTATCCCGGGTCCAAAAAGCAGCCCGGAAATGACATTGATGTGTACCTAAGACCATTGGTCGAAGAACTCTTATTGCTCTGGGGCGATGAAGGTGTACGGATGTGGGATGAATACAAACAGGAAAACTTCAACCTACGAGCATTGCTATTTGTAACGATCAATGACTGGCCTGCTCTTAGTAACTTGTCAGGACATTCGAACAAGGGATACAAAGCATGCACACACTGTTTAGATGATACCGATAATATATGGTTGACTCACTGTAAGAAGGTTGTATACATGGGTCATCGTCGGTTTCTTCCCATCAGGCATGCGGTACGAAAGAAGGGCAAGCATTTCAAAGGCCAAGCGGACCACCGAACAAAACCGATGCACCGTAGTGGTAAAGACGTCTTCAACATGGTAAAAGATCTAGAAGTTGTTTTTGGAAAGGGATCTGGTAGCCAACCTGTTCCGAACGAAAACGGAATGGCGCCCATGTGGAAGAAGAAATCTATATTTTGGGAGCTACCATATTGGGAAGTCTTAGATGTTCGTCATGCAATTGATGTGATGCACCTCACGAAGAATTTTTGCGTCAACCTGATAGCATTCTTGGGAGTGTACAGAAAGACAAAAGATACAGTAGAAGCACGTCAAGAATTGCAACGTATGGAAGAACGAGATGCCTTACATCCACAACAGCGAGATAATGGACGACAATACTTAAGTCCTGCCAGCTATACTCTTAGCAAGGAAGAGAAAGAAACCATGTTTGACTGCTTGAGCAGTATAAAGGTTCCATCTGGATACTCATCCAATATAAAAGGAATCTTAAATTTGGCAGAGAAGAAATTTACAAATCTCAAGTCCCATGACTGCCATGTGCTTATGACCGAACTTCTTCCGGTTGTGCTGCGGGGGATTCTGCCTGATAACGTCCGGTTAACCATCGTGAAGATATGTGCCTTCCTCAACGCAGTTTCTCAGAAGATAATTGACCCGGAGAATTTGATAAAGCTGCAAAACGATGTGGTGCAATGTCTTGTTGGCTTTGAGCTGATATTTCCACCATCTTTCTTCAACATCATGACACATCTTCTAGTGCACCTTGTCAAAGAGATTGATATTCTCGGACCAGTATTTCTACACAACATGTTCCCATTCGAAAGGTTCATGGGGGTACTCAAGAAATGTGTTCGTAATAGAGCTCGTCCAGAAGGAAGCATCGCCAGTGCCTACGGAACTGAGGAGGTCATTGACTTTTGTGTTGACTTTATTGATGACCTTAAACCGATTGGAGTCCCTGAATCGCGATATGAGGGGAGACTAACTGGAAAGGGTACATTAGGAAAGAAATCTTATGTCTGCACAGATGATTTCTCATTCAAGAAAGCGCATTATACGGTTCTTCAACAATCATCCTTGGTTGACCCATATATCGAGGAACACAAGAAAATTCTGCTCTCCAATTTCCCGGAAAAGTCTGAGGCATGGATTACACGTGAGCACATGAACACTTTCTGCAGCTGGTTGCGGAAGCATCTAATGCATAACATGGATATAAGTGAACAACTGTTCTTATTGGCTAGGGGACCATCTTGGAATATCTTAACATACCAAGGGTACGAGATAAATGGAAACACATTTTATACGATAGCCCAAGATAAAAAGAGTACCAACCAAAACAGCGGTGTTCGTATGGATGCCACGGACAATAATGGAAAAAAAGACACATATTACGGCTACATTGAAGAGATATGGGAGCTGGATTACGGTCCCAATTTCAAGGTGCCTCTATTTCGTTGCCAATGGGTTAAGCTATCTGGAGGAGGGGTAACAAAAGATGAGTATGGGATGACAATAGTTGATCTCAACAATCTTGGGTATAGAGACGAGCCATTTGTCCTAGCCCAGGATGTCGCTCAGGTTTTCTACATTAAGGACATGTCCAGCAAGTCAAAGAAGGGGATCAACAATCAAAAGGATGAGCCTAAGCGACACATAGTTCTATCAGGAAAGAGAAACATCGTTGGAGTGGAGGACAAGACAGACTTTTCAGAAGAATATAATAATTTTGTTGCCATTCCACCTTTCGAAGTAAATGCTGATCCATGCATCCTGCTAGCCAATGATGATGCTCCATACTTGCGCCGTGATCATAATCAAGGGACATTTGTGAAGAGAAAGTCTGTTACCGCTAATCCTTCATGTACTTGAATCATTTTATATTATTGTATAAAAACATAATCGCAATTCGAATACTTTTATTATATATGTACTGTACAATTATACTTTATGTGTTATTTATATTATTTTATATATATTTCACTTAATTACTAGACTCAATTATAATTTTCATTCAATAATGGATTACTCAACTAATTTATTTATTTCACGAAATTACATTCACATTAACACACTATACTCTCTCACTAACACACACAATCTCACTAACACACTATCTCTCAAACTCACACACTACTCATTAATATCATGAAATTGCTTAATTTTATCTAAAATTCACTTTTTAAACGTTAATATCGTGATAGAATCCACTTTCTATCGAAAAGCAACAGTTTGAAAAAAAATTTCACCTAATATATTTTTGCATGGTCAAAATAACAAATATGATTTCAAAAAAGTTAGATATTTCATTGACCCAATCACTTGAATGAAAATTAATTATTTTTGTTGCGTGTATCAAGTTTATATAGAGATAATAAGAAATTTTGTTCCATAATTTTTGGAATCATAATTTTATTATCTGAATTAACAGATGAAAGCCAATTTTAAATGAGAAGTAAAAAAGAAACAAAAACAAACATAACATTAGGCGGGAACGAGGGAAAACGGGCCCCTTTTGTCCCGGGTGGTAGATCCACCCGGGACTAAAGGTGGGCCGCGGGCTGGGAATTTTCCCGGCCCGCCCAAAAACCCCTTTTGTCCCGGGTGAAGCCACCACCCGGGACAAAAGGTCCTTTTGTCCCGGGTGGTGGCTTCACCCGGTACAAAAGGGGGGGCCTTTTGTCCCGGGTGAAGCCACGACCCGGGACAAAAGGACCTTTTGTCCCGGGTCGTGGATTCACCCGGGACAAAAGGCCCCCCATATATTTCCTTCCTCCTTCGCCCTTCTCCTAACACTTGGTTTTTCATCTCTGCGCCCGTCCTGCTCCCCCACCGCGCGAGCCGAGCCCCGCCGCCATCGACGTCGCCGCCGCCCAGAGCCCCGACCTCACGCCGCCGCCCAGAGCCACCGCCGCCGCCGTCCTGCTCCCCCCACCGCGCGAGCCGAGCACTGCCGCCATCGACGTCGCCGCCGCCCAGAGCCCGCCCCGACCTCACGCCGCCGCCCAGAGCCCGCCCCGACCTCACGCCGCCGCCAAGGTGCTCAAATTTAGTGCAAAGAAGTAGTAAAACTTTTGCATCGTTAAGGGAGTTAGAGGTTCAATTTCGGCACCTCATATTTTTGTACAACAATATTCTTATGCAAAAATTTTATTGTGATTTGAGCAAGATATTAAATTCGTGACGATTTCTACTTTCATTTTGTGACGTTTTCAGATGTTTGCCACAGAAACTGGGCCCAAACTAGAGTCCATATGGATTATTTGCAAATATATAATGAAAATTTATAAATTGTCATAGATCCTGTCTATTTATGGCAGTTTTCGTAAATTTCACCAAAAATCTATCATACATTTAAGGATTTCTTGTAGCAGTAGAAATGAGTTATTTTTTGATTCGCTCCTTAAAAAAAAAGGGGTGTTCCTACAAATTATTTTTGTAGTAGTGATAAAAGGGTACACTAATAAGTCTTTAGATAGATGAAGTTTGAACAGGGGTGAAAAGACATATACTTAGGGTTCCACAAATTACTACAGAATATCAACAACGGTATTATGTAAAAAAATGAATAAATTAAAAGAGAGAAACAGTAAAGATATCAGCAGAAGCAGTGATTTGACGACTAAAGTACTAATTAACCCAGTAACGGAGACTAAAGAAATACAATTATTTTGTTGCAATTGGGTTCTCCAACGGAGAGTTAAAGAAGATGATTCCTTGTGTCGATTCACAAAGCAAATAGCCTTCTCTCAATCTTGAGGGGAATTTCAAAATAGCATCCGTACGAGATCAATACAAACACAGGTACATCATAAACTGGCCCAGCTCAGCTGGCACATGCATGACTCTTCAACAAACGCGCACACATGCAAACAATTCTTGTTTAGGCCCAGAGAATATTACTTAGAGAATATTACTCGACCTCGTCCATCGATCGGTACTTAGTCAAATGCTCGCAAATATGTGGATTATTTAGATATTTTTTAAGGGTTTTATTTGTATTCATATTTTAGTTACGATGGACCCGCGACACACAGACGCGGAACACGAACAGTTCTTGTTGAATATGATTGGCGAAGGTCAAGGAGATGTCGCTGAACAAGCTGATGATGGCAGCAATACCGACATATATTTGAATATGTCCGGTGATGGAATTGAGGCACCATCTATTCAGGATGACGCTGCTGCCGAACAAAGTGCTAATGTACATATCACAACTATAATTATTTGTAGTGACAATCATATTTTCATCTGAATCTATATGAATACTATGAATGTTTTTTTATAGCCGTCTGGATCATCGTCGCAGCAGAAAAAGACGAAGCGAGGCCCAACAAAAAAACTGGAAGGGCGGTTCATTATAACGGAAGTTGGTCCAGATGGCGAACCGATCGCTCCAGAAGCTGCCGCCAAAAAATTCATAAGACAATCCGGATGTATTGTCAGGGACCACATCCCGATCAGCTTCAAGCTCTGGAAAGCTTCCAATCCAAGCGAGGAACGGGATGCGGTACCTGAAAGAGAAAAAGAATGGTCCTGGCGGGAGCTTAAGAAAAACTTCACGGTTCCAGCTGAATCCGAAGAGATATGCAAGCACTGGACCCTGAGTAAGATGGCCGAACAGCTGCGATCATTCAAGAAAATTTTGACGAAGAAATATATCAAGACCGGGACCACACCCGTATTTACCGGCGAGCTCGAAAAGCTCAGGGGTCACTGGGATGCATTTGTAGAATACAAGTCTTCAGAGCTTGGGCTTCAGAAGGTGCAGAAGGCCAAAGACAACACCTCGAAGAAAGTGTACCATCACACTCTAGGCCAAGGAGGCTACAAGCTTGCAGTACCCAAATGGGAGAAGATGGAGCAGGATCTGCTTGACAGAGGAATCCAACCTGCGACCATGAACTGGCCTGAAAGGTCAAGGACCTGGTTTTATGGTCACGGGGGAAGCTTGGACCCATTGACTGGTGACTGCGTCTATGGGCCAAACATCCAGCGAGCAGCCCAGAGACTACAGGAGGCCATACAAGCAGCGGCCGAGGGAACATTCAAGCCGGATAGAGAGAGGGACGAGCTGACTTACGCCCTTGGGAATCCAGAGCATCCGGGCCGCACAAGAGGCAAAGGCGTGGTTCCGTGGAAGTATGGGTTCAGGGATTACATTGAGTCATATAGAAGCCGGCAAAGAAGAAAGAATGATGAGCGGGAGCACTTGCGAAGGCTAGAGGAACGGCTCATGTCACACGATCAAAGACTGGAGGAAGATGTTCAATGCCAAGTGGCCGTAGCAATGAGCCAGCAACAGCAAGTGCAAACGTTGCCTCCAGAGCCTAGTGTCGCAGCCGATCACCTGTCTCAGCGGAAAAGCAGCTGCGCTTCCACAGACGTCGCCGCCGCCGAGCCCACGGGGATCCAGACCGCAGTTGAAGCGTCGGCCCCGCAGCGATTTCCAGTGGATGAGATCACCCACCGGACACCTTGTGACCTGCAGACTGCCGTTAAGAACTTAATGTTCACTGTTGCGTACGGTACCGCCATGCCAACCGAACCAGGCGACGTGTACCATGGGCAACAAATTCCGTCTAGATACACAAGAGTTGGCGTGGAGCAGGTGTGCCAGGGTTGGGAGACGCTCGAGCTTGATATTCCTGGAGGCGATGGGGAGAGGACACTAGCAGAAGCCATTCATGGCTACATCCTATGGGATAAGCGCTACATTGTCCTAAAGTCGGATGATCAAACACCAAGACCGGCATCTCAGCATGCCTCTCCAAGACCGGCATCTCCGCCAAACTCCCCAAGGGCAGCACTGTCTCGGCAAGGTTCACCGGCACATTCTCCATCACCATCATCTCATGCGCCGATGAACACTCAAGCGTCACCGTCGCCTCCATGGTCACCCCCTCCGCCGCCGGCAAAGAAGCAGAAACGGCCGCCGGCAAAGAAGGTAGCTGCACCGGCTAGGGAGCCTCCAAAGAAGAAGGAAAAGAAGAAGAAAACCAAGGAGGCTCCTATTAAACCCTGGGACATGAGCCTTGAAGAATGCGATCGGATAACTCAAGAAAGAGTTAAAGAGCACTTCAAGCCGAAGCCGAAGCCGGAGCCCGAGAAAGTGATAAATCCGATAGATTTGAAATTTTTTAAGGGAATGTGCGAAGCAAATAAGAGAAAATTCATTCCGAGAGACCCCCCTTCAGACTACGAACGCACAATTATCAAAACTACTGAGAAAAAGAAGAGACAATCAAAGTCGTCGTCGTCCGACGTTCCACAGCTCGGAGCCCAAAAGAAACAATCAATAGAGCCTCTCGTAGTGGGACAGACGACGCAAGAACAAGACTTTGTTACATTTCTGAAAGAATCAAACCTGACGGCCGCTCAGATTGCAGGGGGAGAAGATATTCCAAAGGCCGATGTGGTCGTCAAATGGACGTTTGAGATCGGCAAAACTCTTGTACCCCCCGAAGTAGTGTCTGTGCTTCCAACGCAAATGTATAAGCTGCACCAGCACTACATGCGTGCGATGGCCGATTGCATCTTCATGCAGGGCGCAAAGATTAAAGATGACGATTTCTTACGGGGGGAGGCCATTATATGGATAAACTGGGAAGAAATTTACCAACTATTCCATCAGGAGGCCCTCGACATCTCTATGGTCGGCTTGTGGGTTCTGTAAGTATTTTACTCTCCTTACGTATTGTTTTGCATGATCTCAACATACTGATCTCTTGATTTATTCGGTATCATGTAGAATGGAGATACATACTTGCAGAAGAAAGGGATACTCTCACCTCGGCTTCATCGACCCAATTACTTGTAATTGGAGGCTTCTACGGGACAATCCCGATGACATATTCCAAAACTTGTTCAAGTACATAAGCGTTCATCACAACAAGCAAATGATATTGTTTCCTTACAACTTTGCGTGAGTGATTCCTTCCGTCTAACTCTTTCTATTCTATAATCGAATTGTTTAAACCTTAACTACCAAGAACTGCCTCCGTATAATCTTGCAGTGAACACTTTGTCCTAATTGTCATAATTCCCGAGAAGAGCCTACTCGTGGTTATGGACTCATTGAGGAGACCTCCAGAACAATACGAAAATCTTCTTAACATGATGAAAAAGTAATTCTACCACTACTCCGTCCATGACCGATAATTTGAATCACTTTGTTACTTGACTATAATTGTTCTAATCATGCACAGGGTTTGGAAAGAATTCGCTAAAAATCATCCAGGCAAATTTGACAAGGAATTGAAGATCAAGACAGATTTTCCGGTACGCGCTTGGATGATTCGTTGCACGATTCATTAGTTTTATTATATATTCATGTAAATACCTGATAATTTCTTCTCTCTTAAAGTGTATGAGGCAGAAACCAGACACTGTATTGTGCGCATACTATGTATGCGAGAACATCCATGGTCTGGTAGGTCCTCCAAAGGACTGGACAGATTGGGAGGAGGAAGTAAGTAAAAAAACTTATTAATATTTGAACTCGTATTTTAATTAGTTGAAATTAATTATCCCCTTTTTCAATAGGTCGGGGAGATGCGCGATAAACTCATACCGGAGGAAAAGGTTATGGCGATTCAAGAACAATTCTCCGGATTTATTGTTGAGCAAATCCTCCACCCAAAAGGCGAATTCTACTATGATGGAATATCTAATATTGACAATCACAGCAAATATGACAATATACGCGTATATATGTAATTAAGAACGAATATAACTATGTAAATATATATGTGACTCATAGGTATTAAATTTCTATTTATGAGTATGTATGTATGTATTAAATTTCCAAAAGGCGAATTCTACTATGTAATTAAGAACGAATATACCTATGCAAATATGATGGAGTATGTATGTATTATATATATAAGCACTCCAATAATATATATGTGTATATATATATTTATATAATATTGGTCCTAAACATTTTCATATGTAAAAGAATTCACATGTATAGATATGTGTATACATATATATAGGTGAATTAATTTATATATGAAAACTATCTAGGACAAATATTATATAAGTAACTATATATATATATGTATATATTAGTGGAGATCATACACACTGAATTCCAATACATAAGTTTAATTGAAATGCAAAAGTATAATTGAAATAGAAAAAGAATTGAGAAAAGAAAAACATAAAAAAAAAGAGACCTTTTGTCCCGGTTGGTAACACCAACCAGGACAAAAGGGTGTGCCAGCCACGTGGGCGCTGGCTGCACCTTTTGTCCCGGTTGGTGTTACCAACCGGGACAAAAGGTCCTCTTTTGTCCCGGTTGCCACACCCGGGACAAAAGGGCACCCCCCTTTTGTCCCGGACAGGCGTTCCCGGTTGGGAAATCGGGACAACAGCGGTTTCCCAACCGGGACAAATCAACGTTTTTGTAGTAGTGATATATAGCAATCAGCTGTTGCGATCTGGACTCCAGATACCGTTCCCACCAGCCGTGCCGATCGTGTGGTGTGGGCGCTGGAGGTTGTGGGCATCTATAAACTGTGAATGAAGACCATAACTCCTCCGCACAGCTAGGAAGATCGCATTCTAACGCTCCTCATGCCGTCCCAAGCAGTAGCATTAGGAACTCTACTGTCGCTCGTAGCGCTGAGGCTCATCACCACGAGCACCGCCGAAGCGCAGCTTCCGCCATCAACAGGTGGTGGCGGCGCCGAGGAATGCATAAGGAGATGTGGCAGCGTAGACATCCCCTACCCGTTTGGCTTCGGGCCAGACCACTGTGCATTGTCCCAGGCCTACATGCTCACCTGCAACGACACTGGGAACGGCACCTTCGTACCCTTCGGTTGGAAAACGGTCCAAGTCCTGGACATCTCCCTAGAGCGTGGGCACATCCGGGTAATGAACTTCATCTCTTTCTACTGCTACGACGCAACATCTCAGGGCATGGATTACAGCCGGTGGCACTGGGACCTGACCAACTCGGTGTACGCGCTGTCCAACGACAACAAGTTCGTCGTCATCGGGTGCCGGACGCTGGCCTTCATCGGCAACGTGAAGGACATGGGCAAGAAGTACATGACAGGCTGCGCGGCCATGTGCCCGATCGACGGCAACCAGACGCTCACGGACATGTCCTGCTCCGGGATGGGCTGCTGCCAGGCTCCGATCCCGCCAGGCCTGCAGTACTACGAGGTGTTTTTCGACGACCGCTGGAACACGTCTGCCATCCACGGCTTGAGCCCCTGCAGCTACGCGGTGCTCATGGAGTCGTCCAACCTCACCTTCTCGGAAACCTATGTGACCTCGCCGGAGTTCTACACGACGTACGGCGGGCGAGCGCCCATGGTTCTTGACTGGTTCATCCCTAACAAAAATTGCCAAGTCGCACGCACAGATCCTGGGTACGCGTGTGTCAGCAGCAACAGCGAGTGCGTTGACACAGCCAGCGGACAAGGCTACATCTGCAACTGCAAACGAGGCTTCCGGGGCAATCCCTACGTCAAAGGCTCTGATGGATGCCAAGGTGTGTCTCGCTCCCATCTCATCTCGGATATATATGATCCCTTCTCGGTACCAAGCCAGCTATCTCGACGCCACCTGCTACCTAGTACAAACATGAGTTATTTCATATTTTTTTTCTACACTATATATGTGACCAAGCGAGGAAAATTTCTTTCTACACTATATATATAATTCCATTTTTTTCAAACATGAGTACCAAGCGAGGAAAATTTCTTTCTACACTATATATATAATTCCATTTTTTTTCAATTTAGCAAAAACCTCTATGTGTTATTTCTAGGATCGCAGCAACATTTATTTCATATTTTGATTGCAGACATAAATGAGTGCGACGATCCAGTCAAGTACGGCTGCCACGGATCCTGCGCCAACGCACCGGGAACGTTCAAATGTTTTTGCCCCAGGGGTACCTGAGGAAATGCGTCGGCTGGACCATGCCAGAAAGAGTCGTTACCCAAGGGGGTACGGCTGGGTATTGGTAAGCCAAGCAAGCTCCTACTACGATAACTATTGCTGAATTTCAACTCAAATCGTAATAGTGTTTTGAGAGGTTTGTTACTATGATTGGGAGGTAATTTGTGGTACCTTCCGGTACCTTGCATACAATTTTTCTGACCATTGTTCTGATTTTAGTACCTTTAATTTTTCTAGGTATCTCTTGGTATCTCTTATATCATAACCATTAATTTTAGCGTGATCAACGACCTTTATTTATTCCAACCGTAATAATTTTTTTTGTGTTTTGAACCTTTACACGTTTAATAATGACAGGTACATACCTATAGAATAGATGTGAAGTCCTTTTTCGAATATTTAGTACTATCATGGGATGAATTGGAACTTGTTGAGTGATTTAACAGGGTGACTCAAGAGATGAGGACTAACCTTTACAAAATGTTTTATTGCATTTCACGTATAGCACACTGCTTATCAATCCAAACATCGAGCCAACGTATAGTATTTAATTTCCACAGGAATAATCTGTTCGTCAGCGTATAGGAAACATTGTTCAATCATGGGATTCATGAGATTAGACTCATGTGTCCTATCTCTTTATTTTATTATGGCATATAGGCCGTTATAATATACTGTAGAACCATGATACAAGAATGAAGAAACATTTTATATGAAAGAGTCCAAATTACACCCTCAATTATGGTCAAATTTGGAATAACCTTCTCAAGTATTTTTCAATTCAATTTGCTCCCGCAATTATATCAATGGGTTCAATTTACCCCTTAATAATATTTATCCTTTTGGCACAAAATTTTGGGGCGTAATAGTGATCATCATATCTTATCTTAAAAAATAAGTTATGAAATTTTCACCACCATTTTGAAATGTTATACATTTAATATTAAATTAAGCCTCAGATAAAAAATAGTATGAAAATAATAATGAAAATTTTGTACTACAGTGTCCACTGCCACCCCAAAAATTTAACTTAAGACTTGCTTGTACGTGGAGAAATCCTGTAATGGGGAACTGAAAGTGATCTAGGCCCCTAAGTGAGTTTTGGTGTTAATGACAAAACACATGTGCATTTAATTGTGTATTTGAGCGTGTGTGCAGGTGGTGAGTTTGTATAGGTGAAGCAAGTGACGATGTACGACCCCTCAAAAAGGAAATGAAAAAACGGAGTTCAAAGGATACTCATGGAATTAGATTTTATATTTGAATTTTGAGTATAGGAACGCCGTACTATAAAGAGGGACTTGATTCAAGGGCTTTGATTTGAAACTACTGCTCAAGAGAACCTAGATAAACACTTGTGAGCCACAAAATAACTCAAAGGAGCAAAAACCAGAGTTTTTCCCCTGTCTATCTGGGTATAGGGCCGGATACTCCGAACCCCGTTGCCCGGAGTGTCCGGACTCTGTTCAAAGTCTGAAAACCTAGGGTTGCCCGGAGTCTCCGGGCATATACCCGTAGTCTCCGGGTACCCTTCGCCCAACGGCTCTTTTGAGGCTGAAGAGTATATATACCCCCTCCTACCCCTTCAGCCTGGAACTCTTGCCACTTTGACGAGCTGGACTCAAACCTAAGCCAAAAAGAGCTCTCTCACTCTCCTTTATCTATTCTTGAGTGATTCCCTTGAGGGATTTGAGTGAGAAGCAAGCAAGAGCAAGGATTAGTGCTAGTGAGCCTCATTTCCATCTCTTGAGCACTTGGTTTTGGTCAAGCCCGCGGATTCAAGTTTGTTACTCTTGGAGCCTTGTGCTCCTAGACAGCTAGGCGTGCTTGTGATTGCTCAACCAAGATTGTGAGCTGCACAAGAAGTTTGTAATCTCCATTCCTCACCGAGGAATCCATAGTAAGTAACCTTGGGCTTGAGAGGTGATCTCGCCCTTGGAAGAGGAGCATAGGGGTTCTTGAGCACCGTCTCTCGAATCATTCCTCAACGGAGACGTAGCACCTTCGGGGTGTGAACTTCAGGAAACAAATCCTTGTCTCCTTCGTGTTATTTTACTTGATTTCATTGGTATTTGCTTGTGAGACTTCATTTCTAGGGTTTGAGCTCGATCTACTCACTCACGAGTTTCTAGTGAACTTTGTTTGTTGGATATCATCCTTAAGGAACCCCTGGTACTCATTCTCTAGCTCGATCTACTTTTCTTACAGAGTTTCTTGCAGTTTCGTTTCAGGTCGTTCAAACCCGGAGACTCCGGATATAGCTCCGGATACTCCGGACCACCAAACCCGGAGTATCCGGGCATATACCCGGAGTATCCGGGATAGTCTGCATCTGACATTTTTGTTAAGTGTTTTAAATTGCAGATTGCCTATTCACCCCCCCTCTAGGCATCTTAAGATCCTTTCAATTGGTATCAGAGCTTGGCTCTCCATTCAAAGGACTTAACCGTCCGGAGAGGTCGAGATGTCGGATGATGAAAAGAACCCGGTGAATCCGGTTGATGAAGGTGAAAAAGGCGATACCGGTGATAAAAGAGATAAGAAGGCAGAGCCATCCAACAACAAGAAGGAAGATAAGAAAAAGAATGGTGGAGATGAAAGTGAAGAAGAGACATCCGATGATGAGATGTCTTATGAGGAGTGGAAGGCATGGAGGAAAAAGAAGAAGGAGCAAAGGAAGAAAAAGACTACCTCCCGAGTTATCATTGACTCTAGTGATGACTCCGACACCGATTCCAAGAGAAGAGTCTCACGCTCTTCAAACAAGGGCAGCTCATCAAAGTCAAAAGGCAAAGTTGATTATCGAAGAGTTGCTCATGATTACACTTTTTCTCTACCTAGTGAGCACAATGCATCAATTCATATGGGCAAGCCACCTTTCTTTGATGGTACCGGATATAATCAATGGAAGACTAAGATGTTCAGTTACATGAATGCAATCCACAAGGATCTTTGGAAAGTTGTGGAAGTTGGGTGTGAAATTCTGGATGAATATGAAACTCCAACACCGATTCAAGCATATGTGCTACAAAGGAATTTCCAAGCATTGAACATCCTACACACATCCGTGAGTCCCGAAGAGTTTGACAAGATAGAGGATGCACCAACCACCAAAGATGCTTGGGACACTCTCCTAGTGAACCATCAAGGGTCAAGAAAAGTACGAGAATCAAGAATCAAAACTTTAGAAGATGAATTGAGCTTGTTCTCCATGAAGAAGGATGAATGTGTGAAAGAAATGTACAACCGCATGAAGAAAATCACAAATCAAATCAAATCTCTTGGTGGTGACAAGTGGGGTGACTGTGAGATTGTGGACAAGCTCTTGACCGTGTATATGGCTAGGGATGTTACTCTACCTAGCTTGATTAGAGCCGAAAGAGGATTCAAGCACTTCACCGCCGAGAATGTCCTTGGAAGAATTGAGGCTCACCATGATCAATTAAAGAGAGTCAAGATTAACCAAGATCTAGCCGAGCTTCAAGAACAAGCGGCCAAGAATAGTGGGTTGGCGCTTCAAGCTAAGTCAAAGGGCAAAGAAAAGGCAAACCAATCCTCAAAAAATGAAGGCACTAGTAGTGATGATGATGAAGAGCTTAATGATGAGCAAATGGCTTTCTTTATCAAGAACTTCACAAGAGTATTGAAGAAAGGTAATTTTAGAAACTTTGGGAAGAACAAGAAGTATGAGCCAAGAAGAAGATCTAATAGGCCGTGTTTTGGGTGTAACAAAGTTGGGTATTTCATTGCCGATTGCCCGGAAGAGAAGAAGAAGAACAAAGACACCAAAAAAAGCACATCCAAGAGAGATAGATCAAGATACAAGAAGCAAGCCGGAGAAGCTCATCTTGGTCAAGAATGGGATTCACAACAAGAAAGTGAGTCCGAGAAAGAAGATGTTGCAACCATGGCGTTCAAAGCATCATCTCCACATCCACCAAGCTTGTTTGAAGATCTCACCGATGATGACGATGAAGATCCCATCATGTGCCTCATGGCTAAAAACTCCAAGGTAACATCTCCAATCTCATCGGACGATGAAATGGATAATGAAGTAGAAGTTGCTAAACTAGTTAAGAAATATGGTAAAGGGGCCGCAACTAAAATGATGAAACTAGTTATGAAACTAGATGAAGCGGATGAGACTCTTGAGACACAAGAATAATTGCTTAGACTTGAGAGAGAAAAATTCAAGGCTCTTGAAAAGGACCTCGCCTATGAAAGGGAGGAAAACAAGATGCTTGTGAACTCAATCAAAGTCAAGGATGGCACTCTTCTTGAGTTGAAAGAGTCACTCTCTAGTGAAAAAGAAAAAATGGATGATTTGACTAGAAAATTTTCTTTTGTCAATGACACTAACACTTTTCTAAGGAAAGATAATGAGAAACTTCAAGAGAGCATAACAAGCTTACAAGCTAATCACACGGCACTTGAAGTTCAATTTAATACTCTTTGGGAAAGTGCTCCTAAGACTAGAGAGACATCTAATCCATCTAGTCCCTCTACTAGTAATGGTTGTGCACGGTGCTATAACATTGATATTCAAACTTGTGCTACTAACCATGTTGAGATGAATGCAATGAAGAAAGAAATCTCTAGACTCACTCATTTGTTGCAAGAAGAGGCTCCATCACATACTCAAGTCCCAAAGAAAATTCCCTTTACAAGGGTAGGTGAGTTTGAGAAACACACCAAGGGATTTGGGTCAAGATACATGAGCAAGTTTGGGTTTGAAGTAGGTAAGGGACTTGGTAGGAATGGGCAAGGTACTCCACATGCCATTCCATTTACCAAGAACAAGAACAAGACGGCTTTGGGTGCTCAAGGAGGTCTAGTTAACATGACCACTCCCATTCACAAGACAAATGATGTGATTCAAGAAAGTGGTCATGTCAACTTCATCAAGAGAGGTACAACATGTGATGAGGGTGCTAAGATTGTTGCATCCTCATTCAAAGAAGATAAGTTCAAGGCCTCTAACCCAACTAAGATCAAGGCACAAGAATCATCTCATGTATCCTTTTATGCCGATTATGTATTGACAAGGAACCACCGTGGTAAAGTGGTTGCCAAGTTTGTAGGACACCGTACATGGAACACAAAAGTGAAAAAGCATGTATGGTTGCCCAAAGTTCTTGTGACTAACATTAAAGGACCCAAGTATTGTTGGGTACCTAAAAGAAAAGAGTAATTTTGTTTTGTAGGGATACTCCTCCGGTGGATCAACTTGGGTGATTGATAGTAGATGCACAAATCATATGACCGGAGAAAGGAGTATGTTTGAAACAAGAATCGCATCAAGTGGAGATCATTTCATTACTTTTGCGGGAAATCAAAAGGGAAGACTGCTTGGTACCGGTAACATTAATCTAAACTCAAAGGTCACTCTCTCAAAAGTTCTTTTAGTTGAGTCACTTGGTTACAATTTGTTGTCCATCTCACAACTTTGTGATTCGGGCTTCAATTGTTTGTTCACTAACGAGGGTGTAACCATCATTAGAAGAAGCGATGACTCCGTTGCTTTCAAGGGGGTGCTCAAGGGAAAGCTCTATCTTGTGGATTTTTCTCAAGAGAGGGCTCAACTTGATGCTTGCTTGACAGCAAAGTCTAGCTTGGGTTGGTTATGGCATCGCCGACTAGCTCATGTTGGGATGAGAAATCTCAATAAGCTTCTAAAGGGGGATTACATCCTAGGACTAACAAATGTTTCTTTTGAGAAAGATCGTGTATGTAGTGCATTCCAAGCCGGGAAGCAAGTTGGTGTTCCACATCCATCAAAAAGCATCGTCACCACCGTCAAGCCATTTGAACTTCTACATATGGATCTCTTTGGCCCGGTGGCGTACATTAGCATTGGTGGTAACAAATATGGTCTTGTTATTGTTGATGATTATTCTCGTTTCACTTGGGTATTCTTTTTGCATGACAAAAGTGTAGTGCAAGAGACCTTCAAGAAGTTTGCAAAAAGAGCTCAAAATGAATTTGAAACTAAGATCAAGAAAGTGAGAAGTGACAACGGCACCGAATTCAAGAACACTAATGTAGAAGAGTTTCTACATGAAGAGGGCATTGGTCATGAGTTCTCGTTTCCATACACTCCTCAACAAAATGGAATTGTTGAGAGGAAAAATAGAACTCTCATCGAGGCCGCAAGAACAATGCTTGATGAGTACAAGATCTCGGATCAATTTTGGGCGGAAGCAATCAACACGGCATGTCATGCAATCAACCGCCTATATCTTCACAAGATCTTGAACAAGACGGCATACGAGCTCCTACTTGGTAAAAAGCCTAATGTGTCTTACTTTAGAGTTTTTGGAAGTAAGTGCTTCATTCTTAACAAGAAGCCCAAGAACTCTAAGTTTGCATCTAAAGTTGATGAAGGTTTTCTTCTTGGTTATGCCTCAAATGCTCATGGCTATCGTGTTTTTAACAAAACCTCCGGTTGTGTTGAAATAGCGTGTGACATGACATTTGATGAATCTATTGGCTCTCAAGGGGAGCAAGTTGATAATGTTGTAGGAATGGAAGAATCATCAAGTCAAGCTATCAAGAAGTTGGCGATTGGTGAAATAAAGCCTCAAGAACAAGTGGACAATGACGATGATGATGTGTTGATGTTTCAAGGGCCATCTACCTCTACATCCGCTGCAAAACCCGGAAACTCCGGATATGAAGCCGGAGACTCCGGACATCTTGACCGGAGTATCCGGACTCCAGACCGGAGTATCCGGGCTACTCAAGCTGAGGCATCAATCCAACATCAAGATCAGTCTCAAGATGGTAGAGATGCTGAACCAATCCAACATCAATCCTCCATTCCACATCCAAGAGTTCATCACATAATTCAAAAGGATCATCCCGTGGATAATATCTTTGGAAGTATAAGTAAAGGGGTAACCACTCGATCTCGTTTGGCTACTTTTTGTGAACATTACTCGTTTGTTTCTTCCTTGGAACCTCTTAAGGTGGAAGAAGCATTGGATGATCCGGATTGGGTGATGGCTATGCAAGAGGAATTGAACAACTTCACTCGTAATGAAGTCTGGTCCTTAGTAGAAAGACCCAAGCAAAATATCATTGGAACCAAATGGGTCTTTCGAAACAAACAAGATGAACATGGCGTGGTAACAAGAAACAAAGCAAGGTTGGTTGCTTAAGGCTTCACACAAATTGAAGGTTTGGATTTTGGTGAGACTTATGCTCCCGTAGCTAGGCTTGAGTCAATTCGTATCTTGCTTGCCTTTGCTACTCACCATGATTTCAAGCTATATCAAATGGACGTGAAGAGTGCTTTCCTTAATGGACCAATCTCCGAATTGGTATATGTTGAGCAACCACCGGGTTTTGAAGATCCAAAATTCTCAAACCACGTCTACCTGCTCCATAAGGCGCTCTATGGGCTCAAGCAAGCCCCTAGAGCATGGTATGAATGCCTTAAGGACTTTCTCTTAAGAAAAGGCTTTGAAATAGGCAAAGCCGATTCTACTCTTTTCACTCGCAAAGTTGATAAAGATATCTTTGTGTGCCAAATATATGTCGATGACATTATATTTGGCTCTACTAACAAAACTTGGTGCGATGATTTTAGTAGGATTATGACAAAAAGATTTGAGATGTCTATGATGGGTTAGTTGACCTTCTTCCTCGGATTTCAAATCAAGCAACTCAAGTATGGCACTTTCATTAGTCAAACCAAGTACATCAAGGATATGCTCAAGAAGTTTGACATGGAAAATGCCAAGCCCATCAAAACTCCCACGCCAACCAATGGGCATCTCGATCTCAATGAAGTTGGCAAGGCCGTGGATCAAAAGGTGTATCGCTCCATGATTGGATCCCTCCTTTACCTTTGTGCATCTAGGCCCGATATTATGCTTAGTGTGTGCATGTGTGCAAGATTTCAAGCTAATCCAAAAGAACGTCATTCGATGGCGGTTAAGAGAATCCTAAGATATTTGGTCTTCACTCCTAACATTGGTTTATGGTATCCCAAGGGCTCATCTTTCGATTTACTTGTCTATTCCGATTCGGATTATGTCGGTTGCAAAGTGGATCGAAAGAGCACTACGGGGACTTGTCAATTCCTTGGCCGGTCCTTAGAGCTTGGAGCTCTAAGAAGCAAAACTCGGTTGCCTTGTCCACGGCGGAGGCCGAATATGTCGTCGCCGGTGCGTGTTGTGCACAACTTTTGTGGATGAGACAAACGTTGAGTGAATTTGGTTGTCATTTTGATGCAATTCCTCTATTTTGTGATAATGAGAGTGCAATCAAGTTAGCAAACAACCCCGTACAACACTCCCGAACAAAGCACATAGATATTCGTCATCATTTCTTAAGGGATCATGAGGCTAAGGGAGATATTGCTTTACAACATGTAAGCACCGACGGGCAACTTGCCGATATCTTCACTAAGCCTCTAGATGAGTCAAGGTTTTGTGCTTTGAGAAGTGAACTAAACATCTTGGATTCTCGTAACCTAGCTTGAATTACTGCATACACTTGAGTGATCATAGAATAAGTGGTTATCAAAATGAAAAGATCTTGAAAACTTTCAAAAATTGGGTGTTTTTGTTTTTATAAAAAGCTTGGTTCTTCACTTTACTCACTTGAGATCATTGTTCTCCTTAATTGATTGTTGGCTGATCTCGAGTTGAGTAATTTCTCTCACACCATTAGATCCTCAAAATCTATCTATATCAAATCCATCTAGATAAAGTTCCTTGAAGTTCTTTTCTGCTCAGTCTCAAGGGGAGCCGGAGTCTCTGGCCCAGGGCCCGGAGACTCCGGACGGAAACTCCGGACTATCCGGATACTCCGGCCCTGAGGCCGGATACTCCGGATATCTGGAATTTACTATATATACCGTGGGGTGGGTCGGGGTAAACGGTTCACTTCAGTCTTTTTACCACAGCCGCCGCCCCCTCTTCTCTCTACTCTTCCACTCACGCCCTAGGGGCGATTTCTACCTTCCGGCCATCACGAACTCGTCAATCTTTGAAGGAAGGCTCTCCTCCCCTCCGGAAACTCCGGGGAGGCCTTGGATTTGAAGTTCCCGCGCTCTCAACGGTCTCAAAGGTACTTTTGAACTTCGGATCCCCCAATCTCCCAATGTCGTAGGTTTCTTTGAAAGATCTTTAGGGCATCTCTTCCTAGCATGTGTAGGAACCTTTGGCTCAAGTTTCATTCAAATCCCATGGTCAAATCCTTAGATTTTTGAAACTTAGGGTTTCAGGTGCTCCTGTCCGGATACTCCGGATATACACCCGGATACTCCGAACCCTCTGGGCCGGAGTCTCCGGGGATATACCCGGAGTCTCCAGACTTGATCACCACCAGCACATCTTTTTCTTCCTAATTCTATCCAGCTTGCTCTTGATCTTTCTTATCTATACTTAGGCATGGTGAGGCCATGCGCTGGTGAGTCCTTGGAGGATGTGGAACAAAGAAGGCAAAAGCGCCGTCATGATCCTCACTCTCAAAGGGAAGATGCTCCTCGAAATCCTCCAAGGGAGTTGCGTCCACGTCATCGTGCGGGCAAGGAACCCGCTGGTAGCAGTTCAAGAAAGGAGCCAAGGAAAGCTCCTTACATTTTGCAAAGCCGAGCCACGGCTCCTCCATCCCGTCCGACTCCAACAAGCAAGGCTATTGCTCATGACATATGTCCTAAGATCCCTCCTCGCTTGGTAGTTGAGTACTCTCCCGGGCAGCGCACTTATCCTAACATTCCAAGGCTTCGTCGACCTGGGATAGTGCCTGGCTTCACAGTAGAGATGGAAAGAAACTATTACAAGCAAGATGTGGCACTTAGGGAGGCACGCAAAGAGAAAGTTTACAGATATGACAAGAGTGAAGGTCTTGAGCGGCGCTTTTGGTGCAAGCTTCATGAAGACTTCTATTCTTCAGTTGTTATGCGTAAGTCTCGTGCTCCCATTGTTCATTGCAAGTACGTGGATTGGAAATATTATGAGAATATGAAGGATCCATTCTTTAATGAGGCTATGGAAAAGTGCAAGGAGATGGGTCTCTATGATATTATGGGTTTTCGCTATGATTGGAATGAGGAGATCCTTGCTCAATTTCATTCTTCTCTATATTATGATGAAAATGAGATTGCATTTTATTGGACCACCGAAGGAGTAAAATATGGAGTGGATTACATGACCTTCTCTAGGTTACTTGGACTTGGCACTGAGGATGAGAAGAGAGATCCCATTCATGTTGAGGAACAACTCAAGACATATCAAGTACCCACCTTGTTCTACAATCCTATTTGTGCTCAAGAAGGAAAGGCAAACCATCTCTTGCCGGTTTACTATGCAATGAATCAATTCTTTCGAGCAACCATTGATGCAAAGGATGGTGATCCCGTGGCACTTAGATACTATGCAGTAAATCTTCTAGCCCGGACTTTGCCAAGTGGTAGACCTTTTTGCATTATGGACTTCATTTGGAATGAGCTAAGGACTATGATTGAGGCCAAGAAGTCCCTTCCTGCTGCACCATACATCATGTATATGATAGAGAGGGTGACCAAGGTCACATTTCCAAAGACAGTTAAGCATGAGCCTCTTCACTTGCGTGCCCGCTCAGGTGATGCACCACCACCTCCTCCAGCTCATGCCGGTGCAACAAGGAACCCAAGACATGATCCTGCTCCATCTTCTGTGGGTGCCTCTTCATCATCTCGTCACCGTCATCATGACTCCTTTGTGAAGAGGGCCCTCCGCAGCTTATTTGGGATGTGTAGGAATATTGCAAATGATGTGCATGAGAACACAAGGTCCATCAATGAGATTCGGGGTCATTTGGGACTTCCTTTGGATCCTCACCGTGAGCTCCCGGACTTCGATGATCCATTTGCTGAGTGGGATGCTGCCGATGAGGCTTCTATTGCCGCTACTCATGCTCCACTTCCACGTGCTCATCGTCAGCCCCGTTCTCCTCGTCGCCGTGCTTCTTCTTCCTCCCGCCGTGCTCCTCCAAGTGGCCAAGAGATCTTTGATGAGGAAGAGGAGACCGAAGAAGATGAGCCCATATGCTATCGTGAGCACCCCGACTCCGATGAAGATGAGGATACCTCCGAGGATGCCGCTCAAGATGATGATGATGAGTAGATGAACTTCATGCTTCTTTTCATTCCCTTTTTGGCACTTGATGACAAAGGGGGAGTGAAAGGCCATTTATGTACTCATTTGGGCATGTGTCGCCCTTGTATCCCTTTGTTTCGAACTCATGTCATTCTATTTACGTTTTGAACTTCCTTGATCCTTTGTAAGTAAGGACTATGTGGTGTGAGAAACTTGTATTATGTGCTACTCTGTGTTTAGCTATCGAACTTGAGTTTATTCTAAGAAATTTCTGCTAGTATGTGTCTTGTTTGAGCTCACTGACTGCTGTTTTTCTGTTTTTCTGTGTTCTGGCTCAGAAGGGCCGGATACTCCGGGCTACAGGCCGGATTCTCCAGATTCCTTATCCAGAATCTCCGGACCTATACCCGGAGTCTCCGGGTCCAGCTGACAGATACACATTTTATTGAGTGGATAACATGTCATATGCATCACACTTGTCTTTACACTCACTTGTTCACCCCACTGTAAAACATATAAGAGCTTTTGTATTTCTCTTGATATATATGCCAAGATTGTTGACATGTCAAGTCAAATTTAAAATTCAAAGTTCATGGCATACATTAAGGGGGAGCTCTTATATGCTAGATGTTTATCGCTTTATGATTATCAAATGAGTTACATGTGAGTTATCATCAATCACCAAAATGGGGGAGATTGAAAGTGATCTAGGCCCCTAAGTGGGTTTTGGTGTTAATGACAAAACACATGTGCATTTAGTTGTGTAATTGAGCGTGTGTGCAGGTGGTGAGTTTGTATAGGTGAATCAAGTGATGATGTACGACCCCTCAAAAAGGAAATGAAAAAACGGAGTTCAAAGGATACTCATGGAATTAGATTTTATATTTGAATTTTGAGTATACGAATGCCGTACTATCAAGAGGGACTTTATTCAAGGGCTTTGATTTGAAACTAGTGCTCAAGAGAACCTAGACAAACACTTGTGAGCCACAAAACAACTCAAAGGAGCAAAAACCAGAGTTTTTCCCCTGTCATACCCGGATACTCCGGGTATAGGGCCGGATACTCCGGACCCCGTTGCCCGGAGTGTCCGGACTCTGTTCAAAGTCTGAAAACCTAGGGTTGCCCTGAGTCTCCGGGCATATACCCGGTGTCTCCGGGTACCCTTCGCCCAACGGCTCTTTTGAGGCTGAAGAGTATATATACCCCCTCCTACCCCTTCAGCCTGGAACTCTTGCCACTTTGATGAGCTGAACTCAAATCTAAGCCAAAAAGAGCCTGGAATTCTTGAGTGATTCCCTTGAGGGATTTGAGTGAGAAGCAAGCAAGAGCAAGGATTAGTGCTAGTGAGCCTCATTTCCATCTCTTGAACACTTGGTTTTGGTCAAGCCCGCGGATTCAAGTTTGTTACTCTTGGAGCCTTGTGCTCCTAGACGGCTAGGCGTGCTTGTGATTGCTCAACCAAGATTGTGAGCTGCACAAGAAGTTTGTAATCTCCATTCCTCGCCGAGGAATCCATAGTAAGTAACCTTGGGCTTGAGAGGTGATCTCGCCCTTGGAAGAGGAGCATAGGGGTTCTTGAGCACCGTCTCTCGAATCCTTCCTCAACGGAGACGTAGCACCTTCGGGTGTGAACTTCGGGAAACAAATTCTTGTCTCCTTCGTGTTATTTTACTTGATTTCATTGGTATTTGCTTGTGAGACTTCATTTCTAGGGTTTGAGCTCGATCTACTCACTCACGAGTTTCTAGTGAACTTTGTTTGTTGGATATCATCCTTAAGGAACCCCTGGTACTCATTCTCTAGCTCGATCTACTTTTCTTACAGAGTTTCTTGCAGTTTCGTTTCAGGTCGTTCAAACCCGGAGACTCCGGATATAGCTCCGGATACTCCGGACCACCAAACCCGGAGTATCCGGGCATATACCCGGAGTATCTGGGATAGTCTGCGTCTGACATTTTTGTTAAGTGTTTTAAATTGCAGATTGGCTATTCAGCCCCCCTCTAGGCATCTTAAGATCCTTTCAGGAACTATTGATATAGTTGTTAGAGTATAATGAGTTAAAAAAAATAGTTCAAGGCTTTTGAACTTTTGGCTATACTTGATAGGGTTATTTTGAATTTCCCTAATTTCTACCTTCTTTTATTGACATGGAAATTTTGCCCAATTATTATATAATATAGATTATTAGTTTTTTTTAAAGTTGCTTTTTTGGCTTCTCCTACAGGCGTGTAAATAGTAAATGGAGGGTATGCATTTAGTTTACAGCCTAGACACCTTTTAAACGTGAAATGTGTGTAGTCAGTCAACCTAATCAAACAATGGTTTAAGTGGTAAAATTAGATCGGAGATAGGGCATTTAAATGCCAAAACGCATGTTTTAGTCAATCGTTTCGATCACCAATTAGGAGCCAGATGACATCTACGCTGAAATTTAAGAGAAATATGTATCTCATGTGAGAAGTAGTGCATAACTCAAATTATTGCGTGCACTAGAATATATATATATATATATATATATATATATATATATATATATATATATATATATATATATATATATAGCATGGAACCATGGTATTTTTATGCATATTAACTGCTACATTGCAAACTGTTAAACCCTTTAATTTGTGGTTTAAACATTAAGCGGTTGGTGTCTGCCATCTGAGATAACACTGTTTCCACCTTAATTACCTTAGATGTTTTGTCCTGGGTTTGTGATCTTGAAATACGTTAGTTTGAACTTTACCATTTCTGCAGGGATTTTTGCTGGTATTTTTGCTTGCCTGGTTGGCTTTCTTGCAATCGAAGTTGTTCTCCATCGGCGTAGCATCAAAAGGCAAGCTCTGCACAGGCAAAGCAACCAATATTTTCAGCAACACGGAGGCCAGCTGCTCTCGCAAATGTTGAGAGTAGAAGGCAATGACAATGCGATCATCTTCTACGAGAGAGAAGACATCGTGAAGGCGACGGCGAACTTCGACAAGGCCAACATCATAGGAGAAGGGGCGCAAGGCACCGTTTATAAGGCGACCCTTTACGTTGATGGTATTGCGACCACCGTGGCCGTGAAGCGATGCAAGGAGATCGACGAGAACAGGAAGACGGAGTTCCTGCAGGAGCTGGTCATCCTTTGCCGCGTTAGCCACCCCAACATCGTCAAGCTTCTCGGCTGCTGCCTGCAGCTGGAGGCGCCTGTGCTCGTGTACGAGTTCGCCCGGAACGGGACCCTGCAGCATCTGCTGCACGGGAGGCCCAGGCGGCACCCCGCCGTGAGCCTTGCGACCAGGCTCAGGATCGCCGTGGAGTCTTCCAGGGCCCTAGCGCACCTGCACAATCCACCGCACCAGATCCTCCACGGCGACGTGAAGCCGGCCAACATCCTCCTCGGCGACGGCTGGGTCGTCAAGGTGTCCGACTTCGGCTGCTCAACGATAGATGACAGCACACAGGTGGTGCCCAAGGGCACCATGGGCTACCTGGACCCGGAGTTTCTCTACGACTTCCAGCTCACCAAGTTGAACGACGTTTACAGCTTTGGGGTGCTGCTCATAGAGCTTCTGACGGGCAAGAAACCACTGGTCAAGGAGCGGAAGAACCTGACGGCAATGCTTCACGTGTCTCTGGGGAATGGCACCCTTGATGAACTACTGGATACGGACATAGTCGGCGAAGGCAGCATGGGGGTGATCCATCAAGCTGTGGAGTTGGCGAGCCGATGCATAGCGATTCCCGGTGAAACAAGGCCCACGATGCAGCAGGTGGCGGAGGAGCTCTGGCGGCTATCAGAGCAAGTGCCGGAACGAGCACCGCCACCAGAGGACCTGGAAGGCCGTGGCTTCATGGACACGGTGACAACATTGTCATACGGTTATACTACCGGCGAGAGTGAAACCACCGGATTTTATGGACTTGAAAGCAACGCTGCTCTGAGCATAGAATATGCTAGGTGAAAATTGCTTGGACATCGAGGTTGTTCTACATTTATTTTGTGTTCACATGACGACAATACATACCTCTCCCTTTTCCCTAGTCCCTACCGAATGGAAACAGTGAATGCTGTCATGTAAAACTTAATCAAGGCCAAACAATCGGATCTGTATAATGGTGGATGAATTGTCGTCTTTAATTCTTTCTTCATACATAGAAAGTAACATTGTAGGCTCGTAGCCTAGCATAAGTTGCGACAGCTTAGATTAAAGATCATACATGATGAAACTGTTTGGACTCCCACTTGATGGTTAGAAATTCCAATTTTCTCTCCATTTCATTAATAAGAGATTTGCCTGTTGCTCCAGCGGTCTTGAGTTGACTAGGTCAGTTAGTTGACCGGACAAGTGGCATTCTGATTCGAACAAGCCACTGTAAGTACTGATGCCCAAATTCAGAAATACAGAACAGCTAGGGAGTAGTAGTAATGCAGTACAGAGTACAGAGGCTCTGCCTCGAGCTCCATGGGTTTTGGAAACTAAAGTCCTCGTCGATGACAGAGCGTTGAAGTTCCCGTCACCATCATATCATCAAGTTATCAACGGGGAACGAAACTGAAGGGACATGGCAACCAAAGCAGCAAGAAGAACCGATGAATTAGTAAGAGCCAGCGAACAAAAGCACAAGCGGATGGTAGAACGCTCTAACTGTAGTCAGAAGTTGGTAGCTGCCTTATACCCAGCCCAACTATACGCACAAGCTAGGTGCAGGGTGCTCCTATTGACCGACGATGGTATCGGCTAAGCCCTTATTCACTGTTCCTGTTGTCTCCTATCCCAACTGACTATTACACAAGGAACGGCAGAGTAGACACGCTGACAGTTCATATATCGCTCTTGGTCACGACATCATTTTTATGTGTACTCGGTTTCATCTTTTTTCAGGACTATGATATGTCTTGTGCGCCTTTCGGTACTACACTTCACTCCTATTGTTGCTTTGCAGACTCTCGTGCTAATTCATGTAATGTATACTACAAGTGTCCTGGACTACAAAAAGATCTATGCACGAGAGGCTAGAGGGTAGTGCTTATTTATAGTGGTGTGTGTTGTTTTT
Source organism: Panicum virgatum (assembly GCF_016808335.1). NCBI lineage: Eukaryota > Viridiplantae > Streptophyta > Magnoliopsida > Poales > Poaceae > Panicum > Panicum virgatum. Next base: position 50,364,025 of record NC_053138.1, read on the forward strand.
CAGACAATGGAAAAATGGTTCCCTCTTTTTGCCGCTCTTCTAAATGGTAATAGAAATTGAGTAATAGAAATTGGAGGCTCGTTTATCTGCTAGGTACTTCTAATAGGTAATAGAATCGGATCAAGGTTGGTAATCGTTATCGAGCCTCGAATTTTTTCACAAACCAAAACCGATGTGGTGTATGTTGCTGTAAGTCATAAAAGATGATGGAATGAAATGCGTTACACGGTTAGTGGTGAATGAATGGAACATAGGGTGGTTGCTTGGGCTGTCACCACCACTATGTAGGAAAAGGCCTATAGTGACGGGCGCTATCTTTCTATGGTGACAGACATCGCACCCGTCACTCCTACATCGTCACTGTTTAGAACAGAAGGGTGATGAGTGTTTGCCCGTCACCTAACACTACGTAAGAAACGACCTATAGTGACGTGCACAAAAGTGACATGTCGTTGTTGCCCGTCACCTCACAAGTAGAGGTGACGGGCTTTATCTCCGCGCATCACCCTCGGACCAGTCTGAGCCTCGCGAGGCCTCGGCAGAAACGTGGCCCGTCACCTTTGAGATAGGATAGGTGACGGGTATTAACAACACCTGTCACCTAGACTGCAGGTGACGGTCCACATTCTTTGACCGTCACCTATATTACATTCAATGGTGACGGGTCATGACTGAAGCTGTGAAGGTGACGGTCCACATTCTTTGACCGTCACCTAGATTACATCCAATGGTGACGGGCCGTGACTGAAGCTGCGAAGGTGACGGCATTTACGTAGCCTGTCACCGCGTCTTGTGATGCGCTTAACCTATTCTCCTTGAAAGGTGACGCATTACGCGTATAGTTCGTCACTTATGTGTATGCGTCATCTTATCAGTGGCCACGAGAACTTAGCCATTTTTTGTTGGACACGCACATCGCCGCAGTTCTAAGAAAACAATGAAAATTGTGAGGTAACAATGCTGAGAATCGCCCTATTCAAATGTCGATGGGTTCAAGGGTCACAGGGAGTGACACGTAACAAGAATGGGTTTGTCAGCATTGATCTTCGTAATGTTGGGTACGAAACACAACTCTTCATTTTGGAAAAAGATGTGATGCAAGTGTTTTATGTGCCTGATACAGTTAGGACGATGCGGCATATTGTCCTTCCTGGCAAGAGAAGGATCGTTGGAGTGCATAATGCGGTGGATGAGGAGGAGTTTAATTAATTTGATGAAATCCCTTCTTTTGCAACTTTTGAGCTCCCCTGCCTAAATGCCAATGACAAGACCCCGTACCTGCGGACCGATCACAACGAAAAAATCCGTGTGAGGTCAAATTCAGGCCGTGGATGTGGACGTGGATGTGGACGCAAAGAAACCTAGTGTAACATGGTCAAATTCTGAATTTTGATGTAATGAAAGTGCAACTGCAATGTACAATAGTTTGAATTTTCTTTCTGGAAGTGTAAGTGCAATAGCAATATACATCACTCTGAATTGCTTTTTGTAAGTTCAAGTGCAAGTGCATTACCCATCACCTATCAGTCATAGGTGATGGGCGACATTTGTGTGGCCTGTCACCTAAGAATAAAAGGTGACGGGTCCAAAACAAAGCCCGTCACCTAAGACATAGGTGACGGGCCACACTGGAAACAATCTTCAGGTGCCGCATAGAAAGGTGACGGGCTACATTACTTGCCCATCAGCTGAGTCAAGTTCGAACTAGACTTAAAGCCATCCCCCTTAGCCATAGTTCTTCACGGCTTCCATTTCAAACCCTAGGTCGCCTCCGCCTCCTCGCCTCCTCCGGTAGCGCCGCCCTCTTGGCCGTCGCGCAGGCCCACCTCCTCGCCTCCTCCGGTCGTGCCGCCCTCTTCGCCGTCGCGCAGGCTCACATCCTTGCATCCTCGGGTCGCGCCCCTCTTCGCCGTCGCGCCTCCTCATCGCAGCCCCCAACGCACGCCCTCGCCCTCGCCCAGGCAAGAGCCAGAGGCCAGCCGCTGCCAGCAGTCAAGATCCAGAGCTGGGCACGCTATCGCCTAGGCAAGATCCAGAGCCCAACCGTCGCTAGCGGGCAAGATCCAGAGCCAGTCATGCCGTCGCGCCCGTCCTCGTCTTCAGGCAAAATTATTCTTGCTGTCATATATTTGCTTGGAATTGCTTGGATTTGCTGTCTATTTCTGTTGTTCGAAATATCAGTCTGAATTGCTTGGATTTGCTGTCTACTTTTGCAATTAGAGGCAAATGATGATATGAGAATAGTGAATATCTTATTGCCATCTTTGCCATAAAAAATGAGAGATTGAGAGATTCATACTTGCCGTGAACAGGTCAGCCTCGAACGGCATGAACCAGATGCTATGAACACTCGCTGGTGTGTGACATCTGCTTCTGCCCTTTGAGGCTGAGCTGTTCATGGATTCTGGAGAGTGAATCAGTCATTGCCACCTCTGACAAATAAATTTGAGAGATTGAGTTGTTGCCATGAATAGGTCAGCCTCGAAGGGTATGAAGCGGATGCCATGAACACTCGCTGGTGTGTGACATCTGCTTCTGCCTTTCGAGGATGAGGTCTTCATGGATAGTTAGTTAATCCAAACATATCTCTCCCACTTCTGATGCCTTTCTATGTTATATTTTTGATAGTTGACATGCAAGTGCTGCTGATCTTTTATGTCTAAGGTCAATTTTTTTGTATTATTCGATCATTTTGATTTTATTAAATCTTTCTGCAAATGATGATGTGGTAGATTTGCTGCCTATTTAATTGGATCATCATGGTTGATTTTGCTGCCTATTTTTGCAGGATCAGTGGAAGCAGCCATGTCGAAAACTGGATCCTCCGATTCAAATGCACAACTTGACCAAGTGCCGAATCTTCAACCCGAAGTGTCTGCACAAACAACTTTGTTGATTGAGCTAGCACAGGGGATTGTGCAACCCGGGGACAAGGAATGCCACATGGTGCCAGTGCAGGATGGGTATGTCGTGGTCAAGATTGATTTTGTCCACCAGAATGCCAAGGATATCGCTCTGCCCATCCCGCTGCCAGAAGCCGACATTTATACTTTGGGGGATGCCATTACCATGCGGATCCAATGGATGAAAAGTGGTATTCTCACACCCCCATTGGTCGGTCGACAACTAGTGGTGCCCCAAAGCGGCCACGCACCCCAACACCTGATCCTGAAAAAGTGAAGAAGGATGTTGCTGCATGCGACAACCCTCCCCCTGCACCAAAGAAAAAGAGACCAGCCACCCCAAAGAAAAAGGAAAGGGGTAAGACAGAACCCAAGCCACAAGCACAGAAAGCAACAGAATCAAAGGGTAAGGCGGCACCCAAGGAACCAGCAGCAAAAAATGTATGGACTTCTGCTCATTCCAAGTTTGAGATGGGCAAGCCAATGTTGTCAGAGTTGGATCTGTCCACTGCAGGGGTGAATACCAAGGGACTGCACAAGCACTACGTGACCCATGCCAACGATGATGATACGTCAATTGTGAGTCATTACAAGGCTGAGGACTTGCACAGTGGGCCTGGTTCTTTCTCCGTTTCTTGGTCTGATCTGTACGACGTTGTTGACGTTCACTAACGCCCCCGATTTGTATACCGCAAGCGCACGGTTCGTGGTAGCTTTTCCCTTAGAGTATTCCCCCAAGGTTTATCAATCCGTGGATCGACAATGAACTTATTAGGGTTTTCCATCTAATCTAACGGATCTATCCTAACATGAAGCATTAATTGCATATAAAAGGTGAACCTTTGATAGATATGAGTGATGTACGAAGGTTGATCTCATCCATGAACATCGGTAAGGATAAAGCATGACCGAAGGCATGACTAAACCTATCACACGCATTCTAGTTGTAGTTCTAGCTAAACGAGTAAGCTCAACATGCATCTCATCCAAAGCCTCTTTAAATCAAAACCTCCAATCCGATCCCTCGATACCCAACCTACTCTGTGGAGACGGCCTGTCACGACGCCCCCCTTTTCAACGGGATACCCTGAAGCAAGTCGAACCCCCTTTGGGTAGATCCGGTATGAACTCCTAGCCACCATAGCTACAAGAACACCCCATGCAATCTATCTCGAGAATAGATCTAGGAATAAGCGCACCCAAAGCAAGAACAAAATCGAAAGAGGAGAGACATGATCGCTAAATAGATCGGATGACATGAAGACATTACTCACATAATAGATTCGTTTGGATCGCCACCACCGCGTATACACCATTGACGACTCCAACTAGCTCATGAACTCCACCATGATACAACCACGCAGGGAGGCCATGGCGGCTAGGGATGGCCTAAGCCATCTCCTAGACAACTTCGAAGACTTGCGGCGGCCGTCGTCTCCCTCCGGTCTTGGCCCTAGGTTTTCGTCGAGTTCTGGTTGGATGGATGCCTCGAGTTGAATAAGGTGCGAGCTATTTATAAGCCGAGGAAGCCACCGGTCGAAGGGGAAGGCAAACCGCCTCAGAAAAGGGCTGGGCCGGTCGGCCCCATGGGCCTAGGCCGGCCGGCCTACCCCTTTTCGGGCTCGCCTCGGTCTCATCTTTGGCGTGTAGACTCCTCGCATCTTCTAGAGTTTCTGTCCTTCACGATTGCACCCCTTTTGACGTTGTTATCTTGGAGATATCTTCGAGGAAAGGATAGGATAGGGAATCCTTCCTTAAATCTTCATTTGCTTTGCTTAATCCCGAAGTATCTTGATCTCATCTTCGTGGGCTCGGTCCTTTGGGCTCTCTTGGAGGATGGATGTGCATGAATGGGCTTCGAATCAACATGGGCTTTGGTCCTCCCTTTTGGGCTTTGGCCTTCGTCTTTCTCCGTGTTAACGCTCGATCACGGGCCTCGTCATTTCATGCTCCAAAATAGGCCAAAAACCTGCAAAAACGAAGTTCCTCCAAAATATATGTGCATATGTGAAAATGACCAATAATTAGGCCGGGGTTAGGACGGTTAGTGATTTTGATATTGAATTCATGCCATTATCAAGGATAAACAAGGGATAAAACGGATACTTAAGGAGCGCCAACATTCCCCCCATGCTTAAACCTTGCTCGTCCTCGAGTAAGTCCAGGAGCTTTGCTTATAAAGAAATCAGCGTTGCCCCTCAATGTCCTCTCTGCACTTAGTCATACATAACAAGACATATTGCTCTCTCAAGTATTTAGCATTTAAGTTCGTGTTGTGACCGGCTACTTTTTCATTATGGAAGATAGATTAGCAATTAAAGAACAAGCCACAATAATAAATAAATGCAATGCTCTGAAACTTAAGCGAACTTCAAACATTTACCTTGTTTCATCGTGAAGAGTTTTCAAAAGAATGCATATCAAACATAAGTGAGGTTCTCTTGCAAAAGATCATGGAAATACTCATCTCATCAAGTCGCTCAAGCCTACATTAGATTGTTTTCAACCTATTCTACTCATATATAAAAGTGGAAGGCTTATGTGGAGCTTGGTAGGTAAAAACAATCCTAGCAAAACATTATACTTGAAATATTATCAAACTAAGAGAGAGATCTAATGGAATTACCGAGACTAGTCAAAAAGGCCATTGAAAAATAATGTTGGAGAGGGGGAAAGATGAAACACACACATTTAGATAGGTGGACATGTGCAAGTGGCAAAAGGATGATCCCGAGACACAAATGAAGTTCTCGTTATCGGATTGCACATGGTTGGAAGATTTGAGTATGAAATAATTCTTCAAAGTAACTTGGAAAATTAATGAAGCCAAAAAGAGCTAAGGAGCATTTTATTCTTCCCTTTTTTTCTTTCATTTTTCTTTTCTTTTCTCCCTTTTTTTCATTTTTCTATTTTTCTGCTCCTTAGAACTTTTGATAGCATAGAATACTTACCCAGCCATCCCCCCATGCTTGAACGAATGCTCGTCCTCGAGTATGAATAGTGGGAGAACCAACTAGCTAGGGTAAGTATCTCAAATTCACCTTCTTCTTCATAGAACCTCTTGAATCTCCGAAGAGCCTTGTCTCCCAAAACTTTTCTTTATATGGTGCCCTTGATTCTTTTGATTCCGTCGAAATGATAATCCATACTCAAAGTGGGTTGTGGTCAAGGAGGTAATCACAAAAAGATATTTTTGGTTTAGGGTGGATATCCAGCGAGGTTTGCAAAATTCCCGAAGTGGAAACTCACAATGCATGGATAGATAGGCTAGCAGAAAGAAGGTTACACAAAAAAAAACAGAATGACCAGCTTCTTAGTCTCGTACCAAAGAAATCAATCTTAATCCAACTCATCAAAATATAAGTTTGCAATCTAAAGGTTTCATCATGAAAGAATGTGTATGTATAGGCTTTGGTAGGTAGAACTTTGCAAGAGATTCACAAATGTGGATAGCATAGGAATTAAGTTTTCAAATTAAACAACACAAGGTGTAAGGTCATCGGTAGACTTAAATCAAAGAGCAACATAGAATATGTGGGTTTAGAATTTAGTCATTTAACCTCCACAATTAAAAGAACCGGTATTTAATCATTTTAATTCCATTTAATTGAGAGCAAATGGTCAAGTCATATACAACATAGCGTAGGTAAAACAAAGCGGCAACTTCCATCATTTTTCCATAAGCATAAGGCATTGCCAAAATGTATCAATGTGGTGAGCACAAAGTGATGGTGATCCTACACTTATTGAAAACAAAAACAAAACTAGGTTGTCCTCCTAGAAGCCATGTGATAAGTTGAGAGATATATACAAAGGTTGCATCTATGGTTGAAGGCATATATGTACAAGCATTTAGAAAAAGAGAAAGTTGAGGAAGAATTACCGTCCTTCTCGATGCTCGTAATGAAGTGTAGCGCGGCCTCCCCCATACTTAAGCATTGTGCTAAGCATGGAAGAAGAATCATGAGCATCTTGTGGAAACCGTGATTATCTTACTCCATGAGATCTTTCTTCCTTGTCCACGAAATCCTCCCCCATGCTTAGCATGATGCTAGGCGTGGAAGGAGAAGATGGACCATCTTGAAATTCTTGAAGTCCTTCCCTCATGAGTATGAATATCATCTTCAATGTGTCTTCACCTTTGTTGCCTCAATTTCCTTCAACTTCTTCTTGTACTAAGTCATGGTCCCAATCATTGCTTCACATCGTCGTCGCCACCTTCAATTCCTCGTTGTCTCATTGCTGTCGCATCTTCACAAATTTTTCCTTCAATTTCCAGAACAGAACCTGTACTGAAACATTGCTCCATTGCGAAGTGCACGAATTTTCTTTCCAACGAGTCCTTATTCGCCCAAAATTGATTCCGAACAAGAGAGTTGTGTCCATTTAATCCCAGCGCTGCAATCTGTCCCGACGAATTTCAGAACGCGCAACGTCCAATGTTCTTGCTACATCTCCTTGTACGGGTCTTCAAATTCATTGATCTTGAATGCGTTGGAATGGAAATTTGATGGAGCTTCTGAATATCAACTTTTTGCTTCTTGTACAGCTCTGAACATGTTCTCAAATTGATGAAAACAGCTGCGTCCTTCTCGGGTTTCGACGATGTTGATGATCTTGATTGAAATTCTTTTGGTCTTGAACTCATGGGAGCGCTTCTTCATGCCTGCAAAACATTTTAAACACACACTACCCCCGGGGTGATGGTCGGGAGTAGAAACAAATGCCAACAAACCTACCATTCCTAAAATCTCAAATTGTGGCAAAGCTAGCTTAGCGAAACTAGTGAGTGTACGTGTGTGCTAGTGTAAATGCAAATGAGAGGAAGGTATATAAACAAAGACAATGTTTACACCTAGTTCTAAACACCATGTTTACAACTAGGTTGCCGAACTTCTCCATAGCCACAAAGACTTATTTAACAAAGGTCAAAACACCATGTCTATCCCAAGATCAATAGGCCTTCATAGCACAAGAAAAAATAAAGCGCATTGCAAAGCTTATAAACCAACCAAATGCAACCTCATAGCTTGGTAACTAAATGATGATGGTCTTCAATCATGTCTAAACACCATGTTTACACAAGATTGCAAAAAGGAAAATGCTCACGTCAAGCATTAACATGGATATGAAAGCTTTCATCAATAAAGTTGAGACCAAGCTAGCAAAATGAGTGCATGAACAATGGAATGGACGCAAAGTACAAATGCAAAGTTAGTAAAAACAAGTGTTAGCCAGGTTGAAAGGACCTTTCGATGTTGTTCCGCCACTACCTTATTCAAAAACAATTGCTAAGAGTGACAAAAAACCTTCGCGGCACTTTATAAGAAGTGAGGCTTTTGTCAATGAAAAGGTTATTTATCGAAAAAGGATAAAGCAACCAAGCTAACAAGGTTTTAGAAGTAGGTTTATGGGTTTCCTATATTTTTGGCTTAAAACAAAAATTTTGAAGAGAGAGAGTGTTGGGTATAGAAATTCTATCTAAGGTGGTTTCAAAAAAACTAGAGAGAAACAAAAGTTAGATTTTTTTGAATGAAAAACATACCCTATGGTTTTAGGATTGCTCTATGAGTGGTTTTCCTAAGGGTTTTAGGATCTCAAAAGCGAGGCTAGTCAATGTTTTTAGAAAAGGTTTTTTTTTAAAAATGCAACATGCAATGCAATGCAAGGGTGAGACGAACAACATGGTATGCAATGCAACACGGGGTGGGTGAACAAAATGATATGACATGATGAGGTGGTCTAAAACAAAACAAAAAGTTAGCCTAAGTTAACTAGCCACAAGTTTAGAATCAAAGGGTGGTACAATGCTTCATAAATCTCTCTAAAAGGGACACAAAGAAAAAGACTCTAAACACTAATAGGCACACAAAAAGGTCTACAAGATTCCCAAGATCAAATAACAAAGTGCTCCCTCAATAACATTTAGAATGAACAACATGAAGTTGTGGATTTATTAGAGCAATGGTACAATGTTACTTGATATTCCGATTAAAGAGTGCAATGTAGACGGTCATATTAATATATATAAAATAAAAGATCGGGTTGCCTCCCGCAAAGCGCTTCATTTAGAGTCATAGAGCTCGACTTTCTTACATATCTTCTCATTGATGCGAAGCCATGGTCCTTCATGCAAGAGGTGAAGGTGTTCCATGCAGCTCTTATTCCACTTCCTATGTTGGACATGATCAATAACGCTTCATGGAAAACTTGCCCAATCGTCTCTCACATCATGGTCACCTCCTTCTTTGTTGTCCTTCGTCGCTACCTTTCTTTTCATGGATTTTCCTCTCTGTCCAGATTGGGAGTTGCACCAACCAATTGATCCAATGCAAGGTGCACGAAATCTTCTTTCCAATAAGTCTTCATTTACCCAAAACGCATTCCAATTGAGGGAGTTATGCCCCTTTTTCCCGTTACTGCAATCCGCCTCGTGCTGATTTCAGCACGTGCATCTCCGATGTTTGAGACATAGCTCCTCCCGTGGGTTTTCAATTGTATCGATCATGGATGCGTTGAACCGAGGACTTGATGGAGATCCTGAATATTCAACTTTCTTGCATTGCAAATCTCTGGACTTGTGCACAAAATTGATGAGGCTTAGCGACCTCCATTCTTGAAACTTGAAGATGTTGATGATGGTGTTCAAAATTTTGGGCACAGTTTCCCTCCTCATCATTTGAGTTTCATGTCCTGCATGGTTAGTGAAATTCGGGGCTTCTCCCGACATGTGCTCTTTTAGGGTCATGAGCTTGACCAAGCGCAAAGCAAGATCGAGATTTGCAATTATTTGTAAACATATGCAACATAATCACATCCTCAATTAAATTTCATCAACAAGGCATGGTGTAATTAAATGCGGCATGTGTTTCTTGCATAGCGCGGCGCTCATTATTAGGAAGAGGTTCTTTAAGCATGAAATCAACATTCTCAAGAAACTCTAGCCTATCATCATGAAAAGAACAAGGCATAGAATTTAAACTTTCATTCCGACTATCGGTTCGAGCATGAGATTTTTAAAGATTATCAACAAAACCAATAGAAGCTTGAGAATTCAGTGTATACCTTAGCCTCGGAGCTTTTTCATACACAATGGAGTTGTGGTGCTTTGTGCGAGATGTCATCTTGATGCACTCTTCGTGGTTTTCTTCTCACATCTCCATGTGTTGATTGTTGCGCTCTTGTAATCCGTCGTGGTTTGTTTGCAACATCTTCGTTTGACGAAAGTCGACCGCTTGTGTCTTCATTTGCCAATGTCATTGGGGTTCTTCATCTGCTCCAAGCCTCTGAATTTTATCATGTACGCTTGATGAAAACATTGCCCAAGCTCCCCTTCATTGTTGTGATCGTCATCTTCTTTATCTTGTTCTCATCGCATTGCTCCTGCCTCTTCTTCGTAGAATCTCTCCTGTACACTCAACAGAACATATACCAAAATATAGATCTATTGAAAATTTTATGAAATTACCTTTCCAACGAGTGGTCACTTGCTTTAAACGGAGTCCAAACGAGAAAGTTATGACCGTTTTACTTTAGCGCTGCGTGCTGTCCAGAAAATTTCAGAGTGCACGACTTTCGATGTTTTGGCCATAACTTCTTGTGGGAAACTTCGATTGACTTCATTCTTGATTCGTTGGAATCGAAACTTCGTGGAGCCTTTGAATATCCAAAAATATACTGCAATTTTCTTCTGAGGTCGAGCAGAATATTGATGAGAATAGTATCTTCTTGTGAATTCATCCGAAGATGTCAATGATCTCAATCATGTGGTCTTTGGAGCGTCTTGTCGTGCGTCCTTGGCTTCAAGGTCATCACCATTGATTTACCAGCACATAGCATGGCTTCAATGATGTGTCTTCTCCATGATTCTTGCTTTACCCAAGGTATCGGGATTAGTGGAGGCTCCCGTGCTTTGTGTTGATGATCTGAGCGGTTTTCTTCCTTGATAGCATCACTCGACTAGAAGTATATCGAGCATCCCACTGGAGAAGATAGGTGGTGTCATGATTCTTCTAATCTTATTGCCTCCAGCTTTGGCCAACTTCAAATCATCATCTTTTGTGCACTCGGCCTTCCAATCATCCTTTGACATCGTCATCACTTTCTCCGTTGTTTGCTGCTGCACCTTTCTTCGTTGAATTGCTTCATCATCTTGCACAGAACATGTACCAAAATTCTACTCCATGGAAATCCTTATGAAATTACCTTTTCAACAAGTGGTCATCGATCCCAAACGGACTCCGGATGAAGTAGTTATGGTCGTTTTACTCCGGCACTACGCTCTGTCCCGAGACATTCAGAACGCGCAGCGTTGAAAGATTTTTCCATAACTCTTCACACCGATCTCCAAAATTCACGATTCTTGATGCGTTGGAAAGTATACTTGATGGAGCTTCATAATAATCTATTATTTCCCCATGGCACATATCTGATCTTGGACGAAAAACTCATCACAACAGCGACACTTCATAGATGATGATGATCCAATCGCACGATTTTCATTCCGGACATGCTTCATACCTATTGCTTGAGCAAACAAATCTTCCCAAAAACATTAGTCTTTAAAACTAATTGACATGGCAGCGTACCTTGTTTATCAACTTTTTTTTTCTTAGGAGTGGGGACTCGATAGCAGATGCTGGGCCACTAACAAAAGTTAGCACCTACCACTAAAGAGCGAAACTTGATGTTATTCACATCTTGTCGAAGTGGATCTAGGGTTTTCGATGTTGATGTTGAGAACTCCTCGATCGTCTTGTCGTCGATTGTCGAAGTTTGTTGGAGCAGGTTGTGGACTTCTCGAAGCCCAAGTTTGGTGTCTAGCTTTTTCCAACTGCTTTCAAGGACACGAACAAGAAAACAAGGGTATATGCAATAATAAAATTTAGGGTTAGCCCAAAAAATTAGATAGATCGCCCTAGGGTTCGAGTTGCTGATCCCCGGCAACGGCGCCAGAAAAGCTTGTTGACGTTCACTAACGCCCCCGATTTGTATACCGCAAGCGCACGGTTCGTGGTAGCTTTTCCTTTAGAGTATTCCCCCAAGGTTTATCAATCCGTGGATCGACAATGAACTTATTAGGGTTTTCCATCTAATCTAACGGATCTATCCTAACATGAAGCATTAATTGCATATAAAAGGTGAACCTTTGATAGATATGAGTGATGTACGAAGGTTGATCTCATCCATGAACATCGGTAAGGATAAAGCATGACCGAAGGCATGACTAAACCTATCACACGCATTCTAGTTGTAGTTCTAGCTAAACGAGTAAGATCAACATGCATCTCATCCAAAGCCTCTTTAAATCAAAACCTCCAATCCGATCCCTCGATACCCAACCTACTCTATGGAGACGGCCTGTCACGACGCCCCCCTTTTCAACGGGATACCCTGAAGCAAGTCGAACCCCCTTTGGGTAGATCCGGTATGAACTCCTAGCCACCATAGCTACAAGAACACCCCATGCAATCTATCTCGAGAATAGATTTAGGAATAAGCGCACCCAAAGCAAGAACGAAATCGAAAGAGGAGAGACATGATCGCTAAATAGATCGGATGACATGAAGACATTACTCACATAATAGATTCGTTTGGATCGCCACCACCGCGTATACACCATTGACGACTCCAACTAGCTCATGAACTCCACCATGACACAACCATGCAGGGAGGCCATGGCGGCTAGGGATTGCCTAAGCCATCTCCTAGACAACTTCGAAGACTTGCGGCGGCCGTCGTCTCCCTCCGGTCTTGGCCCTAGGTTTTCGTCGAGTTCTGGTTGGATGGATGCCTCGAGTTGAATAAGGTGCGAGCTATTTATAAGCCGAGGAAGCCACCGGTCGAAGGGGAAGGCAAACCGCCTCAGAAAAGGGCTGGGCCGGTCGGCCCCATGGGCCTAGGCCGGCCGGCCTACCCCTTTTCGGGCTCGCCTCGGTCTCATCTTTGGCGTGTAGACTCCTCGCATCTTCTAGAGTTTCTGTCCTTCACGATTGCACCCCTTTTGATGTTGTTATCTTGGAGATATCTTCGAGGAAAGGATATGATAGGGAATCCTTCCTTAAATCTTCATTTGCTTTGCTTAATCTCGAAGTATCTTGATCTCATCTTCGTGGGCTCGGTCCTTTGGGCTCTCTTGGAGGATGGATGTGCGTGAATGGGCTTCGAATCAACATGGGCTTTGGTCCTCCCTTTTGGGCTTTGGCCTTCGTCTTTCTCCGTGTTAGCGCTCGATCACGGGCCTCATCATTTCATGCTCCAAAATAGGCCAAAAACCTGTAAAAACGAAGTTCCTCCAAAATATATGTGCATATGTGAAAATGACCAATAATTAGGCCGGGGTTAGGACGGTTAGTGATTTTGATATTGAATTCATGCCATTATCAAGGATAAACAAGGGATAAAACGGATACTTAAGGAGCGCCAACAGACATCTTCAACCTCGATGCCTTGGACATCTCCCACATCCGTTGCTTGACACTGTGTGTATATATAGCACAAAAGATTGTTCACTATTATTCTTATTACTTCGTAATGATAAACCCTATGTCAGCTTTCTGAAAACTAATGTATTTGTATGTAGGCAATTGGCCAGAGAATCAAAGAAATGTCAGCTTGGTGTTGAATTCATTGATCCCCAGGATTTCTCTGCCAGTGTGATCAATTCGGATCCGCAGCACGTACAGTCTGCCATCACAAAGGTCTTGGGCTCCTCACCATGTTGTGTGCTTGCCGCGCACCACACAGGCTCCCACTATTTCTTAGTCGTCATCTATCCGAAGTGGGAAATAGTGTGGTACATGGACTCCTTAAGACCACGTGGCGACGATGGCATCACTCTGGGACAACGAGACTTCACCAGCATCAAGGCGGTTATTGATAGGTATATCTCTGAGTTACCACATTCACAATCTTCTCATTTGGAGCCTGTCACCTATTTAATCTGCAGCTAACGACATCCATAACGCCTAATGCAGTGCTTTCTCCACCTTTCGAGCCGAGCACTGTCTTCCAAAAACCAAGTTGTCGCACGTGACCGATTTTCCGGTATATCTCTAACCTCCTGCATACTAAGTTTTCATGATTTCACTAAATAATATATTTGTCCTAACAGTATATATCATCTTGGGCAGTGCATGCAGCAAGGACCTGAAAATAAATGCGGGTTCTATGTTGCATACCATATGATCCGCCTTACTACAAGTTTCAAAACCCTTAAAGGATCAAAAGTAAGCCTTTGTCAAATATATCTCTGACTGCTGGCTGCATCGATCAACATATATATATTTGTCATACAAGCACTCATCATTTGACTGTCACTTTTTTGTAGGACGTACGAGGTCATCCGGACAAGCAATTGGACAACAAGCAGCTCTTGGCTATTAGAGAAAAGCTTGCCTCCTTCTTGCTTCTAGATGTCATAAGCGACAAAGGTGACTTCTACTGTCACAGCTGAATTGATAATTGTATATGTGTACAGTTAATTCTTTCATAGACGTACTCTCGATTTATGTGATTATTGTATATGTGTACTGTTAATTTGTAGTGCATAGATACAATATATAGTTTGTCATGTACAGTTGGTGGTTGTTTCTTAAGTAAGCTTTGTGAGATATCAATTGAGTTCTATTCTGTGTGTTTGTTGGATCAACAAGAAGGCTGCCAAATCCTAGTTGTGCTCTAGGATGCAGCTAGGAAAAAATTTCAGCTTGCAGGGGTCAGGTTCTAAGGTGACGAGCAACAACCAAACCCGTCGCTTCTGTATACTCACCAGGTGATGGGGCCGTAAAGCACAACCCGTCACTTATCTAGAATCGTAGGTGACAGGCGTCGTGAGCTAACCGTCACATGTGTTGGACAAAGGTGATGGTCGTAGACCCCATACGGGGGCCTGGTCACCGAGAAAGGTGACAGTGCTAAACTGAAGCACGTCACCTTCTGAATACTGATAAGTGACGGGTATTGTTACAGGCCCGTCACCTGGAGTACACAAAGGTGACGGTCGAAGACCTCCCAAGGGGGGCCTGGTCACCAAGAAAAGTGACGGTTGTCTATTAATATCCGTCACCTTTCTGACACATAGGTGACGAGCAAATGCCCGTCACCCTTCTGTTCTAAACAGTGACAATGTAGGAGTGACGGGCGCGATGCCCGTCACCATAGGGAGATGACACCCATCACTATAGGCCTTTTCTTACATAGTGTAAGTGACAGAAAGGTGACGGGTATCAGTAGACAGCCGTCACCTTTTTTGGTGACCAGCCCCCCGAATGAGGTCTTAGCCCATCACTTTGTCCACTGCAGGTGACAGGCCTTTGTGAAAACCCATCACCTATGATTAAGTAGAAGGTGCTGTCACCTTTCTTGTGACCAGCTACCCCGTATGAGGTCAACGTCCGTCACCTTTGTCCAACATAGGTGTCTGTTAGCTCACAACGCCCATCATCTAAAATTAGAGATAAGTGACGGGTTGTGCTTTCTTGCGCCGTCACCTTGTGTGTATACAGAGGTGATGGGTTCGGTTATTGCCCGTCACCTTGGAATCTGACCCTCTGCATGCTCATATTTTCTTCCCGGTTGCATCCTAGAGCACAGCTATGATTTGGCAGCCTTCTTTGTTGATCTAGCAAACACACAGCAAACACACAGAATAGAACTAAATTGTTATCTCACAAAGGTTACATTCACAAACAACCACCAACTGTACATGACAAACTATATATTGTATCTCTGCACTACAAATTATAGTATCTCCACTAGAAATAATCACATGAATCGAGAGTCCATAAAAGAAAACAGTTCAACTGCGACAGTAGTGGAAGTCACCTTTGTCACTTATGGCATCTACAAGCAAGAAGGAGGCAACCCTTTCTCTAATAGCGGAGAGTTTCTTCTTGTCCAATTTATTGTCCTTATGACCCCGCATGTCCTAGCAAAAAGTGACAGTCAAATGATGAGTGCTTGTATATATATATATATATATATATATATATATATATATATATAGTTTTTTCTACACTCGCGTGTAGCTACTCTCATCATCAGTATACCACCGTGCATATTGTCCCATACTCATTTATCACTTTGAGTATGTTCATATACTTATTCTAACATATTTCAAAGGTATATACATGAAAAATTTTAAAAGCGGTCCTATTTTTTAAATATATATGATTATACCTTATTATTAGTATATAAAATAAGTATGTCCACATATTTTATGTATTGTTATATACCTAATGTGTATACCATCACAGATGTTCAAGTATGATCACATACTCCATGTACATACTCTTCGTTGGGTCAGATACATCATGTATCATGAGATACACATGTGGGAGTAGCTACAAGCAAGTGTAGAATGGAATTTTCCTATATATATATAGTATTATATTTAACATAGGCTTACTTTTCCTCCTTTAAGATTTTTGAAATTTGCAGCAAGGCGGATCATGTGGTATGCAACATAGAACCCTCATTCATTTCCAGATCCTTGCTGCATGCACTGCTCAAGATGATATATACTGTTAGGTCAAATATATTATTTGATGAAATCATGAAAACTTAGTATGCATTCGGTCAGAGATATACCGGAAAATCGGTCACATGCCTCGGCTCGAAAGGTGGAGAAACCACTGCATTAGGTGTTGTGGATGGCGTTAGCTGGGAATTAAATAGGTGACAGGGTCCAAATGAGAAGATTGCAAATGTGGTAACTCAGACATATACCTATCGATAATCGCCTTGATACTGGTGTAATCTAGTTGTCCCAGACTGCCATCGTCGTTAATTAGTCTTGCGGAGTCCAAGTACCATGCTATTTTTCACTTCGGATAGATGACGACTAGAAAATAGTGCCTGCCTGTGTGGTGCGCGGCAAGCACACAACCTGGTGAAGAGCTCAAGACCGTTGAGATGGCAGACTGTCCGTGCTGCGGATCCGAAAATGCTGGGGGTTAATGAACGCAACACCAAGCTGACATTAGTTTGATTGTCTGGCTAATTGCCTACATAAAAATACATTAGTTTTCAGGAAGCTGACATAGGGTTTAGTGTTACGAAGTAATATAAGAATGACTGTGAACAATCTTTTGTGCTATATATACTCACAGTGTCAAGCAGCGGATGAATGAGATGTCCAAGGCATCGAGGTTGAAAAGGTCGTACAGATCAGAAAACGCGAAAAGGTCGTACAGATCAGAAAACGCAACAGAGAAGACACCAGGCCCACTGTGCAAGTCCTCAGCCTTAAATTCACCCACGATTGACGTATTATCATCGTGCATGGCATGGAGTCCCCTGGTATTCACCCCTGCACTGACCAGCTCCTCCTTTGACAACATTGGCTTGCCCATCTCAAACTTGGAGTGAGCAGAAGCCCATACACTCTTTGCTGGTACCTTGGGTGCCGCCTTACCCTTTGATTCCATTGCTTCATCTGCTGGTTCCTTGGGTTCTGGCTTACCGCTTCCCTTTGGGGTGGTTGATCTCTTTTTCTTTGATGGGGGGCTGGAGTCACATGCCGCGACATCTTTCTTCACAGATTCAGGTTCAGGGGTTGGGGTGTGTGGCCGCTTTTGGGCACCACTAGTTGAGGACCGACCAATGGGCGGGATGAGAATACCACTTTTCTTTCATTGGATCCGCATGGTACGGGCATCCCCCAAATTATAAATGTCAGCTTCTGGCAGCAGGATGGGTAGAGCGACATCCTTGGCGTTATTTTGGACATAATCAAGCTTCACCACGACATAACCATCCCGCACCGGCACCGTGTGGCATACCTTGTCCCCAGGTTGCACAATCCCCTATGCTAGCTCAATCAACAAAGTCGAGTAATCTCCAGTTATAATGCTGCAGGGGGTAGGAACATTATTCAGCCTGTCAATTGTGTCTGGCTCCTCAAGCATAGCAACCAGGCCTTTCTCGTGTTCTGCCAAGCTGCGTCAACTGGGGGTTTCGGTCCGGCATGCTGTGTCGACCGGGGGAGGGGGGTTAGGTATGGATGCTGCTGTTGGTGGTGGTGGTGGTGCTTGCTGTTCCACCTCCTTAGAGGCGCAACTGCTCTTGCCACAGGCCGCAGCTTTTAATGCTGCTTCAACATCAATCCTTGCTGCACTGAGTGGAGCAAATATGTCATCCTTTATCTCTTGTTTCAGTCGGTCAACATCCACAGCAGATGACCTTTTTTTTCTTCCACAAGCTTTCATGTTCTTTGCCGAAGGCTTGCTTCCAACCCTTTTAACTGGAGACTCCATGCATCCGACCGGTGTGCTCTGGCATATCAATGGCAGTGGAAAGGATGTCATGTTCTCTTACACCGCTCTCATGATCCTTCAGCTCGATCACCCGGTCGGCCAACCTCTTGGTACCGTCGCTACTCCAAGTGATTTCCCCACTGGATGGTGTTGGAGCAGCCCTGGCCCTTAAATATGGTGCTGATCACCCAGGATACTGTTTCCAAGGGTTCTCTGACCCCGCCTCCTCCATTGCCTTGTCCTCTTTGCTCCACCTCCCCTTCTCTTTCCCAGCATAGCCCTCTAGCCCGAGGCGATGGTTGTCCGTGATCCTAGCACGAAGGTTCTTGAAGTGCTCACTCTTCTCTAAGAACTGCTCCAAGGTGGCAGTCTTGACGAACATCTCCCAGTCTCGACAATCCAAGTGCTTGTGTAGCTCGAAGGGCTCTGTACCTTCATTGACATAATTTCGTAATAGAATGGACTTGAAGTTCCTGTGGAGCCTGGCGATTGACTTGCATGTCGCGCCTCTGACACGATTCATCTCTACCTCGGATGTGCCCTCAGGAAACTGCAAGTATTGCTTCATTGTATCGAACAAGCCCTGTCGCGCGGGCTCATCCAAATCCTCAAAGTGGGCATTGATTTCAACCCTTTGTCGTGCGATTAATTCACAGATCAGTCGCCAGCGTTTCAGTCCATCATCATTTGTTGGGAACCCGTCACTGTCGAAGCCTGCGACTTTGATGATGTCACTAGGCCACTTGGTCTGTGTTCTTGGCTTCCTACATTGAGACGTGCTACATGCACCTGTTTGTGCAGGGAGGATCCAGTTTGCAACATGGCTGATTATTGCACTGATCCTGCAAAAATAGGCAGCAAATTAGACCAAACTGATCCAATTAAATAGGCAGCAATTCAGACACATCATCATTTGCAGAAAGATCCAATAAAACCAAAATGATCCAAAAATACATACAAAAATGACCTCAGACATAAAAGATTAGCAGCACTTGGTTCTCAACTATCAAGAATATAACATATAAAGGCACCAAAAGTGGGAGAGATATGTTTGGGATTAATAACAATCCATTGATGGCATATGCTTCATGCCTTTCGAGGCTGACCTGTTTATGGCAATTACTCAATCTCTCAATTTTATTTGGCAAGGGTGGCAATGAGTGATTCTTTCTCAAGAATCCATGAAGACTTCAGCCTCAGAGGGCAGAAACATATGTCACACATCAGCGAGTGCACATGGCATATGTTTCATGCCCTATGAGGCCGACCTGTTCATGGCAAGTATTAATCTCTCACTTTCAATCTTATTTGGCAAAGGTGGCAATGAGTGATTCACTCTCAATAATCCATGAAGAGGTCAGCCTCGAAGGGCAAAAACATATGCCACACACCAGCGAGTGTTCATGGCAAGTATCAATTTCACTCTCCCATATCATCATTTGCCTCTAATTGCAAAAATAGGGAGCAAATCAAATCACTCGTCTAGCAAATTTCAACATGAACAACAACCAAATATATGGATACACTTAGTTCTAGGTGACGGTCTATGTTCATACCCGTCATCTATCCTGTCTCAAAGGTGACGGGCCATGTTTCTGGCGAGGCCTCGCGAGGCCCAAACTGGTCATAGATGACGTGCGGAGATAAAGCCCGTCACCTCTACTTGTGAGGTGATGGGCAATGACGGCAGGTCACATTTGTGCACGTCACTATAGGCCGTTTCTTACATAGTACACTGAAAGAGCTATACTAATGGCCAACGAGTTTGGATTGGCAAACTAAACCCTACTTCAAATTCCATAAGCATGCAAGTGTTATTTTTTATTATTTTTTAAAATGCATAACCATGTGCTTCGAAAAATAATGGCATTAGAGTAAATTAAGGGGAAACAGTTTAGCCCACATAGCCATAATGGGCCATGTAAGTGGAAAAACTATGAAACAAGCCAAGGCAGCGGCACAGGGGTCAGTACGTGTAAAGTCATGAGTTGGCCCAGTTACCAATTACCATTGCAAATGTGTTTTTCTTATACTAGTGCAAATGTGCTGTTGTGGTGTTCTTCGAATACATATAATATAATTAGTGATTTAAGGGACCAAACTGATGCGGTTGCTTAGTCTTAAGATGATACATGGCACTGTGTGCATCTTCCCATTTCAGGTTCAATATATGATAGTCAAAAGCTTCATCTTTCTTTCCAGGGCACCGGTGATTTGAGATTCTCAGTTGGCTAGGTAGTAGTTGAATTGTCAAGTGACTGTGAGCATGCATCTCCCCATTGGCAAGTGACCTGAGATCAAGGGCGTGTAGCTCCCTTCACTAGTTCGTCCTTTTAAACTTGAACATCTAGAACTGATAGATTCACTGATGGCATCCAATACTGGAAAAACACACCGCCGAATTGTCTTCAGTCTTCGTATGGCTCCATCCACCAGTACACATCGGCTGCCATCCTTTCAAGGACTGATCGTCGTAGCTGTAGCTTTCAATAGGACGGCACAACTATGTAGGCCTGCTAACCGCCGGACGCCAACTGGCAAATTAACCGAAGACTCGCCACATTATTTGACGATCCTCTTGGTATGAAGCATACTAACTGTAATAAATCCGCTGATGCCTCCCTGTCCTATATCAAGACTCAGTGATGCATGCATATTGTCATGTACGCACCGCTACTTGCTCTATTGCATTCTAGCGTGTTTCTTCAAAGTTCCTTGGGACAGTGTGTGTTCTTTTAAGTATGGGCAATGGCTAGTAGGTGTAAATGAAATGGTCCAAATGGAGCCCTTTTATTTCCATTTGGAAAAAAATGAAATGTAAAAAGGGTGGACACGACTGAAGCAAGCCATGATATGATTAATGTCGAAGCAAAATGCATGTTCCGGAAATATTGACACACCAACCACATCTCATGTGGTTACTTGGCTGTATGAAGTTTCACAATCAAAGGCTGCAGCGACCAGCCTGACAACTTTTTGTATGTTAATCCAGCGGTTTTGTAGAGAATCTTCTTTACATGGCACTCAAATCTGTTTGAACCATTACATTTGCTGGTACCAATTAATGCAACAAAATGAGATCCAATGTGTTATTATAGAATTTCTATCTTAATATTTCAACACTTTTTTATATATCACTGCAAGATTTGATAGCATTGCTGAGAGGTTTCTAATTTGAGTGGCCAATAATGGGGGCTGCAGTCACTATATATATTTTTCCATGCCAATTGCGCATAGTATTTCCGTAAAAACCATTTGCCTACGAAGAATCACTAAAACCAACATAATCTGAAAAGTGCATAAACAATAATGTAGGCTCCGGTCAACCACCGGCAAACACCTCTCAATAATTGTGTCAGTTCTTGTAGTGCATACCATTTAACATTTGTTATATACTATATATACTTCAACATTTCTAAATAAAATGTTTAATTTGCTTTTCGAAACTGCTGAATTAGTATCTTCAAATGTTGATTGGTTTGACAAAAATGTTGAACTGGCATTACAAGAATAGAAAAAAGGAAAATTTGAGGAAAAAAAAACAAACACCATGCTCAGCCTCATCCAGCCCTCTGATGACAGCCTTACTGAGTCTGCGATTCTCCTTATCGGCAGCATGCTCTCTGCGTCGTTTTCCATTGCGTGCGGTGCCTCTCTGTTGTGTGTGCGCTCATGCTGTTTGCGACTAGGGCTGCACGCGCTGCTAAGAAAATGTGCCATAACAGCCGTGGAACATAGAGCTTATCCAAGTTCGACCACACAAGGTTTACAGGAACCCCTACATGGTACAGCCCCAGCCTTTGGATGGTGATCCGCAGTAGGCTCATCTTGTTGACATCTCCTGAAGTCTCCCAAGCCTATTGACTATGTCTATATATAGTATATTTACACATGCAATAGCAGCAAATAGAGAAAACTGACAATTTGTTGGTGTTTGTTGCTACTTCGTAACGATGTGCGCTCTATTTCAACTTCTTGGTGGTCATCTCATGCTATCTATGTGTATATATACCAGGTAAATTGCACGCTACGCCGCGCCCACTTGAAAATATAGAGCAAAATGGTTGATGCATTGTGGTTATGTGCGCGTATAGAGCAGAGAATGGACTGATTCACTACTAGAAAACAGGCCAAAGATTCAGGCTAAAAGTACCACTTATTGTTTGAACCGGTACTAATGTGAGGTATCAGCACCGGCTGCAATAATAACCGGTACTCTTGGCCTGCGCTGAGCGCTGGCA
The DNA here is from genome assembly GCF_016808335.1 of Panicum virgatum. Taxonomy (NCBI): domain Eukaryota; kingdom Viridiplantae; phylum Streptophyta; class Magnoliopsida; order Poales; family Poaceae; genus Panicum; species Panicum virgatum. The sequence continues at coordinate 50,386,426 of NC_053138.1, forward strand.
AGACACGCCACGACACAAACCGGTGCCAATGCACTAACAAAGGCACCGGTTAAAGCCATGACCCGGTACCAAATGGACGATGCATCAATGGCACCGGGTAGTGGTACGACCCGGTGCCAGAGCTGTTTCTCCACAGGGTGATAAAACGAACCGGTACCAAATGTTTGAGAATGAGCACCGGTGGAAACAACCACCCGGTACCGATGTCCTCGCGCGTCTGGATATTTCCGAGTGCAGGCCGTCCTCATCTCTCTCGCGCGTCTCTCTACCCCTCTCATTTCTCCTTTCTCCTCTCATTTCTCCTTCTCCCGCATGGCGCGGCTTGCAGGAGCTTCAGCAGCGGTGGCTGGATCCGGCCAGAGCGGCGGGGGCCGGATCCGCGCCATTGGTGCTGCGCGCGGGGATCTGTGGCCGGCATCCTCCCCGGCCTCCTCTGCCTTTCCTCGCCTCGCCGGGGCGCACGGAGGTGTAGGACGAGCTCTGCCTTTCCCTTTCGCCGCCGGCTCGCCGTCCTCAGCGCCCGCCGAGCCCCGATGGCCCGCACGAAGCAGACGGCGCGCAAGTCGACGGGCGGCAAGGCCCCGCGGAAGCAGCTGGCGACCAAGGCGGCGCGCAAGTCGGCCCCGGCGACGAGCGGCATGAAGAAGCCCCACCGCTTCCGCCCCGGCACCGTCGCGCTCCGCGAGATCCGCAAGTACCAGAAGAGCACGGAGCTGCTCATCCGCAAGCTCCCCTTCTAGCGCCTCGTCCGCGAGATCGCGCAGGACTTCAAGACCGACCTCCGCTTCCAGTCCTCCGCCGTCGCCGCGCTGCAGGAGGCCGCCGAGGCCTACCTCGTCGGGCTCTTCGAGGACACCAACCTCTGCGCCATCCACGCCAAGCGCGTCACCATCATGCCCAAGGACATCCAGCTCGCGCGCCGCATCAGGGGCGAGAGGGCCTGAGCGGGCCCCACCGCCTTCCTCGCCGTTGTCGATCCCTCCTCGTGCTGTCTGCTTGTAGGATCTGTGCTTCTCTTGGGTTCCTTCTGGTGGCATGTTATTAGTACTAGTATCGTTGTGGTTGTGTTCGTAGTGCCAGGAACCTGCTAGTTTATTTTGCCCTGATGCAGCTTGCTGTAATGGTGATCTGTTCCTGCTCGGCGCGTGCTGGCCGTGCTCGCCGCGTTCCTGCTCGGCGCGCTCTGGCTGGCGAGCGCCCTCCACGTCTCCGCGGCAAGCGAGCAACTTCCGGCCGGCGAGGGTCTCCGTGGCGGCGAGCAGCTCCACCCAGCCGTTGGTGATTTTTTTTCTTTTTTTTTCCTTACTTTTTTGAAATAGAGATGGGTGTTGATTGTATCTATCCTGTGATCGATTCTTTGAATGATAAATCTATATATGGATTTTGTATATGTCGATCCAATATTTTGTGGTTGATTCTTGAATGATTGGTGGAAGGTGGGAAGAGAACGGAAGAGGATACGAGGGAACAGGAGAGGATGCGATGGAAGGGGTGACCGCCTTTGGTACCGGTTGTTATTTTCAACCGGTGCCAAAGAATACTTTAGGCACCGGTTGATTTACCCGGTGACGAAGAGAGAGGCCATTGGTCGCGGTTTCAGGGTACCGGTTCAAAAACCGGTACCTATGCCTCTTTTCAACCGGTGCCTACGGTTGTTTTTCTAGTAGTGATTGTTGCGTATGGGCTGAATTCATGCCCCGCGTCGGGCTTCCTCTCTCCTGGACACGTGTCGCACTCACAACGTCTAGGCGCTCCCAGCCTTCCCTTTCCATGGTGTATAAGAGTAAGAGTAAGTATGTGCCCTCCACTCAACATATAAAGCGAGATGGACGTGAGATTAGACGGTAGTCTTTACTTATAAATAGCCATGTGCAGCTTGGTTGATAGATAGTCTTAATATTCCTTATGTTTAATGATTTATATATATAGAATGAAAGAGCAACAATATTTAACAGTAAAGTGGTACAATTTCGAGTTCATCCTGTGACCAGTGACCTCCATCCGGTAACATTATTGAATAAACAATGTTTGGTCTTTTACTTTTTCACCCGAAATGACGTCAAAAGAGTTGTCGTAATTACAAGAAAAGAACTGGGCACAAGCACAAACAAAACTGGGCGTTCTTTGCTCCTCTACAAAGTTTTGATCTGACGGCCGTCATCTCAGGTGCTACTTGTGTACTTCTATCATTCTTATTATTCCGGTCAAAAGGAACAGCGGCGGACCTTGGATAAATCGGGGGGCAAAAGGAACAACCAATGGATTATGTAAGAATCAGCTAGCTATTTTCAAACCAATCCGAGTAACTAATCATGCATCTCAATAGAAATCGCAGAGTAGAGTGTGGCCTATGTTGGCCATAACGAAGCTCCACCCATGAATGTGTTAGCGAAAACAAAACGAAGGTGACGAGGGAAAATAATAAAATTTGCGCACACAAGGGAACACATGCACACATTTGCGAGAACACATATTTCATTAATTTCGATCCTTTACAAAATTCATGAATACATGACTCGCGACAGCTCGTCTTCTTCTGTCTTCTGCGTCGATGTTAGGGAGAGGTCTAACTCAAAGAGATTGTGCAATTCACTGATTCATTTGGCCGATTGGGCGCGTCCAGTTAATTACATCTGTAGAGCGAGTCTACAGAAAACCTCCGATTAAGCTGTGCTTTATGGTCGTCATCAATTCATCTGCTCGTCATCATCCATATGCAATATATGGAGCGTAGAAGTATGGGTGGCTTTGTTTTGCCGAAATCCGGTCACGACAGTATATCGCCATGTCGGTAATAAACGAAAAACATTGAAGAAGGGGTGACTTTCGCCTCGTCGGTGCCCAGTCATATGGCCCGGCTTCATTCAACATGGATATTTGTGTGTTGCCTTCGCCTTGTCGGTACCCAGCAAAATAGTATCCAAATCCTGTCATTTGGGACACGCCGATAGAATCGTGGCCTTGCCTCGTCGACACTTAGCCAAAAATTTGTCGCCTCGTCGGTACTAGACATGATGTAGAAATCGACCGCAATTGCGGTGTTAAGATCATACTTAGATGATGCTCGCAAGATGAATTGGATGGACAGCCTTCCGGCGTAACTTCATTTATTTCACCTTAACTTTTCTCATGGCAGTTTCAACCTTTAGCCAAAATCAAGAGACTAACGGAGCCTCTGCTCCTCCTGAACGGACGAACAAAGCATGCATGTGCAGCTCGGTGAAGACCTCTCTTTCTGGGTAATCATCCCATCAGGGACTTCTTTCTTCTTTTTTATTTGCTTCTTGGCACGCACATATGGACCTCAAGTTTTATATTCTGTATTGCTTCTCATCACATCATTGGCACATATGACGATCAGCATCATTGTTAAAATTACAAAGCATATAATTTATCCAGCGCAATTATACGCACAAGGTAGGTGCAGAGTGCCCATATTGCCCGACGATAGTATCAACAAAGTCCTGTTGTCTCCTATTCCAACTGACTTTTTACACATGGAACAGCAGCAAGTAGACACGCTGACAGTCCATACCTCTTGGTCGCGACATCATTGTGATGTGTACTCTCGGTTCCATATTTTTCAGGGCTATGATATGTCATGTGCGCCTTTGGATGCTACACTTCTTTCTTGTTGCAGACTCGTGCTAATTCCTGTATATGTATACTACTGGTGTCCTTGATTACATAAAGATCTATGCACGAGAGGCTAGAGGGTAGTGCTGGGGGGGGGGGGGGGGGGGGTTGTGCAGATTGTTTTTCAGACAATTGAAAAATTGTTCCCTATTTGCCTCTCTTCTAATAAGCTCTAAAAAATGTAATAGAAATTGGAGGTTTGTTTATCAGATCGTTCTCGAGCCTCGAGGTTTTTCACAAACACAGACCGATGTGGTGTGGCTGTAAGTCATAAAAGATGGGCCATAAAAAAAAAGTAAGTCATAAAAGATGGTGGAAGGAAATGAGTTACACAGTAGTGGTGATCGAATGGAATATTGGGTGATTTCTTGGATTGTCACAGCAACTCCAACAACCTCTTCATATCTTCCTGCATCGGTAAATATAGGAAAAAATTGAAAAAACGACATCCAACAGAGCTGCCATCTTCCTCGCTATTTCATCTCGCTCTGTATCCCGTCCTCCTCGTGCTGCATCTTTGCCGAGCTCGCGCAGCTCGCCATCAGCCTTCTCCCGCGCGCGCCCGCTTTCCGCACCTTGCCCTCCTCCCTTGTCCGCGGAGAGTGCAGGCGGCCACCATGGCAGGCCCATGGCCGAGCTCCGCCCCCTTCCAAAATTTCACCCTAATGAAGCCCCACCATCCTTCAATTGCTTGCACCAGCAGCTAGCCCATGAGCTCCCCAACCTCCCCAGCCCATCGGCCATGCCAGCCAAGCACCGAAGGAGCACCCCGCCAACGAACCCTAGACCACCATGGCCGACACCTTGACCTCCACGTGAGCATCTACCTCCCGACCTCCTCTACATGAGCTAACCACAAAAATGTGTTCGCCTCATCATCCTCCTTGTGGTGCTCCCTCTGGTTTCGTGCATCCTTGCCCAGGTCGTTGGGAACGCGGCCGCGCTGCCGGAGGCCGACCTGCCGTCGCCGCACGCTCGTCGCATGGCGCCCTTGCGCGGGCCTGCGCCTCACCGTCCGGCGTGCCGGCCCTACCCTGCCACGCTGGCCGATGTCCCATCCGCCACCGGTCAAGCCAACCGCCGGCCGGCCTCCCTCCCTTGTGCCGGAGCGGCACTGCCGTCCGCCATGGTCGCCGCCCTGGGAGCATGCGAGGGGTAGCAGGAGCGCGACGCACAGCCTGGGCGCCCTCGCCGCGCCGGCCGCGGCGCAGGCGAGGAGGACGGCGACGGGTAGCAAAGGAGGCCGCGGTGCGGCAGCTCGACACCGGGAGCTCGAGGATAGGAGCTAGGGAAGGAAGAAGATAAGAAAATGTGAATGACATGTGGGGCCCATCGACACTATAACATATGGAGGGTCTAGTTTTAGAGAATCTGTTGGTTTACCTCTCACTTTAGAAAGCTTTTTATTCTTTAGCTAGCCTTTTAATCTTTAAATTTAGCTAAGTTTATTACTAGTCTCTTGGAGATGCCCTCACCACTGAAAAAGCTATATATAGCAATGGCCAACGAGTTTGGATTGGCAAACTAAACCCCACTTCAAATTCCATAAGCAAGTGTTATTTTTATTTTTCAGATAATGCATAACCATGTGCTTGGGACAATCCAATAAAGGAAAACAATGCATAACCATGTTGCATTGTAAAAATAGTCTGGTAATCTGACTGAGATTCTGAGTTTGCTTGGTAGTAGTTGAATTGGTGAGTGACTACTGTGAGCATGCATCTCTCCAATGGGAAGTGATCTGAAATCCAGGGCGTGCAGCTCCCTTCGCTTGTTTGTCCCTTTAAACCTTACACTAAGCATCAATCTTTTTTAGATTAAGGGAAAACTCCGGTCTTGAACATTCCCAGGTGAATTCTACGGCCATAAAGAAGCACATCTAGCCACAAAATCAGAAGGTTACACGAGTACTTAGACTCCAAACCTCCAACCGAGGAACACAAAGGATAAGAAAGGAAGAAAGAAGAAAGAAATTAAAGGCAAAGCTCTAAACTTCTTCTACGTCCTTCCTTCAACCTTGATTTGGTTCTCATGTAGAAACAAGAATCTCTCATCAATTGTCTTCTTAGAAACTCTTGATGTAAGGATCGCCGACGCTCTTGCGCCTTCCGGTCACCCTGTGATCTAGAAACCGCACTAAGTCGATCTCTACCATGCAAACAGATCAGACATCGTCATTGCTTGAAGCCGAACTAGTGAGTCGGTTCTTTGATTTTCACCTCGATCTATCCCCGCATGTTGAGGTCCTCATGGTAACACCTTTAGAAAGGAAAATGATGCCCACGACACCATAATCACTGGCACAAGCTAAGCTTTCGTCTCAGAATCTGCACACCAAGAAGCAATACACGATGACCAAAGTAGCTCCACCAGACTACCCCATAGAGTGCACAGTAGGACCATGGCACAACCTTCCCAAACTTGCAGCCATTGGCCTCACATCTGAGCGTGCCGACCAGTCACGCCCTAAAGCTGAGGGCGAAGTTGCCGCCACCGTGAACTGCCACGCAGCTCTGGCTGGCCACCGGCTTGACCAAGCCGAGCAAGTGCTGCAGGCCCATGCCACCACGGTCCATCGACCTGCCATCCGCCCAGCCCCACCTCTACCTTGAGCCTCCACCTCCACCACCAAATACAATGTTGGCCACCACCATGCAAGCCCCACAGCCAGCTGCCGCGCAAATATGCCCCTGAGGTTGCCGGATCTACACACCAGAGAAGTGGATATAATGCCAACGACCGCCACCGTGGTGCTTTCATCCTAGCGTCGCCACTGCCTCGCCGCCGCCTTCCTTGTGCCCGCATAGGTTTCCGACCGGATACTCAGGCGGCAGCGAGGTGGGGCAGGATAGAGGAGTGGGCTAGCGACAATGGAGGTCGGGCTCCGCTCATGCCACCCTAGAGGGGCGACGCGGGGGACGAGGTCGGGCTCCACCCGTCCCAGTGTGTGATAGAACTTAGAAGTAAATCAATCACACCGCCGACCACCATATCGATCATCATTGATGATATATACGGGGTGCACGCGGAGATGTTTCCGCACGGCTCCATCCACTAGTACACATCGGGCTAGCGTCCTTTCAAGGACTCTCATTGTCTCATTGTAGCTGTAGCTTTCAACAGGATGGCCAAACTATGCAGGCCTGCAGCCTGCTCAACGCCGCCCGACGCAAACCGGCAAATTAAAATCATGATGGAAGAAGGAAGACTCGTCACATTATTTGACAATCCTCTTGATATGATGCATGTGGCACTTGAAATACAGATACACGGACAGAACAGAAATTGCAGTACTCTCTTCAACATGACAGATCTGAAGTTTTACTGGCAGGTCAGATTAATAGATACAAGACGCAGGATCCCCCAATCGCCCAACGTTGATCTCCTGTAGATCCTTGCTCGCTAGTCCTAATGTCTCCCATGCCAACTGACGACTATGCACAGTATATTTACACACGAAAGCTAAATAAGCAACCAGAGACGCTGTGAATTCATAGCACTTGGTTGCTAAGAAACATCACTATGATGTGTGCTCGATTTCATCTTCTTTTATGGGTATGATGTGCAGTGCGCAACTGGATGCTACACTTCTGTTGCGGACTCGTTCTAATTTGTGTATATAATAAATAAAAGAAGTGTACTAGACATAATAAAGACAGATGCGCATTGCGCCAGAGGTTAGATGGTAGTATTTATATTAAGGATGTGTGCAGACTATTTTTTAATTAGACAAATGGAAAAATGGTTCTAACTTCGGACCACTCAAGGGAGAGGCATCAAATCACAATTATTGGAATCAACTCTAATTAAAATCTAGCATCCAAAGGACCACACACACACACACACACACACACACACAAGACACTTTCCTTGAATTATTTTTTGGATAATAAAGTGTCAAGTTGTTCGTCATGTTTGTTTGGGAGTCCCGTTCCCTTTTTGCCCTTCTTTATAGTTGGGGTTCGTTTATCAGCTAGCTACTTCTAATAGGTAATAGAAATTGGATCAAGGGTCAAGTTTTGTAATCGTTTTCGAGCGTTGAGCTTTTCAACAAACCCAAACCAATGTGGTGTGGGTATATAAGTATTGATGCTCAAATTTAGAAATACAGAACAACCGGGGAGTAGCAGTAATGCAGTACAGAGTCCAGAGGCTCTACCTCAAGCTCCACGGCTTTCGGAAGCTCATGTCCTCGTCGACGACATGAAGCATTGAAGTTTCAGTCACCATCATATCAACGGGGAACGAAATTGAAGGTACATGGCGACCAAAGCGGAAATAAGAATTGATGAATTATTAGCAAGAGCCAATGAACAAAAGTGCACAAGGTCGGTAACCCCAGCTCTAACTCGGTAGTTGGTAGCTGCCTTATCCAGCCCAATTATACGCACAAGCTAGGTGCAGAGTGCCCATATTGCCTGACGATAGTATCAACAAAGTCCTGTTGTCTCCTAGTCCAACTGACTTTTTACACATGGAACAGCAGCAAGTAGACACACTGACAGTCCATACCTCTTGGTCGCGACATCATTGTGATGTGTACTCTCGGTTCCATCTTTTTCAGGGCTATGATATGTCATGTGCGCCTTTGGATGCTACACTTTTTTCTTATTGCAGACTCATGCTAATTCGTGTATATGTATACTACAGGTGTCCTTCATTACATAAAGATCTATGCACGAGAGGCTAGAGGGTAGTGCTTCTTTATAGTGTGTGTGTGTGGGGGGGGGGGGGGGGGGGCAGATTGTTTTTCAGACAATTGAAAAATTGTTCCCTATTTGCCTCTCTTCTAAGCTCTAAAAAAATGTAATACAAATTGGAGGTTCGTTTATCAGCAAGCTACTTCTAATTCTAAGAGGTAATAATAGAATTTGATCGAGGGTTGAGTTTTGTAATCATTCTCGAGCCTCGAGGTTTTTCACAAACCCAGACCGATGTGGTGCGGCTGTAAATCATAGAAGATGGTGGAAGGAAATGAGTTACACAGTTAGTGGTGATCGAATGGAACATAGGGTGGTTGCTTGGGTTGTCACCACTGAAAAAGCTATATATAGCAATGGCCAACGAGTTTGGATTAGCAAACTAAACCCCACTTCAAATTCCATAAGCAAGTGTTATTTTTATTTTTCAAAAAATGATAACCATGTGCTTGGAACAATCCAAAAAAGGAAAACAATGCATAACCATGTTGCATTGTAAAAATAGTCCGGTAATCTGACAAAGATTCTGAGTTGGCTAGGTAGTAGTTGAATTGGCGAGTGACTACTGTGAGCGTGCATCTCTCCATTGGGAAGTGATCTGAGATCCAGGGCGTGCAGCTCCCTTCGCTCGTTCATCCCTTTAAACCTTACAGTAAGCTTCAATCTTCTTTAGATTAAGGCAAAACTCCGGTCCTGAACATTCCTAGGTGAATTCTACGACCATAAAGAAACACATCAAGCCACAAAATCAAAAATTTACATGAGTACTTAGACTTCAAACCTCCAACCGAGGAACACAAAGGATAAGAAAGGAAGAAATAAGAAAAAAAATTAAAAGACTAAGCTCTGAACTTCTTCTATGCCCTTCCTTCAACCTTGCTTTGGTTCTCATGTAGAAACAAGAATCTCACATCAATTGTCTTCTTAGAAACTCCTGATGTAAGGATCGCCGACGCTCTTGTGACTTCAGATCACCCTGTGATCTAGAAACTACACTAAGTCGATCTTTACCACACAAACAGATCAGACATCGTCATTGCTTGAAGCTGACCATAGTGTCGCAATCAACGATTCCAAGACAACACCTCAGCAACATTAAAATGTTACCGCTACCCGAACCAGTGAGTCGGTTCTTTGGTTTTCACCTGGATCTATCCCCGCATGTTGAGGTCCTCATCGTAACGCCTTTAGAAAGAAAAATGGTGCCCACGACACCATAATCACCAGCACAAGCTAGGCTTTCGTTTGAGAATCTGCACACCAAGAAGCAATACGCGGCGACCGGGGACCCCGGTAGCTCCACTGGACTACCCATAGAGCGCCCAGTAGGACCACTCTTCCAAAACTCGCAGCAGTCAGCCTCACATCTGAGCGTGCTGACCAGTCACACCATAAAGCTGAGGGAGAAGTCGCCGCCTCCGTGAACTGCCACACTGCCATACAGCTCCGGCTAGCCACCGGCTTGACCAAGCCGAGCAAGTGCTACAGGCCCGCGCCGCCACGGTCCGTTGTCTGCCGCTGCCCAGTCCCACCTCTACCTTGAGCCTCCGCCTCCACCACCAAATACAACGTTGGCCGCCACCAGGCAAGCCCCACGGCCAGCTACTGCGTAGATCTGCCCCCAAGGTTGTCGGATCTGCACACCAGAGAAGTGGATCTAATGCCACCGACCGCCACCGCCGCGATGTCTTTACCGTGCCTAGCGGCCCCACCAAGCTACTTCTGCTGGTCACAGATGGAGAAGATGCCTCGCCGCCGCATTCCTTGTGCCCGCATGGATTTTCGACGGGGCACTCAGGCAGCGGCAAGGTGGGGCAAGATAGGGGAGTGGGCTTGCGGCAATGGAGGTCAGGCTCCGCTTGTGCCGCCCGAGAGGGGCGATGCGGGGGATGGGGTCAGGCTCCACCCGTCCCAGTGTGTGATACAAGTAAATCAATCACACCGCCGACCACCATATCGATCATCATTGATGATACATACGGGCACACGCGGAGTTGTTTCCGCACGGCTCCATCCACTAGTACACATTGGGCTGGCGTCCTTTCAAGGACTCTCATCATCTCATTGTAGCTGTAGCTTTCGACAGGACGGCCAAACTATGCAGGCCTGCAGCCTACTCAAGGCCGCCCGACGCGAACCGGCAAATTAAAATCATGATGGAAGAATGATGAGTCGCCACATTATTTGACAATCCTCTTGATATGATGCATGTGGCACTTGATGACGACCGTGGTGATTAGAGCTAAGACTGCTGAACAAGTCTGGTTTAGATAGACGATACAGCAGTAAAGGGTACATGTGCGATGTGATCAATTCCCTGTGTGATCAGAATAGTATTCAGAGTGCTGTTTATTTTGCAGCAGTAATTATGATATGTTTAGTTAGCCACTCAGATATATATGATCATCTGCCCAAAACCAGCAAATAAAGCATTAATTTATGTCAGTAATTACCCTTGCTACAATGATCGTTTAAACCCATCTCCATCTCAAGAATACAACAGACCATTGGATACATTTCCGAATATCTCTAAAGAGGTTCTACCACACAGAACACTTTCAACGGCTTCCTCCACTGGAAGCCAAACTCAATTCATGTGGGATGTCTACATCGACTGCAACAAGACTAAATGCCAGCCTGTAATTTGGGAATTTGCTTTCGGCACATCTACGGCCAGTGAGCAACAACACGCATGTACACCGACTATGTTATTCTCTCGCTCCTATCTACGCCTCCATCTCCGATAGGATCCCTATCAGCGATGCACCAGACAGGTCAAGGCACCGCACTCCATGGTGCATAATCACATAACAAAGAACGCTGGCCTTGGTACAAGTGGATCACGACATGCTTCAAGGTCAACCTTTGGTTCAAAAATAAAATTGAGTCACACGAGCCACATTCATGCAATGGTCGTTGCATCTTGTGGCAACAGAGATCCCACTGCCTCCTATGCCTAACACAGTTGAATAGATCCATGAACAATGTTCATCTATCACCTCTCTGCTAATGGTCGTTGCGCTCTCCTTCACACCTGCAGTTTTATAGGCCGTGAAGGTTATCACAACCATTGTAATAATTCAGCACTTGATTCAATGCAGTATCTGTCGTGCCCACATTTCTTCGATGCATCTGTGTCCATTCAGTGGTGGGAGCGTTAAACATTAAGTTCAATCTGTAGGTCACAAGTGGGAGGCCCATGATTCTTACTCTAGAATAATATATATCCAAAACCAGCTGAGGCACTAAAAGATGTGGTCAAATTTGGCAATCCACTTATCCAGTAGGGAAACAAAGTGGGTTGTGAGTTCTAAGCATATCTAATAAGAATAAATTTTCAGCACCAAATATTTTTGAAATCGCCGTGTATTGAGTATATACTTCTAGAAAGGTATCAAAAACTGCTGCAACCATACACTACTACAGAACAGAGCTTTGTTCCAGGCCATTTGTCCCGGCTGCCTTTGGGCCCGGGACAAAAGGTGGCTTTTGTCCCGGGTCCAACGGCTAGCCGTGCCAGCGGGGGACAAGGACCTTTTGTCCCAGTTGGAGCCACCAACCGGGACCAAAGGCTCCCCTTTTATCCCGGTTGGTGGCTCTAACCGGGACAAAAGGAATTGATCCCGATTGGAGCCACCAACCGGGACCGTTTGGTGAGCTTTTGTCCTGGTTGAAACAACCGCCCGAGACAAAACGTGGCCGACCTCTGATATTTTGAAGTCGCTGGGCGCTAGCTCCTCTGATATTTTGAAGTCGCTGGGTGCTAGTTCCTGTCCCTTTCATTTCTCTGCCTCCTCCTCTCTCCACCTTATCTTCTTCCTCCCGCCGGCCCACTCCCTCCCTCACCTTCGCTTCCTCCTCCTCCCTCCCTTAGCTCCCTCCCCGGCGCGGGCCAGGGGCCGGCGAGCACCGGCCGGGCGCGGGCGCGGGCCAGGCGCTGGCGGGGACCGCGTGCTGCTGCCGCGTACCGGCCAACCGTCAAGCCACAGCCCGCACAGGTGCGCGGACACCGGCGGCGGGACAGCAAGCCCGGCCAGTAGCGTCGCTGCGCGCGGCCCGAGCAGGCGCGTGCAGGACGCGGTCAAGAGGCGGTCAGGCGCGTGGTTTTTTTGATTTTTTTTTCGTTTGTGATTGTGATGTTGAATCTATATGTGATGTGAATCAAATCAATCTCATATATTGTGAATTAATCTCATTATTGTGGATTAGATCTTGTGCTTTCTTACTTGTGTGCACTAGATCTTGATATGTGATGTGTAATGTGTTGTGTATTAGATCTGGATTTTGATATTGCAATTTTGGTCCAATTTTTGGATTTGGGGAAGCTGGCTCCTCGGGAGCTGGTGAGCTCATTTTTTTTATTTTGAAAAATTACATTTGTCCCGGTTGAATAGAGGCCGGGACAAAAGATATGGGCACATTTGTCCTGGATCAGCAGTCCCGGTTGAAAAACCGGGACTAAAAGTAGTTTGCAACCGGAACAAATGTGCCTTTCTGTAGTAGTGATAGCAAATTATTACATTGCACGGTGACTGACCTAATCGCGTGCTTGATTGCATTCCTCATAGCCATGAATGGCGATCATCTGATCCCCTCAGTTTTTCGCATGATCCCCTCCTTCATCAACTCTAATTCAAAAGATATATTGCTAAAAATGATATCACAATTGCACAATTGTGCATTAATTGACTCCATGATGTCATTGACCGTGGGGTGACGTCCCTCAAGATGGTTTGCGGCTCGTGAAGTTTTGGCTGATCAGGCATATATATGGTGATAAATGGTTACATTGCATTGGCTCGGCCGCCAGAAGTGGGAGGAAGCACCGAGGGACTTCGTGCTATTGGCCTGTACTGACTATTTGACTCTTTCCCAAGTCTGATCTTAGTATCTGGTTATACCTTGCAATGGCCTTGTTGATGGCATTGTGGTGACAGATGAGTCTCACTTGAGTTTTTACATGTGCTTAGTCCGGAGAAGAGGGAAAATGTAACCTTCATTAGGATCTATATATCGAATGATCTGTATCTCTAGATTGTATTTCTAGCTTGGCCGCTGCTAAAGGAATCAATGTCGCATATATCCACGTAGCTACAGACCAGAGAAAGATAGACCGTCCGAATGTATTAGTACTGGGCTCCAAGACAGTAGAGCAATCTCGAGGCAGAGCGCTCTAGGGTGATTATTTATCCCGTGACAAAACCACACTGCCCTCCTGCTACGTGTGGATCATAATAACATGCTTCAGGTTCAACCATCAACCGGTATAGATCAAAGGTAAAATGGATCGAAGGCACAGGCGGTACTGCCTGCAGGAAGGTAACTGACTAACAGAAGAGTTCCTGCTGCCTCCTACGCTTAACACTGTTAAACTACTATCGCCGTGAGCAATGATCATCTCTCTCCTCTCAGCATATGGGGGTTCGATCCGTCACCTCGTCTTTTATAGGCTGATGAGAAGGATATTAATTACAACCGAGCACCTAATTCCATGCATGCAGTTATCTGTCATGTAAACATTTCTTCAATATATGCACCTAGAGTTACGTGGCAAGGCACTGTGTCCATTCAATGAGAAACCGTAGACATTAAGTTCAGTTTGTAGCTCAGACTCACAAGCCGGTGGCCCAAGCTTCTTAGAATATAATATTAGAAAATAGCTGAGGCACTGAAAGATATGGTAAAATTTGGCAATCCAGTTGGGATCGGAAATTTAAGTGATTGAGTGCTCTAGCCTAAGAGGGGGAGGGGGTGAATTAGGCACTAATAAAAACTTAGACTTATGGCTCCAACTAATTTGTACAAAACTTAAACTAAAACATGCTATCTAGATGTGCGACTAGGTAGTTCTAGTGTGAAACCCCTATCCCAAACGAGTTTAGCAACCTATAGCCTTTCCTTTCAAGAAACTATTCTATAAAAGTAAAGGTACACAAATTGCTAGTATGAAATGCGGAAGCTTAATGAGCGGGATAGGAGATAGCAAGCTCTTGACGCGGGTGTTTATCCCGTGGTTCGGTTAGCCACAAAGGCACACCTACATCCACGTTGTTGTAGCACTCACTAAGAGTATTGCTACTCGGCCACCAAGTCTCTTCCGTGAACACAATCATGGTCACCTTGGCCCCGGGTTCCACTAAGGAGCTTCTCCACAAAGGATGGGGTCTCCACATCCCCCGCACAAAAATGTCGTCGCCGCTCCACACCAAGTCGGAGGGTCGATGACGTTGCCGGCGAGCTTCACGCTCCAAGGTGCCGGCGCACCAAGCTTTTGTTTTGGTTCGCTAATGAACCACAGCACAAAGGCTCGAAGCCTTGCAATCTCACTCACTAAGAGCTAATCCTTTACACAACACTATCAAAGTGTGCTAAGGGCTAAGGATATGATCTTAATGCTTTTGTATGGCTTGGAGATGTTCTTGGGTGTGTGTGGGATGTCCAGCAACTCCAGCAAACTTCAAATGGCCGGGCTGAGGCGTATATATAGGCCACCAAGTCTTGTAGCCGTTGCTCCAACGGTCAGCAGAAAATCTGCGTATCACCGGAAGAACCGATGCCTCTGGCGGGGTAGCGTCGGTTCATCTGGTCACTCATAACTCGAAGTAGCCGTTGAACTTCTGACTGCTGCTACAGTGACCACCGGTTGAACCAATGCTTTGTTCCGATGCATCACCGGTTCATCCGGTGCTTAAGGATCTTCTCCTGACAGCTGACGTCATTACACCGATGGTATGCACCGATGCTTCACCGATTCAACCGGTGCTGAAGAAACTTCTCCTGGGCTCTTGACATCGTCTCTGGAACATAGGACGCCCAATGCACCGATGCCTCTTTTTGACCCGTCGGTTCATCCGGTGACCATAAGCTGACTTGGCTTCGATTCCCTTCTACCATGGCGTCGGTTCTTCCGACAACCATCGGATGCACCGGTGCTTCATGCGTCGGTTCTTCCGGTGCTACCGACTGAAGAGCTATACCTATCTTCTCTTTCTCTTTCTCTTTGTCATCACTTGAACCTAAAAGCCTGAGAATGGTTATCTTAACAATCATATTAGTCCAAGTATTGTGTTGTCATTTGATCACCAAAATCACTCGAAATTGCATAAATGGTGTCATGTTCGTTTCAGGAAACAAAGTGGGGTGTCAGTTTTGTATCTAAGAAATTTGGCAATCGCGACAGTTCGTCTTCTTCTGTCTTCCGCGTGTGTCGATGCTTAAGAAGAGGCATAACTTACGTAGAGATTGCGTAGTTCGCTGATTCCCAGGGCCGATTAGACGCGTCCAGTTATTACATTATAGAATGAATCTACAGAACATCTCCAATTAAGTTGCGCTTTTATGCTCATCGTCAGATCATCTGCTCGTTGTCATATACAAGTTATGGAACATAGAATAAGTGTGGGTGGCTTTGTTTCACCGAACCTGGTCATAGCAGTATGTCACCATGTCAGTGATAAACGGAAACAACGTTGATGAAGGGGTGACTTCCACCTCTCGTCGGAGCCCAAACATATGGCCCAGCTATATACATGAAGATTCGATATAGTGGTGAGAGAAAACCAACAGATATATACATGCTGGTGGCATCATATTCTTTAGAAAATGGAATACTCAATTCCGGAGTGATCCTAATCATTGTGTGAACCGCACATAGTTTTTCTTAGATATAGATATCTCAGATTTCATACACCAATTTTCAATATTTTGGTTAACAGAAAATTGATCTATGCCTTACAGAAAAGTGTCAATTGTGAATTGATTATTATTCACAATGTGAAGAATGCAAATACTCATTTGCTAAAAAGAAACACCCCAAATACCGAAGTTTTACCAAGTGGACTAGCTTCAGCCACAGAATTGAATCCAGGATTACTAATAGGTCAACTATGCAAAATATAAACTGCTGTTAAGTCTTAGTGGAAATACTGCCAGGCATTTAGGACAATTGGTTCCTTGCGCCAGCCTCCAGGAAAGCCATCCGGGTTGGAGCCCCGGCCCGGTGCTAGCATTGGAAGGCCCCTGCGCTGGCCATCCTCATGAAAATAAAAAAGGACAATTGGAATCTTCCATGTACTATTGAGAGCATCTGATAGACTTTTAAGCATTTTCAAGCAGTAAAATTTGCAATGTTTTACACGAGGGAACTGGAATCTAATAGACTCTCAGACACTGTATGAGATGAGGTACCAAAGTATCATAAGCAGCAAAATGCAATTGTCTATTGGGAAGAATCATGGCAGAGCCCCCAAAACAGTGATGAACATATATAGGAATTAGCTAGTAACCTTGCTTTTGCCTGGACCATGTTTGCAGTCATTCCATGTCCCACACTCTTAGGCAGCTGCATAGGAAGTACATCACTCATATCTTCAACAGAAAGGAAATCCATTTCCCAGCTCAACCTGGACAAATACATTAAAAATAATACAGATTATTGTTCATTTCCTATAATTTGGATCAAACGGCAGCAATACCTACAAAATATTCAGAGTACAAATTTAGTTAATCGGAAGCCTGTATTCATCCTGGACATAGAATCATTTAATCCCATTGTTGGAAAACAATTATACCTAACCAGGAGATGGACTTTTGCCCCCAAAAACCAAAATGACTCTCTTGTCTCTACCAATTTCCCAATTAAGCGTATCACATTTTCTATGTTTTATTTTTGCATCTCATTTTGCAATGTGATTTTAGACTGATGAAGGCATGATAATGCAGCTAGCAATTATAATTCCAACAGACAAACCTACTGTATTCTGTAAAGAGCAATGCAATCTTAGCAATAGTACCACTGCACGAGACATCCGAATTAAACAAAGAAACAGAGATTACTAGGTGCCACCTCACCTGCAAGATGTCCTGAGCAAATCATTCAACATGTAAAAATCAGAAACCATAATTCTGTAATATCAGGGATTACATGCCTAACATTCAATACGTACAATTTGAGAAGAGGGGATAGCGAAAGCATTTTAGAAAACTTTAAAAAAATCTGATATGGCAAAGCATGAAACCTACTCTTAACAACTAGCAACCAATAAAAAATTAATACCAAGAAACAATGGATCTATAGGTCATTGCTGAACTCATTACCCAGAACCATTGTATAAAATAGGGGGCCATGATAATTAATGGAGAGCTCTTCTCAGCCGCTATAGCGCCGCTATAGCCCGCTATATTGGTACACCTGTGTTATAGCTGCATTGGTCGAAAAACGATATTGCACCGCTGTAATGCGCTATTTTGAACATTGCCTAGAACTATGCATAAAAGGAAGTTTGAGCAGTGCTAATGAGGACATCCCAACCGTGCATTATACTTCAAATGTCAAGAATTCACCATCCAACATCAAAGATACAAATCAAGGGCCACTTACAAGACGTCGTGCAAAGAAACTACAAGAGCAGGTGAATTCATTCCTAACCAATTGTGTTTTTATGACTTCTAAGGATGTAATACTACCTAGATATTCTACATTGGTTGCGCTTAGGTGTACACATGAATAAAGAGCACCAGATCGGACCCAAAAGAGCACCAGATCAGATCGGACCACCAAAAGAAACAGCTATAACTTTTGATTCCTGGAAGATATGAGGGCCCATGAGTACTTGTTGGAAATCTTATTAAGTCTACTTTCCAACCCAGGAAACTTCACATCGTTTAGACTCTCCAATAAAAAGTTATCGTCAAAAGACTCAAGACTGGTCAGAAGGTCAAGAGTCTGCTCGAGGATTTATCTTTGCTCAACTTCCAGTGCAAGACTGTACCATTCTACAATGTTTCATTACACATGCGGCACATTCCTGGAAAGCTTGTCAAGTTTAGTTTCACACCCAACAAACGGCTCATCGTTTTGACTTCCGAGCAAGTAGTAATGATCAGATTACTGAAGACTACTCAGAAGCTGAATGGATGCACATAGGAATTGAAGACCATCTCGTGAATGCTTCACCAGTTGGCCTTCCACCTTCCAACATGGAGACTTCAGTTCATACCAATCTAGGATGGTTGTTCCTACTATAAATATCTCCTATGTGTACCCAAGAGAGAACCTTTGATCATTTTGATAAACTGAAATTATTTTGCAGCCGAGCTGCTGAGTGCATTGCACACCCTTGTTCTTCCTTGTTCTTCTTGGACTTGTGAAGAGATCCCTCTGGGTTCCGCTACTTCGTGCTCTATGGTTTTCAGTACGGCTGTACCGTTTTGTGTGAATTAGTCCCAATTTGTGGTTCTGCGATCGTTTGGAGATCGAGTCGAAGTCCTCGAGGTTTTGGTGCCTCTCTCCCCGTCACTTGGTCGCATCCAACCTTGGCAGATATAAAGCTATTTACCTGCTGTTCGCAGCAAAGTTATCCTTGTTCTTGAACCTACTGTTGTGAAGATCGGGCCATCCTTATGTCGGCACCTATCATGTGGTCATCAGAGCTATCGTTGTCACGATAGGTTTTGTTATCACCCGCTTATCTATCCTTTGTTTACCATCTGTTACTATTTTCATCCATCTCATATATTTATTTTGACATATCCTATAGTCCACTGAAAAGCCATATAAAATAAAATCCCATAGCCTTTTGTTGGTACTTATTATCTTGTGTTGTTTGCACTCATCTTGTTGATTGCTAGTCACCATTGTTGTCCTTCCGCTGTACTTTTGTTAAATTTTTTTTCCACCCACCCCCCTCATATTCTATCTTGTGTCTGCTAAAAAAAATAAAGAAAAAAAAGGAGAGATTAGAAAGGAAGAGTTGAAAAAAAGTTGAAAGGGGTTCTATAGTGGATTGTGCAATTGCAAGTTTTAATTTCAGGAGCTCAAGTTTGTGGTTCTTGTGACAGCAATATTTCACATCTTTTGAGTGGTTTACAAACCTGATTTTTCAGTACCATAGCCTCCCTTGAATAGCCACCTATAGCTCCACAAAAATCTGAAACTAGACCTTTCGTCTTGTATCCTTTCGATCGCTTAATCACGGTTGCGGTACTGCCACTTTAGCAGATTCACAGTCCTTGAGAACGGCTAAGAACTTGGGTAAGCAAGTGGTGAGATTGTGTGATTCCACAAAAAAAATTCCTCTATTCCACTTTTCTTGCTGCCAATCTAACATGGCAGGATCTGATTCGAGTGTTCATGGTGGGAACCATGGAGATGAAGAACCCCCAGTTACGCGGGCTGAGTTACGCCAACTAGGGAACTCACTCTTGGCGGCGATGGAGAGGATGTTCAATGAACGTCTTCCCGCAGCGAGTGGTCGAGGTCCACAAGAAGAAGAATTTGGTGATGAAAATTCTGGATTTGGTAATGGATTTCATGATCGTTTTGGCAATGGTCGTGGTGGACAGCGTGCTGATTTTGATTAGCATAGTGGTGGACGGCGTGCTGATTTTTATAATCAGCATGGAGGAGGACGTAGACGTGATCGTCATGTGCATTTTGATGATGAAGATGAAGCTTGTGATGAATATGATGATGGCTTTAATGATAATGAAAATCCTTTTGCACACCATGGGTGATTTGGACAGCCACATGAACATCGTCGTGGTGCTGGTCATGATGGGGGAAATCATCATGGTCGTCGCAATAGAGATGATCTAGATGGCAATGTTCGCATCAAGTTAAGTGTTCCGAAATTTTCAGGAAGAGAAGATGCTGATTCATATCTTGAGTGGGAGGAGCAATATGATCAGATTTTTAGAGTGCATAATCTCTCTGACCAAATGCGTGTAAATCTTGCTTCTGTTGAGTTTTCAGATTATGCTCTCACATGGTGGAATCAAATACAAGAAAATCAGCTTGTGTTGCGACATGATCATATCAACACATGGGATGAAATGAAAAGGGTAATGAGAAGACAATTTGTTCCATCAAGCTATCAGCATGACCTTCGTAATAGGTTACAAACATTGAGATAAGAATCAAAATCTGTTGATGATTATTTCAAGGAGATGGAGTTACTCTTGGTGAGATCTGGAATTAGAGAAGATGAAGAATAAAAAATGGCAAGATTTTTTAATGGTCTCAATGAAGAAATCTCTGGTTTTGTTGAAATGTTTCCAAATCATAATATGCAAGGTCTTGTTGATCAAGTTATGCGCACCGAGAGAAAAATTCAGCAAGAGGGACGTGGAAGGCCTTATGGGAACCGATCTCTTTTAGCTCCATGGTGTAGGAAGCAGGACGGTACCTCTGTTGTTGGGAGGAAATCACAAGGAGTTGCTGCTAGGCCTTCTCCATCTTTTGGTGCTGCAAAGACAACGGATTCTACTGCTTCTTCACCTGCAATTCAGCAAGAACAACGACGTTCTGTTGCAAGTACAGCAGCCCCCTCAGTTGCTACAGCTGCTGCTTCTTCTTCCCATAGTCGAAGCATTGTTTGTCACAAGTGTCAAGGTCGTGGGCATGTTGCTGCTCAGTGTCCTCGTCGAAGAACCATGATTATAAATGAGCAAGGTGAATGGGAATCTGAAAGTGAATCGGAGGAAGATGCTCCAAGATATGATGAAGAACTTAAGCATGATGAAGGTGCGGAAATTCAACCCGATGAAGGAGACAATAATTGTTTTGTTTCTCGCCGAGTGCTTAGTGTTGCTGTAGTGAAAGAGGAGAATAATCAGTGGCACAATCTTTTTCACACCCGAGGCATGCTCAAGGATAAGTTGTGTAGCATCATTGTTGATAATGGCAGCTGCAATAATATTACAAGTCAAGAATTGGTTAAGAGAATGGAATTGAAACAGCGGCGTCATCCTTCTCCATATAAGATCCAATGGTTAAATGAGTGTGGTACGCTGCGTGTGAGCAACATTGTGATCGTTCCCTTCTCTATTGGAAGATACAATGATCGTGTTGAGTGTGACATGGTGCCCATGCAAGCATGCCAATTGCTTTTGGGAAGACATGGTATATCTCAGTATAGAAGATGGAATTAGCGATATTTTTTTGTTTATAAACTCCCCTGGCGGGTGGCTAATCTCAGGAATGGCCATTTTTGATACGATGCAAACGGTGACACCTGATATATATACAATATGCCTCGGAATAGCCGCGTCCATGGCCTCCTTCATTCTGCTTGGAGGAGAACCCACCAAACGTATAGCATTCCCTCACGCTAGGATTATGCTTCACCAACCTGCTAGTGCTTATTATCGGGCAAGGACACCAGAATTTTTACTAGAAGTGGAAGAGTTACACAAAGTTTGCGAAATGATCACGGTTGTGTGATCGTGATGTTCAGATTTGTGATCATGCTAGCAAGGTTGTTTTCATGTACAAGGGAGACCGAATCACTTTGCTTCCTTTGTCCCCCGAGGAAATTTTGAAGGATGATATGAAAAGAAAACAGCGAGAGAGTGAGAACCATTTGCGAATGACCCACATAAATAGTGAGGGAGTGTTTCCAAAGCCAAATAAAACTCCACAGCTGCAAATAACTGAGCCAAAGAGAAAAGAGGGTTTAGTGATGATGGCTAGGAAAGAGGATTTAAAAGAATTGAGTGAACCCAATGCCATGTTCTATGTACTCCTGTACAAGGACACTTTTTTTGTCACTAACGATTTACCCTCTACTTTGCCTAGTGCTGTTTTTGATGTGTTATAGGAATATGAAGATGTGTTTACCAAGGAAGTACCACCAGGGCTGCCACCAAAGAGAGGGATTGAACATCAAATCGACCTTGTTCCTGGTGCTCCACTTCCTAATCGTGCACCATACCGCACCAACCCGGTGGAAACAAAAGAAATTCAGCGCCAAGTGCAAGAGCTCATCAACAAAGGTTATGTGAAGGAAAGTCTCTCCCCTTGTGCTGTTCCTGTTCTTTTAGTTCCAAAGAAAGATGGCTCATGGAGAATGTGTGTTGATTGCCGAGCTATAAATAACATCACAATAAGATATAGACACCCCATACCTAGGCTTGATGACATGTTTGATTGGTGCTATCATCTTTACAAAAATTGACTTGAAAAGTGACTATTATCAAATCAGAATGAGAGAGGGAGATGAATGGAAAACAGCTTTCAAAACAAAATTTGGGCTGTGTGAATGGTTGGTAATACCTCTTGGATTGACCAATGCACCTAGCACATTCATGAGATTGATGAACCATGTGCTTAGATATTTTATTGGCAAGTTTGTTGTTGTTTACTTTGATGATATCTTAATTTACAGCAAGTCACTTGATGAACATGTTGCACATATACAATGTGTGCTTGCTATTTTGCGGAAAGAATGCTTGTATGCTAACCTTGAAAATTGCACCTTTTGCACCAACAAGGTAGTCTTTCTTGGCTTTGTTGTTTCAGCTCATGGTGTGGAGGTGGATGAGGAAAAGATCAAGGCTGTTCGTGAGTGGAAGACTCCACAAAATGTGAGCCAAGTGCGAAGCTTCCTTGGACTTGCCGGCTTCTACTGTCAGTTTGTGAAAGATTTCAGTTTCATTGCTGCCCCAATAAATCAGTTGACAAAGAAAGATATACTATTCTACTGGGGTGAGGTACAAGAGAACGCATTTGAAGAGTTGAAGAAAAGGTTGACATCAGCTTCACTCCTTGCACTTCCAGATTTCGGTAAGACCTTTGAAATTGAATGTGATGCAAGTGGTGTAGGGATAGGAGGTGTGCTCATGCAAGAAAGAAGACCTATTGCATACTTTAGTGAAAAGCTAAGTGGTCCAACTCTGAATTATTCAGTTTATGACAAAGAACTTTATGCTCTTATGAGGAGTTTGGAAACTTGGCAACACTACCTTTTATCTAAAAAATTTATGATACATTCAAACCATGAATCTTTGAAACATTTAAAGGGTCAACTAAAACTGAACAAAATACATGCTAAATGGAGTGAATTCATTGAATATTTTCCTTATATTGTCAAGTACAAAAAAGGGAAGGAAAATATTGTTGCAGATGTTTTATCTAGACACCATGCTTTGTTGTCCCAACTTGATGCTAAAATTCTTGGTTTGGAGAACATCAAAGATTTGTATGCTACTGATTCATTCTTTGCTGAACCATTTGCTAAATGTTGTGATGGCAAGGGTTGGGAAAAGTTCCATTTGTATGATGGATTTTTGTTTAGAGCTAACAAACTCTGCATTCCAGATTGCTCTGTGTGCCCAATGCTTTTGCAGGAAGCTCATGCCGGAGGCCTTATGGGTCACTTTGGTGCCAAGAAAACGGAACAAGTGCTGGCTGATCATTTCTTTTGGCCAAAGTTGCGGCGAGATGTGGAGAGATATGTTCTTCACTGTGTAACGTGCCACAAAGCTAAGTCACGCTTGAACCCTCATGGTTTATACACCCCTTTACCCATCCCTAGTGTCCCTTGGGAAGACATTTCTATGGACTGTGTTCTTGGATTACCTCGAACCAAGAAGGGGAGGGATTCAATCTTTGTTGTGGTTGATCGTTTTAGCAAAATAGCACACTTTATTCCTTGTCATAAGAGCAATGATGCTTCACATATTGCTGAATTATTTTTCAAGAAAATTGTGTGTCTACATGGAGTGCCACAAGCCATTGTGTCGGATCATGACACCAAGTTCTTGAGTTACTTTTGGAAGACCTTGTGGGGTAAACTTGGGACAAAGCTGCTATTCTCAACAACATTTCATCCTCAAACTGATGGGCAAACTGAAATTGTGAACCGCACACTGTCAATATTGTTGCGAGCTGTCCTAAAGAAGAATTTAAAATTGTGGGAAGAAAGCTTGCATCATGTGGAATTTGCATACAACAGGGCGGTACACTCAACCACAAAATTTTGTCCATTCAAAATTGGTTATGGTTCTAAATCTATAGCTCCTATCGATCTTTTGCCTTTGCCTATGCAGGGGCGTGTGAATTTTAATGCAAGCAAGAGGGCTGAATTTGTCAAGAACATTCATGATCGAGCTAGAGAAAATATTGAAAAGATGACCAAGATGTATGAGAAGGGCGCCAACAAAGGTCGCAAAGAGATGCTATTTGAACCAGATGACTTGGTTTGGGTGCACTTATGGAAGGATCGCTTTCCTGAATAACGCAAGAGCAAGTTGCAGCCCAGAGCTGACGGTCCATTCAAAGTGCTTCGCAAAATTAATGACAATGCATATGAAATTGATCTTCGAAATACTTATGGTGTGAGCACAAGTTTCAATGTCGTCGATCTTTCTCCATTCTATGGATTGGATGAGTCGAGGACGACTCCTTTTCAAGAGGGGGAGGATGATGAGGACATCTCAACCGTGCATGATACTTCAAATGTCAAGAATTCACCATCCAACATCAAAGATACAAATTAAGGGCCACTTACAAGACGTCGTGCTAAGAAACTACAAGAGCAGGTGAATTCATTCCTAACCGATTGTGCTTTTATGGCTTATAAGGATGTTATACTACCTAAATGTTCTACATTGGTTGTGCTTAGGTGTACACATGAAGAAAGAGCACCAGATCGGAACGAAAAGAGCACCAGATCAGATCGGACCACCAGTTCGGACCACCAAAAGAAACAGCTATAACTTTTGATTCTCGAAAGATATGAGGGCCCATGAGTACTCGTTGGAAATCTTATTAAATCTAATTTCGAACCTAGGAAACCTCACATCATTTAGACCCTCCAATAACAAAGTTATCATCAAAAGACTCAAGACTAGTCAGAAGGTCAAGAGTCTGCTCGAGGATTTATCTTTGCTCAAGTTCCAGTGCAAGACTGTACCGTTCTACAATGTTTCATGACGCATACGGCACATTCCTGGAAATCTTGTCATGTCTAGTTTCACACCCAACAAATGGCTCATCGTTTCGACTTCCGAGCAAGGAGTAATGATCAGATTACTAAAGATTGCTCAGAAGCTGCAAGGATGCACGTAGGAATTACAGACCATCTCATGAATGCTTCTCCAGTTGGCCTTCCACCTTCCAACGTGGAGACTTCAGTTCATACCTATCTAGGAGGGTTGTTCCTAGTATAAATATCTCCTATGTGTACCCAGGAGAGAACCTTTGATCATTTTGATAAACTGAAATTGTTTTGCAGCCGAGCTGCTGAGTGCCTTGCACGCCCTTGTTCTTCCTTGTTCTTCTTGGACTTGTGAAAAGATCGCTCTGGGTGCCGTTACTTCGTTCTCTACGGTTTTTAGTATGGCTGTACCATTTTGTGTGGATTAGTCTCGGTTTAATTTGTGGTTCTGCGATCATTTGGAGATCGAGTTGAAGTTCTCAAGGTTTCGGTGCTTCTCTCCCCGTCACTTGGTCGCATCCAATCTTGACAGGTATAAAACTATTTACTCGCTCTTCGCAGGAAAGTTAGCCTTGTTCTTGAACCTACTGTCGTGAAGATCGGGCCATCCTTGTGTCGGTTCATGTCGACACCTATCATGTGCCATCGCTGTTTTCATTTAACATATTGGCTAACGACGCCCAATTATAACCAGTGCAAATCATATCCTCCAGATGGAAGGGTCTCTGATGTGGCAGAACCACCTGAATTATCCCGGCTCAAGTGCGCTGGCCATCACCCTAAAGGCAACACCGGCTCAAACGCATTTCAAACGGAACAATTCTTGGTCTGTCGGGTAACATCCCGATATAACCACCGGTTCTCGGATCAAACAAGCATACCCCGCACTATGGCGAGTCCAGAGATATTACAACTATAATTTTACAACACAGGTATAACAGTTATTACAATAAGTTTAAAACATTATTACAGATCCAAACTTAGTAAAACATTATACAAGACATAAGTTTCATGTTCAGAGTTTAAGCAGCGGAAAGAAAACTCGACGGCTACAACACGTCGCAAAAGTATACTAAGCTAGCCCAAGCAAGGTATCACTCATCGGGGTCATTGCCGGTCGAAGACGGATCCCACTCTACGGACCAGCTATGAGGCAAAGAGCAGGGCCAAGTCAGACTAGCGATCTGGTCCTCAAAACCCATACCTGAAAAAGGTTTCAACAGCAAGGATGAGTATTCTAATACTCAGCAAGACTTAACCGTCAATGGATATACTTAATCCACCTAGCTAGACTATGCAGGGTTTTGTAGGCTCTGGTTTTTCTTTTGCTGAAAAGCAATAAAGAGTAGGTCCTTAATTTCTCATTTTAGCTTTCAATATTCTAGTTGATTATCCATTCTATGTAAGCAACTAACTCTACTCAACCATGGTAGAACTTTAGTCAAACATCAAGATTGATCCAATGATGTTACTCTTATTACTCTGTGTGGCAAAGGGATCAAGCAGTCCCAAACCGTGAGAAGCGGACGATTCGAATCGAATTTGTTGACCTGACCAGGCAGACCTAACACACACGTTTGGAACACTGTCGGGTCGTTCCCAAACAACCGTTGACCTTTCATTCCAGCTTGTGGATAGGGTCACTCTCCCCGACTACAGGGCACCAACTTCCTCCCTGCACCCGTGGTGTTGCGCAACATAAACATAAATAAAACCTATCTCTAAGAGAGAGTGAAAGGTATATCCACTCCCCAGTCCGATCGGCTACTAGGCTTACCACGTACCATATTTACGGCATGTGGCTAGTACGTTCAAAAACTTAACCACCGCTACCACACACCGCGACCTTAGCAGAATTTATCAACATAGACGGGGTCTCACCCAAGGTCATGATATCGAACACGACCCCGTCTGTCGTCCTTATATTGAGAGTAGAAAGTAAACAAGCAATTCCTATAGAGCTCGCGAGTGACGGAAAATCACTCGACTTTTACCGGTCCTATAAGCTTAGCAATTATTCGAACTCAGGTCTAGGGTTCAGTACATAGGTTCCTAGGATCATGCATCTAGGGTTTCAATTCAAATCCTAAGAACTATAAATGCACAAGTAAGTAATAACGATAAATTGCATAATTTGAAATACTGGGTTTTGTCCGGGGCTTGCCTTCGCGGTAGTCGCTAGCTAAAACAGCCTTGGGCTCTTCTGAACTTTGGTCCGGGTCTTCAGTCAGTATGGCGGCGTTCACTTGGGCTTCTTGATCAACTTCTTCGGAATTCGGGATCAGCTCGTACGTCCCGTCCGATAAAACAGTCGTATCTATATGTGATGCAAGAAACGATATTTCAAACACATACATTTCATGATAAAGTTGTAGTCCAACAACTAGCAACAAAACTTACCATATGGGCAATCGTTTATAGAGTAGTTCTAATCTTAACTTTACTTCATAAAAAGAATTGGGTGGCAGTTTTTAAAAGCGAAAAGAAAATCATGAAAGACTTTGACTATTTTAAAACATAAGCTAAGAATAGATTCTGCAGCAACAAAATTTATGCAAGGTAGTACATCTAATCAGCAGCTTGCAGTAAAAAGCTTAGCTAAAAACAGTAAGGCATGATTACATGAAAAATACTCAAAATAGGTTATGTTTAAACAAAGATGAATTTCTACATAACAAATTAACGCACCTATGAAGCTCAATATTTCTTAGAACATGCTTCATATGCTTATGAGCATCATATAAATTTTTCAGAATTTATCTAGGCATAAAACAGAAGTAATAATTTTTACAAAATTAAACCACATATGGTAAAACTAATTAGTACAGAAAATTCTATAATGTTTCTAGATCCTAAATTCTACAGACATGAATACACAACCAAATTAGAGTTACACAAAAATTCTCAGAATTTTCTAAGCAAGGAAACTATTTATCACAATTAAAGCCTAGTTAACAAGCATTAAATCAAAGATATAGTTAGACAGCACTAAAATTTCCCAAACTTGGGTAACAGCAAGGTTGTAGTGACATTTAAGTATGGAAAATATTTCACACTCAGAACTTAAATATTTCTACCAGCACAAATAAATTAGCAAAACTAGTAGATTTAGGAATCTTGAAACTTTGACCTAGTTAATAATGTCAAAAAGGTTTCAAATTTTTACCAAGTACTAGTAACACAGCAAGACACAAGATAACCAAAGATCACATGAAATTACTGAGTAGAACTCCTAGGACAATTGAAGCCTAATTATTCAATTCTTTTTCTTGGATTAAAATACACACAAAAATGAAGATGTGTATGTAACAAAAGTTGTAGGCCTTGTAACAAGGATTCCAAAACATTTGGATTTGTATTTTTCTGATTTTTCTACGAATTTCTAGTCATTTTCAAAATTCAGCCTAAAAACAAAAGGAAAAGAACTGAAGACTTGCATCCAGGCCCCTAGAATTCTAAAAGTTTGCAGGGAAGCACCTGGCCGGAGTCAGAGCAGGAGAAGGAGTTGACCGGCCAAATCCCGGCGAGGCTCGTCGCCGGCGGTGAGGGGAAAGAGACTGGGGAGCAAGAGGAAGTCAAGGCGCACCTAATTGTGTGGTTGGACGGGTCTGGGATGGTCGGAGCGAGGTGGTCCACTGCGAGCAGGGCGACGGCGGCGGAGAAGAATGGCGGAGCTCGACGGTGACCATGCTGCAGCGGTGGATTGGGGGTGCGGAGGAGTCTGGGAGCTGCGCGAGACTCGTGCAGTACTAAAGGCGGGGTCAGCGCGGGCGGAGCGGTTGCGGAGGTGCGGGGCGACGGTGAGCTTCGAGCTCGCCGGCGTTCGGGCGGGCGGCGGCAATGTTCTGGGGGTTCTGGGCAGGGAGCGGGCGAGAGACTGAAGGGATTGGGTTCCGGGGCACTGCAGCGAGCTGGCCACAGCGACGGCGAGGTGGCAGCCGCGGAGCTCGGTCGAGTGACGTGGCGAGGGGAGGAGAGGTCCAGCGCGAGGGGGAGTGGGTCCAAGAGGTCGCTGGGGTGCCGCGTGGGGCGGTGGGGAAGCAGGAGCTGGCCTGCGGCCCTCCTCGGCAGCGGGCGGCGCTGAACTGCGCCGGCGGCAGAGAAGAAGATAGGGAGGGAGGAGGAAGAAGAAGGGTGGATCTATTTGCAAATTCAGAAAATTCCAAGGACCCTACTGTAAAACTAAAATAACTTCTAAACTAGGACTCAAATGAAAAAGTGCTTAACATGAAAGTTGTTCAACTTTTCAAGATCTACAACTTTTATGTTGTGCAAAATTTGACTTGACCAAAGGTTAAAGAGTTATTTTGAAAACATAGGAAGTATTTTGAATTTAATGGACTTTTGTCTTTTCGATTGCAAATTCAGTTTAATTTCAAACTAAAAAGAAAAATTTTCTACCATGTAATGATTACACTGAATTTTACACATAAACCCTCCACAAAAGCAATATTAGCTCTCCCTATTCAAATTAAACTATAGAAAGGACCCAGCAATAAATCATATTTACACAACTACCCTTTTATTTTTACAATAAGATCCTTTTTCAAGCAAATTAAGCACATGATGCATAAAATAAATACAATTATACTGTGCAGACACTTAGGGTGTCACATCTGACCTGCAAACACACTTGGTTTAATTCAGATAAAAAGTTCAGGTGTTAAAACAACAATTATCTTGGGCACCCGCATGCGACATGCGTGGACTCATCTGCTTGGATGATTAGACCCACATGGTTAATCCTGAACTCGTCTGCTTATAGCCGCATGATTTCAGTTGAGATAATTCTCAAATTCTTAATTACACCGCTACACAAAAGAAGAACGATGGCGGCCAACACCACTCAATCGATCAAGGCACACGGTCACTACTCAAATATTAGGGAAATTAGGAGCAGATGGAACTACCAAATTAGTGAGGAAGTCGAAGAAGGGAAATCAGGATAGGGAAAAAATAACATCTAAGGCCGTGTCCCTGCGCTCGCCGTGCTTGGTCCAGATCTTCTTTGCAGACACATCAGCGATTTGAACAACAGCTAGGCGAAAGAGATCCCTCAAATAGGTGAAGGATTTTAAATAAAGGGGAACAAAGAAATTGGGAATTTGGGATTGACCAGGAAATTGAGGTGCGCTGGGCAAGATGTGGAACTAACCTTGCGGATGATTCTCTCACCGGGGCGGTAGGAGCAAAGAAGCGGCGCCCTAGCGGCAGGGCTTGCGCGGAGAGGCGTGTGGCAGGAGGCGGGGAGGAACAGTCGTTGGCCGGGCAAGTGCCGCAGGAGATGGGCGGTCGGGGAAGGTGCCGGTGAGGAGGACCCGAGGGCACCGGATAAGTGGATACTCGGCGGGAGGCTATCACCAGGCTGGCAGGAGGTGGAGAAGCGGCGCCATCTGCAGCTCTGCATTGTGACTCGCGAGGATCGTTGGAAGCGATGACGGGAGGGGAAAGTGAGAATCGCACATGGATGGTGGATGAGCCACGATCTATTAGTTGTTCGGAGCCAAAAAAAAAAAAGATCAGCAGAGAAAAACCGGAGGAATAAAACGAACCGAACATGGCGCGTGGGGGTCAGGTACTGAATTGTTATATATCCGGTACCCAGGTACCAAATAGAATTACTATATATATTTCCATATATAACTACTATAGAACTACCATTTTCAAGGGCAAGTGAGGGGTGAGCCACTCCTAAAAATACCATTTGTAGGATAGAGTTCTGTGCACCAAATATTTGTTGGCTGATCATAAGCAGTCATTTCTTCAAACGCAAATCAATGAGCCACGTGAAGGCAGAAGAGCATGGAGTAGAAACGGAAATCATTAGCTTTTGATCATAAATACTCGTATTCTTACAAGGTAAATGAGTGAAATGTGAATTCTAATTTTTTTAACCATAAATCACACGTTATTATCTCATTCAAATGTTGAATGTGTGATGAGGGCAAGAATGAACTGAGCATGTGAAATTTGCAATATTTGTGTTTTGGTGACTTTTTTTCAGAAATAATGAAGAAATTTTGTAGCCACTTGGTATTTATGGCCACGGACGTATTGATGGCCACTTGGTAGGAACAACGAAGTCCATCGGGGTGAGACGGAGATGCGTGCGCGGGAAGGAAAAAAATAACAGGCGCTGCCTGCTCGATCCACAGGCCCGCAGCGTGGAAATTGGCGACAGACAAGAAAAACCGGGGCTGCAGACTCCGGCGAGGGGCCGCCTGGTCGCAGACTCGGTCGACGGTGGTAAGAGATGTGCGCAACCCGGAGAGCCAGGGATGGAGGAAAACCAGCGTCAGGAAAAAAATTGGCGTTAGGGAGACAGGAGCAGGGATGGGTTGGCTCGGGTACTCGATAGCGGAGTCCCAAGCTTGTTGTAGCAACAGAGTTCCCACTGCCTCCCAAGCCTAACACAGTTGAATAGAGCAATGAACCATGTTCATCTATCACCTCTCAGCTAATGGGTGTTTGGCTCCTTCACACCTGCAGTTTTATAGGCCGAGAAGGTTATCACAACCACATAGTAATAATTCAGCAATTGGTTCAATGCAGTATCTGTCGTGCCCACATTTCCTCAATGAATCTGTGTCCATTCAGTGGGAGCCTTAAACATTAAGTTCAATCCGTAGGTCAGACTCACAAGTGGGTGGCCCACGATTCTTAGAATAATACATCCAAAAACAGCTGAGGCACTAAAAGATGTGGTCAAATTTGACAATCCCCTAATCCAGTAGGGAACACAAAGTGGGTGTTGACACAAAATCGCGCCAACACACTCGAATGCGCTAGAACGCGCGAACGATCGTCAAAACAATCAACACCCACGAAACCCTGGGCAGACCGGTCTGACCGGTACCGCCGACCAGTCTGACCGGTGCAGGCAGGGGCTCGCTGGAAACTTAGAACAGCGAGCTCGGGAGGGACCCCGTCGGAGCTCGTGAACGTAGGGTTGTCCTGAGGTCGGCAGGCCACTCCCGTCTTCAAACGCCGTCGAGACGAAGGAAGAAAGCAATCTAGGGTTGGAAAAAACTAGGGTTTGAGAGACAAAAAGTAATGCGATATTTTGATTGATTCGATTGGGAATTACCTCAATCGGCCTTAGCCTTTATATTTACAGGCCGGGGAAGACGTACCCCTTCACGAGTAGGATTACATGAGGACTCTTTACAAAAAACCTAATTCTACTCGGACTGTACAGATCCGACCGGTCTGACCGGCCGGCTCGACCGGTCAGATCGGTCGGCCTCAGCAGATGCCAAATTTGGCTGTCAACATATGCCCCCCCTGCTTTTTGGTGAGTTTCATAAGCAAAAAAGTAAGAACTATCCTGATGTATATATTTTACACAGAGCATACAAGTCTAAAAACAAAACTAAGGGCGATATACAATACCGGCCGTCTTTGTCTTCATGCACTTTGCCATATGCTAGGATAAAATTTCTTCAAGTATCTCCCGTTGATAGCTCTAGGTAGACGCTCACCTTGCAACGTCTCCATCATATATGAATTACGGGAGATAACCTTGATAATCTTGTGGGGACCCTCCCAACTCGGCGACCATTTGCCAAACTTGTTGCTTTTCATCCCAAGAGGCAAAATTGTCTTCCAGACTAAATCTCCAACCTGAAAAGACTTAAGTTTTACCTTCTTATTGTAGGCTCTAGCCACCCGAAGCTTGTCCTTCTCAATTTCCTTCAAAGCCTTCAAACGCTTATCGGTTATCTCATCAATATTATCCATCATCATATCATGATAATCAACAGCGGAGAGGTCATTTTGTTTTGCTAATCTATATGCGTCCAGATTTACCTCAACAGGTAAAACGGCCTCTTGACCATACACAAGCTCAAAAGGAGTAACCTTAGTAGCACCATGTCTAGATATACGATGAGCCCATAATGCTTCGGATAACACTTCATGCCACCTCCTAGGATTTTCTTCTATCTTCTTCTTGATAAGTTTGATCAAAATCTTATTACTAGACTCGGCCTGCCCATTGGCCTGAGCATAGTATGGAGATGAATTGACCAATTTAATCTTGTAAGATTCGGCAAAGTCATGCACCTCTTTTGATATAAATGAAGTACCTTGATCCGTTGTTAAAGTTTGTGGAATGCCGAATCTATGAATAATATGCTCAGTAATAAACTCAATTGCCTCTTTTTGCGTCATATTCTTCAAAGGAACCGCTTCGGTCCATTTAGTGAAATAATCCGTAGCAACCAACACGAAGCGATGCTCTTTTGAAGATGGAGGATTAATTTGTCCAATGAAATCCAACCCTCAACCTCGGAACGGCCATGGTTTAATAATAGGATGCATCAACACAGCAGGTACCAATTGCAAATCACCAAACCGCTGACATTCTCCACATCCTTTATAGTACTTGAAACAATCGGATAGCATAGTGGGCCAATAAAAACCGGCTCTTCTAAGTAACCACTTCATCTTAGGAGCCGATTGATGAGTACCACAAATACCTTCATGAACCTCACCCATAGCAATCCGGGCCTGATCTGAGTCTAAACATTTGAGGAGCAAATCTTCGGCAGTCCGACGATAAAGTTCATCGTCAATTAAAACATACTTGAAAGCCAAACGCCGAATATTCCTTTCTGCGCCACGACCAGGATTTTTCAAATACCACATAAGAGGAACTCTCCAATCCTGGGCTTCGACCGAGACAATTAAATCATCTTTTTTGGCCGAATTAGAACCAGCAACAGCATCATCACCGGTCAGACCGGTCTCTGGACCGGTCAGACCGGTCTGGGCGGTTAGACCGGTATCGCCGACCGGTCGGACCGGTGTGT
The DNA here is from genome assembly GCF_016808335.1 of Panicum virgatum. Classification (NCBI taxonomy): domain Eukaryota; kingdom Viridiplantae; phylum Streptophyta; class Magnoliopsida; order Poales; family Poaceae; genus Panicum; species Panicum virgatum. The sequence continues at coordinate 50,420,293 of NC_053138.1, forward strand.
CCAGAACCAGAAACTCGGCTTTCGTTTGCATCGGCTTGCGAATGTTGAAATATTTCTTCGTAACATTATAACCAGATGCTTGCTGAGCCAGAGCATTTGCCTTTTCATTTTCCTCCCTCGGTATATGTTTAATAATAAATTCATCGAAGGAAGAAATAATATCAAGGCATTTATGAAGATATGCATTTAGAGAACCATTATAACACTGGCATACCTTAGATACTTGCTGCACCACCAGAAGAGAATCTCCAAAGGCTTCAACATGCTTCACGCCCATGGATTGCAAGAATTCCAAGCCAAATAGAAGAGTCTCATATTCAACTTGGTTATTTGTGCATTCTTCTTCCAATCGGTTTCAAAATTCAAAAACAGCACCATTCGAAGAAATAAGAACAGCACCAATCCCTTGACCATCATCACAAACCGATCCATCAAAGTACAACTTCCATGGTGTGCAAGTAATATAGCCGACTTCTAAATCATGCTTGTCATTAATCCGATGCTCAACAATAAAATCCGCTACAATTTGGCCTCTCATAGATTTTAAAGGTTCACAAGCCAAATCATACTCAACCAAAGCATAAGCCCACTTACCGATTCTACCACTCAAAATCGGTTTCTGTAACATATGTTTGATCACATCGGTTTGACATACTACTATGCAAGTACTAGATAATAGATAATGTCTCAATTTGGTACAAGCATAATAAAGAGACAAACATAGCTTCTCAATAAATGTATACCTTGTCTCCGCATCAATAAGTCGTCGGCTTAAATATGTAACAATATATTCCTTCCCTTCGGTCTCTTGAGTCAAAACAGCCCCAATAACCTTGTCTTCAGCAGCCACATAAAGTCTAAAAGGTACTCCTCTCCTAGGTGCTTTGAGTACAGGTGGTGAAGACAAATAAATCTTGATCTTTTCAAATGCTTCTTGCTATTTTGCCCCCCAAGTAAATTCGGTTTCATCTTTTAACCGAAGAATAGGAGTAAAAGCATCAATCTTCCCGGACAAGTTAGATATAAATCTTTTCAAGAAATTTTCCTTGCCCAAGAACTTCTGTAAATCTTTCTTGCACGTAGGGGCTTCAACCTTCTTCATGGTTTCAACTCTCTTAGGATCAATCTCTATTCCCTTCTCATGAATAATGAAACCAAGAAACTTTCCAGCCGATACACCAAAAGCACATTTGAGTGGATTCATCTTTAAACCATACCGGCGCATCCTTTCAAGAGCAACTCTTAAATCGGCTAAATGATGACCTAAACCGGCCGATTTAATAACAATATCATCAATATATACTTCCAAAATGACACCAATCAAATCATGGAAGATTAAATTCATAGCTCTTTGATAAGTAGCACCCGCATTTTTCAAACCAAAAGTCATAACTACCCACTCAAATAAACCGAGAAATCCCGGACATCTAAAGGCCGTTTTAGATACATCTTCTTCGGCCATGAATATTTGATTGTAACCGGCATTACCATCAAGAAAACTAATGACACGATGTCCGGAAGCTTCGTTGATCAACATATCGGCTATAGGCATAGGATATTCATCCTTGGGAGTAGCTTTATTAAGATCTCTAAAATCAATGCATATTCTAATTTTCCCCGAATCCTTTTTCTCAACGGGCACAATATTAGAGATCCAATCAGCATAACGACAAGACCGAATAAATCCAGCATCAAGTAAACGATTAATTTCAGTTTTAATTCAGTCATAAATAATGGGATTGAAATGCCTAACCGGTTGTTTATAAGGTCTAAAACCGGCTTTAATTGGTAAACGATGTTCAACAAGATCACGACTCAAACCAGGCATTTCATGATACTCCCAAGCAAAACAATCAACATATTCCTTCAATAAATTAACCAAATCGGCTTTATATTCAGCCGATAAATTTTTGTTTACAAAAGTCGGCCTAGGAATAGTTCCATCACCAATATCTACCTTTTCTAAAGGATCGGCCGATGTAAATCCTTGGCCCAACTTATCTAGATCACCAGAATCTTCAATGGCTTCACACATATCGTTCGTACGCGCCCGATATTGATCTAGCCTCTGCTGTAGCCATTCTGCGTTGGACCGGTCTGACCGGTAGGGGTGTCCGGTCTGACCGGTCGGCCCTGTGCGCCGAACAGGACAGGACCGGTCTGACCGGTCGGCACTGGCGGTCTGACCGGTCTCTTCTGGAGCTTCTGTTGTACTCATCTGATTTACATTAAATGATTTAGCCGATTATCCATCGGCTTTAGTACAGCAGAAACAAAACCATCCTTAGTGCAACTGATCAAATCATAATCGGACAGGTCCACGCCCGACAAACACTTGACATTGTCGTGTGCACTAATGGAATCCGAATCGGCTAAAGCAACAAAGGATGAAGTGTCCCCATGGACAATCTCAACCTCATCGCCGATCCACTGAACAAGAAACTGATGCAAGGTAGAAGGAACACACTGATTTGCATGAATCCAATCCCTCCCAAGAATCAAATTGTAATTACCTTGCACCTCCGCGACGAAGAAAGCTGTAGCAAGCGTCTTACTTCCAATGGTGAGCTCCATGGAAGCAACTCCTTTGGCGCTAAGGGGCTCGCTCCCTCCAACACCACTAACGGTCATGTTCGTCTTGATCAAATCTTCGTCTTGGCCACCAAGCTTATTGTACAGCGAGTAGGGCATAAGATTCACAATGGCCCCACCATCTACTAGCATGCGAGTCACCGGCTTCCCGTTGATGTGTCCCCTCATGTAAAGAGCCTTGAGGTGATTGTCCTTCTCGCTTGGCTTCTGGAACACAGCCTCACGGGGCCCGAACTGAAGATGAGCCAAATCCTCCTCCGGAACCACAAAGTAATCCGAAGATAAGTGCACCACATTGATCTCCATATTGGTGCGCTCTGGAGACACGTCGTAGTCTACCAATTCCTCATCTTCAGCTGTCGGAGGAACTGCTGGGGCTTCATCAACAGAAGAAATCGAAACGGGCGGCACCGATTCGGCTGTTGCCTCTGCACTGGGCTCTACCGGTCTGACCGGTTGGTCAGAGCGGTCTGACCGGTCCTCCTGACCGGTCTGACCGGTAGGCTGTGACGGTCCGACCGGTCTGTCTGGCTGGTCAGCTGTCTTAGCTTTCCATACCTTGCTTTGAGGGAACATAGGCCTGTATTTGTTGAATTCCTCATCCCTCATCTTCTCCTTCTCTTGTTCCTTCTTTTCTTTATTGCGGAGGCGCTGCAATTTCCTTTTTTGAGTATGAGTTAATCCCGAAGGGCACCATCTAGGCTGATGGTACTTATCCGCTGCACCCTTGCTGCTACCGGCCTCATGATCATTGGACATGACCGGCTTTTGTGAAGGAACATCAACCGATGTATCTACATCCATCGGTCTCTTGCCCGTATCTCTTATGGGCACTTCGATTTCACCGATTTGAATAACATCGGCATTGGGCTTTTCTGAATCAACCACGGTCTTCTGCTCCCCCCTTTTTTCTTTGACGCGATACTCAAACCTTGGAACAGGAGCTTGACCCGGCTTCTGATGAGACCGGTCTGACCGGTCAGTGTGTACCGGTCTGACCGGTGCAACCTGCTGCCCTGGACCGGATTGGCGTAGTCCCAATTGTTCATGCACTGGCATCCTGGAGCTTTCCCCTTGATAATGTGGAGGATAAGGCATCGGGAAACACTGCATCCATATCCCCCCATGCTCCCATGCCGGATTTGTTGCATTTGAAGCCGGTGGCATCCACGGCATGGTAGCATACATCTTCTGAGGAGGATATAACGCGACAACATCACCTCTGCGCCTGTTGAATTCCCTCCTTGGGGACGCTGGACGATCTTGACGCGGTGGTGAACGCGGTCTCTTTTTTAACGGTCGATCGTTTTGAACGGCCTTTGTATACTTGTTCAACAACTGGTTGAAGGTGGACTTTTGATTAGCAGTTCTTCCCTGCACCTTCACCTCGTCGGTCTTCCAAGTACCCACTTCCGGACGTTTCGGCTTGAAGGTCCAAGGACGGTCACCAGGGCGGTCTGACCGGTTGGAAGAACCGGTCTGACCGGTCGGACCGGTCTGACCGGTCGCAGACACCGGTCTGACCGGTCGTGCCAGATCAGCAGACCGATTTTCTGGTGGAGAACTTCCTTGCCCCCGAGTATGGGATTTATGACAATGATCTTAAAAGTATCCTTGCCATCATCAGTTTTCTCTTTGACAACTTCACGAGCAAGGATTTTATCACTCGTATCCATCGGTCTTGGATCACCGATGACAACATGCTTCCCCTTAGCTTCTTCGGCTTGTTCCGACCGAATGAGCACCTTTGGATTGTTCAATTCCAGTGTATGAACAGGGAAAGGAGCTTTGTCAATTTGCATCTCAGAAAGTATGAATCGTCCTTCATTAATGGCCGATTGTACCTGTCGACGAAAAACATTACAATCATTAGTAGCATGAGATGTAGAGTTATGCCACTTACAATATGCATGTCGTCTAAGTTCATCGGGAGATGGAATAGCATGTTTCAATCGGATGTTACCATTCTTAAGCAATTCATCAAAAATCCGATCACACTTAGAAACATCAAAAGTAAATTTCGGCTCCTCTTGCCGATTCTTTTGAATCGGCTTGAGAGACGGAACCGAACCGGGTTTGGCCTTTGATGGCCAAACAAATTCAGCGGCATATACTTCCTTACTATCATCGTCCGAACCATCCGAATCAGGATCAAGAACATGTGTGTTGGACCGATGAGGTTTGAAAGTATCTTTAAGATTTTTATACTTAAATTTGGTGCCAATAGCTCGCATTTGCAAATGATTAACCGTAATGTAATCAAAACTTTGAAGTTTTTCCTTCAAGTAAGAACGCAAGCCATTAAATGCTAAATCCGCCAAATCCTTTTCTGAAAGAGATGAATTAAAATACCGATTTTTCAAAGCTTTAAATCTTTGAAAGTAATCCAAAATTGTTTCATCTCGAGTTTGTTTAATCGATGTCAAGTCTAACAATCGAACTTCGGCTTCCCCACTATAGAAGTGATCATGAAATTTGCGCTCTAATTGATTCCAATTTAAAATAGATCCCGGTGCAAGTGAGGAAAACCAAGAGAAAGCGGTTCCAGTCAAAGACAAAGAAAACAAACGAACCCGCAAGGCATCATTAAGACCCGCTTCTCCCAATTGCAAGACATATTGGCTAACATGCTCCCAAGTCGTACGAGAATCTTCACCACTGAATTTGACAAACTCGGGAATACGCCAACCAACAGGATATGAAATAAAATCAAACTCAGGAGGATATGGCTTTTGATATAAACGCGACCCACCCATATCAATCCCAAGTTTAGATTTAAGTACTCCGGCTAAATCTTCTTTAAATCTACTAAAATCGGCCTGATAAGCACCACTGGCCGAAGTATTCAGAGAAGACGAAACACGTTGCATGGTAGGACCGGAGTAAGCCATGTTAGTGTTAGAAATCGGTCCTCGATGAGGTCCAGATCCCTGCTGTGACGTAGCATGAGGCCCTGTATACATCACCATCTCATTAGTTCGGCTAGGGACGACCGAACTAGGGTTAGACGTGTACGGTACAGAGGGCACTGGTTGCTGTCCTGTCATACCGGTCTGACCGGTCGAGTAACCGGTCTGACCGCCTGCACCGGTCTGACCGGTCGAGGTGACCGGTGGGGCCGGTGGTGCATGAATAGTGGATGGCAACAGAGATTGCCCTGGAAACGAGTTCGGCGGCATCCCATAGAATTGATCTTGGGTAAAAGATATGCCAGCCGAATCTGATTCCGTGAATTGAGCGCCACCCTCGACAGTTTTACCTTTTTTGAGCGCTGCAATTTCATCATTAAGCCCAGCAAGAGTCTCTCCCGAAGCTACTTGCGCAGCAGATATTTTCGAATCTACCATGAGAGAGAATTGCTTAACTAATTCAGAGGGATCATTAGGAAGTACCTCGACCTTGTCTTGGTTTAACTTGAACGATGGCATCACAAACTCCCCGACCCTCTTGACTAGGCCTCCTCGCTCCTTCTTGAATCCCTGAAGAAACTGCTCCTTCAGGTGCTCTTCAGCGATGAGGTAGGCCTTGCGCTCCTCTTCAGTGAGCTCCTCCATGGTTGCCTTGATGATGTTGTCGTTGTGGATCTCACCATGAGTACCCATCTTCTTAGAGAATCTAGACTAGATCGGTTTTTTGAAACCAGATTAATCTGTTCCCCAGCGGAGTCGCCAAAAAGTATGTTGACACAAAATCGCGCCAACACACTCGAATGCGCTAGAACGCGCGAACGATCGTCAAAACGATCAACACCCACGAAACCCTGGGCAGACCGGTCCGACCGGTACCGCCGACCGGTCTGACCGGTGCAGGCAGGGGCTTGCTGGAAACCTAGAACAGCGAGCTCAGGAGGGACCTCGTCGGAGCTCGTGAACATAGGGTTGTCCTGAGGTCGGCAGGCCACTTAGAACGTCTTCAAACGCCGTCGAGACGAAAGAAGAAAGCAATCTAGGGTTGGAAAAGACTAGGGTTTGAGAGACAAAAAGTAATGCGATATTTTGATTGATTCGATTGGGAATTACCTCAATCGGCCTTAGCCTTTATATTTATAGGCCGGGGAAGACGTACCCCTTCACGAGTAGGATTACATGAGGACTCTTTACAAAAAACCTAATTCTACTCGGACTGTACAGACCCGACCGGTCTGACCGGGCGGCTCGACCGGTCAGACCGGTCGGCCTCAGCAGATGCCAAATTTGGCTGTCAACAGTGGGTTGGGAGCTCTAAGCATATCTAAGAATATTTTTCAGCACCAAATATTCTTGAAATCGCCCTGTTTTGAGTATATGCTTCCGGAAAGGTATCAGAAACTGCTACAACCATAGCAAACTATTATATTGCACGATGACTGACCTAATCGTGTGCCTGATTGCATTCTTCAGAGCCATGAATAGCAATCATCTGATCCCCTCAGCTTTTCGCATGATCCCCCCTCCTTCATCAACTCTAATTCAAAATATATATCCCTAAAAATGATATCACAATTGCAAAATTGTTCATTAATTGACACCATGACGTCGTCGACCATGGGGTGATGTGCCTCAAGATGGTTCACGACGACTCGTGAAGTTTTGGCTCATCATCATAGTTGGCCGAGGCATATATTATGGTGATATGGTAACATTGCATTGGCTCGACCAGAAGTGGGAGGCAGCACCGAAGGACTTCGTTCTGTTGGGGATGAGGACATGACAAGTATGCATATGGTCAAACATAGTGAATGGCATGAAGATGAAGGAGACCTACAAGGTTTTCAAAATCGAGTAGAAGGCCCAAAGCTTATTCGGTTCGAATCCCCAAGGTGGAGGCCCAAAACAACTCAAGTTCGAGTCCACCTCGGAGTCCAGGAGCAGCCCGCACTAAAAATGACGCCCAGGTCACATACGGAGTCCGTTTCAGACGTTCTTTACATGGATGGAAAGATAATTTCAAGGAGCTTCCAATGGCACCAGTTTCAGGCCCAAATTCATTAGGAGTCAATAGAAATAGTCGAAATAATGTAACGTCCAGAATCTGCCAAGGCGCTGTGCCGCCGTCTTTTGGGCTGTTATCCCATGTACCGTGTCAGGCCAAGTGGCCCAAGTGGTGGACGCCCCCTTGGCCACCACCAGCAACCCTTGGACATCCCTTAGGGTATAAACTCAGTAGCCGCCGCCTAGAATGATTGGGTTTTGTTTAGTCTTGTGTTTTCCTTCGAGGAACAGACATTGCATTGTTGTATCTGTGGCGACAAGTTCTTATACATTGATCCAGGGCTTCCGTTCTTGATCTCCTCCACTGTGTCGATTAGTCCTTTGGAATCGAGTTCTTGAACCCCTCTTTGATTCGCTTCATCCATATTTGCAATATCAGATTGCGTGTTTACATCTTCTTGCTTGTGTCCTTCGATTCGCTTGCAGGAAAAGCCTTCTCGGCGAGGTCAATCAAGTTGTGCTTGGTTGATAACCAACTGAACAGTGGTGTAGTAGTTGCAGGGTTTGAATCTTGCTAATTTGAAGCCGAAACGTCAACGTCGAGATCTCCACCAATCGAACGTACCCTTACCTCTCGGAAGATCGGGTCTAGTCTTCATCAAGTGGTATCAAGATTCCAGGTTGCCCGTGAGGTATTATCGTGTTTTTTCACTTTAGATTCATTCGTGTTCATCACCTATAGTCCACAAAACAGCCCACAAAAATATTTGTTCATCGAGTTTCCGCTGTCCTATAACCCCTTTTGTGCCCCACAATTATTCAGTTCAGTTTGCTTTGCTCAATTTTAGTCCCTCGTTGTGTCGTTGTGTTTGTCGTGTCTAGATTTTGTTCGTGGTCTAGTGTCAACTCTTGCTTTCACGGCATAAGTTATAAAGTGAGAGAGAGAAAAGAATTTTTTTTCCACCAACAGATTTGGTTGCTACATTTATTGGAGAGAAGGACAGTCTGAATTGCTTGTATTTGGTTTTCATTGTTTACTCATAGACAAAAGAGAAAAGAAAAAGGCAAAGGTGCAAAAAAAAGAAGAAAAAGCCACACCAAAAGAAAAAAGAGAGAACAAAGAAAAGAAAGAAAGAAAGAAATTAAGAAGTGCTTGCATCCTTTGTATTCCTGTGCACTGCTATATTGTTGCTTGCTTGAACTAGGTCCGAGACGAGTTTAGGCCGGCGACATAGACTAGCTTGGGACTATTTTTCAGTCTTACAATTCTGAATTGAAATTTTGATATTCCTTTCTACCATATTGTGCCTTCCTAAAACTCCACATATTACTTTTGTCAGCACAGGTTCACCTTGCAACTGTTACACCCAAGCTTGACAACTGATTATGCCGCCTATTGGCTTTGGTAAGAAACATTTGCAAGACGGTGGTAAGCCGCTTGAGATATTGCATTCCACTTTCACCACCACCTAGTAGTTGCTAGTTGATAGGGATAATACTTTTGTGTTGTCTTTTGCTGTCTTCTAACAATGACAGTTTGTTCATATCCACCGACCTATGATGGTATAGGTGCGGATGAGTACATGGAGTGGGAGATTGTCATAGATAACATATTTGCTAATCGCTTTATGTGTCCAAGGAGGAAGGTAAAAAATGCAGCCAGTGTTTTGTGACTTTCTGCTTTAACTTGGTGGGAGAGCTTAAGTCCATTAGATAAACCTCAAACATGGGATGACATGAAAATTCTTATGAGAGAAACTTTTGTTAGTCCATCTCATATAGTTAACTCTTATGATGGGGTGTTTCAGTTAGAGGATCATTCTATTGTTGTATCTCCTGCTGTCCCTGACCTTTTGCAGGATTCTGAACAAACGCAAGAGGACAAGGATGATGCAAAACAAAATGAGGAGCTCACAACCTCACGTGCAAATTCTGAACCATCATCTCACAATGCACCAATCACTCCTGCTGAAAATATGAACATAGGTAATGCCCATGCTGCTACACTCATGGAAGGTGAGACTTCTCTTGATGTATGTGATGCTACTTATGTTATACCCATGCAACATTTAATCCAAGAACATGCAATATGTTTATTGGAATCGAATATTTGTACTGAAAATAGACATTTTCTTCACATTGCTAGTGATGTTGATGAGCTGAAATTATTATCTTCTTTAAGTACTTTGGGTTACATTGAAATTGATATTTTGTGTAATCTTAGTTATTTGGAGGAGAAACTTTTTGGATATGCTGATTTGCCATAGTTTTCTCGAAATACATATCATGTTGTTGGCAAATATAATATCAACGGACAATATATGATACAACGCGTTTACATTAGTAGCAATATGGATTCTTCTTTTGTTGTACAAGTTTGTAATCAACTAAATGGATCTAATACTATTGATATTCATATGCCATCTATTTCTATACTAGATTTTGTTAGTACTATTTTTTCAGAATAGATTTGAATTTCTTGTCCAAGATCATATGCATTCCGATCAAGGAACTTGCAGGATCAACTTCGAATACAATTGGGGCCGAGGACGGCTTTTCTTACAAGAAGTGGAGGATGATGAGGACATAACAAGTATGCATATAGCCAAACATGGTGAATGGCATGAAGATGAAGGAGACCTATAAGGTTTTCCAAATCGAGTAGAAGGCCCAAACTTTCTTCGGTTCGAATCCCCAAGGTGGAGGCCCAAAACAACTCAAGTTCGAGTCCACCTCGGAGTCCAGGAGCAGCCCGCACTAAAAATGACGCCCAGGTCACATACGGAGTCCATTTCAGACGTTCTTTATATGGATGGAAAGATAATTTCAAGGAGTTTCCAATGGCATCAGTTTCAGGCCCAAATTCATTAGGAGTCAATAGAAATCGACGAAACAATGTGACATCCAGAATCTGCCAAGGCGCTGCGCCGCCGTCTTTTGGGCTGTTGTCCCATGTACCGTGTCGGGCCAAGTGGCCCAAGTGGTGGATGCCCACTTGGCTACCACCAGCAACCCTAGGACGTCCCTTAGGGTATAAACTCAGTAGCCGCCGCCTAGAATGATTGGGTTTTGTTTAGTCTTGTGTTTTCCTTCGAGGAACAGACATTGCATCGTTGTATCTGTGGCGACAAGTCCTTATACATTGATCCAGGGCCCCCGTTCTTGATCTCCTCCACTGTGTCGATTAATCCTTTGGAATTGAGTTCTTGAACCCCTCTTTGATTCGTTTCATCCATATTTGCAATATCAGATTGCGTGTTTACATCTTCTTGGTTGTGTCCTTCGATTCACTTGCAGGAAAAGCCTTCTCGGCGAGGTCAATCAAGTTGTGCTTGGTTGATAACCAACGGAGCAGTGGTGTAGGGGTTGCAGGGTTCGAATCTTGCTGATTTGAAGCCGGATCGTCAATGTCGAGATTTCCACCAATCGAACGTACCCTTACCTCTCGGAAGATCGGGCCTAGTCTTCATCAGTTGTCCTGTACAGACTATTGGACTCTCTCCCCAGTCTGTTCTTAATAACTGGTTATACCTTGCAATGGCACTGTTGAAGGTATTGTGGTGACAGATGAGTCTCACTTGAGTTTTTACATGTGCTTATAGTCTTGAGAAGAGGGAAAGAGTAACCTTCATTCGGATCCATCGAACGATCTGTATCAGTTCTAGATTATATTTCTAGCTTGGCCGCCGCTGAAGGAATCAATTTTATTACTACATCGCCTATATGCACGTAGCTACAGACCGGAGAAAGATCCTCCAATGTATCAGTACTGTACTCCATGCTAGCAGAGCAATCTCGAGGCAGAGCGCTCTAGGGTGATTTATCCCGTGACAACAAACCACACTCCCCTCCTGGTACGTGTGGATCACAATGACATGCTTCAGGTTCAACTGTCAACCGGTACAGATCAAAGGTAAAATGGATCGGAGGGACAGGCGGTGCAACCAGGATGGTAACAATAGAGTTCCCGCTGCCTCCTACGCCTAACACAGTTCAATAGAGCCATGAACAATGATCATCTCTCTCCTCTCAGCCTATGGGGGTTTGGATCTGTCACCTCCTCTTTTATAGGTTGGTGAGAAGGATATTAATTACAACCGAGCACCTAATTCCACGGATGCGGTTATCTGTCATGTACACATTTCTTCAATATATATGCACCTAGAGTTACGTGGCGATGCACTGTGTCCATTCAGTGAGAAGCGTAAACATTAAGTTTAGTTTGTAGTTCAGCTTCTAATATCAGAAAATAGCTGAGGCACTGAAAGATTCGGTAAAATTTGGCAATCCAGTAGGGAAACAAAGTGGGGGTGTCAGTTTTGTATCTAAGAATTTTTTTTCAGCGGCAAGTATTTACGAAGTAGCTGAGTTTTGTGTATATGCCTCTATGAAGTTTCCAAGAACTGCTGCGACCCTAGCAAACTGAAGGACCAAATAGGCGACCAGAGGGGGGTGAATGGGAGCCTCAAATTTGATTTGAAAAACCGAAGAGAAAAGTCCCGATTCACCCAACGCACCTCAGACGAAGAGTATCAGTACCGCATAGCTCAGAACGACTATCGGCACTAGTAATACTCTTGACGCACAATCGGAAGCTCGATCGAGAAAAGTTCGAACAAAATCTCACAAGTTCAATCACGCAAACGAAGATCAGAGCAAAGCGTTCGGAAAGCCAAAATATCTCAGAAACTCGAACAAAAGGGTTAGAGCATAGATAAAACAAAAACTAGAAATACTGGAATAAAATCTAGCTAACACAAGAATAACTAAACTAATTTTTGTTTTGCTTTTTCAGGTTTTAATTAAGCAGAAAATTAATTAAACCTAGAGTAGGAAAATAAATCTAGAGAAGGAGCTAAGCGACTAAAACTAGAAGGCAGCCCTAAAACATGATTTGCTACTCAAAAGGGACCTAAGAAAAATCTAGCAAAATCAACAGAAAAAGAAAAGACTGGTGAAGCAATTCATCGAACACCTTACGGGCAGAGTTGTGCTGATGAAGAACGAACACGATCAGAGTTGGGATTTCCCACACACGCACTCGATTCGTCTCCCTGCACAAGAATCACACAAACACGAAACCACAAAGCTGCTGAATTTTACCGTTTCCTCCACTAGGAGCCCTGCACCGGCAAGTGCGAACGCCTCTGGCCACAGCAGTCTGCGTGCCCTCTCGCTTGGCAAGTGCGTGCGCCGCTGCTGCTTGGGGAGCCGCTTGCCCTGCCAACCTTGCCTGCCTTGGGTGCCACAAGCCGCTGTACCAGCTCAAGCTCAGGTGCTGGATGCTGTCAACCGCCTGCCTGCATGCCCCTGCCGCGCGTACAGCACGCGCTGCCTGGGAAGCAACGCAGCAGCTGCTGGCCTGCAGGCAGCCCCTGAGCACGCGCGTGGCAGGGATCGGCTTGACCTGGCGCCGCTTACCAGCACGCGTGGAGCCGCGGCCAACCGGCCGGATGCCACTTCCCCAACCTGCACAAGGTCAAAACCAACACGGGAAACCAAAATCCCAGAAGGAAAAACAACTCGATTTCACTCAAATCAAAAACCCTCCGAGGGCACAGGAGAGAAGGGCCTCCATTCCCTTCGAATCACAGTACAAGTCTTCAAGAATTCATGGAAAATTTCTAAACCTAGGAGAGGAGAGGGAGGGAGAAAAAGAAGAACCAGAAAAAGCAAAAGGGAGAGGGCGACGGGAATGGTGAGTCCAGGAAAAAAAAAAGAGAGGAAGAGAGTGGGGAGGGAGGGAGATATTCATCCCTCACTAACTCTAGACTAAAAGACTAAACTACCCCTATACTCTATTAGACACTAGAAAGCCCGTAGGGGCAAAACCGAAAAAGATACAAGGACTCATCCGACGGTCGAAGTTCTTTCTTCGAGTCGAAGTCTTCTCCGCGATGCCGCCATGTGGATGAAGATACGGTTCGCGGTTTTTGGGGGATCCGCGAAACCCGGGTAGGTGGCCGGTTTTGAGAAAATCGCCAAAACTCCACGCGCGGGAAGATTCCCGCCTCCACGCCGTGGCCCTAGACGCCGTTCCCGCCTCGGCCTTCTGACGGCCCTAGACGCCGCCCGACGCCCATCACCTCCTCGCCCGCAGCGAGGCCCTAGACGCCGTCGACGCCCGTCGCCTCCGTCGGTCCCGAGATCGACGCCCGTGCCTCCACGACTTGGCGTCTTCAACCGCCGTCCGCCTCCTTGGTTTTGTGGCGCAAACCAAGAAACCAGCCTTCCGTCGCCGCTTGCGCCCTCAATCCAGGAGTGGACGCCACAGCTGCCGCCCGGCACGAGCTCCGGTCCCGGCTGCCCTTCACCGCCGTCCACCGCACGGTCCATCGGCCACAGCACCTCCACGGCAGCTCTCCGTCGACACTTGACGCCCGTGTACCGGCAATCCAAAGACCAAGCGCATGATCACACCGCACGGTTGACAATTCACTCATCACAGGCATGATAGAGTACTCTCATTCCTCAATCTCCCCCTTGATGAGTGCATTGTCAACACACCACCTGTAACCAGAGAAGTGATAAAAAGAAATAAGAAAGCAAAGAACACAAGCAAGTGACACAAAGCTCAGAAAGGCAAGACCAGTCACTTACTCAAGCACAGATCGATCCCCTAAGACAAGGGCAACGGCTCGACGCAATCGATCAAATGCCAAAACATGACTCCTCAAAGACAGAGGTAACGCTCGACGCAGTCATGCAGGAAGTGGAAGGAAAGCGAGGAAAACCAGGAGCCAAAAACAAAGCAGAAACTCCCCAAGCAAAGCTTTTTCCTCTCACAAGTGCAACTCTCCCAAAATGATGCACTCTCAAAGCCCTGTGCACAACAAGTTTTTCAAAAATCAAACAAGTCTCCCCCTTGTTCGATCACTTCTCCAAAAAATTCTCCCCCTTGTTGGCACATGCACACATCAAGCCTAAATACACCTAAAGCTCCCCCTGAAGCTGAGACTCCCCCTGAACAGATGCCATGCCATGAATGCAATGCAGGAGGTGTAAGTGAAAGCATTCAGGGATACAATGATATGAGCAACATCTAGTCACAAGCACGTGTGCATCCATAAACAAGACCTACATCTAGCTCAACAGGGTATATCAAATCAGTCTAGAGCTAGGCAAGTTCAATTTAGGAGAAATAAAAGCATCACCCATGATCTAGCACTAACAAGTAGGGAATGAAAAGCAGTGCTACTCATACTCATACAGGTGAGCCAAATCAGCCAGAACAAGTTGCCAACATTCATTTTTCAATCAATTTTTATATCAAGCAATTCTAAGTGCTAGGGGTTGAAAGCTTGTCATGCTTTACTTAGCAACGAGGCCAAGCCTATGCCAAAAGACAATCAGAAGCTTAAAGCACTCGTTTCAGTCATGCACAGCCTTGCCCGGGTTCTCACAAGTGCACAGTGAGCTGTCCCGAAAGCTCGATCAGCGCGACAAGCAATCCCACCTGGATCTTTTCCATCCATTTCCAGAACAGTTCAAGCAATTTTATCAGATTTAGATCATTTCAAATATGAATTGCTGAACGAAAGGCCACACTAGCATGAATAAGATAGCAAAGCATATCAACACGCCCTAACATGCTAGTAGCCAAGACAGGGTGATCATGTTTTCAGATTTTCAAATCAAAATAGCTTAACTCAGATGATGTCATATACACAGTGGAGCAAGCTATACATGATCAAGTTTATCAATTCACACTAGCAGGCACTAGAAGATCATAGCAATGTATACAAGAATGCTAGTGCAAGTGAGACAATGCAAAATGCAAACATGTACAATGCATATGCACAATGCAACTACCAAACCAAGAAAACAAAGAGAAGCAAATAAAATCTACAAAGCTAACCAAAGAAAAATCAGCAATCAAAAGGGGTAACAAACCCCAAGCTCTCCTCGCAAGCGAGCAAAGGTGTCCTGCTCTAGCGGTTTGGTGAGGATATCTGCGGTTTGCCTCTCTGAAGGGACATGGATCAGGTCTATGTGCCCTCTCTCATGGTTGTCTCGCAGGAAATGGAATCGGATGTCTATGTGCTTGGTTCTGGAGTGTAGGACAGGGTTCTTTGCAATGCTAATGGCTGACATGTTGTCTACAAAGATAGGAACCCTACCGAAACTCAAGCCATAATCCTGCAAGGTTTGTTTCATCCAAAGTATCTGAGAGCAGCAGCTAGCAGCGGCAACATACTCAGCTTCTGTGGAAGAAAGCGCTACACTAGCCTGCTTGCGAGAGGACCAAGACACCAAAGATGTACCGAGAAATTGACAAGTACCGGATATCGACTTGCGATCCAACCGACACCCACCGAAATCGGCATCAGAAAAACCCACCAAAACCAGAGAAGAATCCGCAGAATACCAAAGACCAAATTCAGGAGTGAATTTCAGATACCTGAAGATGCGTTTCACCACCTGCCTGTGGGAGGTGCGCGGCGAAGCCTGATACCGTGCGCAGAGGCAGACGCCGAACTGGATGTCCGGTCGCGTCGCTGTCAGGTACAGGAGAGAGCCGATCATGCTCCTGTACTCCTTCTGGTCCACCGCCTCGCCGTCCAAGTCCTCATCAAGCGCTGTAGATGTGCTGATCGGAGTCGGCTGAGGAGACAAGTCACTCATGTCGAACTTCCGCAGCAAGTCTCTAGTGTACTTGGCTTGATGGACAAAAGTGCCCTGAGGAGTTTGCTTGATCTGCAGTCCGAGGAAGAACTGCAACTCACCCATCATGCTCATCTCGAACTCCCTGGACATCTGCTCAGAAAACTTGAAGACAAGAGCGTGAGAAGTGCCACCAAAGATAATATCATCCACGTATATCTGAACTAAAAGAAAATCAGTGCCAGATCGCATGAGGAACAAAGTTTTATCAACACATCCCATTCTAAAGCCCTGAGCCAGCAAAAAGGTTTTCAATCTATTATACCCAGCTCTAGGTGCCTGTTTCAAACCGTAAAGAGCTTTCTGAAGTTTATAAACACGGTTTGGAAACTTGGAATTTTCGAAACTAGGGGGTTGCTTCACGTAAACCTCTTCTTGGATAAAACCATTCAAGAAGGCAGATTTAACATCCATTTGGAAAACCTTAAAACCCTTGGAAGCAGCAAATGCAAGAAAGATTCGAATAGCTTCCAAACGAGCAACAGGGGCAAAAGTTTCCTCAAAATCAATACCCTCTTTTTGACAAAACCCTTGGGCAACAAGACGAGCCTTGTTTCGAACAACCAAACCATCCTCACCTTGCTTGTTTTTGAAAACCCACTTTGTTCCGATGGGATTACAAGCAGGTGGAGGCTCGACTAAAACCCAAACTTGGTTTCTTTCAAAATTTTCAAGTTCCTCATGCATGGCATTGACCCAATTAGAATCAGAAAGAGCGTGTCCAATATCTTTGGGCTCAAAAGAGACAACAAACGCTGAATGAGCAAAGCCAGCGATACTTGTTACCTTGGACCTGGTGACTCGCTCGTTGAGATCACCTAGCATCTGTTGAGGTGAATGGCGACGCTGAATGTGTCGCGGTGCTTTCCGTGTCGAAGTCGCCTCCTCCTCAACCAAAGCTGGTGCCTCCTCAAGTGCAACTGGTGAAGCCTGAGTCACCTCCCCGAACAGCCCCCGTGAAGTAGACGTAGTCGGATCAGGGCCGTCATCATCATCTGAGCTCGTGGCGGAAGCAACTAGGTCCACAGCACGCGTGGTAGCCTCAGGGTCGCCCTCCGCAGCTTCTTCCTCCTCATCTTCAAAGATGGAGGTGCCGAGCTCATCATCTCCTGCAACTTCAAAGACAGAAGAATTGCACGGTGCAGTCTCGTCGAAAGTGACCTCACAAGTCTCTCTGACGATGTTAGTATCAATAATCAGCACACGGTACGCTCTAGAGTGAGAAGCATAACCGAGAAAAATGCCGTCAGACGAGCGAGACTCAAACTTATCAAGATTTCCATCTTTCAGCACAACCCACCGGCAACCGAAAACTCTGAGATGGTCAACACGGGGCTGGCGTCCAAACCGCAACTCATAAGAAGTCCTATGCATGAAAGCACGCAAGAATATGTGGTTGGACACGTAACAAGCGGTGTTTACCGCCTCAGCCCAGTATTTGCGAGGAGTCCTATGCTCATCGAGCATCGTCCTCGCCATCTCAACCAGCGTCCGATTCTTCCGCTCTACAACTCCATTCTGCTGTGGAGTGTAGAGAGAAGAATACTGGTGTTCGAGCCCTTGATCACTGCAAAAGGCGTCAAAACGAGCGTTTTTGAATTCTGTGCCATTGTCACTGCGGATCGCTCTCATCGCCTGGGGCTAACTCGTTTTTCAACCTCAAGATCAAGTCTCGAACAAACTCGAAAGCCTCATCCTTGGTTCTCATGAAAAAGACCCAAGAATAGCGAGAAAAGTCATCAACAATCACAAGAACGTACCACTTCCCACCAACAGACATCACCCGAGAAGAACCGACAGTGTCCATGTGTAGCAACTCTCCAGGGTGAGAGGTCATCACCTGATTAACAGGTGGATGAGAAGCGGCAATCATCTTCCCGTGGCGACACGGATGGCAAACAAGGTCCTTTTCAAACTTCAATTTGGGCAATCCTCGGATCAGGCCAAGTGAGCTCAGTCTCGACAACAAGTCAAAGCTCAAATGTCCAAGTCTCCTATGCCACTTCCACAGATCAGAAGAAGGACCAGCCATCAAGCAATGAGAAGGGCCAAAAGGAGTTCCAGAGAAGTCAACTAAGAAAACTCGATCACGAGGTGTAATCCGGCAAACCAAATCTCCCCTGGAATCCAAAACACGCGAACAGCCCTCCTTAAAGCGAACCTCAAACCCCCTCATCAAGAAGTTGCGACACAGAGAGCAAATTAAAGCCAAGATTCGAAACCAAAGCAACTTCTCTCAGGGTAAAGCGATCAGAAACTCGAACAACGCCAAGTCCACGTACCTTTACTCTTCCATTATCCCCGAACATAATGTATTCCTTTGAGCGCATCGGGGTGAGGCTGGAGAACCATTTGTCATTTCCGGACATGTGGCACGAACAACCGGAGTCCATGATCCACCTATTCTCCAAGCCTCCGACCTGCACATCAGTAGTGAGACAAAGGGTGAGCAAATGTCTCAACACTGGGGTTAGCAAAGTGAGAAGCAAACCAGTGTCGAGCCATTTGCTCTACAGAAGGGTTAGCAAAATCAGACAAAGCATATCCCCCGTCCCGTCTACCGCGTGACTGACGAACACCACCACGAGGAAAGCGTGGAGCATCGAAACCTCCTCCAAAGCCTCGGTCCCGTGGTCCATAGCCATACTGAAAACGAACAGAAGCACGACCGGCAAAGCGACCACCCGCTGGAGCACGGTAACCACCACCGTCTCCCTGACCTCCACCTACACGGCGCGCCCTAGCATCTCGCCTATCACCACGCCGAGGAGGACCATGCACCCGAGCAGAGTACATGTCCGCGTTCTGTCTCTCCTGCTCACGCCTCACAGCATGCTTCCTTCTGAAGCAAAACTCCTCCAGGTGATCTTCCCTGTCACAGTACTCGCAGTGGTACCTCACCTCATGCTTGGGAGGTGGAGGCCTAGCCTGCGGACGGGGAGGAGCAGCCCCCTTCTTCTGGGCAACCTGGCTTGCGGCAGCAGGGAGCGTATCAAGGGGATTCTTCAGCTCATTGGGCTTTGGAACCCAAACCTGCTTCTGCGGAGGTGCTTTCGGTGGTTCTTTAAGCACACCATCCGCGGGGTCAACAAGCGAAGGCTGCGTGCTCATACTAGCAGTGTTTCCAGCAGCCTTGCCGATCTTACCATACAACTTGTCAAAGTCTGACTTCGTGTATGTGTAACCGACCCCAAAACCATCACCACGCTTGAACTGCTTAATCATCATGCCCAACTGCGGCTCACTAGCAGAAACCCAACTAAGAATCGCCCTAAGATATGCATTCTCATTCTCCAAGTTGGCTTTCTCTACCGCAAGATTATCCAAATCAGAGATCAAACCAGAGCAAACAGAGCAGTCAATAGGTGGGCTAGACTCCACGACCTTAGTCTTCCCCCAAAGACTTAATCAAGGCATTCTTCTCATCTAGCTCCGACCTAAGCGTGGGACAAACCTTGCAAGCACCAAGCAGAACTGGCCTAGACTTCATCTCCTCTAGCTCGCACACAACAGTAGCAAACTTGGACTGCAACGAAGCTAGATCGGACTTAAAGATAGGACACTCATCACATTCAAGCACATCGCTAATGATAGGAGCGTCCTTAACTAGTTCTAGTTCATGCTTGGCCTTAGCGAGCTCATGAGACACATCAGCAAGCGAAGTCTTAGCAACATCTAAGTTTGCGACGTTCTCATCATGCTTGGCACGGAGAGCAACAAGATCATTCATGTGAGATATGCAGCCAGCGCACTCATCCTCACTAGATTTCTCCCTAGCACAAGCCAGCTCAGCCCTAAGCTTTCTACGCTCTCTAGCAGCTTCCTTAAGCAGCCTCTTCTGGTTGTCGAGAGCGGCGTACAACTCCCTAACCTCTGTATCAAGCAGGTCGATCGTGGAGTTTACCTCTGAATCGCTCTCGGATCCAGGAGAAAGAGCCGGAGTGCGTCGGTGTAGCATGTCCACCTGAAGACGCATGAGCACCATCGGCTTCGCCCGCCATGGTGCAGAAGCTCTTGCGCCGACCGGCCGCCAAGCAAGGCCGATGAAGCCGGTGGCTTCCTTGTCCCGCTTCTTCTTCTTCTTGTCATCGTCGTCGGAGGTCGGTGAAGAAGAGCGGTCGGTGTCGGAGCTCTTGTCGAGGTCGCTGAGCTGCGCCAGGAAGGCCTTCTCCCGCTTCTTGGCCTTGTACTGGAAGCGCTTCTTTAGCGACTCCTTGACGAAGCGTCCTCCCCGGTCACAACTGCGGTGCTTGTGGCGCCGACGCTCCTTGTTGGAGCCTCCCTCGTCGCGGTCGCGGTGGCGGTAGTAGTCAAAGGAGTTGTTCTGACCACCGCCGGACTTCTTGGGGCAATCGGCGATGAAGTGGTTCAGATCGCCGCAGTTGTAGCACCCGGGGTTCTTCTTCCTCTGCCTGTTGTGGTAGACGCGCTGGAACCTGCTGATGAGGAGGCACAAGTCGTCGTCGCCCAACATCTCCAGCTGCTCATCTGAAATAGAAGGCAAAGAGGCAAGAGAAAAGCCAAGAGCAGAGTTAGCGTTAGAGCCCGATCCACCACCTGGGCCAGTCACAAGAGCTACGCTTTTGGAAGGAGGGGCACCATTGAGCTTGGCTCGTGTCTGGTTATCCACCTCCGTGGCCTTGAGCTTGCTGAAAAGCTCGTTCATCGTCAGAGTCTCATAGCCAGCAGACTCAATGATGGTGTTCACCTTGAGATCCCACACAGAGCGATCAAGTGCGTAAAGCAACTTAAGGGCCTTCTCATGCTCTGTGTACTCAAGGGCATCAGCAGATCTGTTCGCATTGACCTTGTTCACAATCGACTGAAAACGACTGAACATCAGGTCAATGCTCTCACCCGGCTCCTGTGTGAAGTTCTCATACTCACGCCGGTGAGTCTCGAACAGTCTGGCCTTCACCTGAGGTGTACCCTCGTGGTAGTTCTCAAGACACGTCCAAATTTTGTGGGCTTCTTGAAAACCCTGGACGCGTGAGAACTCCGCATGAGAAACGCCAGCGAACAAGGCATTGACGGCCTTGGCGTTAGCCTCGTGCTGGGTCACCTGAAGAGGCGTGGCCCGAACAGCAAGCACCTCGTAAAGCTGGTTCGTGGTAATCTCCCAGACATCGGCTCCCATGCTCTGCAGGAAGGCTCTCATGCGAACCTTCCAGTAGGCATAGTCCTCGCCGGAAAATACCGGGATCTTACCAAGACTCGCCATGGTCGCCGAGTGGTTTTCGAACCGGTTAAGGTACTGAAAACCTCAACTAAGCTCTGATACCAATTGAAGGACCAAATAGGCGACCAGAGGGGGGTGAATGGGAGCCTCAAATTCGATTTGAAAAACCGAAGAGAAAAGTCCCGATTCACCCAACGCACCTCGGACGAAGAGTATCAGGTACCGCATAGCTCAGAACGACTATCGGCACTAGTAATACTCTTGACGCACAATCGGAAGCTCGATCGAGAAAAGTTCGAACAAAATCTCACAAGTTCAATCACGCAAACGAAGATCAGAGCAAAGCGTTCGGAAAGCCAAAATATCTCAGAAACTCGAACAAAAGGGTTAGAGCATAGATAAAACAAAAACTAGAAATACTGGAATAAAATCTAGCTAACACAAGAATAACTAAACTAATTTTTGTTTTGCTTTTTCAGGTTTTAATTAAGCAGAAAATTAATTAAACCTAGAGTAGGAAAATAAATCTAGAGAAGGAGCTAAGCGACTAAAACTAGAAGGCAGCCCTAAAACATGATTTGCTACTCAAAAGGGACCTAAGAAAAATCTAGCAAAATCAACAGAAAAAGAAAAGACTGGTGAAGCAATTCATCGAACACCTTACGGGCAGAGTTGTGCTGATGAAGAACGAACACGATCAGAGTTGGGATTTCCCACACACGCACTCGATTCGTCTCCCTGCACAAGAATCACACAAACACGAAACCACAAAGCTGCTGAATTTTACCGTTTCCTCCACTAGGAGCCCTGCACCGGCAAGCGCGAACGCCTCTGGCCACAGCAGTCTGCGTGCCCTCTCGCTTGGCAAGTGCGTGCGCCGCTGCTGCTTGGGGAGCCGCTTGCCCTGCCAACCTTGCCTGCCTTGGGTGCCGCAAGCCGCTGTACCAGCTCAAGCTCAGGTGCTGGATGCTGTCAACCGCCTGCCTGCATGCCCCTGCCGCGCGTACAGCACGCGCTGCCTAGGAAGCAACGCAGCAGCTGCTGGCCTGCAGGCAGCCCCTGAGCGCGCGCGCGGCAGGGATCGGCTTGACCTGGCGCCGCTTACTAGCACGCGTGGAGCCGCGGCCAACCGGCCGGATGCCACTTCCCCAACCTGCACAAGGTCAAAACCAACACGGGAAACCAAAATCCCAGAAGGAAAAACAACTCGATTTCACTCAAATCAAAAACCCTCCGAGGGCACAGGAGAGAAGGGCCTCCATTCCCTTCGAATCACAGTACAAGTCTTCAAGAATTCATGGAAAATTTCTAAACCTAGGAGAGGAGAGGGAGGGAGAAAAAGAAGAACCAGAAAAAGCAAAAGGGAGAGGGCGACGGGAATGGTGAGTCCAGGAAAAAAAAGAGAGGAAGAGAGTGGGGAGGGAGGGAGATATTCATCCCTCACTAACTCTAGACTAAAAGACTAAACTACCCCTATACTCTATTAGACACTAGAAAGCCCGTAGGGGCAAAACCGAAAAAGATACAAGGACTCATCCGACGGTCGAAGTTCTTTCTTCGAGTCGAAGTCTTCTCCGCGATGCCGCCATGTGGATGAAGATACGGTTCGCGGTTTTTGGGGGATCCGCGAAACCCGGGTAGGTGGCCGTTTTTGAGAAAACCGCCAAAACTCCACACGCGGGAAGATTCCTGCCTCCACACCGTGGCCCTAGACGCCGTTCCCGCCTCGGCCTTCTGATGGCCCTAGACGCCGCCCGACGCCCGTCACCTCCTCGCCCGCAGCGAGGCCCTAGACGCCGTCGACGCCCGTCGCCTCCATCAGTCCCGAGATCGACGCCCGTGCCTCCACGACTTGGCGTCTTCAACCGCCGTCCGCCTCCTTGGTTTTTTGGCGCAAACCAAGAAACCCGCCTTCCGTCGCCGCTTGCGCCCTCGATCCAGGAGTGGACGCCACAGCTGCCGCCCGGCACGAGCTCCGGTCCCGACTGCCCTTCACCGCCGTCCACCGCACGGTCCATCGGCCACAGCACCTCCACGGCAGCTCTCCGTCGACACTTGACGCCCGTGTACCTGCAATCCAAAGACCAAGCGCACGATCACACCGCACGGTTGACGATTCACTCATCACAGGCAGGATAGAGTACTCTCATTCCTCACAAACCAATGCACCATGACCTAGTTCAAAATGAGCAAAAACTTAAAATCTTTAATTTCTGTTGGTACCCTTGCATCGATCATTTGAACCCATCTCGATCTCAAGAATACAACAGCCCATTGGATACAGTTGTGAACATCTCTAAAGATGTTCTACCATGAAACACTCACAAGTACTCTCGACGGCTTCCTCCATTTGGATATTTGATTGTCTGTAACTGACTACCAAATTCAACACACTCGACTGCTGCAAGAAGTTTAAATTTCTGGCTGTAATGTGGGAATTTGTTTCCTGCACATCTATACTCTACAGCCAGTGAGCAATGCGTACGTATAGACTGACTTTGTTGTTGTTTCACTCCTCCACGCCACAACAGGTTCCTAACAGCGATGCGCCACAACTGTTAAGGGCGCGTCAGCATGTCCATGGTGAGTTCTCACCTACCAATGCAACAAACAACGCAGGCCTCCTGATATGTGTGGATCATAACATGCTTCAAGGGTCAGCCATGAACCGGTGCAGATCAAAAACAAAACGGAGTCACAGGAGCCACATCGACGCGTGTTGTAGCAACAAAGTTCCCACTACCTCCTAGGCCTAACGCAGATGAGTACAGCAATATAATGAACAATGTTCATCTAGCTACCTCCTCTCAACTAGTGGCATAATGGTTTTTTTTCGCTCCTTCACCTGCACTTTTATAGGCCGAGAAGTTTATCACAACCACAGTAACTCAGCACTTGATTCCATGCAGTTATATCTGAAATGTTTCTTCAATGCACACCTAGAACTATGTGGCAATGCATGTGTATCCATTCAGTGGGAGGCTTAAACATTAAGTTCAATATGCAGGTAAGACTCACAAATGGGTGGCCCACGCTTCTTATAGAATATACAAAAACAGCTGAGGCAGTTAAAGATGTACATAATGTGGTCAAATTTGGCGACCCAGTAGGGAAGCAAAGTACGTTTGTGAGCATATCTAAGAATTTTTTTTCAGCGCCAAATATTTTTGAAATAACTATATGTTTTGAGCTGTGTTTTCAAAACTGCTGTGACCATAGCAAACCAATAAGATCAGTCTATGTGTACAGTTTCATGGAACGGTTACCATGACTTGAACTAGGTAATTGTGACAGGTGAGTTTCATGAGGATCATACTCCTCTCTCATCCCATGAAACTCTCTCATCTCTTTTTGCCATGTTAGCAAAATTAATGATGTGGTATAGAATTTAATGTCATAAAACTCTCCATGAAACCTACATTGAGACTGGCCTAATGCATGATGAGCTAATTGTGTGCCTCATTAGGTAGCATTCCTCATAGCCATGAATGGCGACAGTCTGATCCTCTTTTCTTATCATCCTCTCCTTCAACTCTAGTTCAAAAATATATGCCAAAAATTGATATGACAAGTGCACTACAATTGCGCACTAACAGACTCTACAATAATGGGGAGGCTACAAATCATCCACGGATTTTATTTTCTATTATGGGCGATGTGCTCTAGTAAACAATGTAATGTACCAAGAAGCAACGCAAAAGGGGGTAGACAACAAAAATGAGGAGGCCACAAATCCTCCACGGATTTTATTTTCTATTAGATGGATTTGGGGACCAAATCCTCTGCTTTTCTCTCTAATTCTAGCCCCCGGAATAAGAATATGTCCATTCCCGTGGTGGGAAGAGCCATTTAATAGCAGCTTTTCATAATGGTTCTTGGAGACTAAAAATACAAACAACAACATAACCCCACTTTTAGCATACAACATGTACATAATTTGTTTTGCATAATCGAGCGAATAGACTACCAAATTGGTGAAATTAGGAGCTGCACACCATAGCAGGTAATAAAGAGGAAAATATATACATCCATAATGCTACGTACCTATTCTTTCTTGGACGATTCTCACCGTGGGTGGTTTTCGAGTAGCAAGCCAAACCCCTGCTTGTTCATGTCCTGCGTAGCCATCGGAGATTATGACGAAGAATAATAGTCATCATACCATGCACCCATACACTCGTGAGTAACCTGTCAGTATTAGACTATGAAAAACTACATAGATGGATGAATTCTCTGATCCTCGACGCCTTCATCTCCTATAGGATCCATCTCGCCGACAATGCACACCAGACAGGTCGTTAGAATCAATGCAAGCAGCATTTCAGGGAGATATCACCCGTGACAATCGGAGACATAGTTGCTACCTTGCGGTGAGAGGAAACAATTCATAGAATTCCTGCTGCCTCCTAGGCCCAACACAGTTCAATAGGTCAGCCATGGACAATATTTATGTATCTCCTCTCAATTAATGGGGTTTCACTCCTTCACCTATTCTTTTATTTATAGGCCGAGGAGGAGATATCACAACTACATAATAATTCAGCACTCCATACTATGTGCAATTATATATCTTGATGTACATATTTATTTGTCCATGGTTCACCATAAAGTACGCTGCAATTCTCCATAACTCAATGACTAACACTCAGAACGCAGGGGTCTAGAGTGGTTCGAGCAATCACCCTACGTCCATTATCAGTGCCTGGCCTGTTATTCTTTCCTTGTGTTTGAGTGCTGTGTGCTTACAACAGGGTGCTTGCAAGCAGGTGAATGTGTGTGTGCGTGTGTGCTCTGAACCATTCAAAAGTTGCGAAAGCCCAGCTCCCCATTTATATGTCTTGGGGGCTGCGTTACAGCAAGAGAAAGGGGTCCCTCATCAACCCTTGGTGGACATCCCGCGGGTGAGGTCAGGAGCGTTACACGCGTTCTAGCTAAAGGTCTTCATAGGGCTGGTCATGCTCCATCGCGTCGTGATGCTGGGTGCCGATCATCAGATCAACCACAGTACCAAACATTTCTCTAGTCCGGTCTGCCAAACCCTGTCATAGGGCATGGCATGTGCGTGGTCGTCCTTACAGGCGGCCTTGACTTGCAGTGGCCTAGGGGTCTTGGTGCCCTTGTCAACGATCTGGCCGTAGGTTGGGTGGTTGGATCGCTTGTTCCCGTATCGAGCCCATGCACAATGGGCACAGGTAGTGCGGTGCACCTCCCCGTCCTAAGCCTAGTGGCAGGATGTATTGTCAGGCACCCCGTCCTGTTGATCTTGACTAGAACTTTCGGCGCGCGATGCTCGCCCTACTGTTTGAACAATCAAATCCAGCAATAAAATCAAAATAATATTTAAGACAACATAAATTCTTCACCCTTTACTATCAGAAGGTAATTAAAAGGCTCCTATTGTCATCATCATTTAACAAACAGACTTACCCTAAACACTTTGAGTGCCCTATCATGACAACAATATTAGAAATTGTGACACTGGAACATGATATGTTCTATATTTGATTAAACACTGTATATTTAATTCAATATTGTTCAGGTTGGGTATATACATTTGATAATTAGCATATCAACTCTTGTGAGCCGAGTAAATCCAGCATACATAGATAGGATGAGATCAACTCAACTTGTGCGGCCACACACAATCCTTCAGGAGTTTGATGGCTTCAGAACATGCATGATTGCCAATGAGTATGATGCATCAATATTTGCTACAAAGGATATAGTAACATAAGAGTAATTCAAATGCCATTTAGTTATACATATCCAGAAGGTTAGTTTGCTTCAATCGTAATAAGAAAATACTTATGATAAACCAACAAGCATGCTGAAAATAGTACAGTATACTCAAATCAAATCATGTCAGAATATATTAACATTGAGTGATCAATACATATAAAATTGCTATCCCGATTCCATATACAGGCAACAAGATAGGTTAGGTTCTTTATAACTGAAACTTCTATAACTGAAACTAAAGGAGGCACGAGCATGGCCCTTATTATGCATCACTGGCCACAAGTATTCTTTTACTGTACTCAGCCTCAAGTGGATACAAATTAATGCCAACAGGAGACCAAAACAATTACTAACAATCTCAAATTGTAACGAATTAGTAATTGCAATTAGGCAAACAATTAGAACAAACAACAGAAAGGATTACTTGTCATATCCCATGAGTTAGCTCCAAATAATTACTGTTTGCTGTGGCAAGAAGTTAATCTCACCGCAGGTGAATTTGAAATCACACAAAACTAAATTTGATGTTGCCTATTTCACTGAAACAGATGCAGGCAAGGCCTTCATTAACATCAAAAACATGAGCAGTGTGAATCACAAATGCAGGATAGCGATTAGCATTGATAAAAATAATATTCATCTAAGCAGTGTATATATGAGGGTAGAAGCTTACATGTATTTTATTTTATCAGAGTAATGCTCTCTGATCAGAAAAGGTTCAGACTGCTGCACTTTGTTTTTTTTGGTATACAAGAAAGAAAGAACAATCCCATACAATGCTCAGATGGCCAGTCGAAGACTAATCTTTTTTTGGAATTTAGAAAACATGGAGTATCTTCAAATTTAATTGAGTAACCAATGGAACCCTTGTTTCTGGCTTCTAGCATTTAAGTCTTGCAACCTGCGGCACAGTTTTAACAGAAAATTGAAAGCTTCACATAAACATGGAGAAAGTAAAGGAAAGGCTCATCAGAGAAAGGAGGGGCATGTTCAATTTTATTACTTTAATCAGATTCTTCAAGAGAAAGAAGAAGCATATCAATTAATCTGTTCCATTACTTCGCACTGGAAAAAGAACAAACACTTAGCTGAAAATCAAAGTTTACCATCCAGATGGGAAAATCACACCAGAATTTAAGATGATTTAATTAACAAAGTGCATGCTTTACTGCAGTCCTGCAAAACAATTGCACAAGGGTATCAGCTGTTTTAGTTATTTAGAATAAAATAAACCCAAAGGTACGGTCTACTTATGATATTTTAGTTATTAGGATAAATTTGATTGCATGATCAGATATGTATCATCAAACTATCAAGGATGTAATATCTAATTAGCATTGCAAATTCAGTAGAAAACCAATCGACAAGTCCTAAAAAAAGTTTTCTCAAAACTTTCCAGATCTATTAAAAATGAACTATGTTCTACATTCACACAAAAATTGATCAAGTTGAATAAATAAAATGAAATTTACTGTCACTTTTAATCTATTAACCCAGGTAGATCGACATGGATATCCAGCAGCCGAGCGATTCAGTTCAATTTTGGTCAAGTGTGTATGTATGTGTGCTCGAGGCATATAAAACCGTATTAAACAATTGCCACTGATCATGCAAGTAGCAGAACTTTCTAGAAACAGAAAAGCTAGGTGGGTATAAAACTTTGTAAGAGTATGCATCACATAAAATTTATGAAGCTGAGTCGCAGAACAGTATGGACATAGAATATGTTATACATTAAAGATGGTGAGCTGCTCTGATCTTGAGATGTAAATCTCTCTTCCACTTTCAGATGCAATGGCATTATCTATATTATATTCTGGTACAAAACTTCAGTTCAAGTGCACTTGCCTTTGGATACCACCAGCTAGACAATTTTAGCTAGTTTTCATAATGATAGGTGTTATCTATACATTCTGGCTCTTTTTTTCCTTGAAAAGGTTGGCTGTTGGCTTGGTTTGGTTGTTTAGAGGAGCTGACATTTAGCAACCAGCTAGTTAGCACGGCAAATTTTGAAGGCACCAAAGGCTTTAGGTGAAGGACACGTGAAGACAAAGCTAGCGACCGTGTAAATGTTAGAAGCTAGCACTATAAATTACATTTTTTTACCTTCTCACAAACTTTAGCACTGCTGTTTTACTATTACATTTTCGTGTTTTGTGGCATGTCAATTATTATCTATGGCATTAGATGGGACACCTGTGGTGCCGACTATTGGAATTTCCATTGAGGAACAAAAAACAGAGCGCTTGAGGTGTGCCTGCATTAGTGATGCAAGTACTTCGGGATTTGATTTCTAGCAGGTACAAATCCCTGATGCAGATAAAACATAAATCTAGAAGCAAGGGATTTGATTTCTATCAAACTCGAACAATGAGACACAACTACAACCTACAAATTACATAACTAGATGGATGAATGGAGAAGGGGCACATGGGCGTGCTTGAGGGGTGATTCTTACCAAGCAGACGAACACGGTGTAGACCTCCTCACAACAGTCGTTACCACCTCACCAGATCTGCAGGAGGAGGAGGGTCCAACGGAGGAAGGAATCAAGGGGAAAAAAGAATGTGATATAGAAGCAAGCCGAATCCAGGAGCTCGAACTCAGTCCCCCACTCACCTGCTTGCTGGAGCTTGCGGCGCGCGCACCACGGGCTTCTGGAGGCTAAGCCAGATCG
Organism: Panicum virgatum; assembly: GCF_016808335.1. NCBI lineage: Eukaryota > Viridiplantae > Streptophyta > Magnoliopsida > Poales > Poaceae > Panicum > Panicum virgatum. The sequence continues at coordinate 50,450,054 of NC_053138.1, forward strand.
ATGGTGGTTGAGGTCAGACTTGTTCAGCGGGAGGCCGCCTGATGATGGAGGCGGACTTGGCGAGCTGCGCCATGCCCGGCGGGACTGCCGTGGAGGAGGGGATGGCGCTGCCGATGCTGTGCGGTCTGGCCAAGGAGATGCACCGGCGGAGCGGGCGCGTGGGGGTGGATGGAGGAGCAGAGTGAGGACGGGGGGAGCGGGGATGAGGAGGTGGAGGGGGAGGCTGGATCTGGATCCCGCGGAGCGGGCGGCAGCTGCGGAGCGTAGGTGGAAACCGAGGAGGTCGAGTTGAACCATGGCCGGTCGACGCGGATGCAGAGGCATCGAAGCTGGGGAGGAAGCGTAGGGGGGCCGCCATGGATCTCGCTCGCGTGATGGGGACAACGAAGCTCGTGCTCACGCGGTCGCGGAGGCGGCGGAGCTCAGCCGCGCGGAGCCGGAGGAGGTCGAGCTGCCGCCGGAGTGGGTAGCAGGGAAGAAGAACACGAAGAGAGAAGCAGGAGGGAGAAGAAACGGGGGAAAGAGGAGGAAGAGGAGAGGAAAGGGGCACGGCTGTTATCTCGGCGGGAAAGGGGCCGGGCATCGAGCTTTAGGAGCACGCCGACGCGACGGGGCGGTCTCGGGCACCGGCTCTGACGGGACGTCGTGAGCGCAGCGGAGGACAGGGCGGACAGCGCCGCCTGCGCACTGTTTCGGCGGGGGCCGCTGTTTCGGCGTGTCGAGGCGAGGGAATCCAAGCCGGATCCAAGCGCGCGCAGCTAGAAAGGCCCTGCCTCCGCGGCAGCTACACATCCCGCCGCCGCTCCCTTCCACCGCCACAGACAGCCGGGCTCCACAGTCTGATGTCCCCACCGATCAGAGGCTGGATGAGGCCACGCCGGTCGCCGGGCGTGCGCTGCTCGCTCCCGCCGCGTCGCCTCCCGCGCTGCGCTCCACCCCGGGCCTATCCACCCACGCGCTGCACTCCCGCTCCACGCTAGCTGCAGCGAGCTGCCGCCGCCGCCAGCCAGGCTCCACCGGATGCAGGTCCACCGTGCAGCGAGCGCGGGCGCTTACGCGTCCGCTGCCACCGCACGGAGCGCGCGCTCCCTCCCGCGCCGGGGCAGTACGATGAACAGTGAGATAAACAGCAGATGAACAGTGGACGCGCTCGGCGACGGAAGCGGCGACAAGCTCGGCGCAGACTCCCCTCCAGCTCAGTCAGGCAGCTGACGTGTTCGGCGATTCGCCGATTGCTGTACCTGCCCTTAACAATTTTGATGTGGCGCGGGCAAGCGATGTGGGCTTTGGTCAGAGCAGGTCATGATGCCCCAGCTGACGGATGCTGGACCCTCACTTCGTAGTCAGCACCTCTATCCTAGGCCCTGTTTAGATCGCGCTACGGTTCCTAGCGCACATTTTCCGAGAAAAAAATTTTACATGCATAGAGTGCTAAATGAAGTATATTTGTAAAATCTTTTTAGGGATGGATATAACTTTTCGCGACGAATCTAATGACAGTAATTAATTGATTATTGGCTACAGTGATGTTATAGTAACTATCCTCTAATCACGTGGTCAAAGACCTCATTAGATTCTTCAGGATTCTAGCGCAGAGTTCTGAAGTTGGTTTTGTAAACTAACTTTATTTAACATCATAATTAGCGGTCAAAGTTTGCTAGCAAACACTAGCACACCCAACCAAACAGAACCCTAGATGTCAGATAGAGTGTAGGCTGTGTGGCTGATGTGTGTGCCACATCGCCCGATGACGCATTCAATGCCTTTTCCCAAGGCGGCCCTCTTCTGCCCTCTCGGGCTGGGAGGTCGCGCTTGGGCTCAGCGGATGTGGGGCGTGCTCCTCCGTGCCTCCCGCTAGGCGGTCAGGAGCCACGTGTAAGTCAGGATTTTTTTTTATGAGTCAGAGTTGGATAGACCTGGGCATCCTCCGGGCCGGGTCGGGTTCGGGTCGGGCCAGAAAAAGCCCGGTGTTTTTTCTAGCGGCCCGTGCCCGACCCGACCTGGTGGCCGGGCCGTAAAATTGAGCCCGCACCCAACCCGACAGCCAGTCGGGTCGGGTCGGGTTCGGGTCGGGTCGGGCCGGGCCTATGTAAAATGTCGGGTTCCTTCGGGTTTTTCGGGTTTCGGGTCAAAATTTTTAGCCCGTGCCTGGCCCGTCAGTCATACCGGGTCAAAAATTTTGACCCGAGCCCGCCCATCAAACTCTTCGGGTCGGGTCGGACTATTTTCGGGCTATTTTCGGGCGGGTTGGGTCGGATCCGTCGGGTCGGGCAGCCCATGCCCAGGTCTAGGGTTGGAGGACCTGATCGTGGCCTTCCCAGTGGCCCCAGCTGCCGCCGTCACTGCTGCTGGGCCTCTTCCTGCTGGGCCGCTCAGCCTGCATGACTCGGCCTAGGAGGAGCTTTCCTTGCGGTTTTTTTATTTTTATATTTTTTATTTTCGTTTTTTACAAAAATATATTTTTGTGTTCGAAATTTACATGAATATACCCCGGCCGCCCCGCTGCTGGGCGGCCGGGACCTGGCCGCCCGGCAGCCGGGCGGCAGGGGCTTATCTGCAAAAAAACTCGACAAAAAGTTGTGCCGAGGTCCCTGGAGAACCGGCCGCTCGGCAGCGGGGCGGCCAGCCCTCCAGGCCGCCCGACATCGGGACGGCGGGCCCTGGCCGCCCGCCTGCGGGGCGACCGGCCCCCCCAACCCTATATAAGCTGTTGGCTGCCCCTCACCGGCGACTTTAGGCAACTAAATTTTTTTACATTTTATAAATAGATTATGTTGTAATTATTTTTTTGAAACAGTAGATTAGTAATCAGTTCAATTATTGTTAGGAGTGATTAGTGGTACATTTAGGTGCAGTTACTTATAGTGATTAGCGTTGATATAGTACATTTAGTGTTAAATTTAGTATTAGAAAATACTAGAAAATTGTTAGAGAAGTATTAGAAAATAAAAAAAATGCAAGTTAATATTAGAAAATTGTAGAAAATGTTAGAAAATTGTAGAAAATGTTAGAAAATTGTAGAGAATGGTAGAAAATTGTAGAAAATTATAGAAACTATTTTGTTGAAACAGTAGATTAGCAATCAGTTTAATTATTATTAGGACTGATTAGTGGTACATTTAGGTGTAGTTACTTGTAGTGATTAGCGTTGATATAGTACATTAGCAATCTAATTAATTAATCTTAAAAATTGCAAGATAATATTAGAAAATTTATAAAATGTTAGAAAATATTAGAAATTATTATAAATCGTTAGAAAATCTTAGAAATTATTTAGGAAATATAAGGAACTATTAGAAATATTTAGATGTGTGTGATTGTATTGTATTGTTTTGATCTTACGTGGTAGGTATGGCCGGGGTTACTCCTGCGTTGCTGGACCCAACAATAGACTCGGGTCACCGGTCCTTCCTTGCGAAGGTTCAGCACCAAGAACTAAACGTGCTGCGTACACATCCACCTGCAGAGTTAGTTGCTGTAGACCCACGATGGGTGCCCAGGTGATATGTCATCTATTTTCTGTTTTAATCCGTTGTACATTTTGTTATATAATGTATTAACATTTGTGCACTGTATGACACAGGCTGAGCGACGCAGGTCTTCTCACTGTGGCTCGTCTTGCTGAGAGTGCTTTGGTGAAGCTAGACAGGTCTCTACTTTCAGCTCTCGTTGACAGATGGAGACCTGAGACACACACGTTCCACCTCCCTTGTGGGGAGATGGCACCGACCCTGCAGGACGTTGCGATGCTGCTTGGTCTTTCTATCACTGGAGACGCTGTCGGGCCCCGTGTGGTACCTTCTACGTGGCTGGAGGATCTTGAGGAACGTTTTGCAGGTGTTGCCACCACGATTGATCATGAAGATTTCAATGAGCACCCACAGTCGAAAGGCCCTTCCAAGTCATGGCTCCTACAGTTTCAGGTACAATTTCGTACAAAACGATGTGTTGATGTATTTTATGGCTTTGAAATAACTCATGTGTTTCCTATTCTCAATATTCGTACTTCATTGCAGCCGGATCTATTGGCAGCCGTTGCTGATGAGTACAGCGTGACTAGATCACTCGAGGCATACCTGCTGTGGTTGTTTGGGTACATCATGTTCAATAACTCACATGGCCACTGTGTGGATAAGGTGCTTCTGCTCTACGCACAGGAGATCGCCAATGCAGATGAGGATGTCATACCCTTATATAGTTGGGGTTCAACGGTTCTTGTATGCACATATCGTGGACTCTGCAAGGCATCACGGCAGAATGATAGGAATGCTGTCCTAACGGGGTGCCCAATTCTGCTACAGCTTTGGTCTTACGAAAGGATTGCTATCGGTCGTCCAATGATTGACCAGTCACCATACACGCCGGATATGTACGGTGACACGGAGGACGACAGACCCACCATGGGGACTCTCTGGTACTCTCGACAGATATGGACCCGATAAAAATTTATATTCTATGCATACTATGGTCATACATTGTTCCCTCAATACATTTCTTATGGACACATAATTTTTATTTTTGCAGAAAAAATGGGCACATGTACAGACCCGGCGGTCTTATCCTGAGTTTGTTGCCGAATTTGATCGATTGACCCCAGAAGACATTGTGTGGGAGCCATAAAGTCCTTCGGCTATAGCCGCACGTGCACCACTTGGGATATCTTCGGTATGCACACAGGACCAGGGCCTATGGATGACTACTGCAGCTTTGGTGTACGACGTTGCAGTTGAGGCCCACTGCCCGGATAGAGTCATGAGGCAGTTCGGTCGACGCCAGTCTTTCCCTGTGTCTTCAGCGTTGGATCATGTTCAGCGCCACGATCATAGGTAACAAAAATGTATGAGCACCCATGTACTAATAACGTGAAACTAATTTCTATTTAACGTGCAGTTTATCAAGGGCTGGACATCCTTTCTCGACAATGTGGGTCACTAGATTATAACCATGGGTGGATGCGTGGGATGATGCAGGCGAGCAGTTGGCTGAGGATACCGGTCCACACACTGAGCCTTCATTTCGGGCGTACCTGACCTGGTACGAACTGAAGACTCGTTGCCGTTTGATGTATGTTGACATGCATCCACAGCCGCATGTTGCGACTTCGCAGGATCGCTATGCACGACACAGGGATGAGGCATTAGCTGGGGCGGTGAGTAAATGTTAACGGCATTTTCGATCTTTTAATATTTGTATACTAAGTTTTTTTTGTTGTAGTTTGAGACCTGTAGGTTGCTTGAATTAGATTGCTCACTGAATGTAATGAGGATTCATGGTGGGTCTACGATGAGCATGCCGGCACAACTCGAGGCCTGGACCACTCAACGTGATAGAGCCCGAGGCATCCTTCAGGCCTTTGGTACGCGGACGGAGTACGAGGATTCCTACGGATCGTCGCAAGCATCGACGTCGGTTCCTTGTGGTCCCGCATGGCTGCAGCCTCCCTTATACCACCAACAGTACGAAGGTATGGTGTGATATTTACCGATCCGTATGTTTATATGCAGTATTTAAATACGACTTCACACAGGGTACGGGTACCCCGGTTCTCAGCCCTATGGAGGGCCACGTGCCTCGCAAGGGGCTCCATTTCAAGGAACCTAGTTTAGCTCTATGCCACATGCTGGAGGGGCTTTAGGTAAATATATGGTGCATAATTTTATTTCCTTATGTTTTATGGTCGAAGGCTCATATGTTATTATTTATACTCAGGATCACAACAGTTCACCGGAGCGGGGCCGTCTTCGTATCACCCTATGCCGCCACTAGGAGGATATGAAGGAGCTTCTTCCTATCCACCACCACCTCCAACGTAAGAGGACTTTGTACGGAATTGCATTCCCCTATTGAATGTTGCTTAATTTTTTTTTCATCTGTAAGGTGGTCTGAAGACAACGACGCGGCCTCCTTGGAGGACTTTACACGGTTGTTTGCTACGTTACGCCGTCCTGCCAGAGACGTGAGGCCACTGGAACGTCATAGCTACCCTACAGATCACGTACACGCACAACGTAAGAGAGGTCGGAATGGTAGGTGTAACATCCCGGATTTTTCTGGAATGTTATAAAGTCGAAAAATGTGAATTTCAAAAAAATTTCGTGGCAATGCTGTAAATATCAATCTAAGTAGGATTTCTGCCTCCCCAAAATCGTAGTAATTAAAAATTTTGTATAAAATTAAGGATAAAGTATTGCTAGTGTGGGAATTTTTGGAGTAATTGGTTTTATTTGGCACTGCCTTGTTTAATTCGATTTGGATTCGGATTTAGTTTAATGTGTGCACTTGTGTGGAAATTAAATCGAGGTGTGCCCCTCAATTTAATTTCACCCGCTAACCCTCGTGTGGGATTTAATTTGAATTGAGCCATTCAAATTAAATCCAAACTCTAGCCCTAACCCGGGCCAGACCCGTTGACTCAGTCCAGCCCGTAACCCAAGCTCCACACCTTGGCCCAGATCCGACCCAGCTCAACCCGAACCAAACCCACCTAACCCAAGCTAGCCCAGCTGGCCAATCGGCCTGCCCAACCGCGCAGCCCACCAAGCACCTCGACCAGCCCGTTTTGGCCTGCTACACCAGCGCGTCGCCAGCCCAGTTTGCCAGCCCGCCAGCCTGCTGCTCCACCGGCCCGTTCACGCGTGTGCCGGCCTGCTAGCGCGCAGGGACGCGCCGCGAGCCAGCCCAACCGCCCGCGCGGACGCACTGCCCAGCCGCAGCGCCCAGCCTGCCTCGCTAATTATTTTATACTATGAAATGGGCTGTTAATATTTTTCTAGTTCTATAGATCACAATAGACTTATAGTAAAATTTCACTTTTTGATTGCTATTTATTTTTGAATAAACAAATTTCTGAAATAAATTTAATAATCATTTATAGGGGCGGGTGAGGGGTGACCCGCCCCTACAAATGACATTTTTAGGGGCAGGTCACCTTCTCACCCGCCTTGAAGATCTACCGCCAGTGTGGGCTGGGCAGCCTCGACGAGTGGGAATGGATAGCTTCATGGGTAAGCCTAGTATTGTAGTGATTTAGCCCATCTTCCTGTGCATGATTTGAAACTCCGTAAGCATGTGTTTGGTTCTGGGACCAAGTGGGTTGTGTTGAACCCAATATAATATAATAGAAATGAACACGACCCATTTCGTATTTGGTTAGGAGGGATGGGTTCGACCCAATTTTCTGTTTGGTTGTAGAGGTTGAGAGGGATGGAATGGATGAAGATTTCGCTCTGTTAGCTTGCTATTCATGGACCCACCTTTCATCCTCTTAATTTTTTTTCTCATTGCATCCTTCCTCAACCTCCTGCCATCCTTCCGCTCAACCTAGCAGCGCACACCGCCATCGGAGATTGGCCTTGTGCTAGCCATCTTCGGCTGCCCCTGCGCCACTCGCCTCCCCCTACGCCGCTTGCCGCTGAGCTCCCTATGCTACCGCGAGCGGCCACACACTGCTCTATTTCAGCACCTGTAGGCCCCGCTCCGCCTCGCTACTCTGTCGTGCCGCGCTTCTGCTTCATGGATTGCGCTCCTTCTCTTCCTTATCTCCACCGGCCACCATGGTCATGCCTCCTCCTCCTTGCCGGCCGCCTCTTGCCCACCGCCTCCTCGCCCGCGGGTGCACCGCCGTTGCCCTGCCTTCTACCCACGCCCACAACCCGTGCGCCGCTCGCTCCTGCGTGACAGAGCTTAGTGCGCCTCCCACATGCTTACAAAGGGAGATGTTGGTGGAGAGCATCTCCGGAACAGAGGAACACTACAACGGTAATAAATGCACATGCAAAATAAGGAGGAAAGGTTCTCTCTCTATTCTAGATGTCCCATCAATGCACATTACAGGGGGTATTTATAGGTGGCATTATATCTCCCATGTATGATTACTCTTTTACCCCTTACAACGGTCATATTCCCTGAATATTCCCGGACATGCACGTGATCTTCCTATTACAGTGTGGGTGCGGTACAGCTCAGCAAGGCCCACAACCCCAGGCGGTCCTCTTCACCCAGACCGACGAAGACCACGGGGTCTACGGACCACTCGTGACGCTGGCATCGCCCGGTCTTCGCCTGTCTTCGCGTTCCATCCCGAAGAATAGCGAAGACCTCCGCGCTTGCTCCTGGCATCGGCTTCAGCACACTTGGTGTCTTGTCTTCGCGCACCTTCGGTGACCAGACCGAAGGTGGTGTCCCCAACAGTAGCCTCTAGGAGCCTCGGTCCGATCTCTGGGAGGGGCGGGGCTTCGACTCTGTGGGCGCCGTGGGCGTCCCGAAGCGCCACCCTTCGGGCTGGGCGCCGCGATGGTGACCAGCGAAGCACAGTCCGTGTTCATCTGCAAAAAAGTTATAGTCTGGTGGAGGAAGCAAAAATTTTCATGTTCTCACTGTTAGCTCGCGCCCAAATTATCGGATTTAAACTTTTGGCGGGAAATGTTACGTTGATTCGTAAATTTGAAAAGACAGTGTTGCCCCTCGGTCTCGTAAGTCTTACGCGTGCAGCGCGGGGTTCTTTCGTCTTTTCACTCGCTCGGTCTCCCCCACCTATAAATACTGGCGACGCGACTTTTACTTTTACTTTTACTTTTCACTGCCATTGCTTCCCTGCCTCCTCGCTTTTCCTTTGGCGAAGGTTCTTTATGAGCTCGTTTTTCTTCGAAGTGTTCTAGTGCTGAACTTCAAGGGTGGAGACCTCAGAACGTTTTGCATCTTCGGAGATGGCTCCGAAGAGGGATCAATCAAAAGGGCCGACGACAACTGTGCTCGGCTTGTCTAAGGTGACCCCGTCCCTCCTCGACGACCTGATTCGTTGGGGCTTCATCTCTGCGGATGGTGTCAGGGCTCCACCGATGGGTGAGACCATCGGTCATCCTCGCACAGACGAAGTGATTGTGTTCCGCCGGCCTTCGGATGCCCTTGGATCCCGTGGTAGTGGATATCTTTCGTCTGTTCAAGGTGTACTTGCATCAGATGACACCTACCTCGATCGTGCGGCTGAACCTGTACATGTGGCTGGCGAAGACCTGCCGCCTTTCCCCCAGCGCCGAAGGCTTCGCTCGTGCCTTCAGGGTGCATTATCAACCGAAGAAAATTTCTGTGCAATCAACCGGAGGTGCGGAGATATCGGCCATTGCCCAATATGGCTATTACACCTTCGCCTTTCACAAGAACCTTCTGAGTCCAGTCACCGCGAGCAAGAACAAGTGGGCCAACTGAAACAGACCGGGTTCCCGAAATGCGAACCCGAACCTCTGTATCGTCATGATAGTCCCTGGATCAGTAGCTATCACATACAGAACCCATTTCATTTGAATATCACAGACATAACTCACGTTTACAACATCACATGGGTTTATTTATTACGTAATCCGAAGGATTGCAATACGAATCTCAGAGTACAAGCCCCTTGGGCTAAAAAAAACAATCAGAAAGCGGAAATGATATCTAGTCTTTTGGGCAATCTTCATCTTCACGAATCCTCTCCACGGGAAGCTCGGAGTGTAGCTCGGGCCATCCTTCACATCATCTTCCTTTGTCGTCCTGTTGACTCCTTCACTCGGATCCTGCATCTATCAGGCTATCCCCAAGGACGGGATAGGTTCACGTCACCATCTGTATGCAAGCTTTATGTGGATGCAGACGGCATAAAAGTAATGCCAAGGGTAGGCTATGTTTTACTAATGCAAGCATTATATGTATAAGTCATCCAAAACACCTCTCAACACGGGCAGCTCCAGCAACCCGGACTCCTGGTCTCCTATCTCCCACTACAACTGTCTCAACCCTGTTTCGGTGCGGGAACTCCCTCTCCCCGCACCTCAGCTGCTATCCAAGCAGGAAAAGTAGTACTAGAGGGAGGTAGAAAAGTATATGTGGTTCTAACTACATTTGTGGGGCCAGATCCAGAGTTATACATGACCGAGTACGCGGCTATACGTATAGTTTTTACCTTGCAGGGGTTGTACACCTGTACCCACTCGCCACGAATCCGGCCGGGAGCGACCCAACCTTCTCCGAGGCACCAGTCAACGAAACCAACGGCTATGACACCATTCTACTCCCGGTCTGGGGCGCGTCCTCCCGCAGTAGGTCGCCCAGGGCTGTGAAGGTATCTAGAATGGAATCTCCATGGATCCTGCGATCGGGGGCGATAGGGTCCTGCCCTCTCCCCCTGACACTGAAACACTATCCTCCTGCAGTAATGGTGCCGCACATAGCTAGCTCGGGCTGGGTCCCCCCTCATAAAGGATAAGTGGTGTGCACGTTTGACATAGTTCCGTCACTAGGGCCACAAAGTCAAGTCCTTCATCCAGCTGAGGCGAGCGTCTTCATCCAAGTTGGCATTCCATCAACACGGTCTGCATTCGATACCCATTACAAGTATCTCCTCCAAAACTACACCTCTACTATGTTCCCACGGGAATGGCCTAGCACCCGCCACAGGTGCCCGTCACCCATTACAGGTGCTCACAGGATCGTGCCCAACACACAATCCCCGGCTCTCGATCCGAAGATCAGAGAAAAGGGTCCGCTCGCCCCCGCTGTAACCTAATCACCAACTCCCATATATGTGGAGGCAACTTCTAGCAAGCAAGGACTATCATATCATATATTTCCATACCCCAAATCTCACTCATAGTAGCAATAGCATACAACAAATCATTTCTAAGTATAGGAATCAAGGAATACGGTAAAATAAATGGCCATGCAAGCTCATCTCATCACCCTCAATTTGGGAGCGTAGCGTATCTAGCAAGCAATGCCTAATAGGTATTCAATCTCGAATGGGCGTGAACCTGATAGGTCTTCGTAGTCTTCCTGGTCCTCCGGGGGCTTCTAGTTTCCGGGTATGTCCTTCTGGGTCCTCCGGGTGTCGGGGTAGTCCTTCTGGATCTTCTAGTCGTCCAGGATGTGGTCAACTCCTTCTCGTCAGGACCTAATCGTAATTACATATAAGTACAGGGGCCAAAGTGCAAGAATCAACAAAACAGGCTTAAAAGAGATCCAACTCACATCAAACCTATTCTAACGCGTAGATCATGATTTTAGAAGAATTATGAAACATGTTTCATATTTTTCAGAGCTCCGGTTGAATTACTGTGAATTTTCTACGGTTAAAGCATTTTCTGGAATTAATAAATGATTATCGAAAAAGAAAAAACACAGAGGTGACACGTGGCAAGACCAGAGCGTGCCACGTGGCATGATGACGTCAGCAGGTGGGTCCATTCTGCTGACGTCAGCAGTGGGCCCTGCTGACGTCAGCGTTGACCAAGTCAACATTCACCGGTCAACCGGGTCAGTGGGGTCCGCAAGTTAGTGGGGGCCCACGGGTCCGTCTCTCAGTAGTGACTTACAAGTGGGACCCGCGTGTAAGAGTTAAACCAAAAAAAGAAAAAGGGTTTAGGGTTGTTGGGCCGGAAGTGAACTGAAGGCCCAACAAGGCTCGGCACAGTCTTAACGGATCGGCTAAAGTGACGGCTCGCAAGCCGGCTTGGCCTGCGGCTCGGGGAAAGGCCGGCTCAGGCGAAAAACGGCCGGCTTGGGCTTGGCTGGTTGGGCCGAAAGAGGCACGCACGTTTCTTGGGCTCTCCCTCTCATCTCAACTCTCTCTCTCACTCTCCCTAGTTATTGGGGTCGGGCTATCGGCGCGCCACTGCGTCTGACAGGCGGAGCCCGAGTGTCTGTCACCCGAGGATCTGGTGTGGCGGCCAGATCCGGTGCGGTTGTCCCCGTATGTGTGCGCGCGTGTTGCTTGGCGGCAGCGGAGCAGAGAAGAGCGGACCGAGGCGGCGGCACGGCTCAGCGGCGCGTTAGGGGTTCCTGGTGAAGGTCTGGCCTCTCCTCCTCCATGGCGGCTTCTGCGGTGGTGGCGACGTCGGGTCCTGCAGTCCCTCTAGGCGGCACGGCGGAGCTTCCTTGGTGGCGGAGCACAGCTTGGGCTGTGCGCCACTGGGATCCGGCGAGAAGGGGCTCCTCCTCCCAGGGCGTCAACGGGCTTCCTGGCGTCGTGGCGAGGGTTCCTCGGTGTAGTCCAGCTGTGGGGCGACGAAACCTCCCGGCATCGACTGCGAGCGAAGCTTGGTCACAGCGAGTTGGAGATACGAGCACGTGTGCGTGCGGGGGCTCTGGTCTTCCAGTCTCGCGGCGTGGTCGAGGCGTAATGGGTCTAGGGATATGCGCGCGTGCGGCTTGTGGCGTGCGTGCGTGCGGTCTTCGTGCCGCGACGTCGCGACACGGCGACGACAGCGGGGCATGGCGAGGACGGGGCTGCTTGAGATCGGTCGCAGCGAAGTGACGGTGAGGCCGGGCACTAGGCGGTGGTGGCAGCCGGAAGTGTGGCTTGGACATGTCCGTGGCACGCGTTCACATGCTCATGGGGCGCGCACGTTCACGATGTGCACGGCCGGGCACGGCCATGGCGAGGCCATGGCATGGTCGGTCGGTGGCGCGTCCAGGGCCAAGGCTAGGCTGGCGGGTTCATGCGCATTCACGCGCGTGCGGGTCAGGTGTGCGCACAGCGTGGTCGACAGGTGCGCGTGTAATGGGGTAAAATGTTGCCCATGGGGCGGCGCTGGGCTTGCGCCCACACTCGGCTCGGCTGGAACGCGGCGCGGTGGTAAGGCTGTGCGGGAGTTCAAAGCGTTGCGTGGCCCAAGGGTTCAGCCTTTCGGCAGGCGCGGTGCGTGGGTGTGTGTGGACCGGTGCCTGCATGTGTGTGCGAGCGCCGGGCAGGGCCCAAGCGTCGGCGCTCGTCGGGCTCCTACAAACAAGCAAGGTAAGGCCGGTCCTAGGGATGCTCTACGGCGGCGGGGTCGTGAGGTGGCGCTCACCTGGCGGGCTCGTGGTCGCGAGGCTTGGCGCAGCGAAGAGGTGAAGCAGGGGAACGTTGTTACCATGTCGTGCAGCGCAGCTACGTCGATGTCGGCGTTCGGGCACAGGCTTGGCGATGACGTTCCTCTTCTCCTTGCTGCGCTCGGCGTCGCGGTCCTCCTCCTTCCTTCTCCTTCCCCTTCTCCTTTCCCTTCTGGCTCCTGCCCTCTCTCTTCCCCTGCTCCCTCCTCTGCTTCTTGGATTGCGGCGGCGGGTTGGAAAAGAACCCGTGGCTAGGGTTTCGCGACGGCCGGTGGGGGTTTTATAGGCGGCCGGCTAGGGTTTGGAGGGCGCATAGCGGCCCGGATGCCGAGGGCTCGGATGGGGTGCGCGCGCGGTGGCAGGGACACGCGGCGGCATCCGCGGGGCACAGTGCTGGGGCTTGTGCGCGCTGCGGTCAAAAGCGAGGCGAGGCGAGGTAAAGGTGGCGCGGCGGCCTCCTCCACGTGTTGTCGCGGTGCGGCGCAGGCGCGGGTGATGTGAGCGGTAGCGGCGCAAGTGTGAGAGGCGGAGAGGGCGCGATGGTGGTCGAAAGGTGAAAAAGGCAGAGCAGGGCGGTAGAGCTGGCGGGGGCAGGTGCGGTCGGCAGGTGCGGTCGGCAGGGCGGCGTGGCCGTTTCATTGCTTAGGCGCGGAGCGGAGGCACGCGGAGCATAGCAGAGGCGGCAGCGGCTGGCGGCATCGTCGATTTGGGGGAGAAAGGGGAATAGGGCGGCTCCGACAGGTGGGGCCGCAAGGTTAGCAGGCCAGGGCAGAGGGAAGCAAGGGCGCGGCGGTGCTGGCGCGTCCGCGCGAGTGGACCGGGCCACGTGTGCGGGAACCGGCCGGTGTGTGTGCGTGTTTGTGGGCTGTGGCCTGTGTGTGTTTGGTTGGCTGAACGGGGAAGCAGGCTGGCAGACTGGCAGACTGGCAGGCCGGGCTGTGCGCGGGGTGGCGAGCTGGGCTGGCGTCCGCGGTTTGGGCCGGAGTAAGGCGGGGCAGGCCGTCTTGGTTACCAGGCCAGTTGGCCAGCTGGGTTAAGCTGATGGGCACATGTGGGTTTGGACCGGGCTGGACTGGACCGGGGTTTTGGACTCGGGTTTGGTTTGGGTTGCGGCCCAAGGTTTGGAGCTTGGGTTACGGGCTAGACTGAGTCAACGGGTCTGGCCGGGTTGGGGTTAAAGGTTTCGGATTTAATTTGAATGGCTTAATTCAAATCAAATCCCACTCACAAGTGTTAGCATTTGAAATTAAATTGAGGGGCACACCTCAATTTAATTTCCACACAAATTCATACAATAAAATAAATCCAAATCTGAAATCGAATTAAACAAGTAGAGCCAAATAAATCCAATAACTCCAAATATTCTCACACTAGCAAATATTATCCTTAATTCTGTATAATTTTTTTAATTACTAGGATTTTGGGGAGGCAGAAATCCTACTTAAGTTGATATTCACAGCATTGCCACGAATTTTTTTTTGAAATTCACATTTTTCGACTTTATAACATTCCGGAAAAATCCGGGATGTTACACTAACGATTGGTCATCGTACTGGTTCTATCACAAGGTGACATTGGACCCCGTCACGCAGACCCATCCCCTCGTCGTCGACCGCATTACTGCTCTTGGCGATGTGCCGAAAGCCGCCTGTCATGTCCGAGCCGAAGATGAGGCTCTTCTTGCCCTGCTGCGGAAACTATCGAAGACCTTCAGCACGCGCAACATCATCGAAGAGTTCGTCGGATGCGGCTGCTTTCCTGTCAGGGATGGCTGGGACATCTCCAGCTGGTTGGCCGGGGACCGCTGGGTCGAAGGCATTCCGGTGCCTGATTTTGCTACTGTCTTCAGCCTTCGGACCGACTGTGAGTTTTCGTGCTTAAGATTTTCTTATGGATGTCTATTCTTCGCTCTTTTGCTTACACCTTGAGCCTCTTCGGCGATGCAGGGGTGGACCCTGTTGTTATCGAGAGCCGGGCCGACGAAATGGTCGGGTCGGTCTCGCTCGACGAGTACAAAGCCCTTGTCGGGCATCTCGGCGGGGCTCGACGGAACCGGATGTTCCATGCCTTGGGCCTCGCCGCTCCTCAGCGGGCGGCCGAGTTGAAGCTTGCTGAGGGCCAGGGCGGCCCAGAGAAGGCGAAGGCTTTGGAAAAAGCAAAACGGAAACGGGCGTTTTCGTCCGCAGTGCCAAAGAAAAGAGGTCGGCTCCTCGATGCCATCTTGCAACAGTCTCCCCTGCAAAGCAAGGGGGACTCCGAAGACGACGGGAGCGAAGACAGCAACCCCGCGGCTGCCGAGGCACCACCCTTTTCTGCTCCTAATGAGGCGGCACCCTTGAGGGCGGTTCCTCCGAACCTGGACCTTGAGTTCAGCACCGCTCCGGAGAGCGATGACGAGGAAGACGACGAGGAGGTGAACATCATCGTCGACTCCCCCCGTCGCTCGCCTGCACCGCGCGAAGTCTCTGCCTCCGGCAAGGATGCCGAGAAGTTGCCGGAGCACAACCCTGCGTCCGGCTCTGGGACGAAAAGGAGTGCTGGCGAAGAGTCAAGCAGCATGTCGGACAGCAGCAGCTTCTTCGTGCACAATGCTGACCCCGAAGCCACTGCCATGGAGCTCGGAGCGAAGCCCAAGGCTGTGCGTCTTGGCAGCAAAATCATCAAGTCTCTTCATTTTGAGAGCCGGGACCATGAGCGTGAACTACTGGCGGAGGCGGGTGGCTCATTTTGCTTCCCTCTAATGGAAAAAGACTTGATGGCAAGTGGACTGACGAACATGCTGGAGAGTGTGCAAGATTTGTCGCTGAAGGCCTTCATGGATGCGCGCTGTGCCGCCCGACTGTTGGCAGCCGAAGAGAGCTCAAAGGCTGCCGTCGACGATCTGGAGGTGAAGGTGGCTGCACTGGAGCGAGAAAAAGAAGCACTGCAATGGCGCCTCGACAAATCCTCCAAGGAAAAGGCGACCCTCACCTCGGAGTTGCTGGTGGCAGCTGACCGGGCGGTGAGGGCGGAGGATGCGGCGAAATCCGCGAAGTTGCTCAAAGACGATGCCGAAAGGCGGCGGGCTCTTATGCACAAACGTTTCCATTCCTTCAAGGAGTCGGTGAGAGCGGGGGCGACTATGCTTCAGAAAGAACTTCCGGATATCTTGAAGAAGTACGGGCTTGATGCTCCTGATGTATCTTCGGGGGACACCGTCGGGGTGGACGACTTCTTCAAGTGGCTCCGAGCCTGTATTGCTATGCTGGACGCTGGTGCTCATTTCAACGAAGATATTAGCACTGTTGTCGCCGTTCGCACGCTAAGTGCTGCGGTGTACAACTTATTCCCTCCTGAAGCTGCCAGCACCAGCACTGTGACGAAAGGCCAGCTTCGTTGCCTCCGCGATGAAGGTTTCTCCTGGCCTGGAGAAGCTGCAGTTCGCCCGCTCTTGCGAAGAACATTGCCAAAAATTTCATGGACCACTTCTTCAAGGGCGAAGGCCGCACGATCGTGCGTCGCGAAGTGGATCAAATGAAGGCCCATGTACTTTCATCTTCTTTTTGATGCGCCTTTTCTTCGCCCTGAAATGCCTCTTTATATCTCTGGGAATTTATATTTTAGCTCCAAGCCATAGCCGACACTATTGCGGAGCCCATCCTTGCCGAAGCTGCGGCTGCTGATGCCAAAGGTGGCGGCGACCACGCCGGTGGAGGTGCTATGCCGCCTTCTGGCGATGATGGCGACGAGGGAGTGGCCGGCGAGGGAGGAAATACCGACAGAGCCCCGGCGGCCGAAGACCAAGCCACGGGGGGCTCTTCTCACCGTGCAGCTGCCGAGGTGTGAGGGTCGTGGTCGTGTGACAATCCACTTGTTGTAATTATGATTTTTTTTGAAAACTAGCACCTTCGGTGCCTGCGCAGGACCCTGCGTTGGCCCATGCGCAGGTGCCAAAGGCGTGCTGCATCGACAGCTGAAGTGAGGGAATTTCTATGTTGCTGGTGCGTCCTGGGCAAAGTTCCATGTTCGTTACCCTTTGGTTTCATTTGAAGAATTTTGGGCAGATAGGGAGCGTGTTTACGATCTTCGGAACGCCGACACGAAGCATTTTTTTGCCGAATTTCAGCGTGATCCCGAAAAACATGCGAAGATCCTTGCTGACCACGCACTTCGTCGTGAAATAAAATGGATTCTCGATACCGATAGGCCGTATAATGCTCCCGCCGGTCTCCATGAGCCGAAGCCGGAGCCGGTGGACGAAGAGCCCCTGTCGCCTCATGAATTTATGTGCCGACTCAAAGGCATCTTCGACGAGAGCTCTTGTTAATTTGTGTTGCCCTCGGTTTCAGGGGATGACTTCGAAGCATTTCTTCGATGGACAGCCGAAGAAGTAATAGATGTGGCGGTCCGGGAAATCATATCTGAGGTGGACCGCCTAGTCTTCGAGGAAGAGGCCTCGGATGTAACTATGTAGCTTATTTCTTCATGCCTTCGCGCGAAGTGTATCTTCACAGTGTAATAACTTGTATCTTCGCGGTGTGATAAACTCGGATGTAACTATGTAACTTATTTCTTCGTGCCTTCGCACGAAGTGTATCTTCACAGTGTAATAACTTGTATCTTCACGGTGTGATAAACTCGGATGTAACTATGTAACTTATTTCTTCGTGCCTCTGTACGAAGTGTATCTTCACAGTGTAATAACTTGTATCTTCACGGTGTGATAAACCTGTACTTTGTGCGTAATAAATTATGTAATTTTTTGGTGTTTACCCTTCGATTGAGCACAAATTTATTCTGCGAAGCGCCACCCCCCTTTGTGCGGGCGAGGTTACAAATGCCTTTTTGTTTGTTCATCTTCAACGTTGTCGTGCGTGTTTCTTGTTTTAAGAAGCGCCACCCCTCCCCCCCTTCGCTCGACTGGCGGGGATGATGACTGTGAAAAGTGTTGTAGCCCCTCGGGCCTCGTTTTAATTCTGCACGCCTTTGCCTTCGGGTTTGCTCGTGAGGACTTGCACAGGGTTCTTCGGCTCTCTTGCCGGGGATGTTCACGCCAAGCCTTCGGCTTTCGCGCGACGGGATTTTGCTAGGGGACCTTCAGCTCTTTAGACGGAGAGGTTCGCGCCGAGCCTTCGGCTTTCGCGCGACAGGACTTTCCACCCTTCGCTTTCATGCGACGGGATTTTGTTAGGGGACCTTCGGCTCTTTAGCCGGAGAGGTTCGCACCTAGTCTTCGGCTTTCGCGCGTCAGGACTTTCCACCCTTCGCTTTCATATGACGGGATTTTGTTAGGGGACCTTCGGCTCTTTAGCCGGAGAGGTTCGCGCCTAGCCTTCGGATTTCGCACGACAGGACTTTCGACCCTTCACTTTCATGCGAAGGGATTTTGTTTGGGGACCTTCGGCTCTTTAGCCGGAGAGGTTCGCGCCTAGCCTTCGGCTTTCGCGCGACAGGACTTTCCACCATTCGCTTTCATGCGACGGGATTTTGTTAGGGGACCCTCGGCTTGTTAGCCGGAGAGGTTCGCGCCTAGCCTTCGGCTTTCGCGCGACAGGACTTTCCACCCTTCGCTTTCATGCGAAGGGATTTTGTTTGGGGACCTTCGGCTCTTTAGCCGGAGAGGTTCACGCCTAGCCTTCGGCTTTCGCGCGACAGGACTTTCCACCCTTCGCATTCATGCGACGGGATTTTGTTAGGGACCCTCAGCTCGTTAGCCGGAGAGGTTCGTGCCTAGCCTTTGGCTTTCGCGCGACAGGACTTTCCACCCTTGGCTTTCATGCGATGGGATTTTGTTAGGGGACCTTCGGCTCTTTAGCCGGAGAGGTTCGCGCCTAGCCTTCGGCTTTCGCGTGACAGGACTTTCCACCCTTCGCTTTCATGCGACGGGATTTTGTTAATTTCTCTGAAAGTGAAGCTAAGAGGAGCGACGCCCTTAGTCGGGGTTGCGCCTCGTGCTTACTTCTTTCAAGCGTTATGGCTTGTACTTCGCGCTGATGACTCCCCTCTTCGCTTTGACGAAGAGGGATAGACGCTTCGGCACCTTTGCAGCGTGCTTGTTCCTTCGAGACTTTTTTGTGGGGGCCTTGTTTATATTTCACAAGGGGTTACATAGGGTCCCGCCTCGTTAAAAACCTCACACCTTCGGCGCCCGAGTGGACACTCGAAAGCTTCTCCCGTGAGGAAAAGAGTACGGGCCCTTCGGTACATTGTGCGGATTTACACATGAGAAAAAAAGGAAAGACGCAAATAAGAAAAAGAATTTGCCCTACAAGCCCCTTCGGTTATTTTCCTCCGGTGGCTCTTACACATTTCCTACACGTAGTACTTTTGTAACATGTCCTTGTTCCATGAATAGGGTCTTCGGTGCCTTCAAGCGTGCGGAGCCTGCAGGCCTCTGGCCTTGCCATAGATGCGACGATAAATGGGCCTTCCCACTTGCTGTGCATCTTGCCCTTTTGCTTGGCCTTCGGTATTATTCGAAGCACCAAGTCGCCCTCTTTGATGATTCTGGGCTTCACTTTCTTGTTTTCCCACCTTCGTGTTTCCTCTTGATATTTTCCTAAGTTGATTGATGCTTGTATCTTGCCAGCTTCGATTGTGTCAATTGAGGGCTTGATGTCTTCTTCGATGTTTTCTACCCCTTCGGCTGTTCTCCAGGATTTGAGCTTGATTTCCTTGGGTGTTGTGGCTTCTTCGCCATACAGAAGCTTGAAAGGGGTGAACTTCGTGGTCCTGGACTCTATTGTATTATGAGACCATATGACCCTCGGCAGCTCATCCGCCCATTTCCCCTTCGGCAGCTCAGTGATGTTTTTCTTGATGCCTGCGAAGATGATGCCGTTGGCCCTTTCCACCGCGCCGTTGGACTGCGGGTGATAAACCGAGGCAAAGCATAAGTTGGTGCCAAGTTGAGTGGTGAACTCCTTGAAAGTTGCACAATCGAATTGCTTGCCATTGTCCACTGTAACCTCCTTCGGAGCCCCAAAGCGGCAGACGATGTTCTGCCAAAAGAATTTTTGCAGGGCTCCTGCTGTGATGTCCCTGAGCGCTTTGGCCTTGACCCATTTGTACTCTACCGCCACAGCGGCGTACTTGTAGTTTCCTGGAGCTGTAGGCAATGGTCCAACAATATCAATGCCCCATCGCGCGAGGGGCCATACCGGAGGCAGTAGCTGCACCTCGTTGGGTGCGAATTTGCTGTATGGGGCATACCTCTGGCAATTTGGGCATGTGCGAACCACATCGTGAGCGTCCACCACAGCCGATGGCCAATAAAATCTTTCGCGGAAAGCTTTGCCGACCAGGGCCCTCGTTGCGATGTGCGAAGAACACATCCCTGCATGAATCTCTTCAAGCAGCTGTTTTCCCTCTTCGCGTGAGATGCACTTTAGGAGTGGTGCGCAGACTCCCCCTCGGTATAACTGTTCGCCTATGATTCTGTAATTCCTGGCCCGAAGTGCCATTCGCTTCTCTTCCTTCTCATCCTCCGGGACGAAGTGTCCGCGGAGATAAGCCATTATGGCGGCCCTCCAGTCTTCGCTGGTTATGGCGTTGACAAATTTAGCTGGTTCTTCAGCACAATTGACGGAGGCCTGCTTTAATGTCTCGAAGAAGACATCTGGCGGTAATGGATCAAACTGCGCTACTGCCTTCGCTAGTTGATCAGCTTGCTTATTCTTCGTTCTGGAGAAACTGCGAACAGTAAACCCGACGAAGTATTTCTCCATGCTGCGCTATGCTGCCAGGTACTTCGCCAATTCTGGCTTGAGAGCCCTGTTCGATTTGTTTATTTGGCCTGTGATCAACTCTGAGTCAGACCTGATCATTAATCTTCGTGCGCCCAGCGCTCTTGCTTTGCGAAGACCCAAGAGAAGGCCTTCGTATTCAGCGACATTGTTGGTGCACCCATTGAAATCAAGTCTGATTGCGTACTTCAGTTGGGTACCTGAAGGTGCTATCAGGACTGTTGAAGCTCCTGCTCTGTCTCATTGGTAAGCCCCATCACACTCAAGTTGCCATATTGCCTCTATCTTCGGCTGCTCTTGCGAAGGTGCGACTGGTGTCCAGTCTGCGATGAAGTCTGCCAAGACCTGTGACTTGATTGCTGATCTGGAGACGAAGTCAATGGTGTGCTCAGCTAATTCCGTGGCTGTTGGCGCTCCTTAAGTATCCATTTTATCCCCTGTTTAACATTGATAATGGCATGAATTTAATATCAGAATCACTAACCATCCTAATCTCGGCCCAATTATTGGTCGTTTTCGCGTTTGCACATATATTTTGGAGGTACTTCGTTTTTGCAGGTTTTTGACCAATTTTGGAGCATGAAATGGCGAGGCCCACGATCACGTGATGACACGAAGAAAGACAAAGGCCAAAGCCCGAACAAAGGATCGAAGACCATGATGATTAGAGGCCCGTTCATGTACATCCACCCTCCAATGAAGCCCAAAAGACAAAGCCCACAAGATAAGATCAAGATACTTCGGGGCTAAGCAAAGTAAAGAGATATTCAAGGAAGGATTTTCCATCCTATCCTTCTCCTCGAAGAAATCTCGAAGATAACGACGTCTAATGGGGTGCAATCGTGAAAGACATAAACTCTAGAAGATTCCAGGAGACTTGGGGAGAAAGATGAACACGAGCCGGCGAAGGAAAGAGCCAGGCCGGCCGGCCTAGGCTCATTGGGCCGGCCGGCCCAGCACTTTTTTAGGTCGGTTCGACCTCCCCTTTGACCGAGGGTTCCTTGAGGCTATTTAAAGACCCCTCCCCAAGGTTCACGGAGAGATCAATTCGGGAGACGACGCCAAGGAGCAGAGAAGATAGAGGGACACCTCTCAGAGAGCCGAGGGTCGTGCTAGTTGTCTAGGGTTTGCCCTAGCCGATGTGGGAACCTTGCAAGGAAGACCACGTCGGAGTTCTAGAGCTAGGATCATCAAGATCAAGGTAGGGCCCCGGTTGTGATCTTGTGATGTACAATCATTCATGGTGAAGTTATTTGTGATTCCGAATGTTTAGCGACCATATTCCCTCTTTCGATTTCATTCTTTTCTTTGGGTTTGCTTCATCCTAGATCTATTATCAAGATAGATCGCTTAGCATGATCTTGTAGTCATGGTGGCTAGAGGTTCATGGCGGAACTACCAAAAGGGGTTCGACTTGCTTCAGGGTATTCGTTCAAAAGGGGGGCGTCGTGACAGGCCGTCTCCACAGAGTAGGCGGAGTATCGAGGGATCGGATTGGAGATTTTGGGTTTAAAGAGGCTTTTCATTGAGATTCACATCTATCTTACTTCACTACATCTAGCTGGAACTACAACATATGCATGATCTAGGTGATCTAGATTGGTTATCTCTAACTTTCTCTCGCTAGCTTCGGTGTTTGTCGTTTTTATTAGATTAGATTCGTTTTCACCATCTCAACACAAAGGAATCTCTATGCTAGTAGATTGTTTCTTGTCTCTTTGGTTCCGTGGATTGATAAACCTTGGGGGAATACTCTGAGGGAAAAGCTACACGAAACCGTGCGCTTGCGGTATATAAATCGGGGACGCTAAGGAGCGTCAACAGTGGCCCATTTGCCTATCCTGCCGAAGGCTTCTCTGTTTTCAAACATGTCTCAAAGTGGGAAAGAGGTTGGAACCTTGATTTTGTGGCTCTGGAAGTAGTATCGAAGCTTGCGTGCTGCCATGACTACCGCATATGCCATCTTCTCCATTTCTGAGTATAGCAATTTTGACCCGTTTAGGGCTTCGGAAACGAAGTATATAGGCACCTGTGTCAATGCCCCTTCGATCGTGCGCTCTTCGACGAGAGCAGCACTTACGGCTGCACTTGATGTGGAGATGTATAACAGCAACTCCTTCTTCGAGGGGTTGGACATGACTGCCAATTTCTCAATGTACTGCTTGAGGTCTTCGAAGGCCTTCGCCTGCTCTTCGCCCCATTCTAAGTTGCCAGAGCCTTTCAGCGCCTTGAAGAATGGGAGGCACTTCTCTGCTGACTTCGAGATGAATCTGTTCAGCGAAGCCAACCTGCCTGCTAGCTTCTGCAATCCCTTTCTTGTGGTAGGCGGCTTCATCCGCCTAATGGCTTCGATCTTCTCCGGGTTTGCCTCGATTCCCCTTTCAGTGATCATGCAACCCAATAGTTTGCCTCTTCGCATGCAACACGATCAATGTCAAATATGTTCTGCCTCACCGCCGTGTCACAAAGGAGAAGCCAAAGAAAGAAGAGGAGCCGAACAAGAAGGAAGCAAAGAAGGAGATAGAAGTCGTCGCGTCCATCGCGACAAAGAAGATCGTTGCACCCGTCAAGAAGAAAGCTAAAAGCCCGCCTGTGAAGACCAAAAAGACGACTAACATAGAAGACAAGCCCGCACCAAGGATTGTGTGGAAGTGGGTACCCAAGACTGCAGCGCCATCACCGAGCGTTGGTCCGAAGTGAAGAAGAAGAAAGTCTAGCTATAGACTATAAACGAAGCGCTTTGCGGGAGGCAACCCGTTCGTCGAGTCAAGAATAAAGCTTCCGGGAGTTCAACCCGTTTGTCGATTCAAGAATAAGCTGCCGGGAGGACAACCCGCGAAAGGTTTAGGTAAGTGAGTCGAGAATTTTGCTACGCAAGAACATGATATACTTTTGAACAATTGGTAGTTCGGTCAAACAATTCAATTTGGATTTTATTCGCTCAGTCATTCCGATGTTATCTCTTATTCTAAACCAATGACATGAGCCATCCTATGATTTATTTGCCTCTTCTTGAGAAAGCCACATACAAAATTCCATACCTATTTTTGGCGACTGTCCTGTCCATGACGGCCGGACCAAGTTGAGATAAAACACACGAGTAGAGCCGCGCTATGTTTATATTACTTAAATTCTTGATGCGTAGGTTCGCACAAACATAGAGAGAATTTTCAGTTTTCATCACCATAGGATTAGAATTTTTCTAACTTTAATTATTCTTTTTTTCAAAAATCTCTCTCTCATTTTGGCAAAAATTAGAACCTAAACCCAAGACCCACGGTTGAATTCGAGATTATTCGCTATCAATTCATGAAAGTGAACGGTTCCGATGCAATCAAAATTAATGTAGTCGGGAAATATTTTTCGACCTACAAATGTAAAGATGTTTCAATTCCCCTCTAATTATTCATTTAAACTCATTGCATGCTATGAGTCAATTCTGAAATTTCGAAGTTAGAGGAGGCTTAAACATCTAAGCATGATTTGGATAGGGTTTATGTGCTTGATTAACACCCATTGATCAAAGTGAGTTCACGGGAAAGAGTAGTGCTCTCTTCCTACCACCACATGCAAATAATTCAAAGGAGGGAGCAGCCATGCATGGAAGGACATGTGATTTTCAGCAAAGATGGCACCATGTGATGCATGATGAAGCATGGGACAAGGTGAATGACACAAAGTGGAGAAATAATGTTGTAAGTGGACATCAAAGGCAAAGAAGGAGTGGTTAACGGGATTTGGACGGTGCAAAGCATGCAAGATGAACTGGACAGAAGCGAATAATTGCACCAAGAAGCCACCAGAGAAAATTGAAGTGGAGAGGAGCCAGGAATCCCCTAGGCCGGCCGGCCTGGCCCCTATTTAACCCCTCTGGTGCTCCCCTTTGGCAGGTATACTCCTCGCTCAGTTCCTTGCTTATGTTCTTCAAGTTCTTCGCCCAGAAACATCAATTAGAGCCCTGAAAAATTCGTCCACCAAAATCTACTCCATAAATCTCAGAAAATTCACCAAAATTCCTAGTTTGTTCCACTCTTCGATATATTGTTCTCCCGCCGGCAAGAAACCCCCGGTGTGTTTGTTTTTGAGTGTGTGCAGCAAGGAGTCACCATGAGTGGCCTCATGAAGTTCATCGCCGGGAGGAGAAGGACGCGTTTATCAACATCCGATGCATCGGCAAGTTCTTCGCGGAGGCACTCGGTCTCCGAGTCTCCGCGGAGCATGGAGGAAGATAACCCTGCACCGAGGAGCGACATGTTGCTCCTTGGTGGGATGAGAGACCCGAGAAGCTCCTCCATGAGATTCACCGAAGGGATGCTACCTCCTCCACGGCGTTCGACAAGGTCATCCGCACCACCACCATATAAGCCCAAGAATTCAGAATATGGGTTTATTATCTTGTCGAAGGAAGAAGAAGAAAGGCTCAAGTTCATGAAGGGAAGATTACGAGAAAATTATGATTTTGATGATGAAGCATTGGTGAAGCTAGGATTTCATCATGACATCTATGAGCTCTTGGAGAACATCGGTTGGAAGTTATTTTCCGACGGTGTCACGGTTGATATGCAAGAAGAAGTGGCTCTTGAGATGTTCATGACATTAGAAAAATCAACGGAAGTGGTGGATGATGAAGAAGTTCCATGTTTAAAATTTAGGCTCAAGAATGAAGAGAAAGTAATCACCTATGGAGAAATAGGAAGTTTGCTCGGATTCAAAAGTAATGCATATGAAATGGTGCAAGTTGAAGATGGAGAGCTTGATGAATTTTGGACAAAAATAGCAAAAGATGTCAACTGCCAAAGGAAGAATATAAGTAATGTGACCCTCCAAATATTCCACTCTTGGTTGAGCAAGAGAATTCTCGGGAGGATGAGAGAATCGAAGGTCACCGACCAAGAATTAAATTGGATGTATGCTGCATTGGTGAAGAAGCAAGTAATTGATCCCACCTACATCATGGTTGAAAGGTGGCTTTGTGAAGCATCATCCGGCATGGGAGAAGTTGGTTCGGGATGTTATCTCACAATGATAGCCCGAGCCATGAATCCGAGATTACGAGTGATCCAAAAATTTTATGTCCTGGGAAGAGATATTGGGATTGAACATTTGAGGCAAGGCCATTATATCGGAGGGGATGAAAAGAAGGGATTCACTATTTCTGAGATGGATATTTCCCTCTCCGATCAAAGGCTGAAACTATTTGCAAGAGGGAGGACTGATTGGCGAGTTGAAAATATTGGAAAAAAAGGTGAAGAAATCAAAAAGAGGAAGGTTAATTGAAGGAACATCGGCATCGGCACAACAAGAAGACTTGGAAGTAAACCTTCCACCGCCAAGTTCCACTTATTGGAGGAATGAATTTCAAGGTGCATCAAGTGGACAGGGATACCCGCAAGGATGGACGAGTCAATGAGAAGGAAGCCAAGAACAAGCATGGGGGCACACTGCGGCGGCACCCCCACCATTTAGCAACTACGGCTACCCACCCTCGTCATACCAAGGAGAGATGCCCGACCCGTCATTTGGAGCACAATATTTTGACCTCCCTCAACTGGAACAAGGAATGAGAATCATGGGTGCCTATGCGAGAAGAAACATGGAAGATATAGACGCCATCCGGAGGCATACAACCCAACTAGAAGATGGAACTGCGGGAATTGCATATCAAATGGGACTTCTAGGCCTGGCGCCACTGGAACAATTTAATGGAGGAGCATTTCAGCAGTATTATGACCAAGGATACAACACAAGAGCCAATTAAGGAGATTGATCGACGGCAATACTATGAATAAAATGCTCGCACGTGTGGTTTGGATTTTTCTATTTCTTTTTATTTATTTTCAGCATGTGTGCAAGCTTGTGTGTGCGTAGAAATTTTCTATTTTATTTATTTTTCAGCATGTGTGCAAATTGTTTTCTTTTGCTTTCATCACCATGATAAATAAATGCATCACCTACGCTTTAATGTTATGGTTAGTAATGATGATAGAAAGTTTGTGCCATGTTAAAATATGATGATCGTTGCCGCTTTGTCTACTTTCTTGTGCTTGGTTTATGCATGATTAAACTAATGCTCCCTCTAACATGATCTGAAAATTAATTAAATACCGGCTAATTCAATTGTGGAGGTTATGATAAATTAAGACTCATATCTTTTACTCTTGCTCTCTTAATTTGGATTTAATTCTGAGCTAACCTTGTCAATGATACCTTTTGCAATTGCTCTACCCTTCTACAAGCCTAAATGATATATCATAACAAACCATAGAGCAAGAATTATTTTCAGGTGAATTAATTCAGGATTTATCTTCTTTGGTACGAGACTAAGAAGCTGACCATTCCGTATTTTTGCGTACCTCTCTTTTGCTAGCCATTCTATCCATGCATTGTGAGTTTCTATACCGGGAACATCGCAAACCTCGCTGGATATCCACCCCTAACCAAAAACATCTATTTGTGAAACACCTCCTTGACCACAACCTATATATTGAGTATATATTTATTTCGACGGCAAAACAGTGGAATCAAGAGCAAAATTCAGCAAAACATAAGCTTGGGAAGCATCAAAGAGTTCGCAGAAGAAAAATCCGAAGAAGTGGAGGCCTACAGGCAGTAGGCCGGCCGGCTCAACACCCTTAGGCCAGCCGGCCCCTTTTCCTCCTCTGTTGGCTTCAATCTTTCACGAGGAGATGCTCCATTGAATTCCAAAGTTGAGTCCAGAGAATTGATAAAGATTTTGTGCACTCACTCCATCAAGTTATCATCACTTCATTGCTTGAGGACAAGCAAACGTTCAAGCATGGGGGGAGGTGGAGTAAGTGCATTGTGTTGCCAATGGTTCTGAGGAGCAAAAAGAAAGAAAGAAAAAAAAAGAGGAAGAGAGAAAAGAAAAAAATGAATGATGATGAAAAGCTCCTCGGTTCCTTTAGCTTCATTAAACTCCAGGTACTTTGAAGATTATCCTATACTCAATTATTCCAACCATGTGCAATCCGATAACAAGGACTTCAGTCGTGCCTTGGGATCAACCGTTGCCATTTGCACATGTCCACCATCTAAAGTGTGTGTTCCATTCTCTCCCTCTCCACAAAAAAATTATTTTCCAATGGTCTTTTTGATGAGTCTCGGTAAATCCATCAGAAGTATTTCTTGTTTTGATAATATCTTGATTATAATATCTTTTGTTAGGACTAACCTTTCCAGAGCTCCAGATAAAGCCTCACACATACATATGAGAGAAAGAAAGGAGAGAGTTCTAGCAAGATTGAGAGGCAAGATGAGCTGAGAGTTTCCATGGGCAAATTGCAATGAGGTTTGAATTATTGATCTTGGTTTAGCATTACTTATGGAACTTACTTTCTTAATTATGAGACTTGTTTAATTTTGAGAGCATGTGCTTAATAATTGTGGGGAAGCATTTAACTTGTATCTATCTTCCACATTGAAAAAGCTGGTTACAACTTGAACTATTAACTGCAAAATATTTTTTGGGAGCATTGTGTTTTCTCGTGTATGATCAAGTGCAGGGAATTGACACTGAAAGGCAGTGATGATTTTTATCAAAGACTTACTCGAGGACGGGCAAGGTTTAAGCATGGGGGGAATGTTGGTACTCCTTAAGTATCCATTTTATCCCCTGTTTAACTTTGATAATGGCATGAATTTAATATCAGAATCACTAACCATCCTAACCTCGGCCCAATTATTTGTCGTTTTTGCGTTTGCACATATATTTTGGAGGTAATTCGTTTTTGTAGGTTTTTGACCAAATTTGGAGCATGAAATGGCGAGGCCCACGATCACGCGATGACACGAAGAAAGACAAAGGCCAAAGCCCGAACAAAGGATCGAAGACCATGATGATTAGAGGCCCGTTCATGCACATCCACCCTCCAATGAAGCCCAAAAGATAAAGCCCACAAGATAAGATCAAGATACTTCGGGGCTAAGCAAAGTAAAGAGATATTTAAGGAAGGATTTTCCATCCTATCCTTCTCCTCGAAGAAATCTCGAAGATAACGACGTCTAATGGGGTGCAATCGTGAAAGGCATAAACTCTAGAAGATTCCAAGAGACTTGGGGAGAAAGATGAACACGAGCCGGCGAAGGAAAGAGCTAGGCCGGCTGGCCTAGGCTCATTGGGCCGGCCGGCCCAGCCCTTTTTTAGGTCGGTTCGACCTCCCCTTTGACCGAGGGTTCCCTGAGGCTATTTAAAGACCCCTCCCCAAGGTTCACGGAGAGATCAATTCGGGAGACGATGCCAAGGAGCAGAGAAGATAGAGGGACACCTCTCGGAGAGCCGAGGGTCGTGCTAGTTGTCTAAGGTTCGCCCTAGCCGACGTGGGAACCTTGCAAGGAAGACCACGTCGGAGTTCTGGAGCTAGGATCATCAAGATCAAGGTAGGGCCCCGGTTGTGATCTTGTGATGTACAATCATTCATGGTTAAGTTATTTCTGATTCCGAATGTTTAGTGACCATATTCTCTCTTTTGATTTCATTCTTTTCTTTGGGTTTGCTTCATCCTAGATCTATTATCGAGATAGATCGCTTAGCATGATCTTGTAGTCATGGTGGCTAGAGGTTCATGGCGGAACTACCAAAGGGGGTTCGACTTGCTTCAGGGTATTTCGTTCAAAAGGGGGGCGTCGTGACAGGCCGTCTCCACAGAGTAGGCGGAGTATCGAGGGATCGGATTGAGATTCACATCTATCTTACTTCACTACATCTAGCTGGAACTACAACATATGCATAATCTAGGTGATCTAGATTGGTTATCTCTAACTTTCTCTCGCTAGCTTCGGTGTTTGTCGTTTTTATTAGATTAGATTCGTTTTCACCATCTCAACACAAAGGAATCTCTATGCTAGTAGATTGTTTCTTGTCTCTTTGGTTCCGTGGATTGATAAACCTTGGGGGAATACTCTGAGGGAAAAGCTACACGAAACCGTGCGCTTGCGGTATATAAATCGGGGGCGCTAAGGAGCGTCAACAGTGGCCCATTTGCCTATCCTGCCGAAGGCTTCTCTGTTTTCAAACATGTCTCAAAGTGGGAAAGAGGTTGGAACCTTGATTTTGTGGCTCTGGAAGTAGTATCGAAGCTTGCGTGCTGCCATGACTACCGCATATGCCATCTTCTCCATTTCTGAGTATAGCAATTTTGACCCGTTTAGGGCTTCGGAAACAAAGTATATAGGCACCTGTGTCAATGCCCCTTCGATCGTGCGCTCTTCGACGAGAGCAGCACTTACGGCTGCACCTGATGTGGAGATGTATAACAGCAACTCCTTCTTCGAGGGGTTGGACATGACTGCCAATTTCTCAATGTACTGCTTGAGGTCTTCGAAGGCCTTCGCCTGCTCTTCGCCTCATTCTAAGTTGCCAGAGCCTTTCAGCGCCTTGAAGAATGGGAGGCACTTCTCTGCTGACTTCGAGATGAATCTGTTCAGCGAAGCCAACCTGCCTGTTAGCTTCTGCAATCCCTTTCTTGTGGTAGGCGGCTTCATCCGCCTAATGACTTCGATCTTCTCCGGGTTTGCCTCAATTCCCCTTTCAGTGATCATGCAACCCAATAGTTTGCCTCTTCGCATGCCGAAGACACATTTCTCCGGGTTCAGCTTGAGTCCATGGCGACGAAGATTTGCAAACGTTTCGCGAAGATCTTGGATATGATCCTCCTTCTTTCTGCTTCTCACAACCACATCATCAACGTATGCGGAGATGTTTTCTCCCCAATTGATCCCCAATACTTTTTTGATCATTCTGTTGAAAGTGCATCCGGCATTGCGCAGGCCCTCGGGCATTCTCACGTAGCAGTATGTCCCGAAGGGGGTGGTGAAACTGGTCTTCTCCTCGTCTGCCTTGTTCATGAATATCTGGTGATAACCCGAGAAACAGTCCAACATACTGAGCATCTCCGAGCAAGCTGCTGCATCGACCAGGGTGTCGATTCATGGTAGTGGGTATTCGACCTTTGGGCACGCCTTGTTCAAGATTGTGAAGTCAATGCACATTCGCCACTTCCCATTCTTCTTCGGTACCATGACAACATTTGCTAGCCACTCCGGGTACTGGACCTCGCGGATGACGCCCGCGTCCAGCAATTTTTGCACCTCGGCCTGAGCCGCCTTCTGCCTTTCTTCGGACATTGACCTTTGTCCCTGCTTTACTGGTTTTGCCTTCGGGTTCACCCTGAGCTCATGCTCGATAACCTCTCGACTGATCCCTCGCAGGTCCGAAGAGGACCAAGCAAACACGTCTTGATTATTGCATAGAAACTATATAAGCCTGGCTTCTTCAGCCTCTTTGAGCCCTCTTCCGATGATCACCATTCAGTCGGGCACATCTTCACACAATAGCACCTTCTTCGTGTGTTCCGCCGGGGATACCCCTCCTGACTTCTCCGGCTCTTCGCTGTTTGCAGCCTCATTGTCCTCATTTGGTGTTTCAACGACATGGATGTTCTTGTTGCTAATTGATGCATTGTCTTCGCATCTTCTTGCTTCTTCCTGGTTGCCGAAGACTGTGATAATTCCCCCGGCCGAAGGTAACTTCATGCATAAATAGGATTGATGAATCACTGCTGCAAATTTGACCAAGGTGTTGCGCCCGAAGATGGCATTATATGGGTAGTTGATGTTAACTACATCGAAGGTTATTGCTTCGGTTCTTTGTGCTGCTCCTTCGCCGAATGTGACATTGAGGTCTATCTTGCCAAGAGCTTGCCTCCGAAGCCAATGAGCGGATACGGTGACTTATGCAGGGCTGTTTCTGTGAAACCCATTTTTACAAAGCACTGCCATACGAGGATGTCTGCGGAGCTCCCATTGTCCACCAGTATTCTCCCTACATCGTTCCCTACAAAGTGCACTGAATTCTTGCCGATGTTGGCCCTAATGACGAGAGGGTCATTATGTGGGTAGTGTTGCAGCCGAAGGTCTTCCTGTGTGAAGGATATTGGGACATGCAACCAAGTTGTTCGGAAGCATTTGCCCTCGCTGACATGAGAAACTGTTCTGAAGTACTCCTTGCGCTGCCTCTTTGTCTCTGGTTCATTAGACCCTCCGGAGATGGCATTGATGATGTTCACCCTGCTGCCCGAAGGTGCATCGATTGCTCGCTCTGGAATCTGCCCCGGCTCAAGTTTCGGAGGTAGAGGTAGAGTTGTGTCGCAAGACAATGGTGTTGAGCTTCTGGACCATGTCTGACTGTACTGCGGAGGTGGTAGCATTGGTGTCGATTGTTGCGGAGGTGGTGCATATGGTAACGGGTTGTAATTGAAAACCGGTTATGACACCGGCCAATTTGGCGCAGGAGCCTAAGTGGTTGCCGTTGGCCTAAGAGCCCAAGTGGTTGCCGTTGCCGAAGACTGAGGTGGCAACTGCGAGGTATGATTGACTGGCTTCGCTAGCTGGGAATTCTGCCGGTCAAACTCTTCTTTTCTTTCAATGGCAAAGGGGCATTCATTTGTCCAATGGCCTTTGTCCTTCCCGTGGAAGAAACAAAATGGAATTTTTTCTCTTCGACCGCCGTTGTCTCTTCGGCCTTTGTTGTGTCGTTCTTCGCGATGGTGATGATCATCGCGGTTGGATCTTTCTTCGTGGCGGTCCCTCTCGCCTTTGCCCCTGTGATGGTGTCTCTGCTTTGGGGGGTTCTTCTTCGGGCACGTTGTTCACTATTCTTTTCTGCTTTGGTTTGCCAGCATGCCATGGTTTTGAATGGGACCTCTCGCTGCTTCGCGATTTCTGCTCATTCTTCTCCTCAAGCCTTCTCCTCTTCACCCGGTCGGATATGCAATATTCTTGCATTATCTCGAACAACTTTGTCACTGTCTTCGGCTTGCGCCGAGATATGTATTCTCCGCATGGTCCTAAGTTGATTCCCTTCACCACAGAGTCGATGATGCTTTGGTCGGCGACATTTGGTGCTCTTGCGCGAAGCTTCATGACGCTCTGAAGATATTCTTGCAAGGTCATACTTCCTTGCCTCAGATCGTGAAAATCACAGGATGTGACTTCGTCAGGCCTCACCGCGCAGAAACTTGCACATAGCTCGAGGTGAAGCTGCTTCCAAGACAGAATAGTTCCTGGTGGGATGTTTGCATACCATCGCTGCGCCAAGCCCTTCAAAGCGAGGACGAGCGCCTTCGCTTTACACGCAGTGCCTCCTCCTGATGCTTCTATGGTGGCTTCGTATTTGAGGAGGAACTCTTCGGGGTCTGACTCCCCATCAAACTGCGGCAATATCGCTGGGTTGAGGCGATGGGGCCACTGCACCTCCTCTAGCTCTTCGGACAATGGTTATATTCTTTGATGCCTTCGGTAATGCTCTTCGGCATCTGACTCTTAGTGGTCAGAGATCTCTTCGACCGGCACGAGCTTTGGGCAGAACCTTGGTGGTTCTTGTTGCTGCGGGTTGACCCCAATCATCTCTTTCAGCGGTGGTGGTGGTGGAGGTGCCTGCAATTTCTCGAGCTGCAGCTGTTGGGCACGGAGCTTCTCCTGCATCGCCTTGCAGCGAAGCTCCTCCTCCCTCAACTTGTTGTACTGCTCTTGACGTTCTGCTTCGGTGAGCATGGTCTGCTTCCCCTTCGCTCTTGTCATCATCTGTGGCCCCGAAGGTTCTGCTTCCAAAGCCTGCTGCTGAGCCCTTCGCGCCTCTTCGATGCGAGCGTTGATGCGACGCATCACCGCGATGTCTTCGGCTGAGACACCGAGGTCTAGGAAGTTGACTTCAAGCTGGCCATCTACAAGGGCGTCGACAGAGACGCCGTCGCTGCTAGCCCCGTTCGCCTGTGTTGCTGCTGCTTCGGCCTGCGAGGGTGTTGTCGTCGTCGTCGTCGTGTCCTCCGAAGTGGCTCCAGTGGTTCCTCTCTTCTTTGTCGCCGCCATGTGGTGTATCAAACCGACGGGTGGGCCCCAAACTGTTGGTGGAGAGCGTCTCCGGAACGGAGGAACACTACAATAGTAATAAATGCACACGCAAAACAAGGAGGAAAGGTTCTCTCTCTATATTCCAGATGTCCCATCAATGCACATTAAGCAACCTCCCGGACGCGGTTGGGGATATCCCGTAGGCGTTTGGCGACGGTGTTGCCGCGAGCGTTCACCGATCCGGTCGCGGTGGCTGCTGCGGCGTGGAGGGTTTGGACCTGCGACTCCAGGACTAAAGCAAAGTATCAGAAAAGTGGTCGGAAAGATGAAGAGGGACAATGCTTTGAAGGAGTGACTTACAGGCAACCCTGGAGTCGGTGGCGGTGAGTTGGGCCCGGACGATGGCCCGTTCGGCTTGTGCTGCCTCCAGTTCGGAGGCGAGGCGCTGAGACCTAATGGTCTCTTCGGAGTAATTCTGCCGAGCTTCATCCTTCTCGCGAAGAAGCTGGCGAATGAACTCTTTGGTGCTCTGTGGGATGTCGGGGAGAGGAGAGCCCTCCGAGTTGGAGGAACCAGAAGAAGCGTCGTCACTTCATGAAAAAGAGGTAGAGAAATTAGAGATTGAGGTTGAACAAAAGCATGGCAATCCAAGATGGAAGAAGAGGACTTACTCCAGATGGTGGCCGATCGCCGGCGGGGCGTCAGAAGGACCCTCACCAGAACGCTTGAGGCCCGCCATTGCAACAGGAAGACCTAGGGTATTTACTGAAGGAGGAAGAAAGAAGGTGCTGTAGCTAGTGAAAGCTTGTTGCCGATACAAGACCGAAGGGTGATATTTATGGACCAGTCTGGGTAGGTGAAAAGACGGCAGGTGAATCGGCGCGTTGGGTTTGCACGGATGGAAGGCAAAGAGCCAGGGGCAAAGAAGAGTTTCACCCGGTTGTACGAAGTAAGTCGTATGCACGGGGTACGAGGAATGGCTATAAATGCTGGGTGGAGCCGAAGGACGATCGTGGATTGGAATAGTTTCGGAACAAAATAAATTACTCCGAAACTGGGGGGCATGTATTGACACCGTTTTTTGACACGTGTTAAGGAAGAGGATTTTTGTGAGGGGAAGTGGCCGATTTGAAAGAAACCAAAAGATGAACAGGGTTTGAATCGGCTGATGGACCAGAGGAATATGTTTTGAAGATGCTGATCCGTCCACTCTGGTGCTCAGCCGATGGAGAGTTGCCTATGAAGTCAAGGAAGGGGAAGAGGACCCGGACTCTACGAAAATCTTGATGATTCGGTTGTAATATTTAAAGTAGTTTATCTTTAGAAAGTCTTTTTTTTAGGTTAAGTAATGTTTGCCGTGATCGGCTAGGACTTGATAGCGCTAAACTATATATATCAGTTGTAATGGACCGGAAAAACTTGGTACACATCTAATATAACAACAATTTACAATTTATTTGTACTTTTTCAGCGACTTCGCCTTTTCTTTTTTTCGACGAGTAAGGATGCCTCACATTCGAGCGACTTGGTCAAGAGCCAGTTTAGATCTGTTTTTAGTTTACATCATCTAAGTTGCACATTTGTAGCTTAGATTTTGTTATATACGCACAATCGGCTATTTTAAGCCGGTTTTGTCATTTAGTGCATCGGCTGATCCTGCTGACGCGCTCGTTTATTACACGCTTGCATTAAATATCTTTTTATCGTCTATTGTATCGGCAAAGCCTACCGATACGTCTGTGAGAGAGATATTCGGAATCCCAGCCGATACACTCTCGAATTTGACTTTGTTTTCTCCCTTATCAATTTCAGATCAAATTGACTGGTACGCTTGGTTGACTTTCCGGAGCTTGGCGAACATTTACCCTCGGATTTCAGTGTGTTGATTTTTGCGTCAACACTGGTTTGAAATAGTTATCAAGGGCCAGATCCGCAAAGTGATAGCAAAAAAGAAAAAAGAAAACTGCCCCGGACTAGATTGAGATTCAGTAACATTGCCACAGTGGTATTCCCGTAATATTGAATCGCTAACGTGTAGGACCCACATAAAGAATTGCAGCGACGGCGAATCACATGTTCAGACGTGATCCGCAAAGTCTTCATCCAGCTAAACATCAGCTTGCTGCTGCATGATGAACACTTGGCGTTTTTTGCAACGCATGATGATGCGTGCTAGAGACTACTGGCGAAGTCAAACGGCTGCTAGCTAGCTAGCGAACACGTCCCTAAGAATACGCATCCACTACTAGAAAACGGCTGCTAAGGGCAGTCCCAATCCAGACTCTATCATGGAGTCTAAGCCTCCTATTTATTGTGTTTTGCTGATGTGGCAGTATATTTATGGAAGAAAGAGTGAGAGAAATCAAGATTCTAAGTCTTATTTAGACACCAAGTTTTCACGCAAATCAAAAATGAATATGAGAGAGACAAGTGGATCATATAAACTAAAATAAAACACTTTGCATTGGGAAGTATAATTTCTTGTGATTGAGTCTTTGAGGTTTAGACTCTATGAGTGGAGTCTGCATTGGGACTGCCCTAAATGTCACGAGCGGTTGCAGGTAGCTGTCATACTTGGGCTCGGTTGTGCGTATCTCCACTGGTGCTGGAAGATGCTTGTTCTAATTAAGAATGTCGACACGGTGGCGAACCAAATCCCCCAAAGCAAACTCTAGTTTAATTGTTTTTATTAAAAAGGGAAACTCTAGGGACAGGTCTCTATTGTCTTGACCAAACGGCGTTACACGTTTGATCATCGTCGTGTTTTCTTTCTTTTCTTTTGTACAAAACAAATCATTATGTCTTCTAGTTACTCCATAAATCTACGGTATGTAAAGTATAAGGTTTACTTTTTTTGTTTCGACTACTAAACATTTGCTCAAATTCCGTACTCATTATTATTTCTTGGAGATAGAATTGGGTGATGATAACTTTTATGAAACATTTTATTTAAAATAACAGAACTGTATGTAATTAAAGTATTTTTGCCCTGATGGATCAAGCAAGTGACAGGAATCTTGTGTGGATTTTTCCGCTATTTCTTGAAGATTAATTTTTTTAGAACATTTCTTGAAGATTAATTAGTAATAAGGGGATCATCAACTTGGACACTTGGATATTTTTCCCATGCATGTAAGCTTCTTCTATCTCTGTGCATCTCTCATAGCTGTCTCAGTCTCTCCACTGCACACAATGCATTGCTATAGTCAACGACTCCCTAGCTAGTGAACACGTCCCTATAAGTAGCACGCACACCACGGCTAGCTATCTGTGCCTCCCTAGCTGCCGACCTCCACCACACTACACAGAGAGAAGAGGAGGAAGAGGGTGCCGGCCGGCCGGAGACATATCACGCCGGCCAGATCAGCCATGGCAGCCGGCGGCGAGGTGTCCATGTGCACGCCGGCGTTCGCGTGGCGGGTGGTGCAGAGCCGGTGGTTCGTGGTGTTCGCGTCGATGGTGGTGATGGCGGCGTCCGGGTCCACCTACATCTTCGCGCTCTACTCCAAGGTGCTCCGCTCCAAGCTGGGCTACAACCAGGAGACGCTTAACAAGCTCTCCTTCTTCAAGGACCTCGGCACCAACGTCGGCGTCGTCTCCGGCCTGGTGCAGCAGGTGGCGCCGACGTGGGCCGTGCTGCTCATCGGCGCCGCCATGAACCTGGCCGGCTACCTCATGATCTACCTCGCGCTCACGGGCCGCACGGCGGCGCCGCCCGTCTGGCTCATGTGCTTCTACATCTGCTTCGGCGCCAACGCGCTCACCTTCTCCAACACCGGCGCGCTCGTCGCCTGCGTCAAGAACTTTCCCGAGAGCCGCGGCATCGTCATCGGCCTGCTCAAGGCCTTCGTCGGCCTCAGCGGCGCCATCTACACGCAGCTCTACCTCGCCATCTACGGCGACGACGCCGCCTCGCTCGTGCTCCTCGTCGCCTGGCTCCCCGCCGCCTTCAACATCTTCACCGTCTACACCATCCGCGTCCTGCCCTACGCCCGCCGCCGCGGCGGCGAGGGCGCCGCCTACGACACGCCCTTCTACCACTTCCTCTACCTCTCCCTCGCCCTCGCCGCCTACCTCCTCGTCATGATCGTCCTGCAGAAGCAGGTGCACTTCTCCCACGCTGCCTACGTCGTCACCTCGACGGCGCTGCTCATCATCCTCTTCAGCCCCGTCGGCGTTGTCGTCAGGGAGGAGTACAAGATCGTCAAGGAGTCGCTGCAGCAGCCGCCGCCGGCCATCGCCGTCGAAGAACCACCAAAGGAGACTGTCGAGAAGGAGGGCGACGAGCCATCGCCGCCGTTGTGCGGCGGTGGCGGCATGGGCCGCTGCATCACCAGCATGTTCAGGCCGCCGGCGCTCGGGGAGGACTACTCCATCATGCAGGCGCTGGTGAGCGTGGAGATGCTGGTGCTGTTCGTCATCTCCGTGTTCGGCATCGGCGGCACGCTGACGGCGATCGACAACATGGCGCAGATCGGCCAGTCGCTGGGGTACCCGGCCAAGAGCATCAACACCTTCGTCTCCCTCATCAGCATCTGGAACTACGCCGGCCGCGCGGGCGCTGGCTACATCTCTGAGTTCCTCCTCGCCCGGTACCGGTTCCCGCGGCCGCTGGCGCTCACCGCCGTGCTCCTCGTCTCCTGCATCGGCCACCTCCTCATCGCCTTGGGCGTGCCGCGGTCGCTCTACGCCGCCTCGGTGATCATCGGCTTCTGCTTCGGCGCGCAGTGGCCGCTGCTGTTCGCCATCATCTCCGAGGTGTTCGGGCTCAAGTACTACTCGTCGCTCTTCAACTTTGGCTCCGCCGCCAGCCCCGCCGGTGCCTACGCGCTCAACGTCGTCATCACCGGCCGCATGTACGACGCCGAGGCCACCAGGCAGAACGGCGGCGTGGCCGCCGTCGGGGACAAGGTCTGCAAGGGGGGTGGTGTGCTTCAAGCGCCCCTTCCTCATCATCACCGCCGTCACGTTCGCCGGCGCGCTCGTGTCGCTGGTGCTGGTGTGGAGGACCAGGAACTTCTACAGGGGTGACATCTACGCCAAGTTCAAGGTGGCGCCGGCGGCGGCGACCGCGGATGGGAGCAGCAACGGCGGCGTTGAGATGGCGCAGGGGACGGAGGAGAAGAGTAACAAGAAGAAAGAGGTGGTCAATGAGGACCTGTACTAGCTTCATTCACTGGAGTGTAGCAGTGTTTGGAGGAGTTGGAATCAGTGTAATTGTGAATCTGTCTGTCCACACCACCTGTGTTTTTATCCACAGTCTGTTTGCATAGGGGGATTTGGATCCTACAAACTACAAACCTGTAGGCATCATCGACACCAGAAATTCGGACTTGTGGTCACTTTCGTCTTCTGTTCCAGTATTCAGTTCACACCAAAACAATGTTGAGATTCTGGAGTCATGCACCGAAGAAGATATTCTGGAGCACTCCATATAGCCACGATTTGGTCAGCCTGCACATCCAGCTGCATTCAAAATCACTTTGACTAAAATTGGCAAACTATCAAGTATCAGCAATACCTGAGAAAACTCAAACCAAAATCAGATCAAGGATTGTGTGTGTTCTTCGCAGGACATGCCAAATGTGTAAGGTGTAAATTTTGACTTATGGTACAAAAGAGAGTGAGACGTGAAGTTTTCTAAGCAGAATTTAAATCCAACCTAATCCAATGGTAAATTTTTTACACAAAAGCAAGATCCATTCTCTACGCATTATCAGAAGAGGTCATCCCCAACTCTGCAGATTTTTCAACCTGCCTACATATGCAGCAAAGCGTAAGTCAACAAAGTTAGTGACAATTATGCAAGATAAGTAACTAGTTTGATTAGTCTACTTTAGGTCAGCAGAAATGTTAAACAGAAACAAAATGTTGACTGAATTTATCAAACACCTCCATTGTTAAACAACAAAACCCGAATACCAGGATAAACTCAAAACAGCTTATATTGTTTTTAGAGAAAGATATGCATAACAGTTGCAATCTCTGATTCATCAGAGTCTGTATCCTCTAAATGACACAAATTTCTACTTGAAATAACAATGGACCAGCTAACAGCAAGAGTTTTGAAGTTGAATCTAAGTGTAGACAATAGTGTCACAATCCCTGATCCTTTTGCAATGCATTACAAGAACAGGTCATCCCCTACTCTGCACTTTTTTAACTTGCCTACATACGGTAGGTCAAAGCAGTTAGTAAAAGGATGACTAATGGTTCAAAATAAGTAACCGTGCTTGATTAGTCTACTTTTGTTAGTAGATATATCACATGCAGGACCGATTCGTTAACCAAACGTATCAAATACAAGCTCCCTTACTAAAGAACAGAGTCTGACTGACATGAGTAACATCAACATACCATTTTGCAGAGAAAGACATGTGAACAAGGAAACCACAATACCACAGAGGGCCTCTTGAATAAACATTCCATTTACTAATAAAAAAATTAGTTCCATCTCAACTAAGCTACACCCTTTTCAAGGAACCATAGTTGCTTATTATGATCTTACAGAACTGAAGATAGAATTGACCATTAAAATTTCATCCACCTGATAAGGCCAACGACAAATCCACAACATTCTAATCCAGGGCAAAGATTTTAAAATTTCCTTGAGGGCCTACTAAGTTATGCACATTAGAAGCCATGATTCCATAACAAATAACAACAGGCTGTATCTTATTCACATAGACGAACAGGAATAAGTGTGCTTTACAAATGTCCCTGAGGCAACAACATGAAGCCTTAGGATTGAACCCCATGGAGAACGGCTATTTACAAGGGCACAAACATTCAAAAACAGACATAATGGCCATTTTATCTTCAGAGAAACGTTTGGTGTGTCAAGTCTTGGATACTACCAGTTCTCTTTGATAATCTTTGACTTCTCAAATATGAATTTTCCTTCCTTGTATTTCTGTGTCTCCTCGTACGCTCTCTCATACTTCCAGCCCAGCACCTCTCGGCAATCATTACAGTAGATATCAGCAACCGTGTGTAGCCCTGTCATAAGCTGCCTATCCTCCTTTGCCCCCACAACTACGTTCATGGCATGAGAGAACAGAAAGGCGCGGCCATTCCTCCCCTAATAAAATAGAAAAGGGAAGAAGGCATCATTCTCCAATCAGTATCAGAAGTCCTAATTGGTACAGCCTAACAAGGAACTTGTGACCCAAACGATACTCTGCTTAAAAACAGTTTCAGACACTGCAATTGAGTTTACTAGTTTCAGATTGTGCTTTTTGCAAGAATGCATGTATCGCCTTCCATTCAGTTCAAAGAGTGACTAAAAGTACAGCCATGTGGCCATGATTCATGAAGCCAGATATAGGATTTAGAAAGACAAGGATACACGAACCGTAAGATAACGACTGTTGACCTCAAAGCATTTCATTTCCGTATCAAATTGCAGAAGCAACAGAACAATTAGAGCATGCTTTCCCCCAAATACTGTCTATCATCCCTTGCAGCAAAACAAATTGCTGAATTTGATAGCAACATATCCATCAGGTACACCACAATTCACACAGTTAGATCCACTAAACGCCAGGACCCCGATTCTCGGAGTGAACAAAGGTCTTAATTCCTAGGAAAGATAGATAAGCAGGTGATTGCCGAGCTGCTGACTCCTATGAACAAACAATTCCGTATCAAAGTGCAGGGAAGGTGATTCACGGGGTTCGGACCTGAAAGGCCTTGGAGATGATGTCGTCGTGGAGGCAGACGTGGTTCCGGCAGTTGCAGCAGCTGTAGACGCGCGGCCCCACCAGCTCCGCCATCGGCCGCCGTCGCCGCCCCGCGCGGCCTCACCCCGAGTACTCCCGACCCGACCAATCCTGCGATTGCGGAACCAGAACTCAAACGGGGATCCAGTCCAGGAACACCAATCCAATCCAATGAGCGAAATCTACTCCAATCTGTCTAGAACATAACTGCGAAAGAAAAATCAAGAAACAGGTGGGGGGCAAGAAACGAAAGGATGCGAGGATCAAGAGATTGGCGGGTGACCGCGCGGGAGGCGGAGTCAGACTACTCACCGACGCGGCGTGGGCGGGGTGGGGAGCGCGGAGACCGGCAGGGAGAGCGGCGGAGGGGATTAGAGTGAGGCAGGGGAAGACGACGGCAGGAGGGGTCCCAAGTGAGGAGAGAGAGAATGGGGATTAGGGAAAGCCAGCCCAAGAGGCAAAGCATGATTCTCCGCGAAATAAAAAGAGAGCCAAAATAGGCCTGGAACGTTTAAATGTTATACTAGGGCTCGTTTAGTTGGTGAAAAGTAAATGTGGTACTGTAGCACATTTTGTTGTTACTTAATAAATAATATCTAATCATAGACTAACTAAGTTTAAAAAATTCATCTCGTGCTAATTAATTGAACTGTATAATTAATTATTTTTTCCAACTGCATTTAATACTCCATGCACGTGTCCGAACATTCGATGTGATTGGTACTGTATCCTTTTTAAAAATCAGTTTTCACAAATCGACGCTCAGACTAGGATTTGCTTTGCTTTTGTTTTCCCGGTCCCCATGTGGCCTGCAAGAAAAATCTTCTGTTTCGGGCAAGCAAAAGACTGTGTGAATCACAATATTTACGGTTACTTGCATTGGTTGCAAAATTAGTTCTTGCCCGTTCCACTATTTGGGTATCGCAATGTATTATGGTAAACAATCTAACAAAGACTGAAAAATGATCGAGGGTAGGATTGAGATAAGATTAAGCGGTTGGAAAGGAAAATTCCTAGCGACCGCTGATCAATTCTGTCTTATCTCGTCTACCTATATTTATGTTTTTTTAGGTCCCAAGAGAAGTCCTATAAGAAGAAATACAGGTTAGTGCAACGGGAGATTCTTTGCCAACCATAAGTGATGAGGACATGACATCTTCGGGTATGACCATTGATTACTTGGTGAGCTCGTTTCGACATTTACATAGTAACTTTTAGTACAATTCACTTGGTTCTATATTTATATGTCTCTATTTGATTGAAGGTACAATTGTGTTTCAAAGTGCAAGCCCATCAAAGTCCAATATTCGGTTCGGCAGCTCAACAATGCTTCTTCACCGTTAGGATCCCCGGCCCAAGTAGGAGCATGCCTCAAGGACATGGACAACA
Organism: Panicum virgatum; assembly: GCF_016808335.1. Classification (NCBI taxonomy): domain Eukaryota; kingdom Viridiplantae; phylum Streptophyta; class Magnoliopsida; order Poales; family Poaceae; genus Panicum; species Panicum virgatum. The sequence goes on from NC_053138.1 coordinate 50,492,598, forward strand.
CCTTCGGGATGGCCCAAGACGTCCTCCACCTTGGCCACCACCTTAGGAGACCAGTAAGGGCGCCCAGCCAAGGTGGAGGACCAAACCGATTCGACTTCGTTTCAATTTCGGACATCAAGAATAGCCCGCACTAAAACGGACGCCCAGGTCGCATACGGAGTCGGATTTGGACATTCTTTATATGGATGGAAAGATAATTTCAAGACGCTTTCAATGGAACTGGTTTCAGGCCCAAATTCATCCGGAGTCGACGGGAATCGTTCAAGAAATTTGACGTCCAGAATCTGTCTCGGCGCAGCGACGCCGTCTTTCGGTCTTTAGGCCTTGTATCGTGTTGGAGCCCAATAGGGGCGCATCCATGGGGTCTTGCACGACCCTAGAGTCTTCATAAACAGCAGTCGCTACACCATTAGGGTTTGGATTTTACTTAAGTTATCATGTCAAGAACAGTTCACCGCTAGATCGGTTTGTGAGACCTCAACTTGTGATATTAATCATTCATCTACAGAGTCACTTCAATTGAGCTGTGTTCTTTCAAGTTCTTTCTTGTGTTCTTTGTTGCGCTTGCAGGCATTAGCCTTCGTGGCGAGATCAACCGGGTTGTGACACGGTTGATAATCAGAGGAGTTGTGGTGCTAAGATTGCAGGGTCGGATCTTGTTGATCTAAAGCCGGATCAGTGTGTCGCTCTCTGAACATGACGATAGTTATCCAGAACCTGACAGAAGATCGGGAACCCTCATGTCCCCATCAAGTGGTATCAGAGCCTGAGGACTATGGGACGAAAGACCGAAAGACGGCGTCGCTGCGCCGGGACAGATTCTGGACGTCAACTTCCTCGAACAATTCCTGTCGACTCCAAATGAATTTGGGCCTGAAACTAGTGCCATTGGAAGCATCTTGAAATTATCTTTCCATCCATATCAAGAATGTCCAAATCCGACTCCGTATGCGACCTGGGCGTCCGTTTTAGTGTGGGCTGTTCCTGGAGTCTGATACTGAAACGAAGTCGAATTGGTTTGGGCCTCCACCTTGGTTGGGGCGCCCTTGTTGGTTTCCTAAGGTGGTGGCCAAGGTGGAGGACGTCTTGGACAATTCCAAAGGTGTTGTCCATATCCTTGAGGCATGCTCCTACTTGGGCTGGGATCCCAAGGGTGAAGAAGCATCGTTGGGCTACCGAACCGAATGTTGGACTTTGATGAGCTTGCACTTTGAAACACAATTGTACCTTCAATTAAATAGAGACATATACATATGGAACCAAGTGAGCTGTACCAAAAGTTACTATGCAAATGTCGAAACAAGCTCACCAAGTAATTAATGGTCATATCCGAAGGTGTCATGTCCTCATCAATAAGAGCAAGGTGGATGGGAATTCAAAATTTAGATGTACGGAACAAATTAATGTTTGCTAAGTAAATTGCTTTTCAAGTTGTGTAATGAGGAGGGGATGTGGATGCAATTGCTAAGAATTAAATATCTTAGCACTAAACTTTTAGCCAGGCCTGGAAGAAAGCAGGAGACTCACACTTCTGGTCGAGCCTTGTGCGTGTAAAGATCAACTCCCAAATCTTGGGAAGTTCAAGCTAAATAGTAGCAACCAAATAAGAATTTGTGGGGGACACAAATGGTTAGGCACCGGGTCCTAAAATTCCAGTACCCAAACTTCTTTAACGTTGTACGAAGGAAATATGCAACCATGGCGGAGTACTAAATAAAGTCCGCTTAATGCCTTTTGTCGTGGTGTGGCAAACCACAGCCGGGTGGCGGAATGCACCCACCTAAGCCCAGAGGGTGAGTACTCGGGGGTTAGCTAGGATTAGTTCGATCTCGCTCAAGAACACAATGAACACAGCAGGTTTAGAGTGGTTCGGGCCGCCGGAGCGTAATACCCTACATCCACTATGTGTTGTATTGCCTTGCCTCGAGAGAGTCTGCGAGAGCTTGGTACTGCATCCAGTGTGTGTCTGTGTGTGCTCCAGTCAGCCTATCGTGTACAGCGAGCGCCTCCATTTTATATCTCAAGGGGGGCGCGTACATGGCCGTTGGGTCCCCGACAGGTGGGCCCAACTGATGCAGTATAATATAGCGTACTGTTCATACATTATGGTGTTGCAGGCGAAGGAGATCTCTCTCCGGGATTTTCTTGCCTGCTCCTGGAATCCCCCGTTCAGCATGACCAGGTGCTGTCTTGTCGAAACGGTGCCAGGCGTAGCTAGCGGCGTCGCCTACCATGTAGCTAAACGGGCCGTGTAGCTTGCGGCGTAGGCGGCATGATGGCAAAGTGCCGTGCCGTCGTATCCAATTAATGCGGCAGACGGGCTCTGTGTGGGTGCGGCGCAGGCGGCTGCACTGTGTACCTCGGTAATATGCGGTCCACAGTGAGACCTGTCAAAGGCTGCCTCGCGTGCCGCGGGGGCCGAGCACGCCTCCACCACCCGCATTGAATGCGGTGGGTGGCCGAGTCTTCCAGTGGAGGACTCGCGCCCGCGCCCGCACCTGCGGGACACGTGGCGGCTCCGGACCCCCCCGGTGGTATGTTAGTTCTACGCGCGTGGGAGGTCCGAGATATCGGTGGTTGGCTCGGAGCTTCCCCTCCTCAGGGACACGTTACATCTCCGGACCTGTCCCAGAGCGGGGAGCGGGTCCGGGGTCGTTGGCCCGGTGAGGTAAGAGCCAGCCCTGTGGGCCTCGGCTGCTCCGCCCTTTATCGCGTAGTTACGGATGACTACGCGAGTCCTGCCTTGCTATAGTAGAAGTGGGTATCCCTGCTACAAGGTACCGACAGTGGCCCCCGGGCCCACCTCGGAGGAGGTACGAATTCGCAGGTTAGGCCATTACTGCGATTTGGCTCTACATAACCTGAAGCCTCTTACTGCAGGGGTCTTGACCGGCTTTGACCATCCATCGGGTTGTTTGCTACCTCATCACATCGCAATGGCTTACTGACTCGTGGCCCCCACGCTCAGTGGTTCACCTAGTCACGCGCGCGACGCTCAGCATTGTTGCGGCTGGAGTAAACGGGATATTTATCACCGGCCCAGTTCCCGAAAAGCTTGGTCATGCCAGCGCTTAATACGCGCACGTCAGCTCAGCTTCCGCCTCGCTTCGCGCATGGGCGACGGTTCAGATCCCGCCTTTTCACACCTTTGTTTATTACCCGCTCTCCCTGACATGCGGGCCTGGGCCCCCTTGTCATGGACTGGGCGGTTAACACCAGGTGCGGGCGTCGCTTGGGTTCCAGCGACGGTTCCGGGGTGCGCTGGTTGGGTCAGGCTTCATAAAGGGGCGAACCGCATACCGCGGTTACTTTCCCGCATTCGCCTTCTTCCTTCCAACCTTTGCCACCCTTTGCCTTCGCACTTCCTTGCGCCTCGTTTCCCCGCGTAGATTGCTCCTCACCACCATAGTGAGATGGCATCCCTTGCTCATCCCCGCCGTTTCCAGACCGAGGAGTTGAGCACGGTGCGCAGCCTGCTTGGGTGGAGTGCATAGGAGACTGCTTGGGGGATTCGAGCAGGCTCGGTTCCCCTCGGCAACCTGCGCGCCGGGGAATTTGTGTTGTTCATCTCGCACATTTCCATCGGCTTGGGGCTGCCGATCTCCTCTTTCTTCCTGCTGCTGCTGGAAGAATTCGGTCTCCAGCTTCAACACCTCACGCCGCACTCCATCCTCCTGACGGCTATCTTTTTGCACTTGTGCGAGATGTTCGTGGGGGTGCGGCCCCGCGTCATCCTCTTCCGCCACTTCTTCATCCTGGTGAAGTCCGGGAAGGGCAAGGACGAAGTGGGGGCGTACTACTTCCAGTCAAGAAGCGACCAGCGGACGCCGTACATCCCCGGACTTGTTGGCGGGAAGTGGGAGGAGTGGCGATGGGAGTGGGTGATTGCCACCACCGAAGCCAATGAGCGCCTGGTCTTGCCGACGGGGGGACCTGCCTCCGACCGTCTGTCCTGGAGGGCCAAGCCGTCCCTGCCGCCGGATTTCGACTCCATGCTGAGCAAGATTAGGTCGCTGGCGGAGAGCGGCCTCACCTCGCTGCACGTGCTCGGAGACTTCCTGAAGCGCCGAGTCGCCCCCCCTGAAGCAGCGGCCGCGTCCTGCTTGGAGCTTCACCGGCACCAACGACTGCAGCAGGACCCACCGCGGAGAGGGGAGCGACCTGACCCATGAAGCCCTGGAGGTCCTAGTGCGGGCAGTGACAGGGTAAGTCTTCATCCCGGAGCACCTGATCCTTCCCCAGGGTGTTGTCCCCCTCTGCGAGGACTCGCGCCTGAGGACCGCGGTACTGGCCACCCTGCCGACTCTCGATGACGGTGGGCTGGCCGCACGCCAGACCGGAGGCGACCTGGACCGTGGGATCCGGATCCCTGGTGCGTCCGGGGAACAAGCCATGCCGAACGTCGCGGGGTCCGGCCCCACTGCCAAGGGCAAGCAGGCTGTGGCTGGAAGCGCCGCCACGGGCGGTCCTAGCCAGGCTCGAAGTAGCTCCGGCGCGTCGTCGGGGGAAGTGGGCCGGCGCAGATTGCACCGGGGAGATGGAACCCCAGTTGTGGAGCCCGCCGCGAAGCGTCAGATGTCCGCTGAGGACGCGGGCCAGGGTAGTTCCCGGGCCTCCGGCCCTCGCGTGCCCCCGGAGTAGCGGCGCCGCCACCACCACCGACGGGGGATGCCTCCCTCGGCAGCAACAGCAGGAGCGGCAGCCACGGGAGCAGCAGGAGGAGGAGGAGCGGGGTGCGCCGCCGCCGCAGGAGCAGCAGCAGGCGCGGGGTGCGCCTCCGCAGCCACTGCGGGAGCAACAGCAACGGCAGCAGGAGCAGCCTCGGGTTGCGCCTCCGTAGCCGCCACGGGAGCAGCGGCAACAACAGAAGCAGTCGTCGAGCTTCCGTGGACACTGGAGACCCGGCGCTTCAGGGTTAGTGTTACGCTGTTCACTCCCCTTATTCTCGGTGCTCCATTCTTTGCTGAAGGCTTCTTCTCTTTGTTCGCCAGGGCTGCTCGCCCGAGCGGTTCTTCCGCCGCCGCTGGTCCGTCAGTGAGTGCAGGGAGCCCGGGTGCAGTGGTTTCCGCTAACCCGGTGGCACCCAACACGGCTGCGGCAGGTGCGCCATCACCAGGCGCCGCAACGCCCGACACAACGGCGGGAGCTACAGCGGGTGCGGGGAACCCGGGTGCGGTGGCTTCCGCTAGCCCGGTGGCGCCCGTCACGGCGGCAGCCGGTGCGCCAACGCCAGGCGCTGCTACGCCCGACGCAACGGTGACGGTTGCACCAGTGCCAGGTGCAGCCACACCCGACGTGGCAACGGCGGATGCGGCAGTGCCAAGCGCAGCCGCACCAGACGCGGTGGCCCCCCGAGACCACGGCTACGGCGACCGTCACGCCGACACCGGACTTGGTGTCGGCGAGCGCAGCAGCGGCCGGCGCGGCAACGGCGAGCACAGCAGCAGCAGGTGCGGCAATTGTGAGCTCCTCGGCTCCTGAGGTCCCGATGCCTGTACCGGACGTCCCCTCCTCCAGTGCTCAACCTGCGGCAGAGGAGGCAACCTCTTCCGCCAAGGCGGCCTTCCGGCGGAAGTGGGTTGCTCTGGAGTGCGAGCACCAGCGCCTCTTCGACTGGCACACCCGCCTGGAGGCGCACACGAAGGCCGAAGCCTCCCATGCTGCGGAAACTCGGTCCAAACTCAAGGCTGACCAAGAGGCCTACCGAGCCAATCTTCGGAAGGTGTTCGACCGAGAGTTCGGAGTAGCGAGCTGGGAAACAGCCCTGGCGCAGCGGGAGGAGACTTTTGCCCATGAGGTGGCCAGCCTCGCGGCTCAGCGGTCCGAACTTGAGACTCGCCTTGCGGCCCAGCGGTCCGAGCTTGAGACTCGCAGCCAGGCTCTCTAGATCCGTAAGCAGGAGCTGGACAAGCTCTCTGGGACCCTGCAAGGATGGCGCAAGCAGCTGGAGGAGAGGGCCAGCAAGCTGGCTGTTAAGAGAGCAAGAGTAAAAGATATGGGTCTTAATTTATCATAACCTCCACAATTGAATTAGCCGGCATTTAATTAATTTTCAGATCATGTTAGAGGGAGCATTAGTTTAATCATGCATAAACCAAGCACAAGAAAGTAGACAAAGCGGCAACGATCATCATATTTTAATATGGCACAAACTTTCTATCATCATTACTAACCATAACATTAAAGCGTAGGTGATGCATTTATTTATCATGGTGATGAAAACAAAAGAAAGCAAATTGCACACATGCTGAAATAAATAAAATAGAAAATTGCTAGACACACAAGCTTGCACACATGCTGAAAATAAAAGAAAAGAAATAGAAAATCCAAACCACACGTGCGAGCATTTTATTCATGGTCATGCCGTCGATCAATCTCCTTGATTGGCTCTTGCGTTGTATCCTTGATCATAATACTGCTGAAATGCTCATCCATTAAATTGTTCCGGTGGCGCCAGGCCTAGAAGTCCCATTTGATATACAATTCCCGCAGTTCCATCTTCTTGTTGGGTTGTATGCCTCCGGATGGCGTCTATATCTTCCATGTTTCTTCTCGCATAGGCACCCATGATTCTCATTCCTTGTTCCAGTTGAGGGAGGTCAAAATATTGTGCTCCAAATGACGGGTCGGGCATCTCTCCTTGATATGACGAGGGTGGGTAGCTGTAGTTGCTAAACGTGGGGGTGCCGCCTCAGCGTGCCCCCATGCTTGTTCTTGGCTTCCTTCCCATTGACTCGTCCATCCTTGCGGGTATCCCTGTCCACTTGATGCACCATGAAATTCTCGACTCACTTACCTAAACCTTTCGCGGGTTGACCTCCCAGCAGCTTATTCTTGACTCGACGAACGGGTTGAACTCCCGGCAGCTTTATTCTTGACTCGACGAACGGGTTGCCTCCCGCAAAGCGCTTCGTTTATAGTCTATAGCTAGACTTTCTTCTTCTTCTTCACTTCGGACCAATGCTCGGTGATGGCACTGTAGTCATGGGTACCCTCTTCCGCACAATCCTTGGTGCGGGTTTGTCTTCTACGTTAGTCTTCTTTTTGGTCTTCACAGGCGGGCTTTTAGCTTTCTTCTTAACGGGTGCAACGATCTTCTTTGTCGCGATGGACGCGACGACTTCTATCTCCTTCTTCGCTTCCTTCTTGTTCGGCTCCTCTTCTTTCTTTGGCTTCTCCTCTGTGACACGGCGGTGAGGCGGAACATATTTGACATTGATCATGTTGCATACCTCGAGGCGTGGACGAAACTTGAATTCGCTTGTGGTGCCATTGATGTCGAACTTTATCTCCCCCTTGCCAACGTCGATGTTTGCCCTTGCGGTCTTGAGGAAAGGCCTCCCAAGTATGAGAGGCGCCTTCCACCCTTCTCCCATATCGAGAATCACAAAGTCAACGGGGACTAAGTGTTCTCCAATCTTCACGGGCAAGTCTTCGGCGATTCCCAAAGGATAGCGAACGGAATTGTCCGCTAACTCTAGGCACATGGCAGTGGGCTCCGGCTCCGGTAAGTGTAGCTTCTCGAACACATTCTTTGGCATGACGCTCACACTTGCACCGAGATCACAAAGTGCTCTTTCGAACATAAGAGATCCAATGGAACACAGGATGGTAGGACATCCGGGGTCCCTCTTCTTTTTAGGAGCTTCATTAGCGATTGCCGCGCTACATTCATCGGTTAGCTTGATAGTGCTTGGCAGTATCTCACGCTTGTTTCCCATGATGTCTTTGAAGTAGAGAGAATACGTCGGAACTTGTAGAGAGTCCAAGAGCGGCATATTGATGCTCAACCTGCGTACCATGTCAACAAATTTGTTGAATTGCTCATCTTCATGTTTACCTTTGCGGTATCGTGGCCTTGGCGGTAGAATCTTGGTGTCTATATCATCTAGCTCAAACTCCGGCTCTTCGGTGACTATCTCTGGTATAGGAGTAGGTGCCTTCTCCTTGATGATGGTCTCCACTTCAACTCTTGGCTTAGGCTTCTTTGCTCCCGCTGCATGTTTGGGTTCTTCGGTCTCCTTTCCCGAGCGAGTTTGAATTGCATTTGCCGTCTCCGGACTTTGAGGTTGCCCGGGCAATTTTCCTTCGTTGCTAGATAGGCGTCTGGCGAGCTGGGCTACTTGTGTTTCTAGCATCTTCATCATGTTGAGTACTTGAAGGTTAGAGCTCCCGACCTCCGTCACCTTTCCATCAATGTTCTCCAAGATCTTGTCCATAGCCTTGAATTTGGTGATGGTGTCCTTGTTGATCTTTCCTTGCTCCTCCATGAACTCCTTCAATTGTATACGAAGAGGCACCGAGTTTTGAATGGAAGAGCTTGCATTAAATTGGGGTCTACCTTGCCCGTAGCGGAAATTGGTCGGCGGAATCCATTCTCCCTTCTTCATGTAGTCGAGCATCTTGGCTTCCTCCGGGCAATTCTTTTGTATATGGCCGTACTCTCCACATTCTTCACATGTAGACCTTGCTTCGGCCGCCTTTAAATCAATAGCTTGGGCTTCTCTCTTTTCCACTTCCATCTTCTCCAACCTTCTCATGAGTGAGTCGATCTTCCCTTCTAGCACTTCTTCGCGTTCCACTTGTAATACACTCTTCGCGGCGCCCACGGCTTGGAGTGGTTGTAGGCGCCCCGATGATGATCATGCGTCATTGTCCGCCACCTTCTTGAATAGCTTGAAAACTTGAGTAGGCGTGAGCTCAATGATAGAACCTCCGGCCGATGCATCAATGATCCCCCTTGATGCAGTAGTGAGGCCTTAATAGAACTTCTGGACTACATCCTCCCTTGAGAACTTGTGATGAGGTACGGCGCGGATGTAGTCATTGAAGCGCTCATAGGCTTCCGCAATAGTCTCCGTCGGGCTTGCGCGAATGTTGCAATCTTGTTGCGCAGAATCTGGGTCTTGCCCGGCGAGTAGAACTCCGTCATTAACTCTTTCATCAAGGACTCCCAATTTTGCACCTTGCGCGGTGGTAGAGAATGAAACCATTGCAGCGCTCTCCCAAGTAGAGAGAACGGAAAGAGCCTCGCTCTTATTTGATCTTGAGTCATCCCTTGCATGTCGAAGGTGCGGCATAGTTGGAGGAACGCTTGAAGATGTAGATTAGCGTCTTCTTTTCCAGTGAAGGGCGAGTTTTGCACCATCCTTATGATTGAAGTCTTGATCTCGAACGGAACTCTGATGTTGTCGAGATTTTGGATCGGCAAGTCCCGAACGTCCGGAGTGCATAGCTCTCCGATCGTACGCTCCGGCTCCGGTAGCGCCATCCCTTGGTGAAGTGGTGCCTCCTTTGGACTTGTTGGTGGAGTTGCTTGAGGTGAAGACGATGAATCGTCGGCTTCAACTTTTGGATCTACTAGTTCCGGCTTCTTTGATCGTGCTTCTCGTCTCCTTTGCCTGTAAATTTTTTCTGGATCATCCACAAAATTTTCGGGTTTGTTGGAGAGGCTCCCGTCCATCTCCTGTTAGGGGTTAGTGAAAAAGAAAAATATATACCAGATCTAAAAGATGAATATACAAGATCTAAAACATAAAAGAAAAATAAAGCAACAATAAAGAAAACTCTAGATTAGATTGATTTTCGTGGAATAGATCCGTTTTTTTAGTTAGCTCAGAAAAATAAGAGATCTAAAAAGGTCAAAAAGAAAAATCAAGAAATATTTACGAATGCAAGTAAGATTGGATCATAAATCGATGGTTCCCCGGCAACGGCGCCAGAAAAGCTTGTTGACGCTCCTTAGCGCCCCCGATTTATATACCGCAAGCGCACGGTTTCGTGTAGCTTTTCCCTTAGAGTATTCCCTCAAGGTTTATCAATCCACGGAACCAAAGAGACAAGAAACAATCTACTAACATAGAGATTTCTTTGTGTGAGATGGTGAAAATGAATCTAATCTACTAAAAACATGACAAACACCGAAGGTAGCAAGAGAAAGTTAGAGATAACCAATCTAGATCACCTAGATAATGCATATGTTGTAATTCCAGCTAGATGTAGTGAAGTAAGATAGATGTGAATCTCAATGAAAAGCCTCTTTAAACCCAAAATCTCCAATCCGATCCCTCAATACTCCGCCTACTCTGTGGAGACGGCCTGTCACGACGCCCCCCTTTTGAACGAAATACCCTGAAGCAAGTCGAACCCCCTTTGGTAGTTCCGTTATGAACCTCTAGCCACGATGACTACAAGATCATGCTAAGCGATCTATCTCGATAATAGATCTAGGATGAAGCGAACCTAAAGAAAAGAACGAAATCGAAAGAGAGAACATGGTCGCTAAACATTCGGAATCACAAATAACTTCACCATGAATGATAGTACATCACAAGATCACAACCGGGGCCCTACCTTGATCTTGATGATCCTAGCTCCAAAACTCCGACATGGTCTTCCTTGCAAGTTCCCACGTCAGCTAGGGCGAACCCTAGACAACTAGCACGACCCTCGGCTCTCCAAGAGGTGTCCCTCTATCTTCTCTGCTCCTTGGCATCGTCTCCCGAATTGATCTCTACGTGAACATTGGGGAGGGGCTTTAAATAGCCTCAGGGAACCCTTGGTCAAAGGGGAGGTCGAACCGACCTAAAAAAGGGCTGGGCCGGCCGGCCCAATGAGCCTAGGCCGGCCGGCCTAGCTCTTTCCTTCACCGGCTCGTGTTCATCTTTCTCCCCAAGTCTCCTAGAATCTTCTAGAATTTATGTTTTTCATGATTGCACCCCTTTAGACGTCGTTTTCTTCGAGATTTCTTCGAGGAGAAGGATAGGATGGAAAATCCTTCCTTAAATATCTCTTTGCTTTGCTTAGCCCCGAAGTATCTTGATCTTATCTTGTGGGCTTTGTCTTTTGGGCTTCATTGGAGGGTGGATGTGCATGAACGAACCTCTAATCATCATGGTCTTCGATCCTTTGTTCGGGCTTTGGCCTTCGTCTTTCTTCGTGTCATCGCGTGATCGTGGGCCTCGCCATTTCATGCTCCAAAATTAGTCAAAAACCTGCAAAAATGAAGTATCTCCAAAATATATGTGCAAACGCAAAAACGACCAATAATTGGGCCGAGGTTAGGATGGTTAGTGATTTTGATATTAAATTCATGCCATTATCAAAGTTAAACAGGGGATAAAATGGATACTTAAGGAGCGCCAACACTCAGCCTCTTCGGTCTAAGAGAATGGACCGGACCTCCTCAATAGCTTGAAGAAGGGGAGGGCCCTCTCAGCCAGCCTCGATATGAAGCGGCTAAGAGCGGCGAGAGATCCAGTAAGCTTCTGGACGTCCTTGATGCGGCCAGGAGGCCTCATCGCTTCGATCACCTTGATTTTGGCTGGGTTTGCCTCAATGCCCTGATGTGAGACCAGGAAACCCAGCAACTTCCCTACCGAGACGCCGAAGATGCACTTCTCGGGATTCAGCTTCGTGCGCGTGGTGCGCAATCGGTCGAAGATGAGGGACAGGTCCTATACTAGTGTCGACCCTACCTTAGTCTTGACCACAATGTCATCAACATACACCTCAACAATATCTCTAATTAGATTACAGAAGGTTTTGTTCATAGCTCATACAAACGTGGGTCAGGCATTCCTCAGACCATATGGCATGACAATATAGCAATAAAGCTCATCTACCGTTACAAAAGTAGTATGCTTCCTATCCTCTCTAGACATCTGAATTTGGTGGAAACCAGAGTATGCATCTAGGAAAGACAAAAGGTCGCACCCGGAGGTGGAGTCCACGATCTGATCGATACGTGGAAGAGGATAGGGGTCTCTAGGACATGCCTTGTTGAGGCTGGTGTAGTCGATGCACATCCGAAGCTTCCCGTTGGCCTTTGGAACGACGACCGGATTGGCCAACCACTCGGGGTGGTGGACCTCCTCGATGAAGCCAGCGTGTAGGAGCTTGCGAACTTCTTCACGGATGAAGTTCTGCCGCTCCACGGACTGCTTCCGAGGCTTCTGGCGCACCGGCGTGGCGTCAGGGTAGATCCTCAGATTGTGCTCGATCACTTCCCTGGGGATCCCGGGCATCTGTGACGGTTCCCAGGTGAACACGTCCACATTTGCCCGGAGGAAAGTGATGAGCGCGTCTTCCTATTTCTCCTCCAGGTTTCCCGCGATGCGGGTGGTTCTGGAGGAGTCCGCTCCAATCTGCACCGTCTTCATGGGAACATCGTCCGGATCAGACGGCCGAACCTTAGGTGCCTTTGCAGGAGCCCTGGGTTGCGAGGTGGATAGGTCCTCCTCGGAATGTGCAGCCTCTGCCGCCAGAGCATGCAGTCTCTCAACTACAGCGACGGTAGCGGTGCGGTCACCCCGCACGATGAGGACACCGGCAGGGGAAGGCATCTTCAGGACCAAATACCCGTAATGGGCAATGGCCATGAAGCGGTAGAGTGCCGGCCGGCCAATGATGGCATTGAACGGGAGGTTCACCTCCGCAACATCGAACTGGACGCTCTCTGTGCGGAAGTTCTCCTCGGTCCCAAACGTGACCAGCAAGGTGATGCTCCCCAGAGGGAACACCGGATGTGGGCCCACTCCGGAGAATGGGCGAGAGGGAGTCAGCTTGGACTCCGGGATCTGCAGCTGCTTGAATGCTGCATAGCTGATGACGTTGAGGCCGGCCCCACCGTCGATCAGCACATGATAGAGCTTGACGTTGGATATGACAGGGGCGGTGACTAGATGTAGTACACTGGCCCCAGCCATATTCTCCAGGCAGTCGGATGGCCCGAAAGAGATGGTGGTGTTCATCCACCTGTGGTGCGGCGCCGCCTTCGGGACTCCCGGCTTCACCGAAAGGACCTCTCGGCGAAGGGTCTTCACATCCCGCCGGGAGACAAGCTCCCCGCTTTCGCCGTACATTACGTACAGCTTCTTGTGGCGGTCGCCGTTGTCGGAGTCGGAATTGTCGTCGTGGTACATGCTCTTCAGCTCTCGAGCGGGGGATTGGTACCCCAGCTCCTTCTCCCTGGCTGCGGCCCCGCTGTCGGAGGCCTTCTCCATACCAGGCCGCTGGCGAGGAGGCGGTGAGCCGTCCTTGGAGGACTGCTCACGCCGCCCACTGACCCGCTTCGCGAGCTTCTGGATCTCGCGGCAGTCAGCGGCGCTGTGGCGAGCGGTGGGATGCACTGGGCATGAACCTCCGCTGCCACCTTGCGGGCAAGGGCGTTTGCCATGAGCATTCTGGCCCCCAGCCGCTGCCGCAGCAGCTGGTGCCGCTGCTGCAACGACTGGACCGCCAGGTTGCGGCTCCCCGCGAATCCGGTTCTTGTTCTTCTTCTTCTTGCCACCGCCCTGGGCGGTAGCTCCAGAGCCACCAACTTTGGTGTCTCCATCTTGGGGGGGCTGAGTGCCATGCGCGGCCCTCAGCAGCCCTGGCACACTTGTCTGCCAGGGAGAAAAGCGTGGTAATGCTTTCAACCTCGTGCGTCGCCAGCTTCTCGAGCATCTTCTCATCACGTACCCCCTGACGGAAAGCAGTGATAATAGACACGCCAGAGATACGAGGAATGGTAACCCGTACATTGGTGAAGCGCGAGATGAATGCCCGGAGCGTCTCCCCGGGTTTTTGCCTCACGGCATGGAGGTGAGACTCCACACCATGCTGCTGGTATGCACTGGCGAAGTTCGCAGTGAACCTCGCACAGAGCTCTTCCCAGGACTGAATCGTCCTAGGAGTGTGGTTCATGAGCCAAGTCCGGGCTGGCCCGGTCAAGGCTACATGAAAGTAGCTCGCCATGACGGCGTTGTTACCACCAGCTGTTGTGATGGTGGTAATGTACACCTGCAGGAATTCTGACCGGTTAGTGGTACCGTCGTACTTCTCTGGCAGGTGCGGGCAGAACTTGGACGGCCATGCCACCGCGTGGAGGTGATCTGCCAGCGCAGCGCAGCCCACCCCGGCCACCGGGGTGCCCGCCTGTATCCGGGCGTTCACCGGAGGCTTGGGTGCTGCCATGTCCAAGTCAGCATTGAGGTTGTGGCCCTCAATGTTGAGACGGCGCTCTCTCCACAGAGATGCGGGCGTCCTCACCCGCGCGCCTGCGGTTGAGCTCCCCCCGTAGGTGTAACACCCTAGGTGTTTGCACAATCAAATTGCACTCATTGTATGCATCTTGTGCTCATTTTACTTGAAAAAGGACCTTTTCGTAATTATAAAAGGTTATATGTGTAATTATGATTTTATGCAAGGTACTTTCTGCAGTTATTTTTGAATTGGGTGTGCAATTATAGCTTTTGTGGAGGGTGCTTTTGCAAAAATGTAGTGTAATCATTACATGGCAGAAAACTATTCAAATCAGCCCATGTTTGGAGTGAAATTTCATTGAAAAAGACAAATTCCTTTGAATTCAAATTCCTTTCTTTGTTTTCAAAATTAACTCTCTATCCTTTGGTCAAATAAATTTTTGCACAACATAAAAGTTGTAGATCTTGAAAAGTTGAACAACTTTCATGTTGAACACTTTTTCATTTGAGCTTTAGTTTAAAAGTTATTGCTTGTTTACAGTTTGGTCCCTGAAATTTTCAGAAATTGCAAACCAGCCCTTTTTCTTCTTCCTCCAGCCCTCTCCTCTGTTTTTCTCTGCCGCTGCCGCAGAGCCTGTCGCCGGCGCCGTGGAGAGCCTGCCCGGCCGCCCTTCGCTCTGCGCTGGCGCCCACGCGTCGCCCCACAGCTTCCCCACCGCCCTTGGCTTCGCGCTGTGCCTCCCCCTGCCGTGCCACGCCGCCCAGTGCCGCCGCATGGTTGCCACCGCGACGCCGCCGTGGAGCTCCCCCTGCAGAGGCCGCCGCCCTTCACTAGCGTGCGCACGGGCACTACTTAAACCCCAGAGTCCCATTCCGCACGCCCTTTTACTCTCTCCTCGTTCCCTCGCCACAGAACGCCGCCGCCGTCACCCACAGAACCCCGGCGAGCTCCACCCCGCCGCGGAGCCGCCACTGCAGGCCCGCTCCACCCCTACAGCTCCCACCATTAGTCGCGCCTCGTCCTAGCGTAGCTCCCAGGCCACTTCCCCTCGCCCAAACCTCACCGGAGCTACCCCGCCGCCGTACTCCGAGCCCGCAAGCCGCCGCTCGCCGTCGACCCGCCATCTCCGGCCCTCCTCTCGAGCTCCAAAGCCACCCAGAGGTGCGCCTTGGTCTCCTTAACCTCCCACGCCCCTCCACTCTCGCCGCCGGAGGTCACCATCGCCGGATTTGGCCGGCCATCCTCCCTCTGTTCTCTTCCCCACGGCCGAGGACCCCGTGCTAGAATTTGAGAAACCCCAGGGGGTTTTCTGAGTAGTCAGTGACACATATGAATAGTGCTATAGGGACTTGTTTGTAATAGTTTGCTGCAAACTTTGAAATTCTATATTAATTCATAGGAAATTCGTAAAATAGCAAATCTTGATGTTTTGGAATCCTCTTGAAGAGATCTATGCATTAGAACCATAATATGTTAGGCTTTAGTTGCAAGTTTTTGCTGAAAAATTTGATTTGTGTTACTAGTGCTTATATATTAGTTGTTTTTATCTTTTTCTTAGCTACTGTTTTAAAGCTTGTCTTGCTCTGAAACTTTTATTGTGGTTTGTTCTTATAACACTAGAATTGCTATAAATATTTCATGATCAGTTCTCTGTTGTAGCTATTTATTTGATTTAATCCTTGTTTAGTAGACTTTATTTATGTTAAATAGTTTCTGTTCGTAATAAATCATGAAAATATTTCTGCATGTTCTTATTGAGCAGCTTAGCTTGTCCAGGAAGTTTGAGCCTCAGTTCATGGCCAGAACAGGAGATAAAAATGAGTCTTGCTAATCTGTTGTTCTGTTTTGTTTATTTTCTCATAATTATTTCTATGTAGATAAAATCATGAATAATTCACAGTAGCTAGTTATTTTCTGTATAGATCTTCTGTTAAATTTTTAGCTTCTTCTTTGTTCCAGTTTGACCTGTATAATTCAAGTATATTCTATGTGCTGTCTGAATGATTGATTTGTTCTGATTAAATGGTTAGATGTTATGGCATGATTTTTACAGGGTAGATTACTTTGTTCATGTTCTATCTATTGTAATTTTGGCAGATTTTATTACTGGTTATGCTCTGAGTGTTTAATTTATTAGCAAACTATGTTTTGTTTGTTATAGAAAACCACCCCCACTTGTTTATGGAGTAGTCGACATCATTTGTGCTGTTGATCATGATGCCTTGTGTAGTTAGGTTTGTTAGTTAACTACTCTATAAACGATTGCCCATGTGTTATGCTTGTTTGCCAGTCGTTAGCCTACAACTTTACCATGACAGGAGTATGTTTATAATTATGTCACCTTTTGCATTTCATATAGATACGACTACGTTGACGGACGGGACGTACGAGTTGATCCCGGAGTCTGACGGAGGTGATCCAGAAGTCCAGGTGAACGCAGCTGAACTAACTGAAGCCCCGAACCAAAGTTCGGAAGAACCCCAGGCTGTGTTAGCTAGCGACTACCGAGAAGGCAAGCCCCGGACATAACCTATATTTTAAATTACTATCATTTACTGTATTCTTTACTTGTGCATTTACAGTTCTTAGGATTTGAATTGAAACCCTAGATGCATGATCCTAGGAACCTATGTACTGAATACTAGACTTGAGTTCGACTACTTGCTAAGCTTATCGGACCGGTAAAAGTCGAGTGATTGCCTGTCACTCGCGAGTTTTATAGGAATTGATTGTTTACCTTTCTGTTATCAATATAAGGACGACAGACGGGGTGGTGTTCGACATCATGACTTTATGTGAGACCTCGTCTGTGTTAATGAACTTGCTAAGGTTGCGGTGTGTGGTAGCGGTGGTTAAGTTTTTGAAAGTACTAGCCACATGCCGTAAATATGGTACGCGGCAAGCCTAGTAGCCGATTGGACCGGGGAGTGGATATACCTGACACTCTCTCTTAGGGATAGATTTTATTGTTATGTTGCGCAACACTACGACTTCGAGGGACAAGGGTGGACCGGTTACGGGTGGACCTTGGAGCCCTGTAGTCGGGGAGAGTGTTCCTATCCACAAGCCGGAAAGAAAGGTCAACGGTTGTTTGGGAACGACCCGACGGTGTTCCAGAAGTGTGTGCTAGGTTTATCCTTGCAAGGTTGAATTTCAATTCAGAATCGTCCGCCTCTCACGATGATATGAGACTTCTTGATCCCTTTGCCACATAGAGTAATAAGAGCAATAATATTTTTATCAATCTTGTTGTTTGCTTAGTTTTCTACCATGTTTGGATAGTAGTTGCTTACATAGAATGGTTAAATCAACTAGAATCTTGAAAGCTAAAACTTAAAAGTAAGGACCTACTCTTTATTGCTTTTCAGCAAAAGGAAAACCAGAGCCTCACAAACCCTGCATAGTCTAGCTATAAGTGGGCTACTTAGACCCGTTGACGGTTAAGTCTTGCTGAGTATTAGAATACTCAGCCTTGCAGTTGAAAACCTTTTCAGGTATGAGTTTTGAGGAGCAAATCGCTAGCTTGACCTACCCTTGCTCGTTGCCTCCTGGCTGGTCCGTAGAGTGGGACACGTCTTCGACCGGCAATGACTATGGCGAGTGATACCATGCTTGGGCTAGCCTGGTATCCTTTGGCGACGTGTTGTAGCCGTCATGTTTTATCTTCCGCTGTCTAAACTCTGAACTTAAGTTATGGCTTGTATAACTGTTTACTAAGGTTGGTCTTGTAATAATACTTTAGAGCTAGTTTGTAATAACTTTTATGACTGTGATGTAAAACTTGTGGTTGTAATATCTCTGGACTCGCCTTCGTGCGGGGTATACTTGTTCGATCCGAGAACCGGTGGTTGTATCGGGACGTTACCCGACAGACCAAGGATTGTTCCATTTGAAGTGTGTTTGAGCCGGTGTTGCCTTCATGGTGATGGCCTGCGCACTTGAGCCGGGATAATTCAGGTGGTTCTGCCACAACTGGTATCAGAGCTACAAGTGTACACCAGAGGTGTTGGAACCTTAAAAATCGTTTTCCGTATAAAATTGGAACAACAAAGGATTTCGGAAAACTACGTTGGATTCGTTAAGGGTTGTGCATAGAACGTAAAGTCCTAGGGAATTTACGAGAATTACTAGGTGGCTAATTATGTATGGTTTATGTATCGGACTTCCAGCACTTTACATTTTGTCAAACCATACTCACAAGCAACTCTTAATTCTTGTAACGACGCACCTACGTTGAGGTAAGAAGGTAAGGATCCTCAGTCAGCTGAGGGAGTCTGACCTTCCCGTCGGTGATGCGAGCCGAACGCTGCCCTCAAGCAGTGGCTTACTTGAGGTGCTTCCAATATACCGACTATTAGTTGACTATATTGGAAGTAAAGTGTGCTCAGTCAGCTGAGGGAGTCTGACCTTCCCGTCGGCGATGCGAACCGAACGCTGCGCTCAAGCAGTGACCTACTTGAGCTGCTGCCAATATATCGATCTTGGTTGACTATATTGGGAGTAAAGGAACTTGTGAATACGCTTCTGAGTAGCGTATGTTAACGTTGGCCATATGGCGGAAATTGTATGGCTGCCGCTTCTATAGTGAGCGGTAATGTTTGGGGACGCTTTCATGAGTGCTGGCATGAAAGGTTCATTGGATATATATATGTTCTGTCAATCTTATGCAGGTACATTAACCACGATTCGATAAGTTAAGAATGGTTAGAATGTATCGACTAGCTATATAGGGAAAGCCGTATTTATGTATGCCACCGTGCTAACCACGTAAGCCCAACGATAGTTGGCAATTATTTATCTTGTGAGGACGGTCAGGACGTGCATGCATATCTAGATGATGGTTGAATTGGTTCTTAGTGTTTGAAGTTGTTACATGAGCTCTTTAAGGAATTTCTAGTGTGAATCCTCATAGATAAGTGTTAGTGTGCTTAATTCATGAGTGAGTTAAATTTTGATTTTAGGAACATGCTTGTTAAAATGCTTAGATTTCCTTGGGTGAAAAATATGGTTTTGAGTCATGCCTTCATCCTAAGCCCCATCTTGTTGTTATAAGGATCTTTTCATACCTTAGAATCTCAAATGATTAACCAGTACCGATTGTGGTTTGTTATTTTCTGAGTTTGGAACCATGTCATCTTTTGAATTAGGATCACATTTGCTTTACCACAGTCTTCTTAAAGCTTTATTTGAGAAGTCTTGAGATAATCACATTACTCACATTTGAATCCTTTTTGATTCAGATGGCGGCTTGTCCCCAGATGTATTGGGATGAGGAGGGAAATGCTCATACCGACTGTCTGTACTGGGAGGGTTTTCCGAGGATTCTTTGGGATTCACTCCGTATCTTCCACTACCCAGATCCACCCCAGTACACGGGACGCCAGTTTTCTGAGGATGGAATTCAGAAGAACAGAGTTACCATGACCATTCCTCAGCACCCTACCTTGGATTGGCCACCTATTGATATTGAGGTGGTAGGATATCGTTTGGTGGACGCTTTTGAGACGGCATCCCTCAGAGCTATTACTACTTTTTGTGAGCACCATCCTGAGGAGGTAGCTGCATATCCTATTGGTTTGTTTCCAGCCGTCAATGCTGGTAAGGCAGAGTGGCTCTTCAGGACCACACACTTCGGGCACTTGATTGGAGATGTAGCTGTGGAGACTATTCAGGCAGTAGTCAGATATATGAATGCGCAGTCTCACTACTAGATACTTCAGCAGCGACATATGGAGCAGGTGCTAGACTTAGCCCAGTCCTTCCAGCGAGGTCTTCGTTTGAGGGATACTCAGATCCAGGGACTTCAGGATGCCGTTGCTGGTAGGGATCAGGCCATTGCACAGTTTGAGCATCAGGCTTTAGAGCATGGTGCTGAGATAGAGCAGCGCAACACAGTTATTGGTTTTCTTCAGGGGCAGGTGAATGAGCTTCAAGCAGATTGGGCTGACGCTTTAGCCCATATTGGTGCGCTCCAGGAGCAACTAGATGTTCCAGCCGCGCCTGCAGCAGAAGAGGACCCAGAAGAGATTGAGGGAGTTTCTGACTTGGATTCGGAGCACGCACTTGCTGAGCCTAACCCTCAGCCGGACGACTCTTCTTCCGGCAATGCCTCTTCTGTGGGCAACCTCGACGACTTCTAGGCGTCTCAGACTTGTCCTAGATAGTTGTGTTTTCTCTTATTGTAGCATTTGTACATAGAGAAGATGATGTTGTAAAATAGCCCTAGGGAGGAGTACCACTTGTTGTATTATATGTGGTAAGGATGTATGATGCTAGGTTGTATGAAAAAGGCTACTTTGGATGTAATATAAGTAGCAACTGCCTGTTTGAAAATCGTGATCTTCCTATTTGCCAATCACTTCATTTGTGCATTTCTAGGCCGTTTGATGAATGCTATTGATGTTGCAAGTTTTGTGGCATGTGTGCTCATCGAATTTTAGCCTATGAATCTATGAGACTATATTTTAGTCCAATCACTTCTATGATCTCCGTTGATTAGCCGCGTAGCACAGAACGGCGAAGAATGAATTGCTAGATTAGCTTCTTTACCCTTTTGCTCTCAGCGTTGAGTATCAATACGATGGAGCATGAAGCCATCTAACAGTTGACCAATTCTGTGTTTTATAGGTTGTACAAATATGTGTTGTGCATATTATGTTACACCGCATTTAGTTAAAATTCTGCTGATTCTATTTCGATATCCAATGTTTGATCACTGCATTTACCATTGATTTTGGGAGCAAGAGAAATGTATCTAATGGATGTCTTCCATAATTACAGATGGTTGGTCAAACTCGTGGAACGCCTGAAGGCTTCGGCCGTGAGAGTGGCAGTGGATCTCAGCAGCCACCGCCACCACCGTCGAATCTGCACGAGTTGATGGCCATGCAGACCGAGCTGCTTCGTCAATTGGTCCAAGGGCAACAAAATCAGCCCCGCCAATATCATGGAGGTCGGGATGCTCAACCCGCGGGTTACCAGGAGTTCTTTGGTACCCAACCTCCACTCTTCAGCCGAGCTGATGACCCACTAGATGCTGATGCTTGGCTTCGTACTATCAATTCCAAGTTTGCTCTGTTAGCGGTACCGTGTGCTGATGCCAACAAGGCCCACTTTGCCGCCCAGCAACTTCGTGGTCCTGCACGCATATGGTGGGATCATTATTGTGAGATGCAGCCTGCTGAACATGTCATCTCTTGGGAGGAATTTCGAACTGCCTTCAGATCACAACATATTCCTGAGGGACTGATAGAGAGAAAGCTGAATGAGTTCTTGGCTCTAAATCAAGGAACCCGCACTGTTCTACAATATGCACAGACCTTCAATCATCTGTGCCAATATGCGGGCCATCATGTTGATACGGATGCCAAGAAACGTGACCGTTTTCTTCGTGGCCTCACTACCAAGCTCAAGGAACGCCTGAACCTTGTTCAGCCCAACACCTACAATGAGCTGGTCAACCTAGCAATTACTCAAGAGGACTGCATCACTGCCCATCGTGCTGATAAGAAGCGGAAGGCACCCACAGGACCCTCGAGTGCCCAGCCACCGAGGTATCGCCTGGTGCAAAATACTCCACCCAGACCTCCACAGGGAAATGCCCCAGTGGGCAGGCTTGTCTTTAGGCCGCCCCAGCAGCAGGGAGGATTCAGACCTCCAGTGCCTCAGCAGCAGCAACAGCAACAATAGCAGCAGCAGCAATCTAACCCAAGGCCGAATGCCCCACAGTTCAATAGTGGGAATGGTAATAATCGATGCTTCAACTGCGGCAGTACATCTCACTTTGCCAAGAATTGTCCGCAGCCCAGAAGGAATAATCCAGGGCAAAACTCCAACCAAAACAACAACAAGAGCAAGGGCAAGAGGCAAACGGTGCAAGTCCGACAAGGGCGAGTTAATTTCACCACTCTTGCAGACCTTCCAGAAGGAGCACCAGTTATGACGGGTACTTTCTCTATCCACAATAAACCTGCAGTCATATTATTTGATTCTGGTGCAACGCATAGTTTTATAAGTGCAAAATTTGGATTTTTGTCATACTAAGGGATCTTTTATGATAACAACCCCTGGTGGGAAGATAGCTTCCAATCAAATCACTACACATGTACCCCTTAAGTTGGGTAGTAAAGTGATAAAGACAGATTTGATTTTGTTGAATTTAGAAGGCATGGATGTTATTTTGGGCATGGATTGGATGACTAAACATAAAGTATTGTTAGATATCTCTTCCCGAGCTGTCGAGATAGATTCACCACATCGAGGAGCCACCATACTCTATCTACCACAACGAAAGTGCTTCAACTCTTGTGCCTATGCCACAAAAGAAATTAAACTTGAAGATATCCCTGTTGTGTGGGAGTATGCGGATGTATTTCCAGATGACTTGCTTGGAATGCCTCCTGACAGAGATATCGAGTTTGTTATTGAACTTCAACCCGGTACTGCCCCTATATCTAAGAGGTCGTACCGAATGCCTCCTAATGAGTTAGCAGAATTGAAAGTCCAACTCCAAGACCTTCTTGACAAGGGCTTTATACTGTCCAAGTTCTTCACCCTGGGGATGTCCAGCCCTGTTTGTGAAGAAGAAAGACAACAGCTTGAGGCTATGTGTTGATTATCGTCCACTCAATGCGGTCACTATTAAAAACAAGTATCCTCTTCCCCGCATTGATATCCTATTTGATCAGTTAGCTGGAGCCAAGGTTTTCTCTAAGATCGATCTTCGTTCTGGCTACCACCAAATAAAGATCAGGCCTTGTGATATTCCAAAGATTGCTTTCTCGACCAGATATGGACTCTATGAATATCTGGTTATGTCTTTCGGTCTTACCAACGCCCCAGCATATTTCATGTACTTAATGAATTCAGTCTTTATGCCGGAGCTGGATAAATTCGTTGTAGTATTCATTGATGATACTTTGATCTACTCCAAGAATGAAGAAGATCATGCTGAGCATTTGCGTATCGTTCTTCAACGATTACGAGATCATCATCTCTATGCCAAATTCTCCAAGTGTGAATTTTGGTTGGACAGTGTGAAATTCTTAGGCCACACTATCTCCAGTGATGGTATATCTGTTGATCCAACTAAAGTACAAGAAGTGATGGATTGGGAATCTCCAACTTCAGTTCATCAAATTCGCAGTTTTCTTGGTTTAGCTGGATACTATCGTCGATTCATCCCTGATTTCTCCAGAATAGCCAAGCCTATGACGGAGCTATTAAAGAAGGGAGTGAAGTTTATTTGGAATGACAAGTGTGAAGAAGCCTTTCAAACTCTCAAAGCTCGGCTCACTACAGCTCCAGTGTTGGCTACACCGGACAGTACTAAACCTTTTGATGTCTATTGTGATGCTTCGGGTACGGGACTTGGTTGTGTGCTTATGCAAGACAATCGGGTTATTGCTTATGCATCAAGAGCTCTCCGGAATTATGAGAAGAATTATCCAACACATGATCTAGAGTTAGCAGCTGTTATACACGCTCTCAAGCTTTGGAGACATCATCTTATGGGAACTCATTGTAATATTTACACTGACCATAAGAGCCTTAAATATATATTCACTCAAGCTGATCTCAACATGAGACAGAGACGCTGGCTAGAGTTGATAAAGGATTATGATCTAGAAGTGCACTATCATCCAGAAAAGGCTAATGTGGTTGCGGATGCACTCAGCCGCAAGTCACAATGCCATTGTCTATCTGTAGAACCATTCAATGAAACTCTATGCCAAGAAATGATGAAGTTGAACTTAGAAATGGTACCTCAAGGAAGTTTAAACCATATATCTATTGAGCCTACACTTCATGATAGCATCATCATGGCACAATTACATGATGAGGGTATCAAGGTCATCAAGGAAAAGTTATCCCAAGGTGAAGCAAAGTA
This sequence comes from Panicum virgatum, assembly GCF_016808335.1. NCBI lineage: Eukaryota > Viridiplantae > Streptophyta > Magnoliopsida > Poales > Poaceae > Panicum > Panicum virgatum. The sequence continues at coordinate 50,516,455 of NC_053138.1, forward strand.
CAAATGTTTCCGAGTGGATCATCGAGGAGTTTTATGGTTTGAATCTCGACTTGTTGTACCCAAGGATCATCAACTTAGAAAGCAAATTCTTGACGAAGCCCATCTATCGAAGTTTTCGATTCATCCGGGTAGTACAAAGATGTACCAAGACCTTAAACAAAATTTCTGGTGGACTCGAATGAAAAGAGAGATCGCCAGATATGTTTCTGAGTGTGATGTCTGTCAAAGAGTTAAGGCTAGTCACTTGAAAGTAGCTGGTACTCTCCAACCTTTACCCATTCCATCCTGGAAATGGGAGGACATCAGTATGGATTTTATTGTCGGTTTACCCAACACTTCTCAGAAGCATGATTCTATTTGGGTAATCGTTGATAGACTCACCAAGACCGCTCATTTTATTCCAGTGCATACAACTTATTCTGCCAAGAGGTATGCAGAGATTTATCTCGATCAAATTGTTCGTTTGCATGGAGTTCCAAAGACGATCATTTCTGATCGTGGGGCTCAGTTTATTGCACGTTTCTGGGAGCAATTGCAAGAATCCCTTGGAACAAAATTGATTCGTAGTTCAGCTTATCATCCACAAACTGATGGGCAAAAGGAACGAATCAATCAAATCCTTGAAGACATGTTGAGGGCATGTGCTATTCAATATGGCAAGAACTGGGACAAATGCCTAGCACTGGCAGAATTCTCGTATAATAACAGTTATCAATCCAGCTTGCAAATGACACCATTTGAAGCGTTATACGGTCGAAGGTGTCGAACTCCTTTGAGTTGGTCACAAGCTGGAGAACGCAAAATCTTTGGGCCAGATTTAGTCTCTGAGGCAGAAGAGAAAGTTAAAGTTATCCAGACTAATCTTAAAGCAGCCCAATCAAGACAGAAAAGCTATGCAGACAAAAGAAGAGATCCTTTACAATTCGAGGTAGGGGATTTCGTATATTTGCGAGTATCTCCTACTAGAGGTGTTCAACGCTTTGGCGTAAAAGGGAAATTAGCACCCCGATACATCGGACCTTTTGAAATTATCGAAACTTGTGGCCCAGTTGCCTACCGACTTCGTCTTCCTTCCCAGTTGGCCGCCATTCATGATGTCTTCCATGTATCACAACTCCGGAAGTGCACCAAGGTACCTACTGAGATCCTTGAACCACAAGATATCGAGATTGAATCCGATCTATCTTATTCGGAGTATCCAATCAAGATTCTTGACACCAAAGAAAGAAGTACTAGAAGGGAGAAAGTTAAAATGTACAAGATTCAGTGGAATCATCATACTGAGGAAGAAGCTACTTGGGAGACTGAAAATTTTCTCCAAAGAAACTTTCCCGACTTTCTTAGAACAAATCCAGGTATCAAACCTTTCCATTCTTAGTCTTCCTGTAATCTCGGGGCGAGATTCCTTTTTAGGGGGGAAGGCTGTAACACCCTAGGTGTTTGCACAATCAAATTGCACTCATTGTATGCATCTTGTGCTCATTTTACTTGAAAAAGGACATTTTTGTAATTATAAAAGGTTATATGTGTAATTATGATTTTATGCAAGGTACTTTCTGCAGTTATTTTTGAATTGGGTGTGCAATTATAGCTTTTGTGGAGGGTGCTTTTGCAAAAATGTAGTGTAATCATTACATGGCAGAAAACTTTTCAAATCAGCCCATGTTTGGAGTGAAATTTCATTGAAAAAGACAAATTCCTTTGAATTCAAATTCCTTTCTTTGTTTTCAAAATTAGCTCTCTATCCTTTGGTCAAATAAATTTTTGCACAACATAAAAGTTGTAGATCTTGAAAATTTGAACAACTTTCATGTTGAGCACTTTTTCATTTGAGCTTTAGTTTAAAAGTTATTGCTTGTTTACAATTTGGTCCCTGAATTTTTCAGAAATTGCAAACCAGCCCTTTTTCTTCTTCCTCCAGCCCTCTCCTCTGTTTTTCTCTGCCGCCGCCGGAGAGCCTGTCGCCGGCGCCGTGGAGAGCCCGCCCGGCCGCCCTTCGCTCTGTGCTGGCGCCCACGCGTCGCCCCACAGCTTCCCCACTGCCCTTGGCTTCGCGCTGTGCCTCCCCCTGCCGTGCCACGCCGCCCAGTGCCGCCGCATGGTCGCCACCGCGACGCCGCCGTGGAGCTCCCCCTGCAGAGGCCGCCGCCCTTCACTAGCGTGCGCACGGGCACTACTTAAACCCCAGAGTCCCATTCCGCACGCCCTTTTACTCTCTCCTCGTTCCCTCGCCACAGAACGCTGCCGCCGTCACCCACAGAACCCCGGCGAGCTCCACCCCGCCGCGGAGCCGCCACTGCAGGCCCGCTCCACCCCTACAGCTCCCACCATTAGTCGCGCCTCGTCCTAGCGTAGCTCCCAGGCCACTTCCCCTCGCCCAAACCTCACCGGAGCTACCCCGCCGCCGTACTCCGAGCCCGCAAGCCGCCGCTCGCCGTCGACCCGACATCTCCGGCCCTCCTCTCGAGCTCCAAAGCCACCCAGAGGTGCGCCTTGGTCTCCTTAACCTCCCACGCCCCTCCACTCTCGCCGCCGGCGCTCACCATCGCCGGATTTGGCCGGCCATCCTCCCTCTGTTCTCTTCCCCACAGCCGAGGACCCCGTGCTAGAATTTGAGAAACCCCAGGGGGTTTTCTGAGTAGTCAGTGACACATATGAATAGTGCTATAGGGACTTGTTTGTAATAGTTTGCTGCAAACTTTGAAATTCTATATTAATTCATAGGAAATTCGTAAAATAGCAAATCTTGATGTTTTGGAATCCTCTTGAAGAGCTCTATGCAGTAGAACCATAATGTGTTAGGCTTTAGTTGCAAGTTTTTGCTGAAAAATTTGATTTGTGTTACTAGTGCTTATATATTAGTTGTTTTTATCTTTTTCTTAGCTACTGTTTTAAAGCTTGTCTTGCTCTGAAACTTTTATTGTGGTTTGTTCTTATAACACTAGAATTGCTATAAATATTTCATGATCAGTTCTCTGTTGTAGCTATTTATTTGATTTAATCCTTGTTTAGTAGACTTTATTTATGTTAAATAGTTTCTGTTCGTAATAAATCATAAAAATATTTCTGCATGTTCTTATTGAGCAGCTTAGCTTGTCCAGGAAGTTTGAGCCTCAGTTCATGGCCAAAACAGGAGCTAAAAATGAGTCTTGCTAATCTGTTTTTCTGTTTTGTTTATTTTCTCATAATTATTTCTATGTAGATAAAATCATGAAAAATTCACAGTAGCTAGTTATTTTCTGTATAGATCTTCTGTTAAATTTTTAGCTTCTTCTTTGTTCCAGTTTGACCTGTATAATTCAAGTATGTTCTGTGTGCTGTCTGAATGATTGATTTGTTCTGATTAAATGGTTAGATGTTATGGCATGATTTTTACAGGGTAGATTACTTTGTTCATGTTCTATCTATTGTAATTTTGGCAGATTTTATTACTGGTTATGATCTGAGTGTTTAATTTATTAGCAAACTATGTTTTGTTTGTTATAGAAAACCACCCCCACTTGTTTATGGAGTAGTCGACATCATTTGTGTTGTTGATCATGATGCCTTGTGTAGTTAGGTTTGTTAGTTAACTACTCTATAAACGATTGCCCATGTGTTATGCTTGTTTGCCAGTCGTTAGCCTACAACTTTACCATGACAGGAGTATGTTTATAATTATGTCACCTTTTGCATTTCATATAGATACGACTACGTTGACGGACGGGACGTACGAGTTGATCCCGGAGTCTGACGGAGGTGATCCAGAAGTCCAGGTGAACGCAGCTGAACTAACTGAAGCCCCGAACCAAAGTTCGGAAGAACCCCAGGCTGTGTTAGCTAGCGACTACCGAGAAGGCAAGCCCCGGACATAACCTATATTTTAAATTACTATCATTTACTGTATTCTTTACTTGTGCATTTACAGTTCTTAGGATTTGAATTGAAACCCTAGATGCATGATCCTAGGAACCTATGTACTGAATACTAGACTTGAGTTCGACTACTTGCTAAGCTTATCGGACCGGTAAAAGTCGAGTGATTGCCTGTCACTCGCGAGTTTTATAGGAATTGATTGTTTACCTTTCTGTTATCAATATAAGGACGACAGACGGGGTGGTGTTCGACATCATGACTTTATGTGAGACCTCGTCTGTGTTAATGAACTTGCTAAGGTCGCGGTGTGTGGTAGCGGTGGTTAAGTTTTTGAAAGTACTAGCCACATGCCGTAAATATGGTACGCGGCAAGCCTAGTAGCCGATTGGACCGGGGAGTGGATATACCTGACACTCTCTCTTAGGGATAGGTTTTATTGTTATGTTGCGCAACACTACGACTTCGAGGGACAAGGGTGGACCGGTTACGGGTGGACCTTGGAGCCCTGTAGTCGGGAAGAGTGTTCCTATCCACAAGCCGGAAAGAAAGGTCAACGGTTGTTTGGGAACGACCCGACGGTGTTCCAGACGTGTGTGCTAGGTTTATCCTTGCAAGGTTGAATTTCGATTCAGAATCGTCCGCCTCTCACGATGATATGAGTCTTCTTGATCCCTTTGCCACACAGAGTAATAAGAGCAACAATATTTTTATCAATCTTGTTGTTTGCTTAGTTTTCTACACCATGTTTGGATAGTAGTTGCTTACATAGAATGGTTAAATCAACTAGAATCTTGAAAGCTAAAACTTAAAAGTAAGGACCTACTCTTTATTGCTTTTCAGCAAAAGGAAAACCAGAGCCTCACAAACCCTGCATAGTCTAGCTATAAGTGGGCTACTTAGACCCGTTGACGGTTAAGTCTTGCTGAGTATTAGAATACTCAGCTTTGCTGTTGAAAACCTTTTCAGGTATGAGTTTTGAGGAGCAAATCGCTAGCTTGACCTACCCTTGCTCGTTGCCTCCTGGCTGGTCCGTAGAGTGGGACACGTCTTCGATCGGCAATGACTATGGCGAGTGATACCATGCTTGGGCTAGCCTGGTATCCTTTGGCGACGTGTTGTAGCCGTCATGTTTTATCTTCCGCTGTCTAAACTCTGAACTTAAGTTATGGCTTGTATAACTGTTTACTAAGGTTGGTCTTGTAATAATACTTTAGAGCTGGTTTGTAATAACTTTTATGACTGTGATGTAAAACTTGTGGTTGTAATATCTCTGGACTCGCCTTCGTGCGGGGTATACTTGTTCGATCCGAGAACCGGTGGTTGTATCGGGACGTTACCCGACAGACCAAGGATTGTTCCGTTTGAAGTGCGTTTGAGCCGGTGTTGCCTTTATGGTGATGGCCTGCGCACTTGAGCCGGGATAATTCAGGTGGTTCTGCCACAGTAGGTCTTCTGTTCGTGCACCCCTCACTGTAGAGGAGCGCACGGATGCCGATGCACCACCCTGACGCCGGTGGTAGGGTACCACCGCATTGCCAGGCGGAGGTCGTTGCCCAGTCCTTGCGGAACTGGGGGAGGCCTGAGCCAGATGGAGGAGACAGTCAACGTTGTCCCGCCACTGCCTTAGAGCGTCTGGCGAGGCTACAGCAGCCGGAGGGTTGCGCTCCACCGCTCGCACCTTGTGAGGGGGCCCTTGACGGGCGTCCTGACTCTTGCCGGCGAGCAGCGCACGCTACCGCCGATGGTGGTTGCTCCACGGGCACGGTTGCCCCTGGAGCAGGAACGTGAGAGGCGTGTGGCGTGGAGGACGCCACACCTTCTGTCATCTCCACGTCGTCCACTCGAACCATGGAGACGAGCAAGAGATGAACTGCCACCAGCTATGCCCCTACCTGGCGCGCCAAATGTCGTGGTGTGGCAAATCACAGCCGGGTGGCGGAATGCACCCGCCTAAGCCCAGAGGGTGAGTACTCGGGGTTAGCTAGGATTAGTTCGATCTCGCTCAAGAACACGATGAACACAGCAGGTTTAGAGTGGTTCGAGCCGCCGGAGCGTAATACCCTACATCCACTGTGTGTTGTATTGCCTTGCCTCGAGAGAGTCTGCTAGAGCTTGGTACTGAGTCCAGTGTGCGTCTGTGTGTGCTCTAGTCAGCCTATCGTGTACAGCGAGCGCCTCCCTTTTATATCTCAAGGGGGGCGCGTACATGGCCGTTGGGTCCCCGACAGGTGGGCCCAACTAATGCAGTATAATATAGCATACTGTTCATACATTATGGCGTTGCAGGCGAAGGAGATCTCTCTCCAGGATTTCCTTGCCTGCTCCTGGAATCCCCCGTTCAGCATGACCAGGCGCTGTCTTGTCGAAACGGCGCCAGGCGTAGCTAGCGGCGTCGCCTGCCACGTAGCTAAACGGTTCATGTAGCTTGCAGCGTAGGCGGCATGATGGAAAAGTGTCGTGCCCTCGTATCCAATTAATGCGGCAGACGGGCTCTGCGCAGGTGCGGCGCAGGCGGCTGCACTGTGTACCTCGGTAATATGCAGTCCACAGTGAGGCCTGTCAAAGGCTGCCCCGCGTGCCGCGGCGGCAGAGCATGCCTCCACCACCCGCATTGAATGCGGTGGGTGGGCGAGTCTTCCAGTGGAGGACTCGCGCCCGCGCCCGCGACTGCAGGACACGTGGCGGCTCCGGACCCCCCCCCGGTGGTATGTTAGTTCTACGCGCGTGGGAGGTCCGGACGGACGCGAGGAGGTCCGAGATCTCGACGGTTGGCTCGGAGCTTCCCCTCCTCAGGGACACGTGGCGTCTCCGGACCCGCTCCCCTGTGAGGTAAGAGCCTGCCCTGTGGGCCCCGGCTGCTCCGCCCTTTATCGCGTAGTTACGGATGACTACGCGAGTCCTGCCTTGCTGCAGTAGAAGTGGGTATCCCTGCTACCCGGTACCGACACCTTTTTAGGAGGGCTCTAGTTGGGAACAAATTAATTGAGTGGTATAATCTTGTTTTAAAACTAGTACATGCCAATTTAAATGAGGGCATGAATTTATTTATATGGAATCTCCATAAGAATGGTTTCACAGTAAAGTCAATGTATAAGCACCTAATCAATAACAATACATTAGTCGCAAAAAAAGTCAAAAACAATATACACACAAGAAATTTATTGTATGAAGATTCCTCTCAAAATAAAGTCTTTCATGTGGTTTATCAAAAGGGGGTGATCTTAACAGAAGACAATTTAGTTAGGAGAAATAGGAAAAAAGTAAACTTGCTGCTTTTATAGTAAACCAGAAACCATCCAACATTTATTTTTCAAATGTCATTATGCCAAATTTTAATAGCGTGCAGTATATACAGATTTTGGATTTCACCACAAAAAAAGTACAATTGATTTGTTTAATGGTTGGTCTAAAATCAGAAATCTTAATCACAATTTAATGCTATTAACATGGTTTGCTTCTCTCTGCTGGGCAATATGGCTCACAAGGAATGAAACTAAATGCAAATGAATTCTTTTGCTGATTCTTTTTAGAGGGATGCATCGGTTCGGGTTTTAGACTCTGTTGCAGCGCGCTGATGATAGAATGGATGAGAATGTCAAAGCATGCTAGTATCTAGAGTCAAGATCCATGGAGTTCTTCACATCTCATAGATAATGGTCATTTATTTTACGCATTGATCAACGATGATGGATCATTATGTATTTTTATAAATATTATGTACGATGTAATAATTTTGAACTTAGGTAGGTCCCTTCTTTGAAGAGGTCTCTGAAGCCGGATATTTTCCATCAACTAAAAAGGATGGTTACTTTGCCGGATCCTACGTCCCCCGTCCGGTTTGGCTTGCCACATCTCTTGCGGTGGTCTGGTTGCGACGGAGGGATCAGGAGCAAGGTGCGGTACGGTGCTGACGGGGTTGACCATGCACGGCGTGCGGCATTGTTGCCACGTCTCAATACATTTGTGTAAGAGCAAGATTTTTTTTTAGTCACCAAAAATATTTTAGTTTGGCGATGAAATTATATTATCAAAAGAACAATTTTTTGGTGCTGATGAAGACAGTTTTTGGTATCTAGCGAAAATGGGTGACCGCGCAAGCAAGTACGTCGATCAACTCGTATTGTGAAACGATTTCTTTCTGGGTTGCTGCTATACGTAACGGTCGCTATGTAAGAAACAGTTATTGGAGACACTTCTTAAAGGTCATTGGAGACGCAAAAAAATTTCGTCTCCAAATTTGTGTCACATCAGATGCAAATTTCTGAGTCTCCAATAAGTACACAAAACGCGTCTCCAATGACCCCTCATAGGTGACGCATTTTGTCAAAACGCATCTCCAATGACCCCTTATTATAGACGCGTTTTGACAATCCGTGTCTCCAATGACTCATAGGTGACGCGTTTTGAGAAAACGCGTCTGCAATGACAAATTGGAAAAAAAAATAGCTGACAAGAAATAGGCCATATATACACCGTAGTGCCTCTCTGATCTCATATACATGCATCTGTGCTCATACATATATCACAGTACCTCTTCTAATCTGCTATATTAGAGGAACAAGAAAAAATGGGAGAAAGAGGTACTTGTATACATCGCATTGATTTATTAAAATCTCAATTGCAGAATAAACAACAAGCACTTCAGTTTTCTATAGGTCTCGGTAAAAAAGAGATACAACAAATAACAAATATGCTCCTTTTATGTTTTCTATGGATCTTACATGATACAATATACAAATAACCAGCACTCCAGCACAGCCAAGCTCAACTAATTTGCGAGAACACATACATAAACCTTTGACAGCATCACCATCCTCACTAATCCTATTGAATGAAGCATCTGCGTATCCTTAGTGATCCCAGCTGTGATGTACTGCTATGCATAAAGTCTTCCAAGCAAATCCTCCAAACAATGAAACATTCGATGCTGTTGCTAAGACGCTAAAAAGGGTGGGTGCATCATGATTCTAAACTTAGGTGTTAATAACAAGCCTGTGAAAGGGATAAACATACCTCTGAAAAATATGGCAGTACAATTGCCCAGCATTTTCGAAATGGTCATCTCCTTGTCCTAAAACATTGCCACCAGCCCAGAATTAGTAATGTACCGTGCAAAGACTATATTTGATCATAACCAAGTGGAAGACTCCACAAGTATATGGGGAGAATTCTAAAGGTGAAAGAGTAGTACTTGTAACGTCTTTTTAATTTGTTATGGACCTAACTGTTTAGCTTTGAACAATACCTGCAAGCTCTGCACTTGCGACTTGAACTTGGAGATATTAGACTCTTGCTGTCCTGCAGCATCTGACTCTGTACGCAGAGAAGCAAGGCCACCAAATCAGTTTAACTAGAGCAGATTCAGGTTAACTAGAAGCCACTCAGGCAAGCTGCGAGGAAATTCTATCAGTTTAACTAAGCAAGAAGTAACAAAATACAGATATCAACTATAATTTTGCAAGAACAAGCAGCAAGAACCAGGACAAAGAGCCATGCATCACATACCATTTTGATTTTTACAGGAACCAGAATTCTTGTCTTGCCCACCTTACGCCTATTTTGATAGTGAGGCTGTTGTGGACTCCTTTTACTATCCACGTACGTATCAAAGGAGGAAAAGGAAAGAGTCCACAACGGCAACAACTTCTACACGTGACTGATTTGTTTCTTTTTTAGTAGATATTGCTTGGGAGAGTTATATTATGTTTGTTAGGAAAGTTTGCTCGTGAAGTCAGGTCTGATACTATAAAGGCTAGTAGATTGTACTAGGGTTGTTATCGAAGAATAAAGACTCTCCCAGTTTGGGGCGAGTTATCTTCGACGGTGGCGAGGAACGCTTCCGCTCCGGCCGACGAGATAATGTCGCCGCCGTACTTGCTGCGTTCGCATTCTCAAGCGGCTCTGCTCTTATGCTCTCCTCTACGCACTCCTCGCAAACCCCGACACCATATCAATTTGGTACCAGAGACCAATCGTGGGGCATCGCCTACCATGGTCGGCCCCATCGATCCTGAGACTGACTCCGCCAAACTCGGCCGCATCCTCGCCCAACTCACCACCATCAACAAGCGCCTCGACTCCCACGACCGGCGCATCGCCCGTACAGAGAAGTTCCAGGCGGGCGACGATGGCGACGATGAGGCCGAAGCCGACGCCTCGGAGAAGGAAGACCCGTCCAAGGAACGCCGCAACCTTGGCGGTGGTGGCGGCGGTGGCGGCGGCGATGATGGCAGAGGCGGCGGAGGCGGCGGCCGTGGTCCTTACCGCCCTCGTGGCAACCAGCATGCCGACGACGATTGGCGCCGCCCGCGGGAGCCGAAGCTGTCGCTCCCCAAGTATGACAGCGAAACCGATCCGCTACCATGGTTGAACCAGTGCGACACGTTCTTCCGAGGCTGCCGCACGCTCGAGGAGGACAAGGTGTGGCTCGCGTCGCTCAATCTTGAAGGCACGACAAATCAATGGTACTACCAGATGGAGAGTGACTTCGGGATCGTGTCATGGCCGCGTTTCGTCGAATTCGTCAACATGCGCTTTGGCCCCCCGATCCGCTCCAATGCGCTGGGCGAGCTCAAGGAGCTCCATCACACCGGCTCGGTGGAGGAGTATCAGCGCTAGTTCCTAGCGCTCCTCTGCTGCTGTGAGGACTTGACCGTCCAGCACCAAATGGATTTGTTCACGGCTGGCCTGGGGCAGCCCTTGGCATCAGACGTCGAGATGCAAAGGCCGGCCAATCTCCAGACGGCCATGAGCCTGGCGCGGGCATATGAGCGTCGTTCCGCGGAGGCCGCACGCGCTATCACGTCGACGCCATCCCGTGCGCCGCCGCGGTCTCGTCAACCGGCACTTCCAGGCCCATCCTCGACGTCTCCTGCAGCGCCCCTACTGCCAGTGGATCCACCGCGGCCGCGTTTCCGTCGGCTGACACCGGAGGAGATTGCCGACAAGAGGGCTAATGGCCAGTGCTACTTCTGTCCTGAGAAGTTCTCCAGGGATCATAAGTGTGCTGCCCGCGGCGGCGTGTTCTGCATCGCCATGGCCGACTCAGAGGATGACAACGCCGATATCTCTGAGGAGGATGTTCGCATCTCGCTGCACGCGTTGACCGGCATCACATCCGGCGACACCATCCGCCTTCGCGTGCGGATCTGCGGCACCGAGCTCACTGCTTTGGTGGACTCCGGCTCGACCCACACATTCATCCATGACGAGGTCGCGCGGCGCATCGGCCTTGCCGTGGAACACCAACCAGGGCTCACCGTGAAGGTCACCAACGGCGAGCACATCCAGAGTCCGGGCGTCTGTCCAGCGACTCCGGTGAACATTCACGGCCAGTAGTTCTCCATCGATTGTTACGCGCTAGCTTTGGACGGGTTCGATGTTGTTCTCGGCTTGCAATGGCTCAAGACGTTGGGACCTATTACTTGGGACTTCTGCAACTTGTCCATGGCTTTTTGGCACAACGGCTGCTCCATCCTTTGGCATGGTATTGGCGGCCATGCAATCTGCTCGTCAAATCAGGTGGCCACCAGGAATCTCATGGACATCCTTCTACAAGAATACGACGACATCTTTGCGGAACCTCGTGGCCTGCCGCCGCCACGTCGCCAAGACCACCAGATCCATCTCTTGCCGGGGACGCCGCTGATTGCCGTCCGGCCGTACCGCTACCCCCAGCTCTTGAAGGATGAGATTGAACGCCAGTGTGCAGACATGATGGCACAAGGCATCATCCGAGTGTCTAATCCGCCATTCTCATCACCGGTTCTCCTAGTACGCAAGCATGATGGCAGCTGGCGCTTCTGTGTAGATTTTCGAGATCTTAACGACAAAACAATCAAGGACAAATTCCCTATTCCAGTCGTGGAAGAGCTCTTGGATGAACTGCGCGGCGCTCGGTTCTTCAGCAAGCTTGATCTCCGTAGTGGGTATCATCAGGTCCGTATGCACCCGGATGATGTTGCAAAGACTGCTTTCCGTACACACCACGGACATTTCGAGTTCCGTGTCATGCCTTTTGGATTGACCAACGCGCCGGCTTCTTTCCAAGCTTTGATGAATGATATTCTGCAGCCCTTTCTTCGCCGGTTCGTTCTCGTGTTTTTGATGATATTCTCATTTATAGCTCATCATGGTCTAAGCACTTGCAGCATGTCAAGATGGTTTTCGCAGCTACATGCTCACCAACTTTTTCTGAAGAAATCCAAGTGCTTCTTCGGTGAGCCGTCGGTCACGTACCTTGGCCACATCGTGTCTGCAGCCGGGGTTGCCATGGATCCCAGCAAGGTGGCCGCGGTGGACTCTTGGCCCCGACTGCGTACGCTGCGTGCGCTGCGCGGCTTCCTCGGTCTCTCCGGCTATTACCGCAAGTTCATTGCTGGTTATGGCGCGATAGCTGCGCCCCTAACGGCCCTCCTCAAAGGCACCTCATTCCGCTGGACGGACGACGCCGAACAGGCCTTTTCTGATCTCAAGCAGGCCCTGATTCATGCTCCACTTCTCCAGTTGCCGGACTTCACCAAGCGTTTCGTCGTTGACTGTGATGCTTCCGGTACCGGTTTTGGCGCTGTTCTGCACCAAGGTGATGGCCCTATTGCCTTTTTCAGCCATGCCGTTGCACCTCATCATGCCAAGTTGCCGGCCTATGAACGGGAGCTTATTGGGTTGGTCAAAGCTTGTTCGCAATTGGAGGCCTTACCAATGGGGGCGGGCATTCACAGTCCGCACCGACCATAGCAGCTTGAAATTCATCCTTGATCAACGGTTATCAACGATACCTCAACATGCATGGGTGAGTAAATTATTTGGGTATGATCTGATGGTGGAATACAGGCCTGGCAAGCAAAATGGGGCTGCTGATGCTCTCTCGGCGCCATGAAGATGCACTTGCTGTTCATGCTCTCTCCATGCCATCATTCGAGGTTTTTGATGCTCTGCGCCAGGAGCTTGCTGCCGATCAACGTGCCCAGGAGCTTTTTAGCTTGCTCAAGGATGGGACGGCTCCTGCTGGGTGGACTGTTGCTGATGGCTTGCTCCTTTTTCAAGGGAAAGCATTTGTACCTGACTCCTCTCTCCATTGGCCTCACTTGTTGGCTGATGCGCATGAGGCCGGCCATGAAGGTGTTCAAAAGACTCTGTATCGTTTAAGCCAGTCCTTTTACAATCCTCACATCCACCGCCTTGTTCGGGATTTTGTGAAGAGTTGTGCTACATGTCAACGCAACAAGACCGAGCATCTTCATCCTGCTGGCTTGTTGCAACCCTTGCCAGTTCCATCAGGTATTTGGAGTGACATTGCCATGGATTTTGTTGAGGGGTTTCCAAAGGTGGGTGGCAAGTCTGTTATACTCACAGTGGTGGATAGATTTTCCAAGTATGCGCACTTTATTCCACTCGGCCATCCATATTCTGCTAACTCGGTCGCTCGGGCCTTCTTTGATGAAATTGTCTGCTTGCATGGGTTTCCTTGTTCCATTGTCAGTGATCGTGATCCATTGTTCACCAGCAGCTTTTGGAAAGAACTTTTTCGATTGGCGGGTGTTCAGTTGTTGCTCAGCTCGGCTTTTCATCCTCAGACCGATGGTCAGTCAAAGGTTACTAATCGCACTATTACTATGTATCCTCGGTGCCTCGCTGGTGATCGCCCGCGTTCTTGGCTTCAGAGGTTACCTTGGGCTGAGTTTTGCTACAATTCCTCCTATCAAACTGCTATTGGTGTTTCTCCGTTCCAGGTTGTTTATGGGCGGCCTCCTCCAACCTTGCTTCAGTTTGAACCTGGCTCAGCAAAGGTGGCTGCAGTTGATGCTCAATTACGTGACCGTGATGAATTTCTTGCTGAGATCAGTGATCGGCTTGCTCTTGCTCAAGGCGTTATGAAGGGACAGCATGATAAAAAACATCGTGACTTGGTTTTTGCGGTTGGTGATTGGGTTTGGTTACAGCTGCATCATAGGACTGCTGTTGGCATCACTCCGGCGCGAGCGACGAAGCTTGGTCCTCGGTATTTTGGGCCATATGAAGTTGTGGAACGCATTGGAGCAATGGCCTATCGACTCCGCCATCCGGTCAATGCTCGCATCCATAATGTCTTCCATGTTGCGTTGCTCAAGGCTTTTGTTGGGACTCCTCCGACGGGAGCTCCAGTACCGTTGCCTGCTATTGTTCATGGTCGTGTGGTGCCGGCTCCCGTTACAGTGTTGCGCGCTCGCCTATATCGTGGCGTCTGGGAGTTACTGGTGCAATGGGAAGGTCGTGCTGCTGCTGATGCTATCTGGACGCCCCTGGATGATTTCAAGCTGGCCCATCCAACGTTTCAGCTCGCGGACGAGCTGTTCCAGGGGGAGGGGGGTAATGTTGTGGACTCCTTTTACTATCCACGTACGTATCAAAGGAGGAAAAGGAAAGAGTCCACAACGGCAACAACTTCTACACGTGGCTGATTTGTTTCTTTTTTAGTAGATATTGCTTGGGAGAGTTATATTATGTTTGTTAGGAAAGTTTGCTCGTGAAGTCAGGCCTAATACTATAAAGGCTAGTAGATTGTACTAGGGTTGTTATCGAAGAATAAAGACTCTCCCAGTTTGGGGCGAGTTATCTTCGACGGTGGCGAGGAACGCTTCCTCGCCGGCCGACGAGATAATGTCGCCGCCGTACTTGCTGCATTCGCATTCTCAAGCCGCTCTGCTCTTACGCTCTCCTCTACGCACTCCTCGCAAACCCCGTCGCCATATCAGAGGCGAGACAATGCCCATGTGCATGCAAGCAAATGAAGAAATTAATCAGATACACTATCAGTCCACTATCATGCAAGACAAATGCCCATAAGCATATTGGGAGCCCTTGCACTTCAGTCCACTATCATGCATCAAACATATTTTCTAGCAAAAGAAATCTATCATGCCCTAGGTTACTGAACTTGCATATGAATGATAGATAATTCCCAATGAACTGTGTAAGAACCACCAAGTTAGCATTTCTAATGAACTAGTCACTACTACAAAACAGGCTTTTGTTCCAGGCCATTTGTCCCGATTGCCTTTGGGTCCGGGACAATAGATGGCTTTTGTTCCGGGTCCAACAGCTAGCCAGGCCAGCGGGGGACAGGGGTCTTTTGTCCCGGGTGGAGGCACCAACCGAGACCAAAAACCTCTCTTTTATCCCGGTTGGTGGCTCTACCCGGGACAAAAGGCCCCTCAGCTCTTTTATCCCGGTTGGAGCCACCAACCGAGATTAAATATTAGCCTTTGATCCCGGTCCATATTTCCAACCGGGATAAAATGTGATGCCACCGACGGTACTCAAATTTTATTTAACACCTGCTCCCTTTCTCACCGAAAGATTCCTCTCTATCTCCTCACAGCCACATGCTTGCTTCTTCCTCCCGGTTCCCTCTCTCCATCAGCTACAAGCAGGCGGCCGGTTCCCTCTGTCCATCAGCTCGCTCCGAGCAGGCGGGGACGAGCGTGCGCCGCGCTACAGGTCGCGAGCAGGCGCAGCCGCGGGGCGGCGGGGACGAGCGTGCGTCGGGGCGCGAGCAGGTGTGGCTGCGGGCCCTGCGCCGGCGGGGACGAGCTTGCGCCGGGCAAGCCGGCGAGCTGCCGCCGTGTGCGCAGCCAGGCACACGCCGCCTGGGACAGGCCAGCAGCCGCTGCGCGGCTCGGCTTGGGCTGGGGCCGGCGAGCTGCCGCCAGGACGGGCGCGGGTGCGGCCCGGCGAGCCGCCGCCGCCGCCGGACGAAGCCAAGCACAGGGGCAGCAAGGGGCAAGGCAGGCGACGACATGTGCTCTGTGATTTTTTTTTCATTTTTGATTATGCTGGTGATGAGTCTTTGTGTAATGTGAATCAAATCGATCTCTGTGTTGTGAACTGGATCTTGTGCTTTCTGGTGTGATGTCTGTGTGATCTCTATGTGGTGATGAATCTTGATTTTGAGATTGCAATTTTGGTCACCTTTTGGATTTGGAGAAGCTAGCTCCCGGATGCGGAGCTGGCGAGCTGATTTTTTTTGTTGATGAAAAAATACATTTATCCCGGTTGAATAGCAGCCGGGACAAAAAGCATACGCACATTTGTCCCGGCTAGGTGTTCCCGGTTGAAAAACCGGGACTAAAAGCAGTTTCCAACCGGGACAAATGTGTGTTTCTGTAGTAGTGAGTTGTGGTGCTGCAGGTTAGCAAAACAGCTGTCTACTATTCAAGATCACAGAACCTGCAGTATGATGATTGATGAATCTAGAACACCGGTGGAGCATTAAAAAAATTGAAGTATTCTAGTTTCTGTGTGCTATCGTTGACATGGAAATCAAGAGGGTCAACTTAATCTAAAAATAACACTGGTAAATAAAACTCATGTCAGCCCTTATCACAAGATTGTCCTAAATTCTTCAAAAAAAAGGTGAGGATGAAGACTCACAAACATAAAAATTAGGTGTTCCTTGAGGCAACGTATTCAGGACAAACGACTAAATTGATTTAGCATGACATATGCAATCACGGATGGACTGACATCAAGATGGCTAGAGGCATGTGGTGCTCACGGGGTGGCCGTCGTCCCGCAGCTGCCGTTCCCGTTCGCTGGTCCTGGAAGGGTCACGGCCGCCCCTCGCGAGTCGCAATCTAAAACCTGCCGATGATCCAAACTCAGATGAGGAGCGGCAATCACACCTATCTATCTGAGGACCACGGATCCAAGCGCGCAGGGGCTGCTTACCAGGAGGACAGTCCGATCCAAGTCCAGATGGAAGTCCGCTCCACGGCGCCCACGGAGAGGGGCAAGGAGGCGGCGGTCCAGGCCTCTCCTCGAAGAGATTCCCAGCGTGGCCTGTAGCTGCGAGCGTGGTCGGCGAGGCGTGGAGGTGGAGGCGCGGCCGGCGAGCGGGGCCGAGGCCGACGAAAAGCAACCTGGGCCGAGCGCCGCCCTCCCATCCCCGGTCGCAGCGGCGACGACGGCGCGGGCACCCCGGTGGAGTCGGTCGCGGGTCCCAGCCGCTAGGACGAGAACTGGCGCGACCTTGTGGACGCCCGGCGGGAGCTGCACCCTCCACGGAGCAACCATGAGGCGCGGGGTCGTGTAGGCGGCCGGCAGCGTCGGGGTGGTGCGATCTGGGAGAGGAGGGAGAGAGACGCTGGATGAGTATGGGAGGGAGACTCTGGAAAAGGGCGGACGTGAGTTGTATTCCACTGGAGTTGATAAAAAATTCGGGTCCATGACTAATGGTGACGCATTTTCTGCATGTGTGTCTCCCCAAGAACACTTTCTTTATTGGAGACGGGTTTTATTGATCCGCGTCTCCTTTATACTCGTATTAGAGACACATTTTGTTATCTAAAAGTTTAGAGGATATATTGAAGACGCATTTTATTAAAACACGTCTAGAAAAATATTTTGAAGACGCGTTTGAAAATATACAGTCTCAAAAAAAATAATGACTCTAGTAAAGCCGGCCGTACGTTAGTGCATCCGCACGGCCGAATCCATAACCTGACCACACACCCACGAGTCGGAGGTCGGACAATAATATCTGTCTAGACCCACTAGCCTGTCGCCCGTCCTCCTTTCCTCTGCCTCTCTCACTCCATTCCCCATTTCGACCCGTTCCCTAGGGTTGGCGCTCCCTCTCGCCGCCGCCGCCGCGATGGACCCTTACCCGTCGCCAGCCCGCTCAGGGCACCTGGGTGAAGAGTGCGCCGAGGCCAGCGACAGTCGCCGCGGCTGGGCGCCAGGGCCAAGTCGGCGGCCGCCTGATGACGAGCTCCGAACCTTGAAGATACCCCCCCCCACCCAATCTACTGCTGCCACGCCCACCACGACATCTTCGAACTCCGACGACCTCTCCACGATTATTTGGGACACAGGTTGATTTCATTTAGCCTTCCTCTCTCTTGGCTAGGTCTCTCTCTGTATCTCTCCCTACATTCCCAGGATGGGGGCTCTATTTCTCTTCGTGTTCTCTCTAGACCCCAGCGATTTGTGAAGGGGAATCACAAATCGGAAGCAAAGAGAGGGCCACACTCGAGGTGAGTCCTTGGCTTGTGCGAATCGACTGATTTCGGAGGTTCTCTACTCAGATTTTTGGTGGATTGCAAAGCGCAAAGCCTGAGGCCGAGGGGGGATCGATGCAAGTGAAGGTTACTGCTCCTCTCGTGGTTTTATTCTATGCGGATCTTTTACCCAATCAATCCAGCAAATTAACTGATTCGAAGATATTTTTCTGTGTACATTTTAGTGGGCACGGATCGATACTTGGAGGTAGGAGCAGACCAAGACCAACACGAAGGTGAGTTTTTCTTTCGGGGTTATTGGTATTCATTCCCCATTCACACTCCCTGGTCTCTGAATCACTTGATTTTCTCTTTGTTTTTTGAATTGGCAGAGGGAATTGAAATTGGGGACAACAAGGGGAGATGGCTCAACTGGTTTGCACTGATTTTTCTAAAGCACGTGTGGAAGGAGCTGAATGCGTTGATCGGCTCAGTTAAGGTTTGAGAGCTCATTGCTGATAGTTACATTTTGTTTTGTAAGATGCGTCCTAGTTGTACATTTTGTCTGTGCAATTGATAGTGTTTTAATAATCTAGCAAAGATAAGAGTTAGGAAAATTCTAAAACTAAATATTCAGTTTTGTAATATGTTTTTTCTACATAACTGTGGCACCTCATTGTATCTTTTAGCTTTGCACTTTTTATTCAGCTTAAAAGATCATGCCATTAGGCAAAATACCATGGACCTGATTAATATAGGTAGGAATCCGGTAATAACATTTTTCTAGATAAGCAATAATATCTCATGTTTTTATGCATTATATTTCAAAAAAGTCCTTGCAAATACTGTTCTAGAATTAATTAAGCATTACTTGTTTTTGTTTCCTTTTGTTTTGTGCTCAGCGACCTGAATGCTTGGCTTCTATTCCAAAAGTGCAGTGTCGCATGTCTAGGTTCCTTATCTTGTATTCACAGATTATGACTTGAAAGCTAAATGTCTCAAATTTGTATTTTTTTCCTAGCTGAAGCATATGGATGAATACTTATGCATTATCGATACCATCGGAATAACCTTTAATTTTATATTTTCTAAGTTCTAACTGAACTAGTACAATAACCTAACTGGGAACTTAACTCAAAACGATTTAAGTTGATTGTTTTTTCTGATGTTTTAAATGCAGTGGTGAGTGAAAATCAAAGAGCTCTAGGGAGGCAGTGCACATAAAGGATGGGTCTGCTCCGATCCCAAATCTTGAGGTGTTCCTGGAGGCTGTCGCTACACATTTGTCATGGTGGTCAGGTCTCTTGGTGAAATGCCTAATGCACCTCTCAATTTATTGACACCAGGCTGATCGTAGCATTTTTATATTTTTCTATTCATCATTTTTTTGGATTTCGTGTAGGCAACTTATGGTAAACAAATAGGCAAATTATTCATTTTAGTTTAGCATTTTTTGTTTTCTGATTTAGCAATTTCATGTAGGCAACTTATGGTAAACAAACAGGCAAATTATTTATTTTACTTTAGCATTTTTATTTTCTGATTTAGCAATTTCATGTGTATATTGCTATAAGTAAAATTAATATCTCACCCTAATTCTTGGACTCTCATTTTGCAAATTGATATCATTAAGTTGCTTTATCCTTGTCCAACGTATGTTACTGTCGGTATGCATGTATTGATCTATTGGGTTCCAGTTAATGTATTGATCGGTATCCTAATTATTTTTGTGTCATTAAGTTTTTTCATTGGTCAGTAGCAGCTTGTGTAGTACAACAACTCCCTGGTTATGTGTTGTTCAGTTTCTTCAAGGGACACAATGACTTATCTTGATCTCTCTGATTCGCAGCCCGTGTAGGTAATCAGCAATAGGCCTATGAATTTTTATTTTTTATGATATAGTAGAAATCAAGTGTTTGTGAGATTCCATCAGTGGTTTAGTTTATTTGGTTCCACAGTGAAGTAATTTGGAGTCTAATGACTGATTCAGATTGTTTTTTACTGAGATAGCTAGGCAAGGTTGCATGCTTCATGTAGCATAACATCAGTAATTCAATGGCTCTTCTTTTTTCTTCAACACATGCATGGATTACAGTACCAGCTAGGCATATCTTGATAGGGGCTGGTTGTGGGCAGAATGGAGGTTTTGCTTCAAACATTCCTGCATTGATTCCTATAAAATCATAGTGTTCTAGGGGAAGCTCATTTAAATACATGACCCTGCAGCTTCTACTTTGTCTCCTACAATTCAGTAAGCAAAATAGTATTACTCATGCACTTGGGGGGGGGGGACTGCAATTCAGTAGTAAAATCTTGCAATTTACATCCTTTTTTCTCTTATGTGGTTGTCACTACATGTTACATACATGGAATCTTTTTACTGTAACATTTTTGTTAGGTGATCAAAATCAGCAAAATACAGTAGAGTCTATATTGCTTGGCACAGTATCATAAGCAGTTCAAGTAAATCAGTTGGATTATCATTCATCTACTAGACGTATGCAATGCACTAAATTGCTAGAATGTAGTTTATGCGTCATGGAGTTTGTTGTGTGTATGATTGTTTCTTATTTTTGTGCAACTAAATGAATTTCCTCTAAGCAGATTAGTGTAATACAACAGGCAATTAATTGAATTTCCTCTAGGCAGATTAGTCCAATATAGCAACCAATTAAATGTTGTTTCATAGGCAAATTGGTGCAATAGAGCAAGCAAAACAATGGATCTGCTACCTATTGTATATATTCTTTATTAATTTATGATATAGAATGTTTACTGTTTCTATTTTTGTCATGGTGCAGGAGATAGTAGGGATCAGTAAATGTTGTACAGCAAAAAATGACACGCAAGTAAGCACTAAGCAGTAGATAGTATGGG
This sequence comes from Panicum virgatum, assembly GCF_016808335.1. NCBI lineage: Eukaryota > Viridiplantae > Streptophyta > Magnoliopsida > Poales > Poaceae > Panicum > Panicum virgatum. The sequence goes on from NC_053138.1 coordinate 50,537,166, forward strand.
CACTTCTCCAATCAAGTTGTTTTTGGTCCCTGGATTCGCACAGTGCAGTCAGCGAAGCTTCATATTTTGTTCTCTTGGCTAGATAATGCCGTCCAACCTCCCTCCTAGTACGCAGTTCTAGTAAATCAAAATCAGTTTCTACACAGTTGTCTTCAGGCATGTTTGTAAAGTGGATCCATGAACAGAAACAAGGACATGTTCTGTGGTTTTGTAGTGATTTTGTGGAACATGTGAAACTTTTCCTTGCTATGGAAAATCTATTGGAACAATCTACTGATTTAGAGCTATATTTACGCAATATAATACTAGATCTGGGCAATTTACATGTGATGTTGTCAGTTTTTGCCAACCGCTTCTGATTTGCCTTGGTATTTCTGTCGCTGTCGCCTAGTGAATATCACCTTGACAGGCTATTTCACCCAGGCTCGTCATGGGGGCCACAGAGTTTGGTGCTATTTATTTTTGCGTGTAGAGAATCCAGAATTGCTAGAAAAGGAAGCTGCCAAAGTGCCCACGTGCAAAGATTTCCTAAAATAGTAAAGTTGTGCTGTAGGACTATATTATGGCTGGCCGTAATATAGTCAAATCCCTCAAAAAGAAGTGTCTTCTTTGATTGTTTTTTACATAGTGGGTGTCCCTTGCGCTGGAACGGATTGGATAGATATAGCATAAGGTGTCGTGTAGGTGTAGCGAATTCAGATGACGTGTGGGAGAGCGAGCAATGCATATGCATGGCTCCGAAGAAGGTATTAAGGTGACGCCTGGCCGGCAGGCAGACTGGGCAGCTCTAGGCGGTGCATCATGCTGCCATGAGAGACGACATCAGCAAGTTAAGGTGGGGGTGCCAGGACGCACGCACGTACGCCTCCGTCGGATGAACTGCTTGCGTCGCACGGCCGGACACCTACCTGTACCTGTGGTTTAATTCGGTTAAGTCGGCATCGTCGTTGTTTATTACTCGCTTCGTTTTAAAATGTAGATTGTTTTGAATTTTCTAGATTCATATATTTTGTTATATACATAAATATATGTTATATCTAGGTGTATAGCAAACATTATAAATCTAAAAAAAATATAAAACGACTTACATTTCGGAACGGAGGAAGTACTTACATTTACATAGTACTCCTTCAATTCATCGGACGAGAGAGAGGAATCGGAACAAAATAAAGTGTGCGCTGCCGATTTGCCGAAGAAGAATTAATCATGGCGGTAGCTCCGACGTCGCCCTCGCCCAAGATGCTCCCTCCGTTAGCACGCACGGAATGGAATACAACGGAGCGGAGCGGAGAAGAACAGAGCAGAGAACGAGAGTGGTGGCCGCTAGCTACTCATTGTTGACATCAAAATTGGCAGAACTAGTCTGGCCGGTGTGTTCAGGCGGCCAGACCAGTCGAGACGTCTGTAGCCATCTAGCACGACCAACTGATCTGACTGATCCAATGGATCAAGGCAGAGTTCTAGTACAACTTGTGTTTTTATATATAGTTTTAGATCTTGTAATAGGATTTCATGCGGACAAATCCACTCCACCCTATAAATATAAAAGGCCACGGCCAATTGAGAAAAAACAACTCAATAGAATCTATTAAATCAATCTATTATTTATCATCCTTACCTTTATCTTTACCGTAATTTTTCCAACCTCAACGTATTGTTCTTCCTTTTCATGACATTTGAGGATGTCCTAGCTGGCTTGCCGAGCCTAGGGCAACCAAGGTACGCCTGCCCCGACAGGGTCCCTCCTAGGCAGGCGTTCGTTGGATCCTCGTCGAGCTGCCCCGACGAGACCGGTCTGACCGGTCCACCATACCGGTCTGACCAGTTGGTGCCGTGGCACTGCAAGGAGCGTTGTTGCGTGCTGCATGTGCAAGTGCTCTCGTGTGTCGTCCTTAAATCGGCGCCAACATATTTTGGCGACTCCGCTGGGAACGAGAGTCAGGCTATCATGGTCGGTTTGTCAAACCCTAGCATTATGACATCGCATGATAAGACATTTGAGGAGTATAAACGAGAATATAGCATAACAGTCAGAAGTCTAATTTTGCCCTATACAACAGAGCAAGGTTTTGTTAAGATAAAAGAGTGGCTGCCACCATCCACCATCGACATATTGATGGAGATGCAATCCTGATACTCTATCTGGTCTTGTTCAGTATTTGATTGATCAAGAAAATAGTTCAATTCCAGTTTCTATTATTCAAAAATCAGCTAATAATTCTTTCATTATGAAATTCGGCCGTCTCAAGCCGAATTTATTGACCCAAAATCCCCTAGAAAGAGCACAAAGATTAAATCTAGTACTTCAACGCTAGGGGGCAACAAAACAAAGGCAATGGTGCAGGTTGCACTGCAACCGGTCTGACCGGCTCTCCAATCGGTCTAATCGCTTCTCTCAGAGTTTCGCAAAATAAATCAAAGCCAAAGATGGTTAGACCCAAGAAACCCAAGATTGGTGTTTGGAAAACTATTAAATCCAAAAGCCGTCATAGGCATGAAACGGAAAAGCCGAAGCCAAATAAGAAGCTTCCGGCTAAATCATGAAAGCAAAAGGATATCAAACATGCTAGTCGGGTTAAAAATTCCAAGCAACCAAAATCTGTTCCAAAACAGAAATTCCATGGTCAGAATTGGCAATGGAATCTATAAAACATATAAAGAAGCTCCCCACCATAGGTCACTAACTCTATTTCTCTCAACATGCAAGCTATCCACGTGATCATCCACTATGACCTTCTATTTATGGCTTCTATCGATTTTCTATGCACAATCGCAAGCCTTCAATTCTAGCACAAATAATTCCTCCACCACAACAAACACACATGAAAGGAGCTGAAGAAATCAAAGGCCGTCACTGCAATACAAAGAAAGTCAAAGATCGTCTCTGCAATCAGAGTTTAAATAACTCCACTCCACCTCCGGCATACCCCGCCCTACTCAGCACGGCTGTAGCTAAGGGCACCGTCGATTTCATGTTTGGCAACGCCGCCGCCGTGCTGTAGGGCTACAACCTCCATGCCCGCCGTCCGCTCCCCAACTAGAACAACATCTTCATGACACGGGCCCGGGAGGACCCCAACTAGAACACAGGTGGATCTGGCCGTGTTGCCGCCGGGGCGCCCCGCACGTACCTGGGCCGTCCGTCGAAGCAGTATACTCGCGCACCGTGTTCCCGCAATCATAGCTAGACGCGATGGTCAACCCCGTGAAAGGACCTCGGTTGTCACCTAGAAGGGGGGGTGAATAGGCGTTTCAACAAATTCTGCAAATTACAACACTTAAACCAAATTGTCAGCACACTGACCGGTCAGACCGGTCAGGCAGACCGGTCAGACACTTAGACGCGGAGCGGAACAGGCAACCAGTCAGACCGGTTGGAGAGACCGATCAGACCGGTCCTATGCAGAACCTGTACAAATCAGAGTTTTCTCCCCTCCTCGAGCTCTAGCACTAAGATAACTTGATGTAGTGTTTCTGCAGGTGAATATAAATGTATTGCAAGTCCCTGCACACACAGAAACAACACACCAAAGTAAATCGATGCGGAATTATAAAACAAATGCTAGAACACAAAGTAGTGAGGCAAACTACAAAGGAGACATAAGGATTTGTTTCCCGAAGTTCAGATTTACTACTGTGAATCCTACATCTCCGTTGAGGAACTCGTTGGGTGTGAGTCTCTTTCAACTCGATCCCTTGAGTTGGGTCTCTTTCAACCACTTCTCCGATTCCACTATTTTGATTCTTTCCACCAAGGGGGAAAGATCACGCCTGCACAAACTTGCCGCTACTCACCACACCGTCGGGAGCTAGCCGGCGACACCTAGCCGTCTAGGAGGCAATCCTCCGAGAGTAACAAATGCGATTTGAAAGCTTTGACAGATCTCAAAGGTGCTCAAGCTATGCTTGCTCACTTGCTGATCAAAATGCAGCTCTCACAATGCTCAACAATCTCACACACGCTCAATCTCTCAACCCAATCCAAAGTATGCAATCTAGATGGCTTAACTCACAAAGAGTGTTGGGGAGAGCTAGCTGGTCAAGAAAATGCTTTTAGGAGCTCAAGAAAGATCAAGGAATCAGTAGCCCATGCAAGAGGGGGCAGAGGGGTATAAATACCCCACATCTAAAAACTAGCCATTGCTCTGTCAGTGCAGACCGGTCAGACCGGTCCCCCAGACTGTAACATCTCAGGTGTTTAAAAATAATTAGTAAGGTCATTAACCATGTCATCGTGCATAATCATCAAGAGGAAATAATGCATTTCTTGTATGTCTACAAATGCATGGGTATGTATGTATGGGTACATGTGTATGTGTGCAAGTATAGTGTGACTTTTTAACTTTTCATAAACAACTCAAATTTGGCTAGTGAAATGCATCTACACATCCCTATTAACAGGGTCTACAAAAGTCTAGTTGACATCATGATCAAAATAATAATGACTCCACATGAAATGACAAATAATTTGAATCATAGTTTTTGAAAATTTAAAATAACTTTCAAATCATTGCTCGAATGAAATTTGGCTTGAAAGGAAAGTTGTAGGATTTTGAATTTTGAACAACTTTCGTGTTCAAACTTTTTCGAGCTTCCATGGAAAATTTTGAGAAAATCACGAGTCAAACATGTTGACCTCTCTTCTCTCTCTTCTCTCTCTTTCTTCCTCCTCTCTCTCCCTTCTCTGTTTCTGCACGGCAGAGCAGAGCAGCAGCGCTAGTGGTGATAGGCATGCCGCTGCTTGCTGTGTCGTCGCTGCAGCCACTGCCGGCCATGAGTGCCTCTCTTACACGCCCCGTTGACCTTTGCCCCATCCCATCGCCGCTACAGCACGCCTCCTCCACGCTGCGCCCCTGCTCGGCTTCGATGGCACACCGCGACGCCGCCGTAGCGACAAACGAGCCCGGCCACGCACCTGCCCGAGCCGCTGCCCACGGCCGGCCTTCAATGCCGCGCGCCACCGACACCCCAACCCCTCCTCCCTCTCCTCCCTTGGCTCATCTTAAAGGGCCCAGACTCCCTGCGCGCACGCCAAAGCTCGCCACAGTCCGCCATGGCCGTCCCCTAGCAGGTCGCCGTGGAGCTCCCCTCTGCCCTCTCCTCCCCGTTTACTTTGCCACCCCCCGTTCCCACTCCTCCCCTCTCCATTCCACCCCAATCCAAGCCCCCACTCCCCTCCCTGCATCCTGGAACACCGCCGCGACCACCATTGCTGCCGCCGGCCATAGCCTCACCGTGGAGGTCCCCCTACAGGCCACCGCCAAGCCAACCCAATCCAACCACGAACATCCCCTGCATCCGGCGAAGTTCATCGGCCTGCTCCTGCCCCCCAGACCCCCGCCGGACCACACTCGCCGTCGCTAGCCACCGCCGCTGCCTCCTTGCCCGCCGTGGCCGGCGCGCCACAGGCCATACCAACCCCGTCCAAGACCACCCATGAGTAGGGTTCGGCTTCCTCTTGCTCCTCCCCCTCTCCTCCCTCGCCGCCGGCGACTCAGATTGCCGGAATCCGGCCGGGATTCCCCTCCCCTTCTCCTACCTCCAGCCAGGGACCCCTGTGCGAATAGTTTTAGATTTCCAAGGGGTTTTGCGCTAAAGTCAAGGGCCTGTCTGCAAATCTCGTTTTTCAGTTTTCAGTTTCAAACAGCGAAATTTTAAATTCATTTAAAAATTGTATAAAAATCAGAAAAATGCGAGCTCAATTTTTCTGAGTTCCTCATGAGTAGATCTACACTTTTTGTTACTAGCACATTTTATTTTTGTCAATGGTTTTTGCTCTAGATTAATTGAAAGTTTATTAGTCCTTTATTTAGATCTCAAGTTATAGCCATGATCTGTAGGTCATTTTTGGACAGATTGTTGTAGAATGTAAGTGTAGAATTCTGTAAAAATTTGAGGTCCATTTGACACTCCAAACTATAGGTTTATTTAAATTTTGCTTTATGTCTTGATTAATTAGTTTTGTTTGTACTTGCTGGTTAACTTTGTTTCATGAGCTGAAACTTTTACAAAACCTTTCAATTGATGTTTAGTTGCTGTAAACAAATTTTTAAGAATTTTTAGATAAGTGGAACCACTCCAACTAATTAATAGCATGGATATTTACACTAAATCAAGGAAAATAGTTCCTATGCATGGAAAAATATAATATTTTTACCAGAGCTGTTATTTGAGTACGGTATCATTTTGGAGAAATTTGATCCTCTAAAACTCAGTAGAACTACCTGTGTAAATCATTTTCTTTTACCATAGTTGTAAATTGTACTATTTTTCATGCCCTGTACAATGCTTGTTTAATTGTGAAAATTTTATGAAAAGCTCATATTTAGGTAAACAATCTTCAGTTAAAGTTTCGTTACCATCACTTACACAGTTTGCTCTGTACAAATTAATCTTGTTCTTAGCAGTGGCTGTGTAAAATAATTATCATGCTTTTTCTGCTATATGAAACTTACTTAAATTCTTACAGTAGGATGTTAATTTAGTTTCTTACCATGTGTGAAAATTTCATGACCAGAGGATGCGGTTAACTCCACTTTCACTTTATACCTAGCTCGCATATGTTATATGACTAGGAATGAATTAGTGGTGTTTTGGAAAATCACCGTAGTTCTTTTATGAACTAAATCATGATAATTAATACTCGATAAACAATTGCCCAATGAGTTGAATAATGAAAGTGTTTTGTTTTCCAACTTGGGTTTTGTTGGATTACAACTTTATAGTGAAGTAAATAATAACTTGTTATCATCACAACAGCTCATGCATGTGTATTTCATATAGATTCGACTACTCTCGCTGACGGTACGTATGAGCTGGTGCCGGAGTCCGAGAGTGAGCAGCGTGAAGCTCAAGTTAATCTAATTGAAGTTGCTAAAGACCCGAACCAAGTTTCGGAAGAGCCCAAGGCTAGATACGCTCAGGAAGGCAAGCCCCGGAGCATGACCTATTACGTTCAACTTTATGCAACTTATTATTTCTATATACTTGTGCATTTAAGTTTGCAGGAGTTGATTGAAACCGTAGTTGCATGATCCTAGGTACCTATGTTTGAATACTAGTATGTGTAGGTCGCTAGATAGCTATGCTAATGATTCGGTAGAAGTCGAGTGATTTTTTGTCACTCGCGAGCTTATAGGAGTTGAATGTCGACTAAATGCTGCAATTATAAGGTCCATAGGTGGGGCTATGGTACTTGTTGATGCCCCGTCTGTTTAGTGTAAAATGTTAAGGCCGCAGTGTGTGGTAGTGGTGGTTAAGCGTTTGAATGTACTATCCACATACCGAGAATATGGTAATCGGTAAGCTCGGTACCTGATTGGACTGGCAAGTGGACTTCTCCCACCCTCTTGAATTCGTTCCCTGGCTAGTGCACGTGCCGCTACGACCCGACGTTGCACCGTGGTCCGTGGGGACATGTACTCGAGGGAGTGGCCCTGATCCACGACCCAGAAAGAAAGGGAAAAGGTTGCTTGGGGTGACCAATCGGTGCCCCGGGCGTGTGTGTTAGGTTTGCCTTGCAAGGTTAATAAAATCGATTCGAATCGTTCCGGCGCTCACGGACAATGAGACTGCTTAACACTTTTGCCACATAGAGTAAGAAGTGGAACAATGATGATGATGAATATGGTTGAAAGATGAAAAAAAATTATTTTCCACCATGTATGCTATTGGATAGATGTTCACTTAGAAGGGTTAATTGAACTAGAATTTTGAAGTTAAAATCGGAAATTAAGGATTTACTCTTAGTTGCTTTTCGGCGAAACAAACCCCTTTAGCCAAAAACCTTGCATGTCTAGGTAGTGGGCTAAGTATACCCGTAGTCGGATAAGCCTTGCTGATTATTAGTATACTCAGCCTTGCTTGTGGCTCAACTTTGTTTTCAGGTGATACGTTGGAAGATCAAATAGCTAGCTTGACTTGGCCGTGTACTTTACCTCCTGGTTGGTCGGTGGAGTGGGATCCGACTCCGGCCAACGATGACAATGCCGAGTGATGTCATGTACGGGCTTCATCATGACATCTTGTATCGTCGTTTAGAACTCGTTTTATTTCCGCTGTAGTTGAACTCTAAACTACTTTAAATTTGAATTTTCACGTACCTTTCTGAGATTTCAAACTTGGTTTGTAATAATTAAGCTAAGACTCGGTAATGTAATATATTTGTGAAATGTTGTAATCTCTGGACTCACCTTCGTGTGAGTTGCATGTAAGCTTTGGGTTTCGATCGACGTGTACGTGGATTATTCGGGATTTTACCCGACAGCGCTGCCGGATTACTCCGTTTGAAGTGCATGTTAACCCGTATTGCCTTTATGGAAAGGGTTAGCGCACTTGAGCCGGATTAATTCGGGTGGTTCTGCCACACAGACCTGTCAGACTGGTCTGTTCAAACTACTAGCCGTTTGATCCTAGACCGGTCACCCAGGCCGGTCAGATTGGTCTGGGATAGAGAAGCCCAAACCCAAGTTAATATCGGTCTGGGCTAGAGAAGCCCAAACCCAAGTTAATATGATTCACTTGGTCCACCAATTCAACACTTGATCATCCAAGTAGCACAAAGTCAGTTCTCATAGGTTTTCTCTCAGAATTCTCACTTAGGGTGACATATGAGCACTTTTGACCAAGTCAAAAAATCAATGATACATCCCTCTTGATAGTACGGCATACTTATACTTAAGATTAAATATCAAGCACATTCCAACCACTTGAGACTTGAATTGCTTCAGCTTTGTCATACTTTAACTTTCTCAATTTTGGAATTCCAACATTGCAGAATATTCCTTAGAGCAAATCCATACTTGAGCTAGTGACTTAGAGTTCCAAATCATTTTGCAAAACTGTCCTTGAATACTCAAGTCACTCCACAAAAATATTTGATGCATTGCATTGCTTCTCTCAATCAAGGCTTGGATATGATACTTCGAATACCCCACGGATATTAGCACTTCACCTTAGCACATGCACACATGGTAAGCCGTCACTTCACTAAAGCTTGCTTAGTCCCTCGCACTAGTCATCTCGGTTGGTTTCTTCACCACTTACGCTTGCCATGTTGAGTTAAGCTTTGCACAACAACAATGAATTTCATATATCATCCACATATTTTCATTTCTTTGTCTTGCTTTGTAATCATGAACCTTTGATCCTTTAGACAAAGCATGCTTCATTTTTTACAAGCCATATTTAGAAACCATCGAATAACTCATGAGCACTTGCTTCTACCTTTCTTCATAATGTGCTTGTCTTGCTTTGTAGTCATGAATGATAACCATATTTCAAGTATTGCAAGCTTCTAAATATAAGACCAATATGTAGCACATAAGTGTATGTCTTCTCTTTTTGTTTAACTCCATGAAGCCTTGCAACAATACTTTCAATAACTTTTTATATCTCAAATATACTTCAAATATGTCAAGCCATGAATAGAAACCATTTGTTGTCATTGCATGAATACTTGTCTCTTTTCTCTTATTACAGCATGCTTGACTTTGTCCAATAAGATTTCTTTTATTTGATTCCTTGATTCATGAGTCAATACACGAATTGATATACAAATAAATCCCTGCTCATGATATCTCATATAAAGTGTTAGTCCTTTAATCATGTTGTTATTCAATTCACCAAAATTCATTAGGGGCCTAAATGTACTTTCACCTCGTCGGGTGGATAGTCTGGGATGGAGAGTTCGTGCCCAACAAGTTCTGATCGCCGACAGCTGACGGCGGGAGGCGCTGGGATAGGTGAAATTCCAGCCAGAGGGGCGGAGGATGCAAACTAGAAATTGGAGGAAAAAGGAGATGAAAGAACTTTGGTGGTGTTTACGCTCATCTTTAAGGTGTTTTGTTTTCAATCTCCTTTTTATGGTTTTCTAATGAGGAGGACAAGAGGTGGACAAATAATAATGTAATAATAAGAATACAATGATAAGGATTAAAGGGAGAAAAAGAAAGGAAAAAAAGGAAAAGGTAGAGAAAATAAATAGAAATAATAGAATGAGAGAGAGAAAGAAAAAAATAAAAAGAAATAAAAAGAAAAAATTGTCTCATACTTCTCGAGTGCTATTTTGTCATTAATCTTCTATTTAGCTAAAATAATCTTTCTTCTATGTCTAAAGTCCCACAGCAACACACGGGGAATCACCTAGTAATTTTCCTACATCGATGCCGTTTTCATCATATGGATCCCCTATGAATATGTCATTGGGTGCTTATTTCAGTACGCTTTATTCTTGTGTACCATGATTTCATAATTTATATATCCATCTCTTCCTATATATTTGTGCCTAAATTATATTACCTATAGGGAGCCAGCAATTAGTAAGCCATCACCTATGAATAATAGCCGTTTTTTCAGAAAGATCGGTCTATACAGGAAAAGAAACACAAGGTGGTCGAGCAAGTCTATCGTGTCAAAAAAGATAGGCGATTGAATAAAAAATCAGATTTGACACGGGATAAAGAAAAGCCAACTGTTCAAGAAATATCGGCTAGTTCTATTGATCAAATTGTCCCCTGATGTTGAACATGTTTCAAATGATATGGCTGAACAACAATCAAGTTCGGCTGGGGGGCAAGACAAGAAGAAGAAGGCCGACAACAAGTTGACCAGTCTGACCGGTTCCAGTGGCGGTTTGACCGGTTTGTCCGGTCTGACCGGTGCGTCCAGTGAATCTGAGAGATCCTCTAGGAGCAAGATAAGACCGAGTTTTAAGAAACTCTTGGCCAAATATGAGAAGCAAGGAGCTACTCAGAAGAAGAAGCAACAGCCAGGTGAAGTCAAGGATATGAGATCATCATCGAAACTTTAAGAGCAATCGATTTGTTGTCCACATCAAAATAATTATGTCGTTGCGCATTATGAGCCAGTTACTCTATGGTTTTATCCTTACTTTATTTTATACACTCATGGATTATAGTAGAATACATATGCAATCATATTACATTCAATATCATCTTATGTATACAAATCATGCGTCGCCACAAAAGCCGACTCTTGCTAGCAATAATCTGGTCAAAAAATATTTTAGTTGCAGCAAGGAGAGTGGAAAAGACATCAAGCAAGATTAAAGGTATTTACAGCTGAGGTGGTGTCCCTCAGGCTTGTCTCATACCCAAAAATGAAGACTGCAATCTTTGCGCAAGCAAGAATCAATGGAGCAACAAGTGGAGGTCGAGCCAACAAAACCAGTAGTCACGAAAAAAGTTTGGAGACCGAAAGCAAGTTGCTTCATCATCAATTTGAAGAAAAGTAAGACATGACTCATAATTTTTTTTTTTGCCTTTAGCAAAAAAAATGACGGATGTATTATTGATCATCGTTCTTAGACAATTTTGGTCCAGAGGAATGTTCTTTGGCACGCAAGCTTTATCAAAGAATAGGGGAACATATGTTGACGAACAAAATTGGTAGGGACCGTTCTGACCGGTGTGTTCAGGCGGTCTGACCGGTCGAGGCATCTGTAGCCGTCTGGCACGACCAACCATGGGTCGAGTCCTAATACAGCTTGTGTTTTCATAATTTTAGATCTTGTAATAGATTTCTTGCGAGATAAGTCTACTCCACCCTATAAATCTATTTTTTTATCGTCTTTACCTTTTATCCTTACTCTAACTTTTCCAACCTCAACATATTGTTTTTTCTTTATCTTCATGGTGTTTGAGGACGCCCTAGCTGTCCTGCTGAGCCTAGGGCAATCCAAGATACGCCTGTCTGATATGGTCCCTCCCGAGTCGGTGTTCGTTGGATTTTTGTCGGGCTGCCCCCAACAAAATCGGTTTGACCGGTCCACCATACTGGTCTGATCAGTTAGTGCCGCGATGCTGCAAGGAGCGTCGTTGCGTGCTGCACGTACAAGTTCCCGTATGTTGGCCATAAATCGGCGCCAACACTCACGTACGCTGAGGCGCGGTCGTCGACGACCGTCTGCCCGATCACGGATCAAGGGACGAGCAGCACCACCGGCCGTCTCACTGGCCGGCGAGTACATGTCTGTTGCCGCCGTGGTACGTACTGCGCCGGTCCATGTGTGCTGCCCGGCCCCAACTTTGGTCTCTCTCTCGATCGAGAGAGAGATCATCCGTTCTCTTTCAGATTACGAGGACGGCACACCATACCCAAATTCACTTTCACTTTGTCCTCTCCTCACTCAAACTTATCTAATTTTGATCGGTTTATAGGAAAAAGGTACCGTTTCTACAATATTAAATTAGTACCATTAAATCCACCGCAATTTATTTAGAATTGCCAAGATTTACGTATAAAGTTGGTCAAAGTAACACAAATTTTATGTGATACTTAGTAATTTGGAACAGACACGGGGTACTTGCAGGATCTTTACTGTCATAGGTTTAGGGCCGGGATTGCAGTGCTTGCACCCGTGACATCTGTGTGACCGTGCGTGCGTCCAACATACCAGAGTTTTTCATTGGACCTCGCTAGCTAGTTTACGGTCGACCATACGGTTGGCTACCGTCGGTCTCCCGACCGGTTTTTCCTTTTTGGTAATTTTTTTGTCGTTCTGAAAAAATATACAAAAAAATTCAACAAAAATTTTGTAGGCACGAAAAAAATTTAGAGAAAAATTGGAGAGACAGAAAATTTTTTCAAGAAAACTTTTCGACAGAAGAAAAAAATTGACGAAAAAATATTTGAAAGAAAAAGTTTTACAAAATCAATTGAAAAATTTGAAGAGGAAAATTTTTACATCCAAAATAAAAAATTTCGGATAAAAGAATTTTGTTAAATTTTTTGTACCAAACAAAAAAAAGGAAAAGAGAAAAAAAAAACCTACCGGGCCCCGCTCCCGCTCCCGCCGCCGCCCTCGCTCCCGCCGCCGCCCCCGGCCCGCCGCGCCGCCCTACCACCAGTCCCGCCTTGCCCCGCCGGCCCCGTCCCCGCTCCCCGCCGCCGCCTGCGTCGCCGGCCCAAGGGGAGCCCGCCACAGCGCCGTGTCTCACCCGCGCCGCCTAGGAGGTCGCCGGAGCTCCGCCGCCCTCGCTCGCGCAGCTCCGCCGCGCCACCGCCAGCCCCGCCCCCGCTCCCCGTCGTCGCCTGCGTTGCCGACCCTAGGGGAGCCCGCCGCAACGCCGTGCCTCACCCGCGCCGCCCGGGGGAGGTCGCCGGAGATTCGCCGCCCTCGCTTGCGCAGCTCCGCCTTGCCACTGCCGGCCCCGCCCCCGCTCCCCGTCGTCACCTGCGTCACCGGCCCTAGGGGAGGCCGCCGCAACGCCGTGCCTCGCCTGCGCCGCCCGGGGGAGGTCGCCGGAGATTCGCCGCCCTCGCTTGCGCAGCTCCGCCTTGCCTCTGCCGGCCCCGCCCCCGCTCCCCGTCGTCACCTGCGTCACCGGCCCTAGGGGAGGCCGCCGCAACGCCGTGCCTCGCCCGCGCCGCCCGGGGAGGTCACCGGAGATCCGCCGTCGCTCGCTCGCACAGCTCTGCCACGCCGCCGCCGCCCGGGATCTCACGGAGAGAGAGGATGGAGAAAAAGGAGAAAGGAAAAAGGGAGCAGAGAGAGGGGAGGAGAGAAGGAAAGAAGAGAGTGGGAAAAAAAAGAGCAATAGGTCTTAGAGGGGTGGATCTACCGTGAGTTTTGAAACTCACGGGTGACTGTAAATTCAGCATTGAGTTTTTCCTGCCCTGCGTAGTTCAATTATGACAACCAGAGTAGTTTTTCACGCCGAATACTAAACAGGGCGGAGAAACAGCAAATCATACGCAAACCGATGGCCCACAGGCCGGCGCCACCTGGCCGCGAGCTCCCATATTGCTGTGTTTGTCACACGTGCGGTGCATGCTAGCGTGTCCAAAGCTGCACGTACGGACGCACAACTATTCCGAATTTGTCCCGCCCAAGAAAAGAAAGAAAATGCGCAATTTCCCGAGGCGTATATACATACTATATATGTCATCATCCCCCTGCCACGTCCAACAGAGAACATCTAAACCCATTCCTCCCATGCATCACACATGTACGGTTAGGAACGCTTTGGTACGGCGCCTCCAACAACTCCGGCACCCACCCACCAGCTTCGTTAAGAGCTCCCTCGACCAGATGCTCAAAATGTTGGAAATAAATATTTCAGTTAAAATATTGTGATCTTCACTATTAAAAAAGCGTTTAAACCATCTAAACGCGATTAAGGAAACCTAATGATAAAACTCTAATGGGCTGTGATCAGCAGGCCCATTAGGCCCGTTTCCAGAGGCTGGCCCCCAGCCCCACAGTGCCTATAAATATAATGTCGTGGTTAGCACCTTAATCAACCCATTCACGTTATTATAAAACCCTAGCCACCGCTAGTCTGATCGCTAAGGGCACTGGAGGGGTTTGGAAGGCCAAGCACTCCCGTTGGCGCCTAAAGGACGCCGATTCGCTGCTGCATCTTCTACACCGACAAGAACGCATACTTCCTCTACGGATCAGGCGTAAATGGCTGCTGCAACTGCTAACGCTGGTATAATGTTTACCAATTTATTCCGCATTAGATTGATTTGTCATGAACTAGGTTATGTTAAGATCTTGGGTTATTAGCCTCTAATGTTTAAGCCTGTCTAATTCTAACAATCGGTATCATGAGCCATCTTAACCTAGTCATGCACGGTCAATTTTGAGCCATGTTTATGCCTCTGTTTTCGTCGGTTTTAAGATGCAAACGTGCTGTGCATATTAGATCCTATTGCAAGTTTGATTCACGGTTTAGATGCAATTAGATCTTGCAGAATGGCTTTTATGTGTTAATCATGCGTGATTAGATCTACATCAAGGTTAATTAAGTTTCTGATCACGAGATTAGATCTAATCTAATTCGGTTTAGGTCAAGTTTAAGATTAATCTTGATCTGTTAATGCTAAGTGTCTCATATTAGATGCAATCATGCCTGAGTAATGAATCAGTTTAAGTTAATGTCATGATTAAGTTGAGCAATTAAGGTTTTAGGGTTTTGGTTCTTAATCTGTTCCCAAAATTAGCCCACTGTTAAGCTTTATTCCGCGAAATTAAAGCCCAAATCTATGAGATTAGATGCATCGGTCAGCAATAAAAAGAAGGGGAGTCAAATTTCAGATCGCATCTTGAAATCCCCAAATCCCGTGATGAACCCTAACCCTAGGAGAGCATCAGTCGCTTACCAGGGTTAACCGAACTGCGCGTGGTCACCAGCGCGCGGAAAGAGACACCCAGTGGAACCCCTCGACGGCATGTCGCGCGACTGGCTCGCACGGCACGCCGGAGAGAGGGCCCACGGGGCGGCATGGCGGCCGAGCTCTCCAGGCGGCGCATGAAGACGCGCAGCCGTGGCCCGCACTCACGCAGCCGGGGGGCACACGCCATGAGGAGGCGCGGCGCTACGACCATCGGCGGTAGGCGGCGCCGAGCCGCATGAGGAGCCAGGCGGCGCACGGCACTGGCTGGCACCACGCGCGTCCTGCTGGGCTCGCTGGCACCCACGCCGCGGCGGCCGGCCGGGCCCGCGCATGCTGCAGCGCGCGTGAGTGGTGGCCGGGGTCAGAGCGGCCAGCTCCCAAGGGCCGGCAGACGCGCAGCGCACGCGGCACGCCCCTACCGCCCGCGCATGCAGCGGAGCCAGCGCCCCTACCGCCCGCGCATGCTTCAGGGCTCGCGCCCCAAGGTGGCGGCCGGCCTGAGCCTGGCCGGAGGCGCTGCGCTCGCCATGAGGACGGCCGGCGGCGGCCGCACCAGAAGAACAGCTGCTAGAGGAAAGTGGTGGCTCGGGCTAAGACAGGGAAAGGGAGTAAGAAGTTAGGGTTCAGACAAGCCCTATCCTATTTATATGATGCTTGATGAGTTTGCTGCCGTCCGATCGTAACGCACGGTCAGGATCACTTCGCATTAGGGTTTGCGGGTGGCTGGGCCGAACTGGGCCGGCTGCGCGCTTTTGGGCTGCACGCATGAGGACGTTTTGGGCTGTTTAATGAGTCTTGAGCCCAATTTGAGTTATAAAGCCTTTTCTTTTACTGTTTCTTATGATTTAAGCTCAATTTTAACTGATGTTATGTTTAAAGGCTTTAATTATTTCTGTTGCACTTATTATTACCAGCATTATGTTAATTAATTTCCATGAGTTATGTAAATGCTTTTAATTATGTTTTAATTGCATTTATTCACTGAAAATTATGCTCATCCACCATAAGCAATTAAGATGCACTCTATTTAAATGGAACCATCGGGAAGTTTATTTAGAGCACTTGTAATTAATTCTGACCATCGTTGATTTAATTATGAGTTTTAATGATAAATTTCGTTTGTTTTCCCCATCGGTGATGCAAATTGAAATTTATGTATGATTTTAATCAGACCATCGTAGGGTTAATATCATACTTCTTATGCGCATCTTAATTGTGAGTTTAATTAAGTTATTGTTCTCATGATTTTTAGTGAACACTGTGATGGGCTACCTGAAATCCATTGAGCCCCTGAATGGCACCAACTACCCCGGCTGGTATAAAGATGTTCAGGTGGCCATTGCTGTGTGCGAGTATGATCTCGCCTTACGTCAAGACAAGCCAGCAGAGCCCGCTGATCCCAATGGTGATCGTACTGCCATTGAGAAGTGGGAAAGATCAGACAGGATGGCCAACATGATCATTAAGAACACGATCACTCCGGCCATCTGTGGTGCTATTCCTGATAAGGACAAGGATGGTAATGATCTGAGCACCAAGGCATACCTTGCCAAGGTGGAGGAGAACTTTAAGAGTTCTTCCAAGATTTATGCTAGCACCCTGATCATGAAGATGCTGACTTCACAGTATGATGGGCAAAGTGGAATCAGGGAGCACATTATGAGCATGTGTGACATGGCAAATAAGCTGAAGACACTGGATATGGCTATCTCTGATGGTTTTCTGGTGCACTTCATCATGACTTCTCTGCCAGTACAGTACAGTCCCTTCAAAATAAGCTACAACACTCAGAAGGCGACTTGGAGCATGGCTGAGCTCATTAGCTACTGTGTTGAGGAAGAAGAAAGGCAGAAAGCTGAAAGGATGAAGGATGCTGTCAACATGGTCAGCGAGCGCTTTGGGCGTGTTAGCATGAGCAACACTCCTAAGCATCAGGCTGAGTCTGGCAGCAGCAGGCAGCATAAGAGAAAGTTTAAGGGCCATAAGAGTAAGGCCATGTCACATAAGAAGACCTCTAATGAGAGGTTGTGCAAGTTCTGCAAGTCACCTAAACATGAGCAGAAGGATTGCCATGGATTTAAGGAGTGGCTTAAGAACAAAGGTACAATTACTGATTATGTATCTTTTATTGATGAATCATTCTTAGTGAATTTTTCTCCTAATACTTGGTGGATTGACTCAGGTGCCACTGTGCACATTTCCAATTCACTGCAGGTATTCAGTTCGATCCGAGCTATAAGAGAGGAGGAGCGAAGTCTAAGAGTGGCTGATGGCAATGAAGTGAAGGTTGAAGGCATTGGGAGCTTCAATTTGGAGTTACCAGGCGGCTTCAACCTTAGTTTGCATGATGTTCTTTATGTTCCCAGTTTGAAGAGAAACCTTATTTCTGTTTCGCGTTTAGATAAGTCGGGACATATTTGTGAGTTTGGCAACTCTGTGTGCAACATTAAATTTCATAATTTAAGTGTGGGCCTTGGTCATTTGCAAGGTGATCTTTATTTGCTCTCTCTTGATAAAGTTTATTCTGCAATGAATGTGGATGATGTATCGCATAAGCGTAAGCGTGATGATGAGACTTCTTCGAAATTGTGGCATTGTCGTTTGGGCCACATTTCGAGGGGGAGAATTGAGTGTCTCATAAGAGAAGAGATACTCCATTCATTAGATCTCTCAGACTTAGATCAATAATGCGTTGATTGTATTAAGGGGAAATTCGCTAAGACAATTAAGAAAGGAGCTACTCGGAGTTCGGGCCTATTAGAAATAATTCATACTGATATTTGTGGCCCGTTCCCAGTAAAGTCTGTTGATGGTTTTGACTCGTTCATTACTTTCATAGATGACTTCTCTCGTTATGGTTATATTTACCCCATTCGTAATCGATCCGAGTCATTAGATAAATTCAAAATATTCAAGGCTGAAGTGGAAAATCGGCATAATGTCACTATTAAATTAGTGAGATCGGATCGAGGTGGTGAATATTATGGGAGACATGCTCCATTCGGCCAAGTACCTGGACCATTCGCTAAGTATCTTGAAGAGAATGGTATAAAGGCTCAGTACAGTATGCCGGGCGAACCACAGCAAAACGGAGTTGCTGAGCGTCGTAATCGTACACTAATGGACATGGTACGTAGCATGCTTAGTTATTCTACTTTGTCTGTGGAGCTGTGGATGAAAGCATTAAAAACAGCTGCGCACATACTTAATCGTGTTCCTTCCAAATCCGTGTCAAAAACACCTTATGAGTTGTGGTTTGGGAAGAAACCATCGCTTAATTATTTGCGTGTGTGGGGCTGTCCAGCCGAAGCTAAGTTATTTAATCCACAGCAAAAGAAATTAGATGATAAAATGGTGAGCTGCTATTTCATCGGATACCCTGATAAGTCTAAGGGATACCGATTCTACTGTCCTGATCGTTTCACTAAGTTCGTTGAGACCAGGCAGGCTGTATTCCTAGAGGATGCAGGAATCAGTGGGAGCTTTCCGAGGAGGGAAATAAATCTTGAAGAAATACGGGCTGAGCTTCCCATCCCGGTGATTCAAGAAACAGTAACACCTCAGTTAGTGCCGCTGTTCGTTCCTTCCGTTCAGAGTACACCATCTGTTCAGATTACGCCTCCTGTTCAGAGTACTAGCGCTGCTCCGCCTGTTGAAGTAACTCCTGATCCTGCGAGCGAACAACAAGCTGAGCAAATGGCGCCTAATGCTGAAGTTGAGAACCCTGTCGAGGTGCCTCAGACTGCACCTCAACCAGCACCTCAGCCTGTTGAACCATTAAGAAGATCACAGCGGGCTAGGAAACAGACAGTTTTCCCTGATTGTGAGACATACTTAAGTAAAAACATGTATGATATTGGGAAAGCTGATGATCCTAACTCGTTTAGAGAGGCAGTATCATGTGAGAATTCTGCCAAATGGGTTGAGGCCATGGAAG
Organism: Panicum virgatum; assembly: GCF_016808335.1. Taxonomy (NCBI): domain Eukaryota; kingdom Viridiplantae; phylum Streptophyta; class Magnoliopsida; order Poales; family Poaceae; genus Panicum; species Panicum virgatum. Next base: position 50,556,247 of record NC_053138.1, read on the forward strand.
AAGAGCTTAAGTCCATGAGTTCCAATGATGTTTGGGATCTGGTAGATATTCCTAATGGAGTCAAACCAGTAGGCTGTAAATGGGTCTACAAGACTAAACGTGATTCTAAAGGGAATATCGAACGATTCAAAGCAAGGCTTGTAGCCAAAGGTTTTACACAAAGGGAAGTGATTGATTATAATGAAACCTTCTCCCCTGTGTCTAAGAAAGATTCATTCAGAATCGTTATGGCACTAGTGGCTCATTATGACTTAGAGCTACATCAAATGGATGTCAAAACTGCGTTCCTTAATGGTGACTTGGATGAGACCATCTTCATGGCACAACCGGAAGGTTTTGTTGTGAAGGGCAAGGAATATTTGGGATGCAGACTTAAGAAATCCATTTATGGGCTTAAGCAAGCGTCAAGACAGTGGAACCTTAAATTCGATCAAGTGATTAAGAAATTCGGATTTAAGGAGAATGATGTGGATAATTGTATCTACACTAAGATAAAGGGTGGTAAATTTATAATTCTAGTGCTTTATGTGGATGATATCCTATTAGCGAGCAGTGATAAGCGTATGCTGCATGAGACAAAGGGATTTCTTTCATCCAATTTTGATATGAAAGATCTTGGTGAAGCCTCTTATGTTCTGGGCATTGAGATACACCGAGATAGGACCAAAGGAGTACTAGGATTGTCTCAAAAAGCATATATTGAGAAAATGCTGAAGAGATTTAATATGGATAAGAGTAAGGCCACACCTGTTCCATTAGCGAAGGGCGATAAGTTTAGTGAAGCCCAATGTCCTAAGAACCAATTGGAATCAGATGAGATGAAGGACATACCTTATGCTTCAGCTGTCGGAAGCCTGATGTATGCACAAGTCTGTACGCGTCCTAACTTGGCATTTGCTACCGGAATGTTTGGAAGATATCAGAAAAATCCCGGAAAGGTCCACTGGGTTGGTGTCAAGAAGGCATTACGCTACTGCCAAGGCACTAAAGACTTCATGCTCACATACAGAAGATCAGATAACCTTGAAGTTGTGGGTTATACTGATGCTGACTTTGCTGGATGTGTGGATAGTAGGAAATCTACATCAGGATATATCTACACGTTAGCTGGTGGAGCTATATCATGGAAAAGCTCTAAGCAAAGTTTAGTTGCAGCGTCGACGATGCAAGCTGAGTTTGTGGCATGCTATGAAGCAACTGGATAGGCTGTTTGGCTTAAGAATTTTATTCCGGGCCTCAAGGTAATTGACAGCATTACGGAACCTATAACGTTATACTGCGATAATCAGTCTGCAGTATTCTTTTCGAGTAACAAGTCAAGTGGTGCTTCCAAACACATTGACCTTAAGTATCGTGTTGTGAAAGAAAGATGCCAGGATCGAACCATTAAGATTGAGCACATAAGAACTAATTCTATGTTAGCGGATCCGCTCACTAAAGGCTTACCACCGAACGTGTTTAAGCAGCACGTTACTAATATGGGTTTGGTGGATAGTCTTTAGGTCCTAGTTTAGGGCCATTATGACTCCCAACTAACGAATAAGCGTTCTACCGAGGTGTTTCAGTGAGACTGTGGGTAATGGGGTCCCAGTAGTGCATCAAGCTACTGACGACGCATTGGTCCGGTACTTTCTGTTACTACTAAGGGTGAACATTAGTATGATACGAACATTAGCCTTAACCGTTCGATCAAGTGGGAGAATGTTGGAAATAAATATTTCAGTTAAGATATTGTGATCTTCACTATTAAGGAAGCGTTTAAACCATCTAAACGCGATTAAGGAAACCTAATGATAAAACCCTAATGGGTTGTGATCAGCAGGCCCATTAGGCCCGTTTCCAGAGGCTGACCCCCAGCCCCACAGTGCCTATAAATATAAGGTCGTGGTTAGCACCTGAATCAACCCATTCACGTCATTCTAAAACCCTAGCCACCGCTAGTCTGATCGCTAAGGGCACTGGAGGGGTTTGGAAGGCCAAGCACTCCCGTTGGCGCCTGAAGGACGCCGATTCGCTGCTGCATCTTCTACACCGACAAGAACGCATACTTTCTCTACGGATCAGGCGTAAATGGCTGCTGCAACTGCTAACGCTAGTATAATGTTTACCAATTTATTCCGCATTAGATTGATTTGTCATGAACTAGGTTATGTTAAGATCTTGGGTTATTAGCCTCTAATGTTTAAGCCTGGCTAATTCTAACACAAAAAACAAAGCGGCTTCCTTCTCTCGTCTTTGAATTTTTTGGCGAGTTGTGTTTCTCTCTCTTTTCTCAATTGACCGTTCTAACCGTTCAATTGTACGACGTGTTATACTAAAACCATCTCCGGCCATTTGGCATCTTTAGTTTAATGAAATCCAGGTGGAATGCTTCATCCCCTGATGACATTTGAAAAAAAAAATCGGCTTCGAGACCAAAGAAGTCGACACTGATCACACAAATGAAATGAGGCACCGGAGCCAAAAATATGAGCTCCGAATTGCCACCGCCCCTCCCTTGGTCGTTGCATTGGCGCGCGCGGTCGCGATCGGATTCATCTCCAAAAGAGGAAAGGAATGGGTAGGCTTGACGGAGGAAGGGATGAGGTATAAGAAAAACCGAAAGGAATGAGAATATAAAGATTTGTTAAATATAAGAAAGAGAGAGAATGTTCATTCTACAATTCTACTCGTTAACCAATTCATTACTTCTCCACTTCATACGAACTCCAATTGTAAGATGAGGCCAAACATGAAATTCATGGATACAGTGCAACGAAATCAAATGTCCAGAGGCATATTGGACATTTGAGCTCCTTCATCCATTCATAAAAATACGAGAGAAACCGTTGTGGCAAAAAGAAATTCAAAACGGCTTCAACTCTAAAAAAAAATCTACTTTTACTATAGTAAAGAGCATCAGCTAAAATTATTTTGATAGGAACATGTTGCGATAATAATAAGGATCTCTCTGTTCTTATTTTTCTCGATTGGTCTCACACACCATGCATGCCAACCATGTACAATGCAACCTCCGTTTTGGCATCACGCATGCATGCCCCACCAGGCTATCACGCCAACCACCAAAACGGTAGCTCACTTGGCACTGTCAGGCAATCAGCACAAACTACTACACACTTCAACCAAGAAAACCACCATCAACCATAGAATACACGTACACACATTTCGATGAGACGCGTACGTCACCCTCTCCACCAGAAACCCAACAACGGAGGTCAGCGTCGCCGCCCGCGCCGTGTCAGCCGCACGGCCGTGGTCCATCCCCATCCCCATCCGTCACCAGGAGCAGCAGCTCCGCCGCCGCCTCCTCCGCCAGCGCGTCCAGCACCGCCGCCGCGATGTCCGCGCCGACGTCTTCCCGCTCCGGCCGCGCGTCCTCGGGCCGGACCCTCGCGCCGGGCATCTCCGACGCGACGAGCGCGGCCACCGCGGTGAGGTCCCTCTCCAGCGGCGCGGCGTCGTCGTCGTCGTCCGGCTCCCGTCGCGCGTGGAGGCTGCTGTTCTTCTTCTTCCGAGCCCGCGGCCGTGGTGTCGTCGGCGCCGAGCCTCCGCCGTCGGTGCCGCGGCGGCGGAGGCGGCCGTCTTTGGGTTTGTACGGCCTGGCGTTGGCGAGGAGGTGCATCAGCGTGGTTGGTGCGCAGGCGGCCTCGAGGAGCTCGCTGAAGAGGACGAAGGCTTCTGCATGGGGTGGTTGCGATTAATGGCGCGTGAGACTTTGATGAGGCTCTGAGCTCTCGACGGGGCCGGCAATGGCGGGTGACGAGAAAGGGATGGAGAGGATAGGACAGGCCGGCTTACTCTGCGCGTGCGGCGGCGGCGAGTGCTCGAACAGGCGCTGCTCCAGCACGGAGACGGGGCTCAGCTGCTTCTTCGACGACTCGTCCTCCTCCTCTTCCTCTTCCTCCTGCTCCTCTTCCTCGTCTTCCTCCTGCTCCTCGTCGACCTCCGGGAGGTGGCCTTCGACGGCGCGCTGGGGAGAAGCAACAGTGGCGTCCGTGGAGGGGCTCGGCGCCCCCTGCTTCTCGCAGTCGGCGCAGCGCCACTCGATGGCCGCCGGCTGAGGCCGCTTCTTCTTGGCCGCCGCCGTCGCGGCACCCGGCGCCCGCGCCGTCGTCGCGCCGCTGAGAATCTTGGAGAGGAGCAGCCGGAGCACGGCGCTCCCGCTGGGCGCCTTCTTGCCCCTCGCCGCCGGCCGCCTCAGCAGCCTGCCGCCGGCCCTCCGGGCCCTCGGCCAGCACGTCGAGCAGGCGCCGCCGCCGCCGCACGCCGCGGCGTCGAGGAAGACGGGGGAGCAGCCCTTCTCGAGGAGGTAGAGGTCGAGGTAGAAGGGCTCCTGCTGCTCGCCCAGCAGCTCCGACAGGCGGCGGAAGTGGTGGCTGCTGCTGCTGCCGGACGGCGACGGTGAGTGGTGGGCCATGGCTATGAGGAGGCCAGAGCCCAGAAGCGGTGGACGAGGCGAGGTGGGAGAGGAATTGAATGGATGTGTGAAACAGCTGGGGGGGAGCGGCATATATTCGACCGCGGGAGGGAAGAGAGAAGAAAGGGGCCTTGGGAAAGGAACTTGAGAACTGATTCATTTCTTATTAATACAGCTTTGGGCCCGATTTAGATAAGCAAGATTGTAATTCTAGCTAATTCAAACATTGTAGCTTTTGGATCTAGCAGTTTCCATCTTAATTAGTCCAAAATTATATCATAACAATTTCAAGAGCTGTCTTTATTAGCTTTTTACCAGCTTGTGATTGAGAAATGACCAAACTTCGTATTAGAGAGGAGTTTACTGGAAATTTACTCACCAATTTTTTTCACATGCCCCACATCCCGGCTTACATTATAGATGGACATCTAAAACCAGTTATCCAACTCATAGCTTACAGTCCAGGGATCCAAACAGCCTCAGCTTTATTTGACAATCCGGTTTTTAACAATCCACAAAGTACAATTAAATCCAGTTTCTCATAATGTCCGGTTAATACACTGGCCTTAGAGAATAATTATGCACTGCGCTTAAAATGAAAATGTATCAAATTGCTCAAAGGACCCTGGGTAATTGACAAATTGCAAACACGTGTGGTATTTGGAACCTTCCCATAGATAATGCATTCGGAGATGGTGATGCTTAGCTTAAAGATGACATGTGGCATCATCTAAAAGCTTTTGTAGAAACCACGCAACGAAAGGTGGTGCTCTTGATGATACGTTGATTGCACTTTAAAGGGGGCCTCCTAATGTTGCAAAGAAAAAAATGGGGACCTCCTAATATCAAGGTTCGCATGGAGGAACTATTGGGTTTCTTACTTATGAGACATCTTGTAGCACAAATACAAGAGTATACTTTCTCCGTTCTAAATTGTAGATCTTTTTGGCAAATTGAAATACATAGTTTCGTTACATATTTAAATGTATAGCAAAAATTACGTATATATGTAGATTTTCTAAAATGACATACAATTTAGAACGGAGGGAGCAGTAGACTAACAGAATGTTAGTTGTTGTTGGGTACTAAGAGCAATAGGAGGAACGACAATGATTGAAGTAAAAAAAAATAATAGAAAAAATTGTGAGAAACAAATCCCGCTCTTCTGGGAGGATGGGACACTCTCAACAAGAGAGGAGGGGCAGTTATGAGTTTGACAATATAGTTGTTTATCAGAGATCTGAATTTAGAGAGCAGCTGCTTCCTTCAAGTTTGACCACTTATTTTATTAAAAAAATCATGCATAGTTGGCAATGTATCTCACGAGACCAACCTTCTCTTTGAGAGCCTCGATGGTTCCCTGCTTATTTCCGGCGGGGCACGGTGCTTTTCCCGGTTCCTTTTTCAAGCGAGGCTCGGGTGCTAGCTGCTGGATGGTTTGGTTTGTCCGCGCACGCGACGTACGGCCACGAACCCGATCGACGTGCGACGATGATGGGTCGGCGCGGGGAGGCAGCAGCGTCGCCGTCCTGCACATGTCGTCGGGTCAAATCGTCAGGTGAGAAAAGCAGGCGAGCGGAATGCCCGGCCGTCCGGCCGGCTGCCGTGCCGGCCGGACTACACTACTGGTGGTGCTCCGGCCGCCCGGCAGCAGGACATTCCGCTTCCACAGTTCCACCTGCTTTTGCTTTGGTTGCTCCGTTGTTTCGTTCGATCATTCAAACGCTGGGACAAGCAGGGAATCTAGCGCGTCCAGCCCCGGAGCTAGCTGAGGCGATCGACACCCATTGCCGACCATTGGTGTCGTTTCGAGCAATGGAACATGCTCCCCTCCTGTTTCTCTTTAAAAAAAACAATGGAGCATGCGCCCGGAGTATGATCGATTTGCAGCCGTTAACTAACCTGCTTTCTAGTACTGAACTGTACCCGTATCGTACGTACGTGGTGCGGTGCCACATCGATCGGCCGCTGCTCATTTAATTTGAAATCGCGCGGCAGCTGCCTGAGCAGCGAGCAGTGCAGCAGCTAGCGCGCCGAATGGTCGCCTCCGAGGAAGGAAGCCGTCGATTCTATATACTCGTCGCCGACGATGGAACCGCCGCTGGGGGGCGAGTCGCGACGCGACGGTGCAGGGAATATAATAGATCCGCCGTTGGTTGTTGGCTTCCTCTTGTTGCCGCGCGCGGCCGGGCGAGCACAGTCGGCTCGTGGGTGAACAGCCAACCAACGCATGCGTGCACGGCGGCCGCGCCTGGCACCTCGCGGTACGGCAGCAGCAGAAGTGGAGGTGTGCGGTGCATGCACATGCACCAACACAAAAGGAGGCCGGGGACGGGACAGTTGGACAGCAGCTCCGTGATTCTCTAGACTAGAGGAACACTGGTGGGCCCGACTAGCTGACGATGGCCGGATGATTACGAAACTGCAGATCTGACGATGGCCGGATGATTACGAAACTGCAGATCTTGCGTGGTGTTTTGCCGATGGAAACGCTAGCTAGGGTGTGTTTAGATACCCAAATTTCTCCAAACTTTCTATCACATCGAAATCACATCGAAACATTAAATATAGTAAATGACTCCATACATGGAGTACTAAATATAGTTAAATAAAAAAACTAATTGCATAGCTTTGATGTACGTTGCGAGACAAATCTTTTGAGCCTAGTTAGGTCATGGTAGGACAATATTTATCATAAACAAACGAAAAATACTACCATATACTACAGTGTCCGATGTGACTTTTTCTACCATCTTTTCCAGGGATCTAAACACAGCCCTACAGTTGCTTTGTTGTTGGTGGGGTAACGAGCTAGTAACCACAACTCTCAGAGGCAGCAGAGCTGGTCTCCTCGCCAATCGCACAGACCGCTATGAGTGTGTTTCGTTGAATCAAAGTTCGTGTACAAGTTCAAATGTTTAATACAAGACTAGTCTCAATAGAAGTTTCATGACATTACCGTCCTGTTTAGTTCCCCAAATTTTTTTAAAGTACCTGTTATATCAAATTTTTAGACACATGCATATAACATTAAATGTAGTTAAAAAATAACTATTTACACAATCTAACTGATTAGCACGAGATGAATCTTTTAAATCTAATTAGTCGATGATTGGACATTATTTGTCAAGTAACAACGAAATATGGTACAATACCAAAATCCAAACCTTTTTACAAACTAAACAGAACCTAAATGATATCATCATTTTTTTGACACGGCAAGGAGAGGAAAGGATGAAGTTTCATGGGATGTGAGGAAAGTTTTATCACTATGAAATTCATCTGGTACAGTTATCTAGTTTTCAGTCTAGGTAACGGTGCCCATAAAACTCCCACTGAGACTGGCCTAAATAGTACAATGTCATTGCATATCTCTAGTTCGACACTTTTGAGTTAGTAAGTATAATAATATCTATAAAATAACGTTTATATATATTGTAGATAGAAAATATTCTATATCAACAACGTAATTTTCTTAGTGATTTACTAATATAGGACCAATCTTGTGTTGTCAGTTTGTACAAAACTATATTATGCTGCGGCCACCAAGGTATTTAGTTGGAAGATTTTCCCCTACATCATTCCTTCAGATTATCTCGATGTTTATTACTCATCGAAAAAAAAGAAGTATGACTCTTCCAGATTTCCAAGACTTCGTGTTGAGGCGCACGCAAGTTGCTTTCAAATTCAGAAAATGTGTGCCGGGAAAATATTGTACTTCTTATTTTCTTTCCTGATATTGAACTTAATGTGAAGGATATAACATTTTTTCTTATTAATAATTTTAATGTGTGATGCTAAAATGCTAAATTATGGGTTACAAAAAATATTTATCAGATTTTTTTTCAAAATAAGTTCTTATCGTGCATACCATAAGTATAAATGTATTGTTTATTAGATTTCTATTAACGTTAATTATGTTTTTTTAAATACTTACATGCGGTATGTACATTTTACTAGTTACTTAAAAAAAACTTTATTATATCCTACCTGAAGCCGAACTGGGCTGTCATGGGCTGCAAGTACATCAATGTCCGATCAGCTCAGAGCCCAACTCCATTCTGGGCTTCAAGTACATCAAGGGTTCCCTAACTTTTAATTTTGACCTCCTAAGGCCCACAGTACATACGTCTAAAAAGATAAAAGCCCACGGTACATCTCCCCGCCAAAAGCCCATCATGACAGTTTCTCTCCGGATCAACATCAACACATAGGAAACATACATAATTTTTGTCTAATGTTTTGTCACCAAATTGTGCAGAGCATATCAGCGCCAGAGTAGAATTTTAATCTAGAGAAATGCTAAGCATGCTGATTATGCGGTCCAACAAAAGTCTATATTGAAATTTCAGTTAGTAGTCTTTATGGCAATGAAAATCAGAATATTGAGGTTTGGGCCGCCATTGCCCTTTACTCTTACATGTATTTTTTTAAAAAAACGGACCGGTTGCTACAGTAGTCTTGCTCCTTTTACAAGAGCGGATTACCTTTTAATCTGTCTTTGGGAAAAAAATAGAGAGGCTTTTATGTTTTTATAATAGTGATGATTTGCTAGGAAAAGCATAGTACATTGTTATAGCTTAATATACATTTTTCTAAAGGAAATAATATTCAATGAGGTTGTATTCTATATGTATTGATTTTCATCTTTGTGATTTTGTTTTTCTAATGCACAAACGAATAGATAGCAGACAAGCATATAAACTAGATTTTCTAATATGAACTATCTAATATATTCGTGTAAAATATGAAAATATTTTTTAAAAATGGAAAGTTACCAATCAGCTTCCATTCTTATGCAAAACCTGCCATCTAAACGTGTGCCAAAAAAAAAACCGTGCCTGAATCAGTTTTGAAGTTGGGGAAAATCAGCCTATACCATTTCCTCGAATACACAAATATAATAATAAAAAAGAAAAACGAAAAAGGAAAAGAAAAGAAAAGAGGAAAAAAACCAGAGTACCCTTCCGTTGAAAAAAGCCAGGGAAATACTAAAAACCGCAGAAAACGAAATGAAAAATAAAACAAAATCCAAACAGTCTAGGGTTTTGCGTCTCCCGTGCGAGTTATCCCCAGGACGCGACGCGCCGCCCCGCCCCTTCCCCTTCTTCCCCTGCGCCCTGCGCCCTGCGCCCTTCGCCCGCCGACCTCGTCGTCCCCACTCCCCCACGCGGCGGCGAGCCGGAGCGTCTCGGCTGTTGCCGCCCGGGGCCCGCGGAGCTCCGCCGCCTTGGCGCCATCCGCCCCGCGGGCCGTGGCGCCGGCTCCCTCGGCTTTGGCGGCGGCCGTGGCGGCGGAACCGGGAACCCTAGCGGCTGACGAGGTCAGTCTTCACTCCCTCTCCATTGACGCCCGCGCTATCGCGCGCGGCGGTCGCCGGTGTCTCTCGCGGGGCGTTCATTTGGATTGGCCGTCTGCGGGCAATGGGAAGGGCCGCGGGGGAATCGGGGTCGGCGCTGGAATTTCGAAACCCTAGATGTGTTGATTTTCTTTGGTTTCTTGATCAGGTGAAGCGGTGTTTATCTTACGCGCGGCGGCGGGACAAATTGCGTTCTTGCGGGATGTTATAGGTTGGAAGCCCCTGTTTTACGGGGCACCATAGATTCCAAATCGAGGTCTTTTGCGGATTAGTTGAATTGGGGATTGGGGGTGCACTGTGATTTGTAGGATACTAGGTCTTGGAAAGATTGTGTTCCTGTCAACGAATTGATGCCTCTTGATCCTGCCCTGTGTCTAGTAGGGTAACCGGCTCAATTTAGGGGTACAACTGTACGAGTTTGCAAGATTTCCTGCTCAGCTGGGCTGGTAGTCTGTAGCAACTAGCAATCCCAATTGAATACTGATTTGCTTCAGTTAGGTTGAAGTCATGGCTTTGCATGGTGCTTTAGATTCGAATTGCGGTCTTGCGAGGTTTGGGTTCCAATAACGGGCTTCCATTTCTGAGGTTTAGTTATAGATATGAAAAATTGGCCAACTGGGACTGCATGGTAGTATGTAGGGTATTAGTCTTGCCAGGACTGTGTTTGTTCAGGAATTAGTGGCTCTTGATCCTGTCCTGTTGACTAAATGACTAGTAAGGGTAATTGGCTTGATTAGTAGCACAAGTTTGCAAGGCAGGTAATTAGTAGCAACCCTGGTCAAGTGAGTCTTGACTGGCTTGAATTAGGCTGAAATCATGACTTTGCAAGTTGCCATAGATTGAAATGTCATTGTCTTTTGAGGTGTGGGTTCTAATAACTGATTACCACCATTGGGATTGGCTATACAAATGAGTAAGCAGTCGGTTGGGATTGGGGTGCATGGTTGTAGGGTATTAGTTGATTCAAGGATTGTGTTCTCTTGTTGTTAACTGGCTCGAGTTAGGGGTATGAGATTGCAGGATGTTGTGGTCCTGCTCTGCCAGGTAGGTAGTCAGTAGCACTATTGGGTCTGCGAGGTGGGGATGGAGAACACTGGAACCGAAAGGAGGATGAATTATTTTGTGTAGCTGATCTGGCTAGGTTTCAGTTTTTTAACTTTTTTATTGCTCTGGATTAATTATTAACAGTGTGATGCTTCATTTTTTTTAACAGATAGTAGGATTGTATTGGGCTTATCTATTCAATTCTTAAATTTTGAGTAGTACATACCATGTCTATAAGATAAAACATCACGAAATGTTTAAGTAATTGGGCATGGTTGTGTATTATTGTGTCATATTGCATTGCATACTATGACAGCATGCCAGTATTATTTTCCAGTTTTATGTTCAGTCCTGGAATTTAGCTTGAGTGTTTGAAACTTTTAATGCACATGTCATCCTGTACCTTACTTTGAAGTGTGCCATACCATCCCTTTTATTTCTTGGTAACTGTCATAACACCAGGTGTATCTTCTCCATTCAGAGACTGACTAGGAGTTCATCGAAGTAAATTGTTCGCCAAGTTGTTTTTAATATAAATAAGTGCGCCTACATGGCTATGGTGCCAAGTGATTCGTCACATCATGGAGTTGTGGACAATAGCCCCAATGGCAGGACCCTGGGTAGGCGTGAGGAAGCCAGGAAACTTGGTCCGTCATGGTATTTCAGTAGAAAGGAAATAGAAGAAAACTCTCCATCCAGGAGGGATGGCATTGATTTGAAGAGAGAGAATGGCCTTCGAAAGTCGTATTGCAATTTTCTACAAGAGTTGGGCATGAAGCTTAAAGTGTAAGATTGGATACATTGATTTACTTCTACATTTGTTGGCTATCTTTGCATTTCACTTTCTAAATTCTAAGAACACTCTTTTAAATGAAGTGCTACTTAAGTGTGGCCATAATGCTAAAGTTTTTTGAATATATGTTTGGTATATCAGCTTATGTTTGCTCATTTTATGTAGTTATTTGGGGTGACATTGTTATGGGATGCACATATCTACATTTGTTTATGGATCAAGATATTTTATCTATTTCCCCTCTAGATAACTGTAGTTTGAACTTTTGATCAGGCTGTTCATACTATCATCATGAAGAGAAAAATTTCTGTAGCTACTATTGTATAATTTAAATTTTGTTATTCTTGGTAGTCTGGCATTCAAATATGGATCGAGATTTTGCTGATCATGGTTTTGAAAGCGTTAAGGCGAGGCGAGCCACCACCGCCTTATCGCGTAGGCGGGCCAAGGAGGGATAAAGCGGACTAAGGCGACACCTTAGGCGAGGCGAGCCACCACCGCCTTGTCACCTAGGCGATGCCTTAAGGACGCCTTGAAAACACTGTTGCTGATGTTCATTTTTTTGTGCATGGTTGATCTTGGCTTTTGCATGCTAAAGCATGACATTTTCCTTGGTGGTCATAGTCTTGACGCAAGTTGTATTGCAAATCCATCAATGACTTTAAGTATTAAATAAATGGATTGTTTTGTCATCGGTTTTGCTGAAGCTTTAGGTCATCCTTTTATCTCATAAAGTCCACCCCCCATTTGTTTGCTGTTTGTAGGCCTCAAGTGTCAATTGCTACAGCTATGGTATTCTGTCATCGTTTTTACCTTCGACAATCCCTTGCAAAAAATGATAGACGGGTAAGTGTTATTCAATGCCTGTCTCTAGTTGTTTTCCAATGGTTGATGCAGTTTGCCTTGAGCTTCCAGATTGCTACTTAGTTTAGTTTAAACTTGCCTTTTCCATTTTGTATGCCTGATCAGTATTGACAGGATCTTGATGCTTGACAATGGATTGACAAACTCAAATTTTTTACATTCCATTTTGGTAATGTTAGAAACCAAATACAACTATGATGTAAACTCTTTGCTGGTGACATACATAGATATTAGTGTACTCCTTCAAGCTAAATTTGATCCTGTGCAGTTATTTTTTTTAAAAAAAAATCTGTATCTGTAGAATATGCGCCAATGGTTCTGAATCTAATATCCATACAGATAATTGCCACAGTTTGTATGTTCTTGGCTGGAAAAGTTGAAGAAACACCTAGACCTTTGAAGGATGTCATCGTGGTTTCTTACGAGCTTATTCATAAGAAGGATCCTAATGCTGTTCAGAGAATCAAGCAGCAGAAGGTGATGGATTAGGTTGTCTATATATTGATCCAGAACATGACTTTGTCCTGCATGATTATCACTATTCAACTTCATTGTTGCATACCTTTACTTGGGAACCAGTATGTGTTTAACTTTGTAACTTGTTTCATCATACACTGCTAGGCTATAGTTATATTCTTGTATAAGCTATTCATTCATTAAATTTAGCTGATTTAAGAAAACAGTAGATTTTTGTTATATCTAGATTCAAATCTAACTCTTAAATCTCGATGAAAGTAGTTGAGATCCACTTTTTATTCTGGATTTGAGGACCACATGCTCCTAATATAAATGTTTAACAGTTTATGATGCTTAATAAACATTTTGTAATCTGAAAAAATAAATATAGTCAACAGCTGTTGCCTTTATGCGCTTCCGTTATCAGCTTGTGGTTGCATAAAACAACCTCAGGTGCTACCAAAGCTGAAAATTCTGAAAATACATTTTTTTAAAAAAAATTATGCTCCTTTTTATCAAGAGTGAACATTATGATAGTTCTCTCTTTCTCTGCTTCCTGTTTCTGAATCTACTTAGGATTTATTTTCTTCATGCACTAACTCTTATTTGATTCAAAAACGGTATTTTCCCGTTTATATAATAGTTATTTCTATTAGTGCTTAATATTTCCTATTGCAGGAAATATATGATAAACAAAAAGAACTTATTTTACTTGGGGAGCGAGTTGTACTTGTAACACTTGGGTTTGACCTGAATATTCATCATGCTTACAAGCCCTTGGTTGAAGCAATAAGGAAATTCAAAGTTGTTCAAAAAAGTGCACTTCCTCAGGTTGCCTGGAATTTCGTAAATGATGGGTATGCTATTGCTACCCTTGCTGTCTTTTGAAATTGCAGTTCACAGTTGTGTATCTACTATACTACACTTTAAAAATGTTGTGCACTGTACAGGCTGCGTACTTCGCTTTGCCTGCAATTCGAGCCTCATCATATTGCAGCAGGTGCCATCTTTTTGGCTGCTAAATTTCTCAAAATGAAGCTTCCAGCTGAGGGTGATAAAATTTGGTGGCAGGATTTCGATGTCACACCACGTCAGCTTGAAGGTTGGTCCTTATTTGGAAAGTCTGATGAAATGTTTCCACTTGCTCTATGCTGTTCATTTGTTCAGCATATTAATTTGGCCTCCATTTGGTTGAATTGTCAGCATGAGTTTATTGTGTCAAACAGATTTTTGTTCCTGTGAAAATCTTGGGTTTTAAGGAATTTACAAACTTCATGATACTTTAACTTGATAATTTGTATTTTCTTTAACTAACAGTTATTGGTATAATCTTCATTGAACTAGTATTTAGGCTTAAATAGGATACTAGGATGACATCTTTCTCCATGACATTAGTTTTATCCTACATGTCCATGGCTTATTTTTCTTGTCATTGTTTCTAAAGATGAAAACACATTATACAATTTGAATTGTTAATGTCATAACTTTTTCGGGCCTCAATTCATTACACAATTTAATTCCAAAAAACTGCACATATTTGCTATTTGCATGCCTGAACCAATTCATTTTCCTGTCGCGAGGAAAGTAGCATAGTTTCAAGGCTATTCTAAGAAAAATAGGTACAACCAAAAGTAAACATAGTTTAGCTATCCTATAAAAAGGGTGGTCAATGAGGGCTTTGCATTAGGCAATTTTCTGGACATATCATGCTATTCTACCCCAAGATATGGGCTTGTTTTTCTCTATTGGGAAATGGAGCACCTTGTTGCAGCTTGATATTTCTAGGTGCTACGTGTCTGTCTTGCTACATTGCTGCCTTTTTCTTGGTGAGGTATATTGAAGTTTATAAATGGGATTTTGATAGTGTACACATTTCTTTTGTATTTTTTTTGTTAATATTTACCTTGCAGAGGTATGCTGTATCTTTGTAAGAGCACTGTTTCAAACGCAATTAGGTTTTAATAATTCACAAAACAATGATAATCTTCTAGCTTTATTGGTGACTTGTCACATAAACCGTTGTGCTTGTGAGGCCAAGTTCCTGACTGTTTGGTAGAAACCAAGAAATTACACAAGTACCAGCCAGCCGACCAGCAATCAAATTCTATTAGGTCTCACTCTGTATAGTTTAATATTAACTAGGCACTACATGGAAATTCTTATTTACTAATCCTAACTATTAGTTATTATTTTATTATCACAATGTGGTCTGAGATGCCCATATCTCATCTGACAAATAAAACATTTCTGTCGTCCATGATTGCAGAGGTAAGCAATCAAATGTTGGAGTTGTATGAGCAAAACCGTACGCCACAGGCACAACCATCACAGGGAAGTGAAGCTGAAGCGAGTTCTGCTGGTGTGCGCAATCAACATTCATCTGTAAAATCTGAAGGAAACTCTAAGGAACCATCTGCCAAACTGTCAAATATGCAGCATTCTTCCTTGACAGGTGCTCCAGGTCTTCATGATGTTCGACACTTGTATTCAGACAAGCATATTTCTGGCCATAAAATGCCTCAAAATGACAATGGTAACCATGGTGGCAGCAAAGATAGGAGCAGCAAGAGTGGAATTAAATCTGATGCTGTTATGGACAGGTCACATCATGACAAAAAATTCTCCCCAGGACATCATTATTCCAAGTCCAGTCACGAGTTCCGTAATCAAATGGAAGAAGACAAGCCACATCGATCACATGATAATTCTAATGAAACAAGAGATGGTGTTCTTGGTGGCAATGAAGCTCCTGGTGTGTCATCATCAAGGATGGATGCGATGAATAAAATTGACAAGGATAAGGTAAAAGCAGCAATGGAGAAGCGAAGAAAATCAAAAGGTGGAGTTGCTGCAAATGTTAATGTGATGGATGATGATGATCTACTTGAGAGAGAGCTAGAACATGGTGTTGAATTGGCTGTTGAGGACAAGAAGATCAAGCAGGAAGAGCAGACTTTGTCCCATGATAGCATGCCACCAGCAGATCTTCAACATGTTGACCATGTAATGGAGAATGGTCACCATGGTGAGAAGAGCGTGCCAACAACTGCTGAAGATGGGGAGTTTCCAAGGGACAGTAAAGAACAACAGCCTCAATCATTTGATAAACGAACTGATGATTCTGAGAACAAGTCCCAGCAGGTTGATCACACATTGAAGCACAAGGGCCACGATGATGCTCACCTTGCTGGAAGATTTGAGCAGGATGGACGAGATGACTATAAAAGGCCTAAGCTTGAAGGCGTACTTGATAACAAAGTGTGATTGTGGACCGGTTTGCTTGAAACTGGTAACTACATGCAATTTGGCACGGAATTCATTGTATGATAAGGTTACACATGTTCCTGTAACTGCCAGTGCCTGAGGATGTTGCATTGTGATGCAAAAACTGCAGTGCTGTGGAACGTCAAGATGTCCATAGTTTTTGTGCGTATTTGTCTCAAGTAACTGATGGCAGTTTAAAACTGGTCCTAGATCTGCACCATAGAATCGTGAAAGTCGTGCTAGCAATATCAATGTTCCAACGAACATTGGAATATATGCACTGAAACACGCTGCAGATAACAAATGGATTCATTTCTTCTATGTGATGTTTCAGTTAAAGTGGTGCAAATGTTTTGTTTTTGCGTAATGGTCTTTGCTTGTTGCGGTGAATATAACCGGTTTTTGGGTGTTTGCATTTTGAAGTTCATATTCTGTAGGTATTTATTTAAGTGACGTACATATTAAACTTATGAGTTTAAAATGAAGATTTAAATCAGCTTATCTTTAGCAGCTATGCAAACTTTGAGTTACATAATGCCACGTCTACTTTTATGTTTTGGTCTAAGTCTTTTTAGTATACTAACTGATTGGTGTCAAATGTAGCACAATGTTGAGCAACTTATTTGTGAAACTGTTAGAAGCAAATTTATGGTAAGATGACTTTTTGAGACGCCTCCAGAGTTTAATTAGAAATGCGCTTCATTTTCGTTTTACAATGGCAGCTACATACGCAGGGGAATACTCACTTCTCATTCTCAGATGTATCAACAATAAAAATGTGCTATAATAATCTGATATAAGCAAAGGATGCATGAAATTCCCCAAGACTCCCCAAATTGGCATGGTCAAACCTTCAAACAAAATGTCTCACGGGAGATCAAAATGTCCAGCAGCTAAATGGAGCTCAAACTGAAATATCAGCGACAGTTTAACTGAGCATGAATAGAGTGGAGCTAAATGCAACAATTGGTAGTGTTATCATAAATTTCTGGAATGACGCTCCTTTTGATTTGGGGGTTCATAAACACGAAATCTGACCAGCGAAATATTACCACCACCAAACTATTATGTGAGTTGCAGCGCAACAGAATTAAAAACTCGGCCGGGTGGGGAAAGACCGCCCCACCGGTATTAACTTAAGAAGAAGCCTCGGCTTCCCTGACCGAGAAAATCTCCGAACCCTGACCCCGCCCTGACACTGGGAGACGTAACCCCCTGAGAACTGTGCCTGGGCCATGTAAGGGTCCTCAAGCCGACTTGGGCCGTCTCACAACCAGTGCTTTGACACACAGGACCAGCGAGGGGATTTTTTTATCCTTAGCCTGAAATTCGCTCCCACAGGGAGTCGAACTCAGGACCTGAGGGGTGCCGCCGGAGTGACTAACCAACTGGGCTAGCATAAGAGCTTGGTAGGAAACAATCAAAATACCTAAGAGGATCATCAATAATATCCATTTCGGTTCCAACAACATGCATAAGAGCTTTTGGATCAATTAGTATCTTCACTCCTTTATCTTCAAAGCTATTAGAAATTCAGTCCTACAAGCAAGTGATAACTAATTGAGTCAACAACCCAAGTTAGCAAAGCAGAAATGCATACATATTAGTATTTCGGTAACTTTAACCTTTTTGAGCAGTTTACAGTTTTTGCAAAACAGTAGGTTTGGCATTCCATTTTTCCATCTTTTTAAAAAAGAAAAGATGTACTTAAGTTGCTTATTGTATTCAAAGAAACATGTTTTAATACATAAATATGTAGGTCGTTATGACTTTTCTAGGTTCATAGATTTTACTATGCATCAAGACATACATTATATGTAGATACATAGCAAATAGTATGAATTAAAAAAGCCAAAACAATCTACATTTTCGAACAGAGAGAGTCTTATATTAGAGAACTTAATCTTTTTGAAAGTGTAAAACTGCAAAGAAAATTGTTTTAATACTCCAACCTAGAGCGTAATAGCACTAGTCCTAACTCCTAACTAACTATATTGTCAAATGTCAATACACAAGAATAGGTGTTCCAAACTAACACTTAAGAGTATATTAGAATATTGCTTAAAACATACAACAGTTGATAGAAGAGTAGAAGAAATATCATACACAGCGCAACTTCAGCGGAAGAAAATGTGAACAGTACACCATCTAAATTGCATTTATGTACTCAGCTGACAGTACTTAAAGGGATTGAGTGCCACTTTATTTGACATATCCCTTTCACATGGTATAGTAAGTTCACGACAATCATCACTGACCTTAACAACTTAGCATAGAAGCCCAACTTTTTATGATATATGGATATGATAAAAGAACAGCGACAGATTCCCAGCTAAGGATTGCATTCACAACCACCTTGCCATAAGTTTAACCAACACAACAAGAGCAAACTTCTCTATATCAAGATCTTACCGGAGAACAGAACAGCGTGCCAGCATAATTTACTGTGTATGACAATCCATTGCAACGACGTGCCTTTACACCAAGCTGAAGATAAGTATGTTACTGGAGGCCAAGTAGATGGCGCGCCCTAGATTCCACTGCAACAGTCACTATCACAGCCTGCCTATGGATGGCAGGCCCTGCCTTCTCTGCCATTGTCTTCAACACAGAAGAAGCCACGCCCTTATATCTAGCTCTCCTGTTCTAATGAAATTCCAATTTGGTTAAGACTTCCTGAGACTAAAAACGAATGGATGAATGAGGGATTCATGTCATCTCTCCAAATAACCATGAGCCCAAGGAAAAAAAAATAGGAGTCTCGTGTTAATGTGTTATTCACCTGTAACTAAAATCTTTAGGGCATGCTGAACGGCAGAATGTCACATTACAGATATGCTTATTTCTTTTGACGTGTGCTTGATCTAGAACTTCGTCTAATCAGCTCCATCCATAGATGCAAACAAATCAAAGACAGATGTTTTAGGAACGTGATTTCATAACCCAAGTGTAGATAGATATATCCAATCCGGAAGGCCATGGTCAAATCCTAGCCTGCAGATCCTAAATCCAGTGCCGTCATCTGGCATCAATCTGGTCGCGTTGGACGCCGACCGAATCGGAGGCACGGATGGATGATTTAGCTGAGCGATCCACCATGGGGCCAAAGGAGTCCATCGCTAACCGAAGGAATGAACGCAAGATTCAGATTTGGTTTCTCAGAGCAATTACGATAGCATTGGGAACAAAGAAATTCCTCATAAAAGAATATCCCCATCCAGGCTAGTTGGGATTCCGTACCTACGAAAGAAACCAACGCCAGGTGCGGATGGAGATGACCACCGGACTCAAACGCCAGCCCAACACCGACGGTGAGGAGGTCGACGGCGGCGCGCTTCGGTTCGGTGGTTGGAGGCGGATCTGGCCGCGGCGCCGCCGACGAGCCAGCGATTTTACCTGTTGTTATTAGACCGTCCACAGCCACAGCGATAGGAGGAAATGGAAGAGTAAATCTACTGTTTGGCACTGTAGATGTACTGTTTGACACTGTAGACAGAGAGGGCGTGGGAAACGAGGCAAGAGCAAATTTGCTCTTGCTCTTGCCATTGTGGACAGCCTTACAGGAGAAGGAAAACTCGCCTGATATTTTTTTTCCTTGTTTATTTTCCTGGGCCTGTACAGGGCCACTAATTGGGTAATAAAGCCCAACATCATCTTCGTCACCAAAATTAGGATCAGGTGCCTATTGGAATTCGGCCCAAGATCAGCCAGCCACATTTTCGCAAAATTTAAAGCTTATGTAATAAATTAAAGTGGATGAAAGACTTGTATTTAATCTAAAATAAGTAAAAAGGACCTAATTACTTTTTTGATAAAAAAATATAATCCAAGAATGGACCTAGAGTTGAGTTGGTGCTCTATGAAACGGACCCTATTTTAGTTTCATGGATACAAGATGATCTACCAAATTTTTTATCAACAAGATAATAGACTTATTAGGTAAGCAAACACTCTTATAAAACATCAAATGTTAAAAAGCATCAACAGAAGAGCCAAAAACCTAAGTGCTATTTTTTTTGTCAATCATATTTTAAAGGCGTCATACGCAGCATGAATGCATTTATATGGTGAAAAGTATAGAGTAAAATGCACCCAGGGTCCTCAAACTTTTGGGGACCTCCCATCTACGTCCTCGAATTATAGAAGCGACTATTTAGATCCCGGATATATTGTTGGCGCGCACCAAAGGTCCAAAACTAGCCACGCCAGCGCCAATAGCTGACGTGGCCATGCCACGGTGGCAGCCGGTCAACATGGCCATGGAAACTTTTAAAAAGTCCTGTCCCATTTCTATTTCTCACTCCCGTACCCGAGCCTTGCCGTCGCCGCCGTGGCACGCGGGCGCGTGAGCAGGAGACGACAACCATGGGCAGGTGCTGCTCGCCGCGGCCTTGGGCGGGCTCGACGCGCACTGGCGTCGCTCGACTCACCGTGGAGGTTGACGATGGCAGCGCCGGGTGGTGGCGGGTGGCCAGCACAGGGCCGCTCCGGCGAGCGGCGCACGCGGCCAGTGGGTGGAATCGAGGGAGGAGGTCGCGGGGCTGCTACTGGTGCAGGGAATCGGAGAATGGCGGAGTGAGGTCGCCAGATTTCAAAAGGGGCGGAGCTCGCCTCCTACATGACAATGGCGCAAGCGGCGACGCCGAGCTCTCGCGTGGGCGCGGCGTGCGATGCGCGGGTGGCGAGGCAGGTGTGCGTGTAGTGGACGACAAGGCGCAGCAGCAGGGAGGGTTGGGGTGGCTTCCCGCGGTGTCAGATGGGGCCGCCGCCGCCACCGCCGGGCGAGGCGAGCCGTCTCTCGTGCGCAAGCCGCTGCTCGCGCGCCCCTGCCGGCTACCACGCACCATCGCTCGCGCACCGTCGACCGGTGCGCATAGCCGCTCGCGCACCCTGCCGCCGCTCGTGGCCCCACCTGCCACCGCGCGCAGGGAAAGAAAGGAGAGGCCGCAGGGGAGAGGTGGGTGTCCGATCGGCTCGTAATTAGGCCGGCCGCGTGGCTGGTCGCTAGGACCGGGGTGGTCGCCGGTGAGGGTGGGGTGGCGGTGTGGGGTGGAGCTATGGGGGATGGTGGGAGGAGGAAGAAACGCCCCGCCCGCCCTGCTGCCGGTCCGACCCCCCTCCCTGCTTGCACCGATCTACGCCGGCCGAGCCTTTGCCGCCGGGCCCTCGCGCCTCCGCCACCGCGTGTGCACCGCGCACCACCCCTGCGCCGCCGCCTGCTCCGCGCCACCGCCCCGCGCCGCCTCGCCATTGTGCGGGTCCCTCCGTGAAGCGAGGCGGGCGTGTGCGGGACGTTGCCGCCGGCTCGCAGCTCGGCGCTCCTCGCACCCTCGCGCGCCCACGGTGGTCTTTTGTCGGCGTCTCGATGTCACTGCTGCCGTCGCCATCGCTCGCATGCCTTGATGTCAGGCTGCAGCCGCGCTCACGACCCTGCTCCCGTGGTTGCCCATTGCAACCTATCCCTCATGGAGCCTGAGCCGGGTCTAGGTCCTCACAGGGCCTGTGCACCCCACCGACCGGTCGGTCGCCGTCGTCGAATCGGGCACCAGCCTGGCACTCCCCCTGCGGCCCTGCTCTATTTGTTCAAGGAGAGGAAGGAGCTAGAATTGAGAAACCGAAATGGGATCGAACTTTTTTGAAAAGTTTCCATGGCCATGTTGACCGGCTGCCACCGTGGCATGGCCACGTCAGCTATTGGTGCTGGCATGGCTAGTTTTGGATCTTTGGTGCATGCCAGCAATAGATCAGGGATCTAGATAGTCGCTTCTATAGTTTGAGGACGTAGATAAGAGGTCCCCATCAGTTTGAGGATCCTGGGTGCATTTTACTCAAAAGTATATGATGGATAAAAATCTCCAGCCACTTACTCTCGTTAGGTCACCACTGAGTGACTGGTTTATAAGAATACTGTTGTTAACTTAACTATACATCCAAATCACTAACATTTTTTTTCAATAGTACCTTTCAAATTACTATTTAATTTAGAAATTATTACATTCCAAACAACCGATGCTAGCTGCTGAAGTTGCCACTACTCTATGAACACAGGACAGGTAGAAGAGAGATGGAGAGGGAGAGGGAGAGGGAGAGGGAGAGGGAGAGATCAGAGAAGGAATGGGCAGCAAAACATCCAATCCTGTCTTGTCCTGCTTAGATGAATAAAAAGATCATGCATGGCTCCTGTGACATCTCGACACAGGGCTTAATAGGATTAATAGGATACTCATGTCAACAAGTTATAACTTCTTTTCCGGATGCCGGTCTCCAAAGAACTCCGAGGTTAAGCGTGCCTGGCTCGGAGAAATTTGGAGATGGGTGACTGACTGGGAGGTGATTCCCGAGTGCGCACGAGTGAGGACAAAGTGTGCAGAAAAAACTAGTGTTGGTCTGTGAGGGCTGTCTATGTCCCTGATAAGCTGCCAGATGTGAACTGGCCCAGCCTGAGGAGGCACATTACACCTAAGCCTGACAGTGGGCCGTGAAAATCCGAGGGCCTCGTGGGCCTCCAAACTCATGGGGCCAAGATTTTAGGGCTCGTTACGGGCTTTCCAGATAAAGGGTAGGATTGGATTGGGTCGTTCTTCAAAAGGATCGGGGGATTGGATTGGGTCGTTCTTCAAAAGGATCGGCGCAGGCCGGATTTTAGACTTGGCCCATGCTAGCCCACGGACAGGAACTATGGATCTGGCCCGTGGATATTAGGAAAGGGATCCTCATCGTCGTGGTAGGGTTGGGCGAGGGCACCGCCGCCGTCGCTGCTCACGTGCGCTCCGCGCCTCTAGACCTCGCCGTCTGCACCTTCTCAGGTGCCACGGCCGGTGAGGAAAAGGCTGAGATCCTCCCCAATCTTTTGATTACATGCTACTGCTCTTGATCCTTGCGCACATTCAACCGCCCCTAATTCTTTTGATCTTGATGTGCAGGCTGTCGGCGGCGGCTGTTCTTGCTTCACGCTCAGAGGGAGCTGGGGCTTTCCTCCTCCATCACGCCAAGCCTTCGCCCGTCGAGTGGGGGCTTGCCACCTCCTATCCTCCTCTTTCTACCGGTGCTGGGTCGGCGTGGCGTGGAGATCCACCTATCGTTTTGCTAATATGTAGTAGCCTTTTGGTACTGCTTGCTGGTCTAATTTATGTGAAGGACTTCACATTGAGACCCGAAACTCCAAAGATGATTGAAATAATAGAAGAAATAATAGTAGTGATAGTCTTTTTTTTGCTTTGCCAACTGATGGACTGCTGCTAGGACCATTTCAGTGATTGTCGTCTGGTTTTACCACTAGATATTAGCTTTGTTGAAAAAGGATGATTAGTCAGGACACTAGTTAGTAGATTTTACTACTAGACAGTAGCTTTTGCTGCCAGACAATAACTTAGTTTTTTCCCATAATTTAGAAAGGCACACAAGCAGTATCTTACTATGTTTGCCCTTATTTCCTATATTATCTTAATATGCTATACAAACTGAGTTTTATGTGCTGCCGCCTTCAATTTCTGATGGCTTCTTGCAGTATCATTACCGGTTAGAAATGGAAGGGGTTTCAGCAAATCCAAAACTTGTTGGAGAGAGTCATGAGTCTATGTCAACCAATGAGTCGAGTCGGTCATCTAAAAAGAGAGCTAAAGTTTCACTACAACACATATGGGCTTCTGCGACGTTTCATTTATGTCACTAAAAGTGGTATTTTCGTCGTCTTTCATAATCTATGACATTTACGTGACGAAAATCAGTTCGTCGCCTATACCATGTCATAAAAGATCTTCTGCCACGAAAACACATTTTTTCGTCATAAATCTTATGACAATAATTCTATCATCACTAATTTGTGACGCTCATTTTTTTGTCATAATCAATACCAAGCAACGTCACAAAATTGGGTATTTGGATGACCGTACATACACCACGTAGGATAGAAAACGTCATAAATTTTTTACCTTATGCGATGTGGCGATGACTAAAATATGACGTGTCACCTCCATTATGACAATTTGATTTGTCATAAATATATAATTCAGCCTATTTTTCAATATTATTATTTGATATGTGCTGAGATTTAATTGTTAACAAAGCCCAATATTTTTTTCAATGCCCACTCCATTTGATCCTTAATGCTCAATTTGCACATACTAAACAAAATCTCAAGTAGCAGAATACAGTATCACAATTACAAATATTGTGTGACAACCACAAATTAGCATACACACTTATTACAAGTATCCAACTCATCCTACTAACCAAAAGTTTGTCTAGATGATCTGCTTCTGCACGCTTCTCTACCTCAAGCTCTTCGTACAATTAGGAAGATCTGTTCCGGTTGTGGTAATTAGAACATAAGGAGGGTCATCCTGTTAACAAAAATGCAAAGGTCTCTTACTGCAAAGATAGAAGCTAGAAATCATATGAAAGTTTGGAGTTCAAACTTAACAAGAGGAAAGTGCCGAAGGTATGAGAAATCTTACCAAAACAGCAAGCCAAGCAAAGATTCATTAGTTCTTTGTTGCCATGGCACATCATAAGAAGCCATCCATTTTGAGTCAACCCTCAACAGACCTGCCACAAAAGCCAACTGATTAACTTTATTACTCTAGTGGCTTAAGAACAAAAGTCAGATTGAAACAAATCATAGCCTTACATATTTACTTCAATCAAACAATTCATTAGTGCATCATGTGTTATAGTAGACCAAATGTGCTGTCCATAGGCAATAAGCAAAGAATGTTTGCTTGTGGCAATCTAGTATTGACAGGCCGTGAAGCAACATAATAGAGTGGTAGAATTAAGAAGCCTTGTTAAATGATACATTAACCACAGTAGGAGAGCACATAGATAGCCAGACCAAATTCTCACATCCAACAGGCATAAACTAAATCATGTGGGGAGTCATCTTCTAACATAATTACTACAGCCAGGGACTTCCTTAGATCAGGGGCAGAAGGTGAACATTATTCAGTATAATTTTTTTCTGGTTTCCGAATGCTCATGAACAAATATTTCAAATGAGAAAAAGACAATTGAAATAGACCTACTCTTGTTTTATTCCAGGTTTCTTTTCTTTCAGACTAAGATTTTCTGAGAATAAAGGTTGAGACAACGTATCAATCAACAACATAGCACTGTTGAATCGGACTACAGGAGGCCAGCTGGCTTGAATTTTAGTCAGAAGCATGTTATTCAGAGATTAACACATTCATGAAATTTAGAAGAACTAATTAAAGTCAATCTGATGAAACAGAGCTTCCTGCATAAATGAAACTATAGTAATAACATTTTCTTTAGATTGATAAAGATAAGAGACAAAAAATGCATAATAAGTCGCATGCTTGCATCTCTGACCATTGTTGTAGAATGAAGAACAGCGCAAACATCACATGCTTCAGTAATCAGATCTTCAGTTATCAAAAAATTAAATTTGGACAAATATGCTTTTGGTGCATAAATTTCTTACAGGTTCCTCTTTCTTGCCCATAGCAGATGAGCATCTTAAAGCCATAAACCATAGTATAGGACAATTCATGGACTAAATGCCATGGCATATACGGCATAGAAGGCTTTGTGCAACCAAAAATTAAGTGTGCCCCAATCTGTAGATGAAAATATCACACAAATTTCTGATTTTGACACTCAAATAAACACATACATACATCCCTGAAGTTGACTAACCATAAGTTCAGTGATATTACTTGAACAAACAGCACAAATTGATTACTGTTGACCTGAGGATATGGCTATAACTATTATTTTCAAGAAAGAGCCATTTCAACCAACATCAATTGAGAAACTAGAGCAGAACAATAGAAGCACACGGGTTTGGGGTACTGTATTTGGAGCACTTACCTGTGAGTTAGGGCATGGCAATCGACGCCAGAGATCTACCACAGCAATTGTCAGGGCTAAAACAGTCTCCTGATCCCAAACCTTAGATCAGGATCAAACAATTTGGGGGAAAGAGAATGAGGCAGATATATATGGGAGAAAGGGAAGGTGTACTACCTAGGATGAAGGATGGTATTGGCCGGCGGGGGCATACCTGCAGCAGCACACATCGGGATAATAACCAAATGCCTCCCGGTGGAGATCTCCCGCACTAACGCGCTGCCCGGCACATCTGCAGCGGGAGCTCTACCGACGGCCGCAACTGGGTGCCGGGCTAGCGCCAAGGCCGGCCGCGCCCGACTGAGACCGGGAGAAGTGCCCAAGCTACTAGGGGACGCAGCAACGCCCGAACCATGGACGCTCTGGTGGCCGTGTCGAAGCGGATGCAAGGTTGCAGCGGCACCTAGGTGCCGTGCTCGAGCCAATGCTGGCCGCGCCCGCGACAGGCCGGGAGATGTGCCTCGGCCGCTTCGGGACGCAGCGGCGCAGAGCTGTACATCAATTGGCTCCATTGTTGGGTGGAGCACTGCAAAATTTGAAGTATTTGGAAGCTAAGATTTGGATGAACCATGGGAGGAGGAGAGTGGGGATGGAGGGGCGGGCGGCGCGGATTGCTAGAGGGAGGAGCCGACTGCTAGGGTTCGGGGGGAAGGGAATCTTATTTTTTTGAGTGGATGGATCTCGGCTGTCAATCTTGATGGTCGGATGACTGAGGGCAAACCAGGCCAATCAATTTGGAGGATTGGGCTGAATTGAGATTTTGTTGGCCCAATACTATTTAGTGCTTTTCCTTTTTATTTTGATGAATGAATGTCATGGTAAAAAAGGTATCGTCAATAATTAATAACTATATTATTTACATAGACTAGACTGCTTGCAGAAACATGCTAGTTGAGTAACTAAGAGAACTATATTGTAAAATAAAAATATGCTCGTCAAGGTTTTATTAATATTTGAAGCCAAAAAGATAAAACTAACTGCTAGTTACTTTAAGAAACTTGCTAGAGAGGATACGATTGACAACAAACATGTGCTTTGAAATAAACATGCGTTAACAATTTATTATACTTTAGTAATGATTATTTTTATCATCAGATCTCTAAATTAAGAAAATTTGATATCCGTCCATCCTATTTATATTTTTTTTCACTTGACTCACCTAGATAACTAGTAGGTCACACTTAACTTTTCCTAAATACGCACATGAAGGACCTAGCGGTGCATGTGGGTCCTAAATAACCATGTAACGGTGGGACCCACCCCATAGGTGGGCCATGCTTGCTACCAAGGGTAACACAAGCATTTCTTTAAATATAGAAAATTATGACGAACAAAGTATCGTCATAAACTTTGTCACAAATATGATACTGGAATAAGTTACGACGATTCTTGATTGGTCTTAGTGACGCATATCACATTTTCGTCACTAAATTGTATTGACTTCTACAAAACGTCATAAATAGAACTATTTAATGACAAATAGCTCTGGTGTCATGAGAAATTCATCGTAGAAGGTCATATATGTTATAGTGTTTGGAAACACATAGAGTCAAAAGTAGTAGATGGGGACAATTATCTTTGGTCTCCGGGAAAGGGACATCTCACCTAAATAGGCACATCGGATACCACTGCTCTCAGATTACACAAGAAGATAGGGACAGATTCTTAGCAACATTGAAGACAAAGACTAGTGATGGAGACCAGCTTGTCTTTGATCCTGTAGTCTTTCGAGGTCTTGTAGCCAAGTACTTCATTAGCACATAAATCACGTTTCGAAAAGATGAAGATCCTGCTTGGAAGGAAATGATAAATTATTGCCAACCACCTTTTAAAGTAGTTGGTCGGCAGAGTGTGCGGGCAGATTGCCTTCTATTGTATGAAGAGGAGAAGCTTATGTTGACTGAACAGTTCTCAAAGTTGAAATCCCATGTTAGTTTGACAACAGACTTTTGGTCTTCTAACCTAAACTTGGGGTACCTTTGTGTCACAGCCCATTTCATCAATGAAGAGTTTGAGCTTCAAAAGAAGATTATTGCATTCAAGCAAATTTCTTTCCCACATACATCATATGCTGTGCAAGATGGCATTACTTATTGCTTGATGGAGTGGGAATTGGTTGGTCAGCTGTTCACCATAACATTAGACAATGCTAGTGTGAATAACAAAGCCACAAAAGACATGTGCGATGCTTTAGGTGATGAGGTGTTCTTTAGAGGTCACCTGCATGTGAGGTGTGTTGCTCATGTTCTTAACATAATGGTTCAAGCTGGCCTAAAGGTGATTCCTAATGCAATCGGGAGTGTCCGTGATATTATCAAAGTCGTGACTTCATCACCATCTCGCATGCAGATTTTTAACTCCATTGTTTAGTCACTGGGCTTTAGAAGCAAGTCTGGACTGGTTCTTGACGTCCCACATCGTTGACATGCTACATATGTTCTTGCAATTCCCGTGAGCACAGTGTCCTCAGAATCATCCTTTTGTGCTGCTGGGTGAATTCTTGGTAAAAACAGAACATCACTCGCTCCAGAAACCCTTGAAGCTTTAATCTGTGCTAAAGATTGGTTCATCGGATTCAATGACGATGATGAAGGTGAGCCAATGAGTGGACAGAGGATGTTTGCTTTAGATGAGGAGGAGGTTTATGGCACTTGATCTAGGAGAGCATTTTTATTATCTGATTATGTTAGAGAAATGCCAAAGAATAGCAATATGGATGCATGGTTGTTTGCTGCTGGTTTCCATGATTGCAGACCTCTTTTTTACTTTGCACCAAGCATGTTCTTTGCTTCTATTCAATGCTCGTGTGATACTGAAAGCTTCCAATGTGTACTTTATTAACTCTAGATCATTTTGATTATCTAGGATCTGTTGTTCTCATACAATGAAGGAAAGGTTGAACAAATTTGTTGTTTGGCTGAGAACATGTTCCAATATTTTTGGTTTATGCTTTAGGATAGCTAAAAGTGTGGTGCTAAGATTTGTACTTGGTTTCCATTATGATTTTGACAAGTGATACTTGATGCTATGCCCATTCTTCTGATGTAAAATTTTTGTTCTGGTTTTTACACACTAGCGAGGGTTTTTTTATGCCTTTTGCCTTTGCTCTACGTGTTGAAATGGGTGTTGCTTCGTGTTCTATCGTAATAGCTGAGACTAATTTGAATGTTGGTCTGGTTGTTTTGCTTAGATCATGTTACAGGTAACATGTCTATGCTTCTATAACAGGTAGCGTGTCAAGTACCATGGCTAAATGCATCATTGATGCTGCGAATAGTAGTTATCCTAGCTGCTGGAAGGATGGGCCCGAGGGCCATAAAACGGGCAGGATTGGAGCATGGCTTTAATGCTGAAAGGATAGGGCTGGATAGGATAAGAATATTATTCAAAGGATTGGATAAGGATTAGGGCTAATCCCCAAAGTAATAGGGTCGGGTTGGGGTTAGGGCAGGGCTATGGCCCATTGTCAGGCATGGTTACACCAGCTCCGGATGCAGGCAACTAGGCACTTTGTTCTTGACCCAGAGGGGGAGGCGAGGGAGAGAGAAGGGAGGGGAGGGAAGGGAGAAAGACCCTCCTCACTCCTGCATCGGTTGGCTCTATAGGTTCCAGATTCTTCCTTGTTCCATCACGTTGCCCAAGGCCTAGAAGAGGCAAAGACACTAACAACTGCAGCAGTGAGCGTGCTAGAAGTGGTTGATGCCTAGTTGTGGTGTTTGAAGAAAAACCAAGAAAGGGTGAACAACACTGTTCTATTTTCTAAGTGTTAAATTAACTTGTCACTTCTAAGCACTATCTTAGTGATATCATCAACGAATTTCAATGTCCAAGGCCTGTGACTCCATTGGTCCATACATTGCTTCACCACTTTGCTAGCTTCAGTATCGACCACTTTTCATTCTCATGAGAGGAATGATGAACAACCATCATGAAAATAAGAATAATCATGATGGTGGTTAATTCCTCTCATAACAGAGTTACTCAATTGCAGATCATATATGAACAACCTTAGCCACCATAAAATAGTATTAGAGGTCTTGTATTTGTTGAGGTCTTTGACACCAATTGACGTAGGAAAAATGTTTGCGGTTTACCGCTATTTGTGAGAATTCATGACGTTGGATGCCGTGGCCCATTTTCGTGGTTGTTTTGCTCCATGAAATTCCGGTTTTCTAGTAGTGCTTGTAGAGGTAGCAAGGTTGGAAGTAGTGATGTGGTGCAATGGATGGATTTTCGACATGTGTAGAGGTGGAACTAGGAGGTCTCGGTCTTTCAGATAAATAGAGGGAAGTATATGATTTGCAATATAATTGAGTAACATCCCTGTACTCCCTCTATCTTGAAATATATGGCACTGGAGGATTCAAAAATTGTACATCAATATAAGATATTCTAGGATTTTCGGACAAGTAAAGGAAATTATTTTATTTTCATTGGCTCATAGCTTCAGACTTGCCTTTTTTGTTCCTTCTTCTGCTGCTTAATCTTAGGAACAACTTTATTTTTTATTACAGTTGCTGAACCAAGAGCTCTCGGAGGATACATGCGTTTTTTGTTCTCTCCCTTAATATGTCATAGAATTGCTAGAGTGCCTTATATTAGAGGATGGAGGAAGTATGCCTCTCCCACCTCACACTACCCCAGATAGGTTTTTCCGTGATGATAGATCTCATTAGGGAAAGTACCATAAACTGTCACGGATGATATATCCTGAAAGTAACAATCAGGGATGAGCTGTCAGGGACTGACTGTCACAGAAAGTCAACTTTTGTACTGTCAAGAAACCCTTTTCGTGTTAGTGCTTTGGATAACCCTTAGGGGTACTTTTCTTAACAGTTTGTCTGCTCATCAGGAGAAGTTCAAACAGTAACCATCGGTTGCTCCCATTGGGAGAAGTGCGAAACCTTCTCGTCGGCTGCCTACCATCTCAGAAAGTGCGAAACCTGCCCTGGGCTGCGTCAGGGAGCAACTTTCACAATAATTTGCACATTTAACAAAGCTCATTAACCATTCAAATTGGTGACTATCAGTTCATTTCACCAATCAAATTCCTGCGGCGATAGAAGCAATGGACAACATAATCGGTGAAGATAAGGAAGAGAGAAGAAAATAAAAAAAAGGAAAAAAGGAAGAATCAGATAGAAAAATAAGGGTATATGGTCATTTGACTTAAAAAAAGAAAATAATAAAAAGACAAGAGTAGTATCGTAATTTGACCTTTTTTTTTTGTATTATCTAACATACAATATGTATCATGTAGAACAAGCAACAAAATAGCACACAAAGATCTAATTATATTTGAACATCATGTTATATGTGCCCATACATGGATTAAACATCTTGTAGACAGACTAAAAGATACCTCACTGTACAAGTTGTCTGTTTTATTGTCTATATGCAGTATTCTATACACTTACAGACAGCAGTCGTCTGCACCATTGTACATGCCCTAAGTCCACTAGGCCAGTCTATTGTACACTTACATGTCACAGTTATTAAGACTAGAAACTAGATAACTGTGCCAAGTGAGTTTTATGGAGATGAAACTCCTCTCTCATCTTATAAAACTCCCTCATTCTCTCTTCTTGCCATATCAGCAAAACTGATGATGTAGCATAAAATTTACACTGCTAGAAAAAACCACACTAGTACCGGGTAGGAACCTCTGGTTAGTACTGGTTGCTCACCCGGTACCCATTCATCGGTACTAAATAGACAAGCATTTAGTACCGGTCGGAGCGACCGGTACTAAATGGAGTGTCTGTACCGGTCGATAACACCGACCAGTACAAACTCTTTCCCCACCGCATCACCCGTAGCTTTTTTCCCCTTTCTTTTCTCATTTTCTTTTCCACAAGGCGCATGCCACAATCACATGAATCACAAAAAAATCACAATCACATGAATCACAAGAATCACAAAAAATTCACAATCACATGAATCAATGAACCAGTTACAGATTTCACAACAATACATGAATCACAAAAATCACAAATAAATTACAATCACATGAACGAGCTAGTTACAGATTTCACAGACTTCACATGAACAAGTCAAAGTTTCAAAAGAACAAAAAAAAACACAACATGGAGCCTCCCTACGCGCCCATGGTGGTCAGCGGCACCACGCCCTTGGTGCCTGGTGGCTTCCGCGCTCCCCGCTCGCCGTCCCCTGCTTCCTGGCGGCCGGGGAAGGCCCTCGCGGCATGCGCGCTGGCGGCCGGCGGCCTGGTGGCGCAGCCAGGCGGCGCCGCCCGCGCGCGCCTCCGTCGCCGCGGTCTGGCGGCGCCCGCCCGCGCGCCTCCGCCGCCGCGGCCTGGCCACGCCGCCCGCCCGCACCTCCAGGATCCTGAGCTCGTGCCACAGGGGCTCGTGTAGCGTGCGGAGCTTTGCCACCCACTGCCCCCAGCGATCCAGGGACTCCTCCGCTGGCCAGCCATCGAAACTCGCCCGGATCCAGCCGCCGAGAACGAGATCCGGGCTGCTGGGCTAGGACGGCAAGTCTGGAAGACGGCTTCCGCCACTCGCGCGTGGAAGCAGGAAGCGGGGCGACGACTGGCCGACCGTGGCAGCGGTAGATCCCCGCAACAGAGTAGCCTTGCCGTTGGCCATGGCCTTGCGCTGCGGGCTGCAGCTTGGAGAAGCGAGACCGAGTGCGAAGGCGAGTTGGGGTTCTGGGGGATGGGGAAAAGGAGAAGGGTTGAAGAGATAAAGACCCTGGCTGGCCGTTCATCTGCGAGATATTTTTTTGGCATGGTCTGTTTGTACCGGTTGCAGGCTCCGCCCGGTACTAATAGGATATTTTTTGTACCGGGTGAAGCCTCTGCCCGGTATTAAATATTCTGGGTGCTATTTAGTACCGGCTGGAGCGACCAGCCGGTAGTAAATGGTTACTTCGTGGCGTCAGTGGTGCACTTTTAGTGCTGGCTGGTGGGCACTGTAGTCTAGGCCCGGTACTAAAAGGCTCCCGGGAGCACTGTAGCCTAGGCCTGGTACTAAATTGGCAGTTAGTACCGGATCAAAGTGCGCCCGGTACTAACTGCCGCGGACGAATGAGCCGTTTTCTAGTAGTGTTAATGCCATGAAACTCTTTATGAAACACATTGAGTTTGGCTTAAGTAGCCAATTGAAACATTACCAGATTGTGAACAGTACACAAGGTGGTTGTAACTAAACTAGTTTTGTTAGTTCCTGAGTGAAAACGTAAAACAACAATACAATAGGGGACTGGGCGAGGAGGTAGAGTCAGGTTTAGATGTCGAATGCCCTGCATGAAGTTAGAAAAATCATTACAATTTGTACCCAATTAAAAAAATCATTCATAGATTTATTGCATTGTTTGCACATCGTATGATGAAACTAGCAAAGTTATTTTTCCAGTAATTAAGTCTCAAGCAATTTAAATACCACCTAAGATTGGAAAATGACAACATTGCAAAGATGTCAAGTATGTAACTTAGTACAATAAATTGTTCTAACATGCAATTCATGATACCTATAACACATGTTTCTTGCCCCATCGGTTGACAATTTATTGTCAGGTTGTTCTCATGCAGAAAACTTCTCTATATAAAAAAATCTCCTGTCACTTACTACCTATTTTTTAGACCAAAGGCCACTTTGGCACAACTTTATATTGAAAGCTAATATATTATGCTGGGGTTTCCAGATCTTACAAAGTACCATCACAGAGTTAAGAACACACACACCTGAGCTCTTTATAAGTGAAAAACTAGTGGGGGTGGGGGTGGGGGGTGGGGGGATAGATTAACTCCCTCTACTTTTAAGATCGAAAGGAACTAGTACCAGTTCTCTCTACAGATAACAGCGTTCAGAAAGAACAAATATTCTTGCTTCTATCTTCTTCATCAGTCAGGCTGCAAGTATGAGAGCTGTAGCTTCAGTTGTCACTATCTTGGGCATGGAGGGTATCTGGAACTCGCCAACAACCGCGAAGCAGTATCCTACATTATTGGGCGTGCAACCATATTGATACATTACCACTCTCGCAAGATGGAAGTACAAAGTACTTCACAAATGTGGCCAATCTCCGATCCGTTGATCCATCATCTGTAACCCTCCTATGTAGTAGGATGGTCGGATCGAGTGCGGATGTGTGGTTCATGTACTTGTCTGCGATCATTGTTGCTGCTGCTTCACTACTATGACATTAGAAAGCTACTTCATTTCACACCTTTGGGAGCGAGGTTCTTCTAGTTCACTATAGTTTAGGTGAGGATTGATCTGAGCAGCCTCTGGACGAATACATTAATTGACCATTGAGTACTGAGCTAGATCTTTTGCTCCGATCCCTCACCCATCTGTATATGCGTTTCCTTCCCTCGGTTCCCACAGATGCATAAACGTCCAAAGATTTCTTAGATAATCTCTCATTCGCGAACATCCTATTTTCTCACAAACAATCTTTAATAATCTTCTCATTAATCTAAAAAATACTTCAATCTTCTCGATAGGGATCCCTCTATTCCTTGTAAGGCACGCACCTGGAACTAGCTATGTGCAAAGAGTTTACGTGAATGATTCAACATACCCGGCCCTCTGCTTTCATCTTTTGCCTCTCTGTACATCTTTTCTCTTTATCTTCCGTGCAGTTATGAAAGTTTGTACTCTGTAAATACTGTATGAGCAACACAAGTTCGTCATTTCCTGGTCATATAAAACATAGCGTGGTTGTTGCATTTTGTAATTTGCTTCTCTTGGTCATCTAGTTGAAAGAGAAGAGTAATAAGGCACCCCTCGGTTGTTAATTAGCCGCCGTAGGAGTTGAAGGTACCACTGACGACTCGTGAACCATTTGAACGTGTGAGCAGCTGTATGAAAGCCAACTATATGAGAAGAGTTGATATGTGAGTTATCCATCACATCCTCTGCTTTCATCTCTCGCCTACGTACATGTTTACTACAGGAGTACATGTCTTCTTTTTATTTACCGGAGTCTGAACTCTGTAGTTCCTGGACAAGATTTGAGTCAAACATTGGGAATATAAATCATGAATAACTTTTAAGTTATTGAATTTGAAAAAGTAAAAATTATATGAATAGATTTGTCTTAAGAAACACTTTCATAAAAATATGCATATATCACTTTTCAACAAATATTTTTATAAAAATAAACAGTCAAAGTTATGCTTTGAAGACCGTGTCACTGTCCTAAACGTCATCTATTTCCTATATGGAGGGAGTAGATCTTTAGCAACTACTTATGCAGCACTACTACGCTTATGGAGTTGTGCGTGCGTGGGTGCCGTGGGGTGGGGTCAGGCGATGAGATACTTAGGGCATCCGCAGTGACCTTTTTACATGAGTTGACTCATGGAGTCCACACAGACCATCATTTTCTCTCTCCGGTTGTTTCATCGACTAAATAATAAGCAATGGGACCCACTGCATAATTAAAAATAACTATCCTTTCCTTTTGCTCGGTGCCGCTCCTCACAACAACAGCAGCTGATGGGACTTCTTCTTTCTTTATTCACCGAGGAGTAGACTCCCAAAGAGGAATCGGTTCATCTCTCTCCTCCATGATTCGTTGCCTGCAGTGGTTGCATCGATTTCTGACGCTGCCATGTAGGATGAGGAGTCGGCCACTGGAGAAGCCCTTATGGGATTGATTTGATTTAGGCCCATTTTCTCAAGTGTGCTGTTTGGGAGATAAATTGTGTAGTTAAATTATGCAAATAAAGCTCCTGATGACATATAGATAGCCTATGTACTATGTAGGGACAACATGTCTCCGTGAAAATTTTACTGAAACTAAATAAGTTTGTCCAACTAGGAAAAAACCAAGTAGAAATATTGACCCCTTGTTTCTCTGACAGCAACAAGTTCAATTTAGATGTGGTATCTGAAACATTAGTGATGGGCAATTGAATTCTAACATGGGCCATGCCATCTAGTACGTTGCCAGAGTATCTTTCATTACTGAATCAGCTAAATGATTCCGACCGACTGCCACCAGCAATTAACTTCCACCATCACATGGCTACCATATTCTCCTTATTAGGTGGCCGCTGTGCTCGCTGGCTCGGTGGCTCTCATGATAAAAGCCTTTTCGGTCTAACTACTAGCTACCTTATTCTCCTCCTCAGATATATTTCTCTTATATCACCATACATCCATTCGCATTTGCATGCCTAGCTAGGAATGAGAGGTATCAGCAAGTTCACCAACCCTTGTGGTTCAGCAAGCTCATTAGGATGGACGCCAATTCATCCTGGAGTATAAAACTTAGCGTTGTCATTGCATTTTGTAATTTGCTTCTCATACTCATCAAGTTCAAAGAGAAGAGTAATAAGGCACCCCTCGGTTGTTAATTAGCCATTGTAGGAGTTGAAGGTACCACAGACTCGTGAACCCATTTGAACGTGTAGCAGCTCTATGAAACCCACAGCTATATGAAACGAGCTCATATCATATGTGCGTTATCCACTACATCCTCTGCCTTCGTCTTTCGCCTACATACTTGTATATACTACAGGTCTTCTTTTTAGTTACGAGAGTCCGAACTCTCTAGTTACTGAGTACAACACAAGTAATTAAGCCATTTTCTAGCAAAAAAACCATAATCTGGCTATCCATTGGGTAGTTTGTTGGTTGCCTTGCCATGCATCAATCCAAGGAGATGATGAGAAATGGATCTTTAGCAACTACTCATGCAGCACTACTATGCTTACGGAATTGTGCGTGGGTGGGTGGGGTTGGGGCTTGGTGAGATACTTGGGTTTGATTTGATTTGGGCCCATTTTCTCATGTTTGCTGTTTGGGAGATAAATTGCGTAGTTAAATTATGCAAATAAAGCTCCTGATGAGATATAGATTGCCTATGTAGGGCCAACATGTCTCCTTGCGAATTTTATTTGAAACTGAATTTGTCCAACTTGGCAAAAACAAAGTAGAAATATCGACCATTTCTTTTGACAACAGCAAGTTCAATTCAGATGTGGTAGCTGAAACTTTAGTGATGGACAATTGAATTCGTGCTTTCTAACAGGACCATGTCATCTAGTACGTTGCCAGAGTAGCTTTCATTACTGAATCAGCTAAATAACTCCGACCGATTGCCACCAGCAACTTCTTCCACCATCACTTCGCTACCGTATTCTCCCTGCTTGCTGGCTCAAGTGGCTCTCGTGATAAAAGCCTCTTCTCTCTAACTACTCTCTACCATATACTCCTCCTAGATACGTTTCTCCTATATCTCCATACATCCATTCACAATCGCATGCCTAGCTAGAAATGAGAGGTATCAGCAAGTTCAGCAACCCTTGTTGTTCTGCCGGCTCGAGTAGCGATAAGGTTGACTCAACATGTGCCATTATCTACTCACCTGGTTGGACGCTGGTTTGTCCAGAAATAGCAAGAAGACCTTAGGTCGTCTCTGAACGTGCATACATGATCGGGTAATTATCTGCATGCAGACATCAGGCCAGTAACTGAATCAGCATATGTACACGTGGACATGTATATAGGTACTGTGAATTCTGATGTTAGACACACCCCGTCCGTAGGGGTCCCGGGTCCATCATGTATGCATGCCGGCTTATGAAGAGCATGGACATTTTGTAACATGTGACTGAGATTCATCATTAATTGCATGCTTAGATGGTAGAAAAGTATTATTATCTGTAATTTGTCTAGGATATTATCTTAATAAATTATTATAGGATAAAATGGGGGCATGAAAAAAAAGAAAACGAAACTAAACAAAAGAAAAATCTCTTAACACCCATCGAGCCGCCCTATAACATGGAATGGAAAAACTAGAGTTTCGGATTTGGTTTCTCCTAAAAGTTATGATTGTATTGTATTGTATTGTATTGGGAACAA
Organism: Panicum virgatum; assembly: GCF_016808335.1. Taxonomy (NCBI): domain Eukaryota; kingdom Viridiplantae; phylum Streptophyta; class Magnoliopsida; order Poales; family Poaceae; genus Panicum; species Panicum virgatum. Next base: position 50,594,160 of record NC_053138.1, read on the forward strand.
AAATTTCTGGTCCCTCACAAAAAAATTCTGGTCAAACATATTGGCATCCCAGCCAGTTGGGTCTCTGTATCTATGAAACAAATCAACGCCAGGTGCTGGTTGGCGAACAACACCCCGCTCAACGCCTGTCCACAACAGTGATGGTGAGGACGACCCCAATGATGCGTTGCATGATGATGCTTGTATCGGGATGCTAACACCTCTAAAGCTTATATTAAGTGATGTCTCAAAACATCCTTTGTTTATCTTCTGGACAGTGATCCCTTGGTATGCGTAAGTCAACTCCCAGTTAGTTGTTAGTCCTTGTAGGAATTGCATTCGAACCATTTGAACACGCGCATGGGAAACTCAATGTGAGAAGAGTTGACGTGTGTTGTCCGGTCCACCACATCCTGAGAAACTTGTGAGTACAACACAAGTTTGCCATTTTCTGGTCAAATAAAACATATATGGTTAATTGATTTTGTATTTTGGCTATCGATCTTGCTATCAAGTTCAAGGAGATGATTATAAATCGATCATGCATGAGCATGTGCACGTGCAGCAGCACAACTAAATTCAATTTATTTACTAGTCTCCAGCAACGAAGGCAACCACAAGGCCCAAGACTCCTTTTGCATCTGCCCTCTTTGTGTGTATATATATCGCCCTCCAGTTGCTCTGTCCACTCCACAGTTAATTTCACTTTCTCACCCCTGCACATATCTATATATATACTTCCCTCACCATGCTCACTCGAGCGCAACCACTCCTTTATTTGGTTCTGCTGGATACTTGTCAATGTCCACCATCTCCTAGAGTCCTTTATATCATGCCACAACTCGCTTGGTCCTTATAAGTTGTAGCCTATAGGAGTGGAAGACATTAGGAGCTTGCTAATGCGCTAATAAGCAGCATTACGGAGAGAACATGCTGACAATTGGACGGGGTGCACAGTAGCTGCGTATTCAAAATCTGCTAACGATCGTGCAACCTAGGCACACACTCCTAAGAAGTTTTTAGATTATGGTGTGAGTCGCAACCATGCGGTTGTATAGGCTATGTGTTCTTGAAGTCCAGCATCTATTGTACGAGGATATGCAGAAACTTGCGATAGCTAACATCAGGTTTCTTGAGAGCAATGTTTTAAATAGCAGCCTAAGCCAATTAGCAGTGGATTTTCCATATTCTTTAAAATAAATATTACACCGGGATATAGCGGAAGCTATTCTATTAAGCAGTTCAGGAAAAAAGTATGAAAAAGTTGAATTATACATGCATAAAATCATTGACTCTAACCCTAATGGTAATCCTTATTTCAAAACCCATTAATTATGCAGAGCACCCACCACTTTCTTGCATACGCAACTTTGTACATTCACCTGAGTTGAGCTGACCCCATGCGAAATATAAAACTTCAAGACAAAGAGATTAATTATTCAAATTGACTGATCAGCTGGCTATATGATGTAGACGCATATGCAAGAACTGTCGAAGCACGTAACAGGAAAGGCTCATCGTATCCTTAGTTCCGACGGACCGCTTTCAGTTACGCTTATTGAAACGCATAACTTCAATATAATGAACGAGTGCCATTTGTTTGCCGTCCACTGAAATGTTCAACTGCATATCGGTAGCAACTACCAGCATCCCCTGCCAACAACGAAACATACAAGTTCACCATTCAACAGCATGTAGGAAGCTTCTCCTCTGATACCGCCTTAACCCAAGTCCAGGCACACTGTATGTACTTGATATGCAAAATAGTTGCTCGATGCATTGTAGAGGGTGTTTACACAAAACCAAAGAGGTGGACGGCGGTTGAAGACGCCAAGTCGTGGAGGCACGGGCGTCGGTCTCGGGACTGACGGAGGCGACGGGCGTCGACGGCGTCTAGAGCCTCGCTGCGGGCGAGGAGGTGACGGGCGTCGGGCGGCGTCTAGGGCCGTCAGAAGGCCGAGGCGGGAACGACGTCTAGGGCCACGGCGTGGAGGCGGGAATCTTCCCGCGCGAGGAGTTTTGGCGGTTTTCTCAAAACCAGCCACCTACCCTAGTTTCGCGGACCCTCCAAAACCGCGGACCGGAACTTCGTCGACGTGGCGACATCGCAGCAAAGACTTCGAGTCGAAGAAAGAAACTCCGCCGTCAATCGAGGGTGTACAGCGGGCTGCTGCAGACCCGACCGGTCTGACCGGTCCCATGGACCAGTCTGACTGGTCTGGCCGCAGCAGCTGGGTATAAATACCCCCACCAGCCCGTGGCTGGTTGAGCCTCTTGAGTCTTTTGTATTCTCTTCGTTTTTCCTTTTCCCTGCCCCTGCTCCAGGTTAGTGCCAAGGTTTCCAATGCAAAGGGAGGTTAGATTATAGCTAATCTCTTCAATTTAGAGGGTGGATGATGGTGTGGTCGGCTCTAGCCTTTGTATAGGTGAATTCCTCTGTGATTTACGAATGAAATTGTTTTGAGATTCACCCGTGTGTGCTGAGCTTTTCGTCCTCCCCTTCCCTTTGCGTTTTGGACTTGATTTCTCCTCTTTTAATGTGTTTCGTGTTTGGAGGAGTCAAGTTCTTCGATTCGTGGTTTGATAGACTCGTTGTGACGATTCTAATCCATCTAGCCTAGTGCCAAACCCGCAGGAATCGCGAGTTCTCATGAATTGGGATTTTTGGGTTCTTGAGAAAACCCCAATTCTCTTTGATCTTCCCACATTTTCTCACGATCTGTTAATCTTTTGGGAAAGATCTTTTGGGGATATGTTCACGGGGTAGATGCGAAGCTATCCTCCAAGTTTCGTTGGATTTGGAATTCGTTTGCTCGAGATTTGCGTTTGAAGCTTTGTTTGCGATCTATCTGGGTGCAACCGGTTTGACCGGTCTCTGAAACCGGTCTGACCGGTCTGGGTTTTTGAACTCCAGCCCGACCGGTCTGACCGGTTGGAGAGAGCGGTCTGACCGGTCCGAGTCTGACAGGTCTGCAGATTTTCTCGTTCGCTTCCGTGTTTTCTCTCGCACGTTCTAGGGGTGTTTTGTGTTGGTTTAGCTCTTCCATAGCTATTCCAAACTTCACCTAGAACTCTTGAGGGCTCGTGGTGATTTTGGGATATATGCCGACGGATCAATTTCGAGAGAAATTTTGATCGCCTCCCATTAACCCCCCTCTGGTCGCCAGTTTCGGTCCCTCAATTGGTATCAGAGCTTGGTTGAGGTTTTCAGTACCTTAACCGGTTCGAAAACCACTTAGTGACCATGGCGAGTCTTGGGAAGATCCCGGTGTTTTCCGGCGAGGACTATGCCTACTGGAAGGTTTGCATGAGAGCCTTCTTACAGAGCATGAGAGCCGAGGTCTGGGATATTACCAAGAACAAGGCTTACGTGGTGCTTGCCGCTTGGGTCACTCCTCTTCAAGTGACTGAGCACGAGGCTAACGCCAAGGCTGTCAATGCCTTGTTCGCTGGCGTTTCTCGTCCGGAGTTCTCACGCGTCCAGGGTTTTCAGGAAGCCCACAAGATTTGGACGTGCCTTGAGAACTACGACGAGGGCACACCTCAGGTGAAGGCCAAACTATTCGAGACTCACCGGCGTGAATACGAGAACTTCACACAGGAGCCGGGTGAGAGCATTGACTTGATGTTCAGTCGTTTTCAGTCGATTGTGAACAAAGTCAATGCGAACAGATCTGCTGAGGTGGATAACTAGACACGAGCCAAGCTCAATGGTGCCCCTCCTTCCAAGAGTGTCGCTCTTGTGACTGGCCCAGGTGGATCGAGCTCTAACGCTAACTCTGCTCTTGGTTTTTCTCTTGCCTCTTTGCCTTCTGTTACAGATGAGCAGCTGGAGACGCTGGGCGACGACGACTTGTGCCTCCTCATCAGCAAGTTCCAGCGCGTCTACCACAACAGGCAGAGGAAAAAGAACCCCGGGTGCTACAACTGCGGCGATCTGAACCACTTCATCGCCGATTGCCCCAAGAAATCCCGCGGTGGCCAGAATAACCACTTCGACTACTACTGCCACCGCGACGGCGACAAGGGAGGCTCCAACAAGGAGCGTCGGCGCCACAAGCACCGCAGTCATGACCGGGGAGGACGCTTCGACAAGGAGTCACTCAAGAAGCGCTTCCAGTACAAGGCCAAGAAGCGGGAGAAGGCCTTCTTGGCGCAGCTCAGCGACCTCGACAAGAGCTCCGACACCGACCGCTCTTCTTCACCGACCTCTGACGACGACGACAAGAAGAAGAAGAAGCGGGACAAGGAAGCCACCGGCTTCATCGGCCTGTTCTTGGCGGCCGGTCGGCACAAGGGTTTCTGCACCATGGCGGGCGAAGCCGATGGTGCTCGTGCGTCTTCGAGTGGACATGCTACACCGACGCATGTCAACTCTTCTCCTGGATCCGAGAGTGATTCAGAGGTAAACTCCACGATTGACCTGCTAGATACAGAGGTTAGAGAGTTGTACGCCGCTCTCGACAACCAGAAAAGGCTGCTTAAGGAAGCAGCTAGAGAGCGTAGAAAGCTTAGGGCTGAGCTGGCTTGTGCTAGGGAGAAATCTAGTGAGGATGAGTGCGCTGGCTGCATATCTCACATGAACGATCTTGTTTCTCTCCATGCCAAGCATGATGAGAACGTCGCGAACTTAGATGTTGCTAAGATTTCGCTTGCCGACGTGTCTCATGAGCTTGCTAAGGCCAAGCATGAACTAGAACTGGTTAAGGACGCTCCTATTGTTAGCGATGTGCTTGAATATGATGAGTGTCCTATCTTTAAGTCCGATCTAGCTTCGTTGCAGTCCAAGTTTGCTACTGTTGTGTGCGAGCTAGAGGAGATGAAGTCTAGTCCTGTTCTGCTTGGTGCTTGCAAGCTTTGTCCCACGCTTAGGTCGGAGCTAGATGAGAAAAACGCTTTGATTAAGTCTTTGGGGAAGACTAAAGTTGTGGAGTCTAGCTCACCTATTGATTGTCATGTTTGCCCTGGTTTAATCTCTGATTTGGATAATCTTGCGGTAGAGAAAGCCAACCTGGAGAATGAGAATACCTATCTTAGGGCGATTCTTAGTTGGGTTTCTGCTAGTGAGCCGCAGTTGGGCATGATGATCAAACAATTTAAGCGTGGTGATGGGTTTGGGGTCGGTTACACATACACGAAGTCAGACTTTGACAAGTTGTATGGTAAGATTGGCAAGGCTACTGGAAACACTGCTAGTACGAGCACGCAGCCTTCGCTTGTTGAACCCATGGATGGTGTGCTTAAAGAACCACCGAAAGCACCTCCGCAGAAGCAGGTTTGGGTTCCAAAGCCCAATGAGCTGAGGAATCCCCTCGACACGCTCCCTGCTGCCGCAGTCCAAGTTGCCCAGAAGAAGGGGACTGCTCCTCCCCGTCCGCAGGCTAGGCCTCCACCTCCCAAGCGTGAGGTGAGGTACCACTGCGAGTTTTGTGACAGAGAAGGTCACCTGGAGGAGTTTTGCTTCAGGAGGAAGCGGGCTATGAGGCGAGAGCAGGAGAGACGAAACGCGGACATGTACTCTGCTCGGGTGCATGGTCCTTCTCTGCTTGGTGGTAGGCAAGATGCTAGGGCGCGCCGTGTAGGTGGAGGTCAGGGAGACGGTGGTGGTTACCGTGCTCCAGTGGGTGGTCGCTTTGCCGGCCGTGCTCCTGGTCGTTTTCAGTACGGCTATGGACCACGGAATCGAGGCCTTGGAGGAGGTTTTGAGGCTCCATGCTTTCCTCGCGGTGGTGTTCGTCAGTCATGCGGTAGACGGGATGGGGGATATGCTTTGCCTAGTTTTGCTAACCCTTCTGTAGAGCAAATGGCTCGACACTGGTTTGCTTCTCACTTTGCTAACCCTAGTGTTGAGACATTTGCTCACCCTTTGTCTCACTACTGATGTGTAGGTCGGAGGCTTGGAGAACAGGTGGATCATGGACTCCGGTTGTTCGCGTCATATGATTGGGAATGACAAATGGTTCTCCAGCCTCACCCCGATGCACTCAAAGGAGTACATTGTGTTCGGGGATAATGGAAGAGGAAAGGTACATGGACTAGGCGCTGTTCGAGTTTCTGATCGCTTTACCCTGAGAGAGGTTGCTTTGGTTTCAAACCTTGGGTTCAATTTGCTCTCTGTTTCACAACTTCTTGATGAGGGGTTTGAGGTTCGCTTCAAGGAGGGTTGTTCGCGTGTTTTGGATTCCAGAGGAGATTTGGTTTGCCGCATTACACCTCGCGATCGGGTTTTCTTGGTTGACTTCTCTGGAACTCTTCTTGGCCCTTCTCGTTGCTTGTTGGTTGGTCCTTCTTCTGATTTATGGAAGTGGCATAGGAGACTGGGACATTTGAGCTTTGATCTGTTGTCTAGACTGAGCTCATTTGGCCTGATCCGAGGATTGCTCAAATTGAAGTTTGAAAAGAACCTTGTTTGCCTTCCGTGTCGCCACGGGAAGGTGATTGCTACTTCACATCCACCTGTTAATCAGGTGATGACCGCTCACCCTAGAGAGTTGCTACACATGGACACAGTTGGTCATTCTAGGGTGATGTCTGTTGGTGGGAAGTGGTACGTTCTTGTGATCGTGGACGACTTTTCTCGCTATTCTTGGGTCTTTTTCATGAGAACCAAGGATGAGGCTTTCGAGTTTGTTCGAGACTTGATCTTGAGGTTGAAAAACGAGCCACCCCAGGCCATGCGAGCGATTCGCAGTGATAATGGCACAGAATTCAAAAACACTCGTTTTGACGCCTTTTGCAGTGATCAAGGGCTTGAACACCAGTATTCTTCTCCCTGCACTCCACAGCAGAATGGAGTTGTAGAGCGGAAGAATAGGACGCTGGTTGAGATGGCGAGGACGATGCTCAATGAGCATAGGACTCCTCACAAATACTGGGCTGAGGCGGTTAACACCGCTTGTTACGTGTCCAACCGCATTTTCTTGCGTGCTTTCATGCACAAGACTTCTTATGAGTTGCGGTTTGGACGCCAGCCCCGTGTTGACCATCTCAGAGTTTTCGGTTGCCGGTGCTTTGTGCTGAAAGATGGAAATCTTGATAAGTTTGAGTCTCGCTCGTCTCACGGTATTTTTCTCGGTTATGCTTCTCACTCTAGAGCATACCGTGTGCTGATTATTGATACTAACATTGTCAGAGAGACTTGTGAAGTCACTTTCGACGAGACTGCACCGTGCAATGCTTCTGTCTTTGAAGTTGAAGGAGATGATGAGCTCGGCACCTCCATCTTTGAAGATGAGGAGGAAGAAGCTGCGGAGGGCGAGGCTGAGGCTACCGCGCGTGCTGTGGACCCAGTTGCCTCCGCCACGAGCTCGGACGATGATGACGGCCCCGATCCGACTACGTCTACTTCACGGGGGCCGATCGAGGAGGTGACTCAGGCTTCACCAGCTGCACCTAAGGAGACACCAAACTTGGTTGAGGAGGAGGCGACTTCGACGCGGGAAGCACCTCAACATATTCAGCGTCGTCATCCACCTCAACAGATGCTAGGTGATCTCAACGAGCGAGTCACCAGGTCCAAGGTAACAAGTATCGCTGGCTTTGCTCATTTAGCGTCTGTTGCCTCTTTTGAGCCCAAGGATATTGGACACGCTCTTTCTTATTCTAATTGGCTCAATGCCATGCATGAGGAACTTGAAAATTTTGAAAGAAACCAAGTTTGGGTTTTAGTCGAGCCTCCACTTGCTTGTAATCCCATCAGAACGAAGTGGGTCTTCAAAAACAAGCAGGGTGAGGATGGGTTGGTTGTTCGAAACAAGGCTCATCTAGTTGCCCAGGGGTTTTGCCAAAAAGAGGGTATTGATTTTGAGGAAACTTTTGCCCCAGTTGCTCGTTTGGAAGCTATTCGAATCTTTCTTGCATTTGCTGCTTCCAAGAGTTTTAAAGTTTTCCAAATGGATGTTAAATCTGCCTTCTTGAATGGTTTTATCGAAGAAGAGGTTTATGTGAAGCAACCCCCTGGTTTCGAAAATCCCAAGTTTCCAAACCGTGTTTATAAACTTCAGAAAGCACTTTATGGTTTGAAACAGGCACCCAGAGCTTGGTATGATAGATTGAAAACTTTTTTGCTGGTTCAGGGTTTTAAAATGGGATGTGTGGATAAAACTTTGTTCCTCATGCGGTCTGGCAATAATTTCCTATTAGTTCAGATATACGTGGATGATATTATCTTTGGTGGCTCTTCTCACGCTATTGTCTCCAAGTTTTCTGAGCAGATGTCCAGGGAGTTCGAGATGAGCATGATGGGTGAGCTGCAATTCTTCCTCGGACTGCAGATCAAGCAAACTCCTCAGGGCACGTTCGTCCATCAAGCCAAGTACACCAGGGACTTGCTGTGGAAGTTCGACATGAGCGACTTGTCTCCTCAGCCGACTCCGATCAGCACTTCGACGGCGCTTGATGAGGACTTGGATGGCGAGGAGGTGGACCGGAAGGAGTATAGGAGCATGATCGGTTCTCTCCTGTACCTGACAATGACGCGGCCGGACATTCAGTTTGGCGTCGGCCTTTGTGCGCGGTACCAGGCCTCTCCGCGCACCTCCCATAGGCAGGTGGTGAAACGCATCTTCAGGTATTTGAAATTCCCCCTTGAGTTTGGTCTCTGGTACTCTGCGGATTCTTCTCTGGTGTTGGTGGGCTTTTCTGATGCCGATTTCGGTGGGTGTCGGTTGGATCGCAAGTCGACATCCGACACTTGTCAATTTCTCGGTACATCTTTGGTGTCTTGGTCCTCTCGCAAGCAGGCTAGCATAGCGCTTTCTTCCACAGAAGTTGAGTATGTTGCCGCTGCTAGCTGCTGCTACCAGATCCTTTGGATGAAGCAAACCTTGCAGAATTATGGTTTGAGTTTCGGTAGGGTTCCCATCTTTGTAGACAACAAGTCAGCCATTAGCATTGCAAAGAACCCTGTCCTACACTCCAGAACCAAACACATTGATATCAGATTCCATTTTCTGCGAGACAATCATGAGAGAGGCCACATAGACTTGATCCATGTCCCTTCAGAGAGGCAAACCGCAGATATCCTAACCAAACCGCTAGAGCAGGACACATTTGCTCGCTTGCGAGGGGAGCTTGGGGTTTGTTACCCCTTTTGATCGCTGACTTTTCTTTGGTTAGCTTTGTATGTCTTGTTTGCTCTTCTTTCTGTTTTCTAGGTTTGGTAGTTGCATTGCGCATATGCATTGTACATGTTTGCATTTAGCATTGCCTCACTTGCACCAGCATTCTTGTATACATTGCTATGATCTTCTAGTGCCTGCTAGTGTGAGTTGATAAATTTGATCATGTATAGCTTGCTCCACTGTGTATATGACATCATCTGAGTTAAACTATTTTGATTTGAAAATCTGAAAACATGATCACCCTGTCTTGGCTACTAGCATGTTAGGGCCTGTTGATATGCTTTGCTATCTCATTCATGCTAGTGTAGCTTTTAGTTCAGCAATTCATACTTGAAATGATCTAAAATTGATAAAATTGCTTGAACTGTTCTTAAAATGGATTGAAAAGATCCAGGTGGGATTGCTTGTCGCACTGATCGAGCTTTTGGGACAGCTCACTTTGCACTTGTGAGGACCCGGGCAAGGCTGTGCATGACTGAAACGAGTGTCTTAAGCTTCTGATTGTCTTTGGCTTAGGCTTGGCCTCGTTGCTAAGTAAAGCTTGACAATCTTTCAACCCCTGGCATTGAGAATTGCTTGATATATTTCGATTGAAAAATGAATGTTTGCAACATGCTTTGGCTGTTTTGGCTTACCTGTATGAGTATGTTTAGCACTGCTTTCAATTCCCTACTTGTTAGTGCTAGATCTTGGGTGATGCTTTTATTTCTCCTAAACTGAACTTACCTAGCTCTAGATTGATTTGATATACCTTGTTGAGCTAGATGCAGGTCTTGTTTATGGAAGCACACGTGCTTGTGACTAGATGTTGCTCATATCATTGTATCCCTGAATGCTTTCACTTACACCTCCTACATTGCATTCATTGCATAGCATCTGTTCAGGGGGAGTTTCAGCTTCAGGGGGAGCTTTAGGTCTTTTTAGACTTGATGTGTGCATGTGCCAACAAGGGGGAGAATTTGGGAGAAGTGATCGAACAAGGGGGAGACTTGTTTGATTTTTGAAAAACTTGTTGTGCATAGGGCTTTGAGAGTGCATCATTTTGTGAGAGTTGCACTTGTGACAGGGAAAAGCTTTGGTTTGGGAGTGTTTGCTTTATTTCTGGCTCCTAGTTTTCTTCGTTTTCCTTCCACTTCCAGCATGACTGCGTCGAGCATTACCTCTGTCTTTGAGGAGTCATGTTTTGGCTTTTGATTGATTGCGCCGAGCCGTTGCCCTTGTCTTAGGGAATTGTCGGTGTCCCGACCCGGGGGCCTGGATCCCAACTAGTAAATGCTGTGTGTTTTCTCGTCCCAGATGATGATGCAAGAGGCAATACAGTAACACACAGTTTATCCTGGTTCCGGCCGCGGGGCCGTACGTCCAGCAAAGGAGGTGTGCGAGGGCACTGTATTATCTTGCACCCGACGTGCTTGTAGTAGGGGATACAAGCGAGGCGAGAGAGCGAGGAAGGCTCCCAAGTCTCTGCTAGAAGAGGGGTTGAACGGGGCGAATAGGGATGCCGGAGCGCGGGTGATGATGGATCTCGTCTAGGAGCGTTTTAGTGTCCTCCGAGAGAGAGAGAGAGAGAGAGAGAGAGAGAGAGAGAGAGAGAGAGAGAGAGAGAGAGAGAGAGAGAGAGAGCGTAAGAGAGTGTCAGAGCCCGTCTACCGGTAGCCCGCCTCATCCTTTTATAGTCACAAGGAGGGGCGGCGCACATGAGTGGGCGTGGAAGTCATCGTTTTCCCCCGAATCACCGGGTACAATGGTCAGATACTGTAGGAAGTACACTGTAGGGCATGGCGTCAGGCGCGGCAGTCGTCCTGGATATCGTCCTTGGTCCTGCGGAGATCATGCCGGTCGTCCTGCCAGCCCCTGCTGGCGGCATGGTCGTCGCTGGTGTATGGTCTTCTATATACGGCGCGGTGGCGTTCAGTGGGCCCTGTGGGCCAGGGTCCTGCACGCACCAGCAGTAGCGGCAGCGGGGTGCACGGTCCCGGACCCCCTAGTCGGAGCGCGGTCGCGTGCACTAGAAGGTCCGGGGGACACGTGGAGGTCCCGGACCCCTTGAGGGGAGGTCCGGGACTCCGCCGTGCGTGCTGGGCGCCCCTCTCTGGGGAAACACATGGCGTCACCGGACCCCTTCCCAAGTAGGAGGTGGGTCTGGATGGCCGGTGTAGGCAGAATAGTAATCGGGAGCAGTGTCGAGCCTGTCTTGTCCCGCGTCGCAAGTCACACAGTGTTGCTACAGCATCCGGCATGGCGGGGCGGTGACTGAAGTCGGCAGATGAGACCCCGGTCACATCGACTGTGGGAATGGCGGCCCGACGCCGCCCGTCCTGGGAGTCGTGGAGGAGTGGCTGGCTTTTAATGCCTCCGTACGGCGAGTGGTTGAGCGGCGGGGCCGTTTGTCCCTTATGCCGAGAGGTGGCCTCGAGCAAGGCGGAGATGAGTTACACCCTCGAGGGTAGGTTTGCTACCCTCGAGCGAGGCATAGATGTTTTGCCCGCTCAAGGGTAGGTGCGCTACCCTCGAGCGAGTCGGAGATGCGGGGCGCAGTTGAGGGGTCTCGACGGGGACCCTCGAGCGAGGCGGAGATCGTCCCGCGGGTTTGAGGGGGATGCGAATGGGCCGCACGCTGTGCTTCTTCGAGTCCTTTCCTTCAGATTGGAAGGAGGCCGTGGGCCTTCGTGGGCCCAGTTGCCTTAGCATGTGTTTGCGTTTTAAGGCGATCTTAGTACTCCGATTAGGGTGTCCCTAATCGTGGTACCCGACAGTAGCCCCCGAGGCTTTGGTCGAGTCAGGGGATTCGGCCAAAGGGTGATTCAGCGACTTCTCCCTTGACGTGATCAGTCAAGGTCGCGCACCCGCCAGACGCACCTGAGCGCCAGCCCGGCGGATGTGACAACACGCCGGTCGGGGTAGTGCGCCCGCAGGAGGAGTACTTCGAGGCGCACGCCTCTTTGTTTGTTTGTTTCAAGGACAAGACGTGTCCGCGTGCTGAGGGGGGCCAGGGTGACGACGGCGTCTGCTGCTTGGCAGCTGGCGCTTCCGTCGCATTGTCCCGCACTCAGGGCCTTGGCCCTGTCCTTCCCTGGTTGCCTGGCGGCGCGCCGTTCGAGGGCGGTCGGCCTGGGCTGATGCTGCTCCGCTCAGCGTCCAGGGACTCAGCTCCGCTTTATTTCGTTTGGTCACGTCTTGGCATGGTGACCGAAGGCATCTTTCTTTCGTGGAGTGCCGCGCCGTCATGGGCGATCTAAGCCTCCACCCTTCGATAGGCTTGAAGCTTGGTGCCCGGCGCAGCTATAAATAGGGGTCGTGGGGTTCCCTTTCCTCTCCAACCTCCCAGCTCTGTCTTCTAGCATTACCCAAGTCTTAATGTTTTCCTTTCCCTTTCGTGGCCAGCCCCCAGATGGGGTGGCCTGGCTTTTTTAGGCCTTGGCGCCAGAAGAATGCTTGCGAGCGGTGGGGGAAGACCGGAGAGGGCGTGCGCACTATCTCTCAGCTTCAGTGGGATCAGCAGAAGAGCATTGGGCCCATGGGGTCCTGCTCCTGCGATGTCCCCTAGCCTGAAGGAGGATGGAAATGCCTGACCGTGGTGCTGGCGCCAGGTCCGGCGGCTGTTCTTCGCATCGTCCCCCTCGGCAACAAGGTTGCTCTCGGGGAGATGGCGCGGAGGGCGCTGTCCGCCAGCTCGACCCCCCGCGGAGTCTTCGGTGGAGGAGACACTAGAAGAAAGCTTGCGAGGAGAGTATCCCGCTGGACCCGTGCGGCCTGGGGGCTGCTCCTCGCATCCCTAGCAGCCTGGCCGTTGAGTCAGCCAGGGGCTCGGTGTACTTTCTTCGTCACTCGTTCCTCCCCAAGACAGGGAAAATTGCTACGTAGGTGGCAATGTGTTTGTATCTTTCGATGGCTTCGCGCCAGTAACCCTTTGTAATCCTTATTTGCATTTGAGCAATAAAGTCCCCTTTCTCCTCTACGGGGAGGATGACCGAGGATATAGGGGAGTACAGAGAGTTACGATCCCTCGAATATGTGTGAAGTCTCCTTCGCGGGGGCGCGTCAGCGCACCCGCGGGTGTAGCCCCCGAGGCCTTGGAGGAGAGTTTGTGCTCGTCCAAGGGCTATAAACGTTGTCCTACTGGGTTGCCTCACCGGGGTGGCTGTGCAGTGTCTTTTTCAGCCGGCATCGGCACTCTTTCAGCCGGCCTCGGCATTCTTAGTGCTGGTACAGCGGCTCGGCGTTCAGCTTAACCATCAGGAGAGCGCACGTTAACAGCGGAGGGTTTGGTTAGACACGTGGAGCTTCACAATTGACGGTCGTCGACTTATTCGAGGGTGCGGTTTTAACCATGGTATGCGAGGAGCCCCCGAGCCTAGGCCTGTGTGAAGGCGTTCAGGGGGACCCTCGACTTTGATTACGACCCTCGTCGCCGTTCCGCAGAGAGGAGGGGTGAAGCGCACCATGCTACCCATGCCCGGGCCGCGAGCTATGGCTGCTTCGGTGAGCTGTTAGCGGGTTGTTCAAGCGGACGTCCAGTGCCCCATTCGATAGGGGTCGGCTCGTGGTCCATAGACACGTCACATAAAGCGCTTGCGAAGGTTCGCTAGGCGGGGCTCGGACCCATTCGATAGGGTCCGAGGGCTCGATGCTCTCCCTCGATGGGATCCCCCTTCTAGGCACCCTCGACTGGCCTTGAACACTGTGTAGGATGTCTCGAACTCCAAGCTCGACGGTGGCTTGTACGGCACATCCCGGCAGTCCCTGACTCTGGTGATCTGCGGCGCCTGTCGAACCCCCCGAGGGACCAGGCTTCGAACCCCTGATCAGTAAGGCCTCGAAATGTGATTCCTTCGAGGGTAAACGGACCCCTGAAGGAATATTCCGTCTTAACTCGAAAACGACGCAGAGTCGCGAGTCACGCACGCGGGTCTTCCACTGGTAGTGGGCGACGTGGCCCGATTTGTGCGGTGCGGTGCGGGCGCGCCTTTCCAGGCGGCAGCCTCGGGCAGACGAAGCGGCATGGGCGGCGGCTGACGGATGGGATAGTGCAACAGTCGCTCCGCGCCTGCCGGTTACCGTGCCGCAATTATTGCTGCGTGCGCGTGTGGGAGACTCCGCGGTCGTGGGGCCCAGCCGTCAGCGATAGCGAAATCTACCGCATTCAATGTGGTAGATTCGGGCTGTGGCTGCGGCTGCGCTCGTCACGGTGAAATAAAAACGAAGAGAAAGGGGGTGTTTGGGCTCACCTGGCTGTTTGCCTTCGTCTCCCTTTGCCTCATCTGCCTCCCCTGCATCCTGAGCCCGCAGCCAAGAGCGAAAGGAGGAAGAAGAAGGAGAGAGAGAGAGAGAGCACACCTTAGCCACCCCGAAAACTTCACTCCCGCACCCCCCTCGACTCGCAGAGATGTCGGACATCCAGGAGCCATTGCCATGGGGGAAGTCCTCCGCCACCGTGGCGGTTCTGGAGCAGCTGGTCGCCGACCGTCTGCTGCCGCGGATCACTGACTCGGGGGCGCCTGCGTGGATTTCCCCGCACCCGGACGAGACCGAGCCGAAGCCCCCGCAAGGCTACGTCGTGAGCTTCGTGCGCCTCCACGAGCGAGGCTTCGGCGTCCCCGTCAGCAGGTTTATGCGGGCGTTGTGCGACTATTACGGAGCGGAGCTGCACAACTTCAGCCCCAACGCCATCTCGCAGGCGGCGGTCTTCATCGCTGTCTGCGAGGGGTACCTTGGGATAGAGGTGCACTGGGATCTCTGGATCCACCTGTTCCGCGGCGAACTCTTCGTCGAGAGCGGGCGGGGCCAATCGAGGCGGTTCGCGCGCGCCGGCCGCCTGACGTTCCACGTGCGTCACTCCCGAAGGAACCTCTACATCCACAGCAAGATGATGACAAACAACGCCAGGTGGAGCCGATGGTGGTTCTATCTTCAGAACTACAGCGGCGCATTCCCGGCGTTCACCAACAGGGTGCTCCGGGAGCGACCACCGAAGTGGGATTGGGGGGTGTCGCCCCCAGCACAACAAGACAAGCTCGAAGTCCTCACCGACGCGCTGGCGCATCTGGCGAGGAAGGGGTTGATGGCAGTGGCCGTTATCGCAAATTTCCACCAGCAGAGGGTGATCCCTCTCGTGGAAAGGGCCCTGCCGATCTTCCAGCTCACCCCCGGGAGCCAAGTGGAGGGCTCAAGGACATCGTTCAAGCTGCTCTCCCACACCGCCGCCGCCCGGAGGGCAAAGTACGCGGTGGCGGAGTTCCCCCAAAATCCCAAGGATCTTTGGAGGATCAAGATGCGCCCCGAGACGGGGTACATTTCTCTTGTAAGTTTTAATTTCGCATCCGCTGTGTGTTGTGTAGCCCCCCTTTTCCTGACTCCATCTCGGGCGTGCTTTGCAGGGATTGAGGTGCGGTACCTCGAAGCCCCGGTCCCGGAACAATGCCTGATCAACCGCCTCCATGCGGAGAAGATGAAAAGGCGGAAGGACGCGGCGGAGGCAAAGGTCGAGAGGAAGAGGAAAAGGAAGGCGAAGCACGACAAGGCGTGCAAGCTTGCTCGCGCGGAGGGGAAGCCGCGGCCCGCCACGCCCGAGTCCTCGGAGGAAGACGAGGAGGAGGCCTCGGATGCCGAGGACCACGCTCTGGGGAGCGACGGGGCGGCAGCGGGTGCGAGTCCCTCACCGACCTACCAGCGGTACGATGACGAGGGGGCGCCCGCTGCGCCAGAAAAGACGAGAGCCGTGGTGGAGTCATCGGCGAATCCCTCCCTCGAGGGTGCCGAGCGGGAGTCATCCCCGCCGGCAGCCGGTGAGGAGACGCCCGCGCCCCAGGTGCTGATCCGTGGCGACGAGGCTGCGGCGGGCGAGGAGTCGTCCGTGCTGGCAGCCTCGAGTCACTAGGCCGACACGAAGGGGTGCCCTCGGGGCAGTCTTCGAGGGGCGGCACGGTGCCACGGGCCCGAAGAAGCGCCACGAGGAAGCGGAGCATGAGTGCAGCTTGCCCCGGCTAAGGCCCTTAAGACCGGGGCATGCAGCACGCCGCACACGGCGCCGCAGCCCCTGCCTGCCGTGGACCTCGAGGCGGCGGCCGCGAAGCTACGAGAGGCCATGGCTCGAGGGGCCCAGGCGGCGCAGCAAGCTCGGGCACAGGAGGAGTAGGGCGACGCCGGCCAGAGCGGTGCCGAAACAGCCGCTCAGGCTGCCGACGCCGAGGAGACTGATCGGGGCAGCGTGGATGACGCCGTCCTGGCAGTCACTGAAGTCGAGGCTGGTCAGGGCGATGCGGTTAGCGCCGCTCGACCAGACACAGGAGGAGAGACCGGCGGGGGCGCGCAGGAGTGCCCCGCCGACCAAGTAGAGGAGGAGACCCTCGTCCTCGAGCCCCCGAGGGCCGAGGGCGAGGGTGTCGCAGAGGAGGAGACGGCGTTGAGGGCGCTGGGGGCAGAGGGAGCCCCTGTTTCGGAGCCCACCGAGGCCCGGGACAAGGGCACCGTCACGGTGGTGCCCGCGCCGACGGCGCAAGGGAGCGCGGCGGTGGTGGTGGAGCTGCCGGACAGTAGCGAGGAGTATGGGGACTCGATGGAAATCGACCCCGCTGCTGCGGCAAGCGCCACCGCGCACATCGCCGAGTTCGCATCGGCCAGCGCGGGTGTGCTCGAGGCGGGGACGTCCGAGGGTCCCATCACTGGGCGATCGTCCCGTCTGGGCCCCCCTCGGAGTTTCTCCGCAAGGAGCAAGAGGAGGAGGAGGCCTGGAACGCGCAGATGAGCGTTGGTCGCGAGATCTTGCAAGTCCTCGACCGTGCCTTCCAGCTCCACCAGAACACAGATTACCAGGTCAGCCAGGTAAATACTTCCCCCGAAAATTGCTCGGATTCGGTTTATCTTTAATGTGTCTTCACCCACGTCTTTTCTCTTTCAGCGGCTGAGGGAATTCTCGTGCGAGAAGAGCGCTGAGATGACCCGGATGTACTCTCAGATGAGCCAGCTTGGGCAGCACAATGCCGAGCTAGTTCTCAAGAACATCGAGGCCAATACTAAAATGGCGGATCTGGGAGCGCGTCAGCAGGCGCTTGAGGAGGACTTGGCACGGGTAACCGGTGAGCGGGATGTTCAGAGGGCCGCGGCGGAGCAGAAAACTTGGGACGTCGAGGCGCAGGCTGCCGAGCTGCAGGGCCTACGGGCGGCGCTCGAGGAGAAGGCTCGGGAAGCCGAGGCGCAGAGTGCCGAGCTGCAGCGCCTCGGGACAGCACTCGAGCAGCAGAAGGCCGAGCTCCTCCACAAGGAGGTGGCCATAGCTGCACTCACCGGCGCCCTCTGGGAAATGGGCGAGGCCCTCGAGGGAAGGAGGTGGCCCTCCAGAACGTGGGGACCGCCCTCAAAGAGAAGGAAGCCTCCTTGTCCTCACTCGCAGAGGCCGCCCGAGCCCAGAGGGAGGAGGCGCAGAGGAACATCACAGGTGAGTACCTTCGAGTTTTCGTCGATTTGTTTCTTTTCGTAGCTGACATTGATTTCCTTTGCTCAGAGCTGAGACAGAAGGTGGCGGACGAGTCCGCGGCGAAGGAAGCGGTCCACACCGCGCTCACGGCGGCACATATGGAGTTTGCTGAGCTGGAGAAAACCGCCGTGAGCGTGTGTCAAGAGCTCGAGGGGGAGGGTGTCGTCTCGGGCAGTTCGGTGATCAGCCGCCTGCGCGCGCTGGGTGGTCGGATTACCGAACACGCCAAGAGCACCTTCCGTCTTGGTGTCCTGCGGGCCCTCGCCGTGGCCTCGACGCATTACCTCATGGATCTCCGAGGGGTGAGATGAAGAGGAGGCCGGCACCGGCGCTGGTTTTCATCACCGATCCGTCGAAGTACACAGTCCAGCATTCGCCCTGGATTTGCGGTGGGGGTAGGTGAATGTCCGTCCATTCAGCCACAAAATCGGCCAAGATTTGTGACTTGATTGCTTTGCGGGGGGCGTAGGTAAGAGTTTCTCCCATCAGCTCCACGGACCATTTGGCAATCCAACCCTCGGCTTCCCGGTTGCGGACTATCTCTCCCAAAGGGAAAGACGAGACCACGGTGACGGGATGGGCCTCGAAGTAGTGGCGTAACTTACGCCGAGCCAAAACCACTGCGTAGAGCAGCTTCTGAATCTGCGGATAGCGTGTCTTAGTTTCAGACAACACCTCGCTGATGTAGTACATCGGCAGTTGGACGGACAGAGCATGGCCCTCCTCTTGTCTTTCGACCACGATCACCGCGCTGACCACTTGGGTCGTCGCAGCTACGTACAAATAGAGGGGCTCGCCATCCATGGGTGGCCTGAGAATTGGGGCGCGAGTGAGCGACGCCTTCAGCCTTTCGAGGGCTTCTTGGGCTTCGGGGGTCCACGTGAAGCGTTCGGTTTTCCTCAAGAGTCGGTACAGGGGTAAGCCTTTCTCGCCGAGACGCGAGATGAACCGGCTAAGGGACGCTAGTCATCCCATGACCCTCTGTACCCCCTTTAGGACTCGGATCGGTCCCATCCAAGTGATGGCCAAGATTTTGTCAGGGTTGGGTTCGATGCCCCGCTGGGAGACAATGAAGCCCAAGAGCATGCCTCGAGGCACCCCGAACACGCACTTCTCGGGGTTGAGTGTTACCCCCTTGGTCCGTAGGCAATCGAATGCGACCCTGAGATCGGCAACCAGGTCGTCCGCCTTCCTGGTTTTTACAACGATGTCGTCGACATATGCCTCTACGCTGCGCCCGAGATGGTCTCCGAAAACGTGGAGCATACACTGCTGGTATGTGGCTCCGGCGTTTCTGTGGCCAACGGGCATCGTAACGTAGCAGTACATGCCGAAAGGTGTGATAAAAGAAGTCGCGAGCTGGTCAGACTCTTTCATCTTGATTTGGTGGTAACCGGAGTAAGCATCAAGAAAGGATAGAAGCTCGCATCCCGCAGTAGAATCTACAATCTGATCAATTCGTGGCAAAGGAAAGGGAACATTCGGACATGTCTTATTTAAACTAGTGTAATCTACACACATCCTCCAGTTTCCACTCTTTTTCTTCACTAATACTGGATTAGCTAGCCACTCGGGATGGAATACCTCCTTGATGAATCCGGCCGCCAGAAGTTTCTGTAACTCCTCGCCGATCGCCCGGCGCTTGAGCTCGTCGAAGCGTCGCAGGCGCTGCTTCACCGGCTTGGAGTTGGGTCGGACATCAAGGGAGTGCTCGGCGACCTCCCTCGGTATGCCAGGCATATCCGAGGGGCTCCACGCGAAGATGTCAGTGTTGGCGCGGAGAAAATCGACGAGTACCACTTCCTATTTGCCATCAAGGGTGGCGCTGATCTGCAACGCCTTGTCGTTGGGGTGGCTCGGGTCAAGGGGCACCTTCTTGATACCCTCGGCGGGTTCGAAGCTCCCGGCGTGTCGGTGCGTGGAGTCCAAGGCCTCGCTTGCCATTTTGTCGAGGGTGGCTGCGAGGGCCTCGTCCTCTGCTTGAGCCTCCGCGCGCTCAACGCACTCGACGTCGCACTCGTAGGCGTGCTCGAGCGAAGAGCCGATGGTAATGATGCCCTTTGGACCCGGCATCTTGAGCTTGAGGTAGGTGTAGTTGGGGACGGCCATGAACTTGGCGTAGCAAGGACGACCAAGGATGGCATGATAGGATCCTCGAAACCCCACCACCTCAAAAGTGAGTAACTCCTTGCGGAAGTTGGCTGCCGTACCGAAGCATACAGGCAGATCGATCTGGCCGAGGGGTTGGACGCGCAACCCCGGCGCAACACCATGGAATGGCGACTTGCTGGGTTGAAGCTTGTCTAGTCCGATCCCCACGAGCTCCAAGGTGTAGGCGTACATGATGTTGAGGCTGCTGTCTCCGTCCATGAGCACCTTGGAGAAACGGGTGTTGCCGATGATGGGATTGACAACGAGCGGATACCGTCCCGGATGCGGGACGTAGTCGGGGTGGTCCTCGCGGCCAAAGGTGATGGTATCCTTCGACCAATCGAGGTAGGATGGCGTGGCTTTGGTGATGGAGAAGACCTCCCGGCGCTCACGGTTGCGTTGCCGAGATGTCATGTTTGTCGTTGCTCCTCCAAAGATGAAGAAGGCGTTCTCCACTGGGGGGAAGGCGTTCTCCACTGGGGGGAAGTCGTCATCTCCACCTTTGTCGCCCGCATCCTTCTTCTTATCTTCATCGCAATGCGCGACGCGGTTGTAGTATTTCTTGAGCATCTCGCACTGCTCAAGAGTGTGGTTGATCGGGCCCTTGTGGTAAGGGCACGGCTTCTTGAGCATGTCATCGAACTGGCCTCCGCCACCTCGAGGGGGGCCTCGAGGTCCTTTGCGGTCCGGGGCGGCAGCGAAGGCCTCCTCGGAGTCCTCTGCCTGCCCCGACCCACGCTAGTTCGGTGGGACCGGCTTCTTTCCCTTCCTCCCCCGCTTCTGTTTCTTGGCGGGGGCGCTGGGTTTGACGTTGCTGCCCTCCGCATGCGCATCGTCCTTGCGCTTGCTCGACTTGTCGTCGAAGATGGCACCAACAGCCTCCTCGCCGGCGGCGTAGTTGGTGGCAGCGTCGAACAACTCGTTGGTGTTGGTCGGACGGCTTCTCGCGAGCTCATGCACCAGGTTCCTGCACGTCGTACCCTCGAGGAAGGCGTTGATGACCTCGACGTGGGTGACGCTGGGGAGCTCGGTGCATCGCTTGGAGAAGCGCCGCACATAGTTGCGCAGGGACTCGTTGGGCTTTTGGCGGCACCCTTTGAGGTCCCAGGAGTTCCCAGGGCGCACGTATGTGCCCTGGAAATTGCCCACGAAGATCTGGACCAAGTCGGCCCAGTTGTGGATCTGATCCGCAGGCAGATGCTCGAGCCACGTTCGTGTGGCGTCAGCAAGGTGAAGAGGAAGGTTGCGGATGATGACCGCATCCTCCGTCGCCTGGACTCCGGGGCTTTCGAGCACATACGAGACGCAGAACTCTCGACCTGCTGCACGGCAGCTTGCTCGATGAGCTCCTGTGCCTTGCGGCGCAGGTTGCGGCCCAAAGGCGTCGATGGCTCGGGCATAGCTTGGAGTAGATAGGCCGCAGCGACGAGTTTTTCGCCGGCCGTCATCAGTTCTGGGGGTTTGTCGACGTTGTCGTCGGCCAGGATGCGCTCCCGGGCAACACGTCCCGCCGCCTGGACGTGTGCGCCGCATGCGGTATGCTGCTGCTCTAGTGCAGTGTGCAGCTCCTGAGTTTGCTGACGATGCTCGTCAAGCTTGGCCTGAAGCTCCTTGAGCTATGCCAGCTGTGCTTGCCGCGCCACCGAGCTTGACGAGGAAGAAGGGGCTGCAGGTGGCACCACCGGTGGGATCGCCTGCGCGTCCGCCCCGCCATTCCCGTCGTCACCCGGGGCGTTGTCGTCTTGCCCGTCCGCGAGTTGGACCATGAAGCACTCCCGGGAAGGATCAAAATCCCCCTCGCTGGAGTCTTCAGAGCAGGTAAGGCAGTAAGCCGTCGTCAGCTGGAACGAGCGAAGAGCGTCGGGGTCGCAGACCCCGGAGTAGTCCTCGTCCTCCTCGGCCATGAAGTTGTTCATGAAGAAGTTGATGTCATCGGCGATTGAGCTCGCCGTCTCGGGGTAGGATTCGCCGGGAGACGATGCGATGAGGCTGCGGATCGACAGAAGATGATGACCTGACAGATCCTCATGCTTGGTGAAGATAGTGCTGATCGAAGAGGCGTAGGTGCGAGCGGCAGTGCTGCTCATCCCAAAGGGGAAGGGCGAAGGCGAGGTCGAGCCCCCCCTTGGAGGCGCTGGTGCTGCAGCAGATAACAGTGCCGGCGCAGATGACGCCGAGGCACGTGATGATGAGGCGATGGCCCCGTTGGGCGCGATGCTGGGTTGCGACATGCCAGCCTCAACCCACGTGGGGGAGCTGTGGCGTGCCGCATGGCGCCGCTCTGCGTGTGCTTGTCGCGAACGGTGGCCCGAACGCCTATTGCGCTGGGCTGGTGGTGTCGGAGCGACGAGGTTGCGTCTGGGAGAGAGGAACTACATGAGGTAACCGTTGCCGGTCGCTCTGAACTCGAGACTCCCGAACCAGATCACGAATCCCGCTGGGAGCGGATCCGAAACACCCATAGGGTATGGGTTGGATCTGCCCGCCATCCCTGGAGATCAAAATGGGAACAAGAGAGAAAATGTCACGCAGTAGTCCCCTACCTGGCGCGCCAACTGTCGGTGTCCCGACCCGGGGGTCTGGATCCCAACTAGTAAATACTGCGTGTTTCCTCGTCCCAGATGATGATGCAAGAGGCAACACAATAACACACAGTTTATCCTGGTTCCGGCCGCGGGGCCGTACGCCCAGCAAAGGAGGTGTGCGAGGGCACTGTATTATCTTTCACCCGACGTGCTTGTAGTAGGGGGTACAAGCGTGGCGAGAGAGGGAGGAAGGCTCCCAAGTCTCTGCTAGAAGAGGGGTTGAACGGGGTGAATAGGGATGCCGGAGCGCGGGTGATGATGGATCTCGTCTGCTGAGAGAGAGAGAGAGAGAGAGAGAGAGAGAGCGTAAGAGAGTGTCAGAGCCCGTCTACTGGTAGCACACCTCATCCTTTTATAGTCACAAGGAGGGGCGGCGCACATGAGTGGGCGTGGAAGTCGTCGTTTTCCCCCGAATCGCGGGGTACAGTGGTTGGATACTGTAGGAAGTACACTGTAGGGCATGGCGTAGGGCGCGGCAGTCGTCCTGGATATCGTCCTTGGTCCTGTGGAGATCACGCCGGTCGTCCAGCCAGCCCCTGCTGGCGGCGTGGTCGTCACCGGTGTATGGTCTTCTATATACGGCGCTTTGGCGTTCAGTGGGCCTTGTGGGCCAGGGTCCTGCACGCACCAGTAGTAGCGGTAGCGGGGTGCGCGGTCCCGGACCCCCTGGTCGGAGCGTGGTCGCGCGCACTAGAAGGTCCTGGGGACACGTGGAGGTCCCGGACCCCTTGAGGGGGAGGTCCGGGACTCCGCCGTGCGTGCTGGGCGCCCCTCTCTGGGGAAATACATGGCATTGCCGGACCCCTTCCCAAGTAGGAGGTGGGTCTGGATGGCCGGTGTAGGCAGAATAGTAATCGGGAGCAGTGCCGAGCCTGTCTTGTACCACGTCGCAAGTCCCATAGTGTTGCTACTGCATCCGGCATGGCGGGGCGGTGACTGAAGTCGGCGGATGAGACCCCGGTCACATCCACTGTGGGAATGGCAGCCCGACGCCGCCCGTCCTGGGAGTCATGGAGGAGTGGCTGGCTTTTAATGCCTCCGTACGGCGAGTGGTTGAGCGGCGGGGCCGTTTGTCCCTTATGCCGAGAGGTGGCCTCGAGCGAGGCGGAGATGAGTTACAACCTCGAGGGTAGGTTTGCTACCCTCGAGCGAGGCGGAGATGTTTTGCCCGCTCGAGGGTAGGTGCGCTACCCTCGAGCGAGTCGGAGATGCGGGGCGCAGTCGAGGGGTCTCGACAGGGACCCTTGAGCGAGGCGGAGATCGTCCCGCGGGTTTGAGGGGGATGCGAATGGCCGCACGCTGTGCTTCTTTGAGTCCTTTCCTTCAGATTGGAAGGGGGCCGTGGGCCTTCGTGGGCCCAGTTGCCTTAGCATGTGTTTGCATTTTAAGGCGATCTTAGTACCCCGATTTGGGTGTCCCTAATCGTGGTACCCGACAGGAATCGATCTGTGCTTGAGTAAGTGACTATTCTTGACTTTCTGAGCTTTTTGTCACTTGCTTAAGTTCTTTGCCTTTTTGTTTCTATTTTATCACTTCTCTGTTTTCAGGTGGAGTGTTGACAATGCACTCATTAAGGGGGAGATTGAGGAACGAGAGTACTTTATCCTGCCTGTGATGAGTGAATTGTCAACCGTGCGGTGTGATCGTGCGCTTGGTCTTTGGATTGCAGGTACACGGGCGTCGAGTGTCGACGGTGAGTTGCCGTGGAGAAGCTCGGGCCGGGCGGCAGCTGTGGCGTCCACTCCTGGATCGAGGGCGCAAGCGGCGGGGGAAGGCTGGTTTCTTGGTTTGCGCCACAAAACCAAGGAGGCGGACGGCGGTTGAAGACGCCAAGTCGTGGAGGCACGGGCGTCGGTCTCGGGACTGACGGAGGCGATGGGCATCGACGGCGTTTAGGGCCTCGCTGCGGGCGAGGAGGTGACGGGCGTCGGGCGGCGTCTAGGGCCGTCAGAAGACCAAGGCGGGAACGGCGTCTAGGGCCACGGCGTGGAGGCGGGAATCTTCCCACGCGAGGAGTTTTGGCGGTTTTCTCAAAACCGGCCACCTACTCTGGTTTCGCGGACCCTCCAAAACCACGGACCGGAACTTCGTCGACGTGGCGGTATCGCAGCAAAGACTTCTAGTCGAAGAAAGAAACTCCGCCGTCGATCGAGGGTGTACAGCGGGCTGCTACAGACCCGACCGGTCTGACCGGTCCCATGGACCGGTCTGACCGGTCTGGCCGCAGCAGCTGGATATAAATACCCCCACCAACCCGTGGCTGGTTGAGCCTCTTGAGTCTTTTGTATTCTCTTCATTTTTCCTTTTTCCTGCCCCTGCTCCAGGTTAGTGCCAAGATTTCCAACGCAAAGGGAGGTTAGATTATAGCTAATCTCTTCAATTTAGAGGGTGGATGATGGTGTGGTCAGCTCTAGCCTTTGTATAGGTGAATTCCTCCGTGATTTAGGAATGAAATTGTTTTGAGATTCACCCGTGTGTGCTGAGCTTTTCGTCCTCCCCTTCCCTTTGCGTTTTGGACTTGATTTCTCCTCTTTTGATGTGTTTCGTGTTTGGAGGAGTCAAGTTCTTTGATTCGTGGTTTGATGGAGTCTTTGTGACGATTCTAATCCATCTAGCCTAGTGCCAAACCCGCAGGAATCGCGAGTTCTCATGAATTGGGATTTTTGGGTTCTTGAGAACACCAATTCTCTTTGATCTTCCCACATTTTCTCACGATCTGTTAATCTTTTGGGAAAGATCTTTTGGGGATATGTTCACGGGGTAGATGCGAAGCTATCCTTCAAGTTTCGTTGGATTTGGACTTCGTTTGCTCGAGATTTGCGTTTGAAGCTTTGTTTGCGATCTGTCTGGGTGCAACCGGTCTGGCCGGTCTCTGAAACCGGTCTGACCGGTCTGGGGTTTTGAACTCTAGCCCGACCGGTCTGACCGGTTGGAGAGAGCGGTCTGACCGGTCCGAGTCTGACAGGTCTGCAGATTTTCTCGTTCGCTTCCGTGTTTTCTCTCGCACGTTCTAGGGGTGTTTTGTGTTGGTTTAGCTCTTCCATAGCTATTCCAAACTTCACCTAGAACTCTTGAGGACTCGTGGTGATTTTGGGATATATGCCGACGGATCAATTTCGAGAGAAATTTTGATCGGCTCCCGTTCACCCCCTCTGGTCGCCAGTTTAATTATCAGGAAACATCTCCCCGTATATATGCACCCACACACACACACGCACGCACGCACCCACCCACCCACACACACAATCTATCTCCTACTACTTTCTATCTATATTACACATACATAAGATAACCACTGAGGGATTAATTAATCTAGTCCTGGGCATTGGAGGCATCTGGAACATGCCAACAACTGTGATTTATAGACGGACCACCGTGAATCGGTCACACCATTTGGCAGACTATGAGATCGTTGCGCTCTATGCCACTCTTGCAATATTCAAGAGCTAAATCACTGAGAATCTATACCATTCTGATCCTGAGGTTAAATTTTGCGTTGATCATTAATTTGTAGCAAGGATCACATATGGATCATGTTCTTATTTACCTTCACGGTTGTTGGCACTTTGACTATACATTAGAAAGCTACTTCAATATTGGTACCTCTAGGACCAGCTTTCAGCAGTTCACTAGTTTGCACGCAGATTAACCTCAGCATCCTCCAGTTGAATGCGTTCACTGTTGAGTATGGATCAGCTGCATCTTGTGCTCCCGAGTAATCTGCTTTACCATTTTAATTTTTGTAATTCACCCCTCTATATATATGTTCCCTTGGCTAGGTTTCCATCGATGCTTACGGTCGGGTTACGCCTTCAAGGTGATGTCTCATGTTAATTTTTTTATAGTTATCCCTTTTGCTCATTGTAAGACACTTAGCCCTTGCAGGCGTCCAAGCTTCCAACGAACTGAGAAGTAAGAACCGTTTGAACGTGTGATGAGAAGCTCTAAGAAAGCTAGCTCAGTGCGATGATTTCAATCCTCTGCTTTTATCTTTTGCCTCCGTATACATGTTTACTTAGTGTCTTCTATTTAGTTACTAGAACATGTGGCAGGCTTGGGATTCGATCCGAATTGACCGAATCTCATTGAAATTCACCTATCTCGAAAGGGTCCGAAATGAATTCAGTGCTTCAAAATTTGAATATTTTCAGGAAACATGTAGTCCTAAAGTTAGTGGTTAATATTTGCTACGTAAGATTTGTTGGCCAATCGTCACTTAAATACATATGCATGAGCACACAGATTTAAAAAATATAAGAGATGTATCGGTGGCACTGGCAGTGAAAGTGCCCACCAAGCTTGTCTCGATTTCCGCTATGTTCATGTCAAATGAGAAGCACAACATCACGAATCTAAACTTCTTCCACTAACGCTACTAAGAGCATCTCCAGCAAATTTGGTAAAACTGGATACCTAAATTTGCTTTTAGGTACATGAGAGAGAAGATTTAGGTTATGGTTTTGTGCTACTCTCCAGCAGATTTGGTATAACTAGATACCTATAAAGCGTTCTCAAAATACTCTTATTCTGCAGGGGATTTTCGTAAAAAGTTCAAGACACAGAAAAACTATAAAAAATTATATGCTTCATGGAGGGCCTTTTTGCAAAACATCCCTTACACATAACAAAAATCCCCTTCTTCCTCCTTTCGTGCCGGCCGCCTCCTCCCATCCCCGACCCATCCTCCTCCACCTCCTCCTCTCCGGTGGCGGCCCGCGCCGCTGCCTCCACCCCTCCCGGCCCCTCCTCTCCGGCGTCCCGTGCCTCCTCCTCCTCCTCCTCTCTTCTCCCGGGCCTCTCCCCCACCTCCTCCTTCTCCTGCTCTCAGGCGCCCGGCGTGGCCTCCGGCATCCCCCGTCGCCTCCTTCTCCCCTCCCGGCCCTTCCTCCTCCTCCACCTCCTTGAATGCCAGATCTACTCGAGGAAGAGCGAATCCACGCCAGGATGGGAGGCTGTGAGGCCACTGTAGGGAAACGGGCACCGAAAAACAAAATTTTCTACCCATACCCAGGAACTACTGCTGTTATAGATCATGTGATTACCAAAAGACGCGCGGGTACGAAACTTCTGTAGCGCGTCGGTGTAGTGCAGATGGAAGCCGGTAGTGCAGTTGTGAGATCCTCCTCACGTGCGGCTCGTCCTTGTGCAGCAGATGCAGCACCTCCAAGGTATTCACACGTATGGGAAGAAGCGTCGCGATCCGGACTGCTAGGTCCACGAGAGCGACCTAGGGCTTCGGTGTGCAGGAGGGGAGCAAGAGGGGGCGGCGACCAAGGAGAGGGGCTAGGGTTGGACCCCTTGGGCGCCCCCTAGGTGGGCTCCCCTTGGGCCCCACCTAAGGCCCAGTCTAACTTGGATCTCATCCTTATCGGGCTTCTTTCCCTTCAGTGTTGACACCGTTTTTTGACACGTGTTAAGGAAGGTGATTTCGGTGAAGGAAAGGTGGCCGACTCAAAAGAAACCAAAAGATGCACAGAGTTGGGATCGGCCGATGGGAGTTCGTCCGATGGACCAGGAGAATATTCTGTGAAGATAATGATTAGTCCGCTTTGGTACTCGACCAATGGAGAGTTGCCGATGAAGTCAAGGAAGGAGGAGAGGATCCAAGACTCTGCGAGGATCTTGATGATTCGGTTATAGTATTTAAAGTAGTTTATCTTTAGATAGTCTTTTCTTTAGGGTCAAGTAATGTTTGCCATAATCGGCTAGGACTTGATAGCGCTAGGCTATAAATACGAGTTGTAAGGGACCGGAAAAACTTGATACACATCCAATACAACAAACTTTACAATTCCTTTGCACTTTTTCGGCGACTTCGCCTTTTCTCTTCTTTTTTCGACGAGTTCTTTCAAGTTGATCAAGGATGCCTCACAATCGAGCGACTTGATTTGCTGGTGAGTTTTAGTTTTACCGAGTATATTTGAGGGTTTAGCTACCGGGCGCATCGCTGTGGCTTCATTCAAATCTATTCAAAAGTTATCGAGTTTATCTAGACTTTGACTTCCGGGTGCATCGCTGTCGTCTCGTCTAGATTTATTCACCAATTATCGATATCGGCTAGATTTGTAGGTTCTCCTATGTTTTTGGCCATTATCACATCTTAAAACATACTGGATCGGCTTTAGGTTTTGGAGTGACACTTTTGTTATCTTAAGAGCCGGTTTAGATCTGTTTTTAGCTCACATCATCTAAGTTACACATTCGTAGCTTAGATCTTGTCATACATATACGATCGGCTATTCGAAGCCGGTTTTGTCATTTAGTGTATCGGCTGATCCTGCCGATGCGTTCTTTACTATGCGCTTGTATTTAATATCCTTTTATCGTCTATAGTATCGGCAAAACTTGCCGATACGCCCATCTGAGAGATATTCGGAATCCTAGCCGATACGCTCTCGAATTTGTCTTTGTTTTCTCCCTTGTCAATTTCAGGTCAAATTGACTGGCACGCTTGGTTGACTTTCCGTGACTCGGCGAACACTTGCCCTCGGATTCCAGTGTGTTGATTTTTGCGTCAACACATCTTTTGGCACGCCTAGTGGGACACGAAAGTTTCAACATGGTGAAACTTACAGATAAATCTGCATTTAGTGAAGAAAACCAGATTCCTGTTCCTGAAGATAAACTCAAAGAAGAACAAAAGAAGGAATATGAAGAGCTGGTGGAGAAATTCAAATGTGAATGCCTCAAGTCGTACAACGTCAACAGATATGGTGAGGTGATCAAGAAGTTTAATTTTCCATCTTTCCAGCCATCGATAGAGACTCAACGTGAAAGCAAGATAATAGACGCAGTTGGCCAAGCTGTGGCACAAGCCTTCATCAAGAGTGCAACAGTCATGGGCAACACGGTGCACAATGCAGTGGTCAAGACTTTCGCTGAAGGCACGTTACTAGGGTGCATGGGTCGTTGCTATATACAACAAGATCAGATGCAATATACTCCCTTGGAGGTGTCTATGGCAGCAGCCTTATCGGCTCAAAATAGCCAGGCAGGAACAAGCAACAGTCAAACTCCACCCCAGATGACTACTGCAGCATCGGCGGGTACAACAGATACTATCTACTCAACCACGCCGCCGATTGCTACAACTGTGCAAGATGGATCTGCGTCTGTATTTTCTAAAGGATGGAATCCTGCTACCGGGTATGGTATGCATCCGGATTTTTTTCTACGCCACCCAAGATGCAGTTTAATGCGTCGGCTACTCAGCCGATAGCCTCTCAGCCTGATCCATCGGCAGAACCCGATGGGTGCACAGCAGGATGCATCGGCAATACAGCTGAATGTACAAGGCGCATGGACTCCACAATAGATGGCACAAGCTAATGCATCGGCGCCACCGCCGATGACCCCACAGCAGCGTCTTGCTGTCCTGCTCCAACCCCAGTCTCCTTCAGAAGTGTTGTTATCGCAATCTCCGCATCAGAAGGGAATCAACTGGGTATTCCACAACCAAGCAACTGGACAGATACGGTGTGTCAATGTGCCATACATAGATATTGCTGGTCAACAATCGGCTAACTCATCAGCTACACAGCCGACGATGACTCAGCAAACATCCAATCGGGTAGCACATCAAACACATCAGATGCAATCGGCTAGACAGCCGATGAACCATGTAGCTCAACAACTTGCGATGATGACCAATGCAGCGAGTACGGTTTCCCCTCAGCAAATGCCAATAGTTGAGCCGCAAGTTAATTAGAGCACAAAGATAGCTGAAGTGATGAGGGAGTAGTTTGGTTTGAGGCCAAAGCAACAATCTGTTATGTACAAGACTCCCTATCCTCCGACTTATGATCATATCCCTCTCCCACACAAGTACAAGATACCTAACTTCACAAAGTTTTCACGGCAGGGAGAAGTTTCTACGATGGAACATGTTAATAGGTTCCTTCTATAGTTGGGAGAAGCGGGCAACCAGGATGCACTCAGAGTCCGTTTGTTCTCCTTGTCTTTGTCTGGATCGGCCTTTGCTTGGTTCACCACTTTGCCAGCGAACTCCATATTATATTGGGTCGATCTAGAGAGACAATTTCATCAGTTCTTTTTCTCTGGGATTACTGAGTTAAAGTTGACCGATTTGACCGGCTTAAGACAAAGAAATGATGAATCGGTTGTGGCTTTTATCCAATGGTTCAAAGATGTCAAGAACCAATGTTACAGTTTGGTTCTATCTGATCAGCAGTTGGCCGATGCAGCATTTAATGGGCTCTTGCCGCACATTAAAGATAAATATGCATCGTAGGAGTTTGAAAGTATTAGCCAAATCGTGAGTTGGATGACAGGGGAGACTCGATCCTACGAGTCCAAGAAGCCTTTTCAGAAGAAGATCAACTATATGGAATATTCTACCAATGATGAGTCTGAAGAGGAGCAAGAAATGGTCGCATCGGCTGAGTGGATACAGAACAGCAAAAAGCCGATGACGTGTCCATTTGGGAAGAAAGAGCCTGAGTCGTATGGGTTTGATGTAGCAGCGCCGTCCAAATTAAACCAGCTTAAATGCATTAACCATCATCTTAATACTTAATCCAGTTACTGTGCACTTAAAACGGTGTAACCTGACAGGCTGTCGGGTAAAATCCCGATTAAACTACTGTACTCCAGGATCACAATTGCACTTAGACCCGTACGAAGACGAGCACAGGTGTTACCAGCATACAGAAATCTTCAAATTAATTTACAACACCAGTTTTACATAAAAGTCTTAAATACAAACAACAGAGTTCAAACGCACAGCGGAAGTTTAAAACTGAGTTCGAAATACAATACGATAGCTACGACGACGATAAAAGGTGAGCTCCACATCCTGCCCACCGATGTGACGCCAACCTGCCCAATCTTCACGGGGAAGACGGGGCCCACTCGACGGTCCAACCTGGAGGAAGCGGCTGTCCAATCCAGGACGCACAGATCTCCTCGAAGTCCGCAGGGACACAACCTGCTCAGAAGGGTTACAACAACAACCCTGAGTATACTAATACTCAGCAAGGCTTACCCGACTCTGGGTATACTTAGCCCATTACCTAGACATGCAAAGCTTTTTGGCTCTGGAGTTCTTTTGCTGAAAAGCTGCTAGAAGTGAATCCTTACTTTCAATATTTTAGCTCCATTTAGTATACCAAGTATTACTAAGTTCGCCTATTCATCTAAACACACATGGTGGAACAGATTATCTTTTAGCAACTTCCAAACCAGTCTTTTCCATCCCGTTTTCAATTCAACTTCTTACTACGATGTGACAAAGTGACCAAGGTTCTCTTAACCGAGAGAGATGGCGAATCGATCCGATTTAACCTTGCAAGGTGGACCTAACTCACACGACACGCGTAAACCCCGTCGGGCCACACACGTCAACTGTTCCCATCATCACCCCGACGTCTGAATCACGCCTGCCAAAACCCGGGTGAAGGGTCCCTCACAGCGAACTCCCAGAGAACTAGGAGGCGACATACACTCCCACACCCGCCATCATTCCACTCCCAGAGTAGCAGGTCGCGATTCAAAGTATCGTTGCAAATCAGGTAATTAGCTTACCGGTTTCGACTACCTCCTACTTCCGGCATGTGGTTAGTACTGTTCAAACTCAGTCATCACTGCCAACAACGGAACGGTCCTCAATCGACACAGGCGGAGATTTCTTTTCATCCATTCTATACCATTAATCCAACTCACTTCCGCCCGGTCTCCAATTCTCTTACTCAACAAAACATTTCAAAGCCAAGGCTAAGGGATCAAGATCCTAAACTCGCGAGTGACAGTAATCACTCGACTTCTACCGAAATCCTATTTAGCAAAGCATTTCTATCGACACCTGCATACTAGTATAGGCCCACGGTACCTAGGGAAAACATGCATACTATGGTTCCATTCAACTCCTAGAACATAAATGCACAATACTTAATTAAACAATGCATAATTTAAATTATGGTTATGCTCCGGGGCTTGCCTTGCAGGTCAGCGGGGTTAACTAGGTCTCCGGGGGCGTGCTCAACGGCGTCCTCCTGCTGCGCTCCTGCTCGTGGCTCCTGGACCGGCTCAGCAACTAGCTCGTGGACAGCGTCGGTCGTGGCGTCTACACGAATAAAATATGTCATGCAACCGTTAGGACACAGAGCAATGCATACGTGCTTACAATGCGAAAACCAAAACTCAAACATTTAGCCTGAAGTGTTTTCTTTCAAAAACAACTACTGACTTTGCTTAGAGCAGCAAGGATTAAAACCGGAGTTTATTTTGTTAAGGTACACATGCATGAAACAAATTAACTACCACACTAAAATAAGGAAAAGAGCATAGTTAGGGCAACTATAAGCAAAACCCTAACTTGCCTACAAGCTCTAGCTCAAGAATTTACCAGCTTAACTTGAAAGTAGTAAGCATGCCACCCAAATTTTTCTAACGTTTAAAGATATAGAAACACATTTCCTTTAACCCTAGAAAAGGAAAACAAACACTAACAGGTAGACAACCAAGCATATAGGCTAAGCATCTGAAAATTTTATAGTGGATTACACATGCAAGAAATAAGCCACTGCAAATTTTTCATAATTTTTAGAGCAACAGAAAAAGCGGTAACAAATAAACTAGCTCTAACATAAACTGAATTTTCATCAGGGGCAAAAGTGGTATTTCACATGCACAAGTATTTTTCTTCTGAAGATCTTGATTTTAGAAACCCAACAAAATTGGGTTTGCATTTTTTAGATTTTTCTACGATTTAATAAGCATTAAAGAAAATATCAGCCGAAATAACTAAATAACTGGAAAACATAAAAAGGGGGTGGGGGCGCTGACAGCCGGGCCCCACACGTCAGTGGGAGCCCAGCTCCCAATCGCCCCTTCCCCCTCCCCTGTTTCGTCCAGGCGCGGCCCGCGGCGGCGCGCGGCGGCGCGGCACAGGCCGGCCGACGACGGCGGCTGGTCGAGCCGCGGCCGGGGCGCGGGGCGGCGTGGCCGAGCGGGCGCACATGGCGCGGCGCAGGGGCGCGCGCGGCACGGCCCAGAGGCGCGCGCTCAAGGCGACCCGCGGCGGGGCCGAGACAGGGGCGGGGCGGCGCGGGTCTTCCCCCGCCGGCGGCGTGGTCGGCCGGCAGCGGACGGGGCGGTGCGGAGCTCAGGGAGGCCGAAAGGCTCCCTGGTGCGCGGCTGTGGCTCGCGGGGAGGCGCAGAGGCGCTCCGCGGCGGCGAGCGGCGGCGCACGGCCAAGGGCGGCGGTGGCGCGCTGCGTTCCGGCCGCGGCAAGGCCAAGAGGCGGCGGGATGGGGCGGCGCAGGCTTCAGTGGGTCCAAGCGGACCTAGGGCGCACGACGGCGGCGCGCGAGCTGGCGCAGGGAGGGCTGGCGGCATGCGCACGCGGCGCTCAGCGCGTCCGCGGTGGCGCGGCTTCGAATCGACGGCGGCGGCGCCGATTCGGGTGGGGAATAGGTCGGGGAGTAGGAGGAGGCCGCGATTGAGCTCACCAGGGTTCGATTTGAGGCGGAGGATGGCCGGAAGAGGTAGCTCGATGTGAGGGGCGAAGCTCGGGGCGGAGCTTGACGAGGGCAGCAATGGCGGACGGCGTCTGGGCTTGACTTCGGCCGGGTAGGGCACGGCCGCGCTCGTGGAGGGATGGAGGAGCTTCGGGGCGAGGTCGCGCAGCTCGGAGTGCGACGGATTGAGGTGGGGCGGCGAGGGTTGGCCGGAGCGACGAGCGACGGCGATTTCGCTCGGTTCTGCTCGCTCGAGCTCGACCTAGCTCAGAGGAAGGATGAAGGAGGATTGGGACGGCACGGGAAGCTTCGAGGCGTCCGTGAGAGGAGAAGAGCGGCGTCGGGCACGATTGCCGACGCGTGGACGCGCTCGCCGGCGACCACGGCGGCGGTATGGGCGTCGGGGCACAGTGTCGAGCACAGGAGGGGCACTGTTGGCTCGTTTAATGATTTTAGCCCGAGTTTGTCAAGTTGAAACTCAATTTTTCATATAGGAACTTGAAATTTGGCCAAAATAAAAGTTGTAGAGAAAAAGAAGATCTACAACTTTCGTTTTGGGCGAAAGTTGATTTGGAGCTCGGATCAAGGACAAAAACGAGATCGAAAACGGCTAAGACAAGGATTAAATCGCGGACTCGGTTAACGCTAACGACAAATTTGAGTCCACGATTAGCGAGTTAACTCGTGATTAGCGAGACGATTAACACAGGGGTGTTACAGCCTTCCCCCCTTAAAGGAATCTCGTCCCGAGATTCACGCACGAGAGAATTTAAACAGGCGGAAAGGGTTCGAAGATGTAGTACCTGGATGAGCGTTTAAAAACTCCGGATACTTGGATCTTAGGAATTCTTCCTTCTCCCAAGTAGCTTCATCTTCGGAATGATTACTCCATTGAACTTTGTAGAATCGGTTGGTTGTGCGACGAGTAACTCGATCCTTGCGATCAAAAATTTTGATAGGATGCTCAGGATAGGTGAGATCAGACTCTAATTGAATCGAGTCACTTTCAACAGCTTCAGTCGGAACTCTAAGGCACAATCTGAGTTGCGACACATGGAAGATGTTATGAACTGCAGAAAGATTTGCTGGAAGATCCAACCGATAAGCCACAGGACCGCATCGTTCCACAATTGGATATGGACCGATGTAGCGGGGAGCTAACTTCCCTTTTCATCCGAGTCCACCAAAATCGTTGCTTCAGGTCTTGGTACATCTTGTTGCTACCCGGATGAATTGATAGTCGTGAGGTATGGGCTTCATCAAAGATTTGTTTTCTGAGCTCAAA
Organism: Panicum virgatum; assembly: GCF_016808335.1. Classification (NCBI taxonomy): domain Eukaryota; kingdom Viridiplantae; phylum Streptophyta; class Magnoliopsida; order Poales; family Poaceae; genus Panicum; species Panicum virgatum. Next base: position 50,629,232 of record NC_053138.1, read on the forward strand.
GTTCTTAGGCACCACTAATCGGTTCTTGAACCATAGTACATTCTCAGTATCCTGGTGGAAGCAATTCACCTTAGGGTCTCCTTCTGACAGTCTTCTCTGAATTTCCTTCACCCCTTTATCTTGCTTTTGTGCCGCTATGATGAGATCGCGAAGAGTAGGAGTAAGCTCTAGATGAGCCAATGTGCCATGTGGTACAATACTTAAGTTCAGCTTTTCCATTTCAAAGCAAAGAGACTCGCTTAATGGTATAGCTGAAATGCAATGATAGTGAGCTTTGCGACTTAGCGCATCGGCAACCACATTTGCCTTGCCAGGATGATAATGCACTTCGAGTTCATAATCTTTAATCAACTCAAGCCATCTTCTTTGACGCATGTTCAAATCAGCTTGAGTGAAAAGGTATTTGAGACTCTTGTGATCCGTATAGATGTTGCATAATGAACCTAAAAGATAGTGTCGCCAGATCTTCAGAGCATGAACCACAGCTGCTAATTCAAGGTCATGCGTGGGATAGTTTTCTTCATGCCTCTTGAGTGATCGAGAAGCATAAGCAATCACTCGGTTCTCCTGCATCAAGACACAACCGAGTCCTGTGCCTGAGGCATCACAGTAGACATCAAAAGGTTTTGTAGTATCCGGCTGGGCCAAGATTGGGGCTGAAGTGAGAAGTGTTTTCAATTTCTGGAAAGCTTCCTCACATTGGGCACTCCAATAGAATTTGGCACCCTTTTTTAGAAGTTCAGTCATCGGCTTCGCAATTCTGGAGAATTCTGGGATGAACCGACGATAATACCCAGCTAATCCTAAGAAACTGCGGATTTCAGGGACTGAAGTGGGGGCTTCCCAATCGAGTACATCTTGTACTTTACTGGGATCCACAGAGATGCCCTCAGCAGATATGACATGACCGAGGAATGGCACTTCCTTCAGCCAGAAGTCACACTTGCTGAATTTGGCATAAAGCTGGTGCTCTCTCAGACGCTGAAGTACGATGTGAAGATGCTGGGCATGTTCTTCCTCATTCTTGGAGTAGATCAAGATATCATCAATGAAGACCACGACGAATTTGTCTAACTCCGGCATGAATACCGAATTCATGAGGTACATGAAATAAGCTGGAGCATTGGTTAATCCGAAAGACATTACCAAATACTCGTAAAGACCATAACGAGTAGAGAAAGTTGTTTTTGGTATATCCACCGGTCTGATTTTGATTTGATGATAACCAGAGCGTAGATCTATTTTTGAGAATACTTTAGCTCCAGCTAGTTGATCAAAAAGAATATCAATACGAGGAAGTGGATATTTGTTTTTGATGGTCACTGCATTCAGAGGTCGGTAATCCACACATAACCTCAAACCGTGATCTTTCTTCTTTACGAACAGAGCCGGGCAACCCCAAGGTGAGGTGCTCGGTCGAATAAAACCTTTATCCAGCAACTCTTGTAGCTGGATTTTTAATTCAGCTAACTCACTCGGAGTCATTCGATATGGCCTTCGAGATATGGGCGCTGTGCCAGGCTGTAACTCAATGACAAACTCAATATCCCGATCGGGAGGCATGCCTGGCAAGTCCTCCGGAAACACATCGGGGTATTGACAAACCACCGGAATTACTTCTAGAATTTTTCCCTCAAGATGGTATATAACAGTGGCTGGAATTGCATGCTTGGAAAGATGAATATCCGTAGAACCATATGTGGGGGAGTTAATCCGAATGACACGAGAAGAAGTATCAAGGATAACACAGTGTTCCTTCATCCAATTCATTCCAAGTATGATATCTATCCCTTGGCTTGGAAGGACAATGGGCTTAGTTTGGAAGATTTTTCCACCCAATTCAAGGGACACACTCGGAATTATTCGATGGGTGTGCAACCGTGCACCCGGTGTACAAATAGCATAAGGTCTTTTTATTTGAATTTCTTGCAAGTGGAGTCGCTCTACGCATGCTTGACTGATTAAGGTATGGGATGCTCCCGAATCAAATAGCACAGTAACAGGGCAGTGATTAACGGAGAACGTACCCGCCATCACTTGGGTGCCCTCCGGAACTTCCTCCAGAGTAGTGTAGTTCACACGACCAGTCTTGGCAGGTACAATCTTCTTTTTCTGATCCTTCTGGCTGGAACCTTGACTCAGTGCTGGAGTCTTGTAGATGTTCTGCCGAGGTGGCAGACGGCAGTCTCGTGCAAAGTGCCCCAGATTACCACAATTGTAACAGGGGTAGTTGTTGGGGCGTGGAGCTTGTAGAATTAGGGGTCTCTGCTGCTGTGTCGGGAAACGAGGTACCCACGGCTGCTGTTGCTGGGGTGGCCTAGCGACCCAACGGCCCTGCTGTGGAGGACGGTTTGAAGCCTGCTGATTCCCTGTCTGAACCAGCTTGTATCTCTGGGGTGCATTGCTGGAGGATCCAGCAGGTGCCTTTCTCTTCTTGTCAGCTTTGTGTGCCAGCGTGGCATCTTCCTGCGTGATGGCCTTATTAACCAGATCAGTAAAGTTGTTGCAAGTAGTGAGAGCCAGTTTGTCCTGGAGCTTTGTACTAAGTCCCCTTCTGAAGCAATCCTGTTTCTTCTCATCAGTGTCCACATGAAAACCGCCGTACTGAGATAGCTGATTGAAGGTTTGAGCATATTGCAGCACGGTGTTGGGCCCTTGTTTCAGGGCTAGGAACTCTGCCATCTTTCGCCTCATTAAGCTCGTAGGGATGTGGTGAGCTTTAAACGCTGCCACAAACTCATCCCAAGTGAGACGTGTACCAGCGGGAAGTAGAGCCTTGTGATTGACCCACCATATTTTTGCAGGTCCTCGCAGCTGTTGCACTGCAAAGGCGGCTTTGTCCATCTCTGTGCAGTTGAGGATGCTGAACTTATCCTCAATGGTGCGAATCCAGGCATCAGCCTCAAGGGGATCATCGGCCTTATGGAACAGAGGTGGCTGGGTGGCCAGAAAACCGACATAGTCAGTTTCTGCTGGTGCTAGCGGGGGAGCGTGTCGACCTCTGTCGGCATTGACTTGGGATTGCACCAGTTGCCTTATTAACTCCGTCTGCTTGTTGCGGTCAGCGATAAGAGCTGCAACGGCTTGAGCCAAAGAGGGAGGTTGTTGGGGCAGTGCTTCGTGATTATCATTGCCATGATTATCACCCATCTGCAAAATAATTATTCCCCTGGTTAGCCATTTCGCTATCAGGACTAATTCATGCAAATAAAGAATGTGCATATATAATATGAACACACGGCATGAATCATTTCCCCTGCGATCTGGTTCACCAAGGGAAAAATAAAATGGTTTACTTCAGTTGAAACCGCGTCTACGCAACTTGAACCATAGATTGGTAACTCGGGTTACACGATTTCTGACCAGAATAGCTCTAGCGTAGGTAGCACTGAACATCTCTGAAAAAGGATTTTAGATTCGTAGATAACCAAAGCACAGTTCCTCACTAGAGTTCCAAAATTTTCACGTAACCGCAGAATAATTTTTTCAAGAAGCGCCACAGTAAAAACATGGCGATCAAGAATAAGTTTTTATGAAACGCAACCGTAAACAACACAACAATCAACCAACTCGGGTATGCAGGATGCAAGATGCATGCCACGTTCTAGCGTTTCTCACTCAAACAAGTACCAAAATATGGTATACGAGAGCAATCGGTGGCACGTTTACGTACTCTCCCTATATATAGACTAGTCGTTCCTACGATCAAGGATTTTATAACGCGCTTACGGAGTTAGTTTCCTGCAAAAGAACACAGAGACAGATATAAATATCCATTTCTGGACCCTTCGTGCCAGCACACACGAACGGCCCCCATGTGTCCTACGCCACACGGGTAACGCATATGCAGTTTCCCACATATTCACACATACATTACCATCCACTATAGAGATGGCACCCAGACGTTCGACGCTGAATGGGCAGCGCTGCATATGTCATAAAAAAACGTATTCACTTCCCGTACACTCGCCTTACGGGACATCCAAGGGTAGACGTGTCCCAAGGGTCACGGTCATGGCCAACCGCATGACAGGTTTACATCTCGTAACATTGCCTTACGAAATGGCCGAGATCGCAATCACACGGCATGAAATCCGCACTCCATATCAGGCGGCAGATAGTGCCAGGCTCAATTGAATTGAGCCTTATCACCTCCTCGTATGCTCAACATACGGGACCCGCGCACGTATGAAACACGTGGGCTATTCTAAGGACTACCAGAATGCTTACCTTGCTTACCTTAACGGAGGTGCGTCGTTACCGAAACAAGGTTTAACAAAAAGTAAAAGCTGGAAGTGCTGGAATAAAATAGATACTTAGTTGCCACCTAACTTATACAACATAATTAGGGCATACGAACTATCTATTCTATTCCTTAGCGCATCTAGCGTCAACTTTTCGAAAACCCGAAATCGTTGCAAGGTAATCACCCCAGTGCAATTTAGAGCTCTGATGCCAGCTGTAGCAGCGCCGTCCAAATTAAACCGGCTTAAATGCACTAACCATCATCTTAATACTTAATCCAGTTACTGTGCACTTAAAATGGTGTAACCTGACAGGCTGTCGGGTAAAATCCCGATTAAACTACTGTACTCCAGGATCACAATTGCACTTAGACCCGTACGAAGACGAGCACAGGTGTTACCAGCATACAGAAATCTTCAAATTAATTTACAACACCAGTTTTACATAAAAGTCTTAAATACAAACAACAGAGTTCAAACGCACAGCGGAAGTTTAAAACTGAGTTCGAAATACAATACGATAGCTACGACGACGATAAAAGGTGAGCTCCACATCCTGCCCACCGATGTGACGCCAACCTGCCCAATCTTCACGGGGAAGACGGGGCCCACTCGACGGTCCAACCTGGAGGAAGCGGCTGTCCAATCCAGGACGCACAGATCTCCTCGAAGTCCGCAGGGACACAACCTGCTCAGAAGGGTTACAACAACAACCCTGAGTATACTAATACTCAGCAAGGCTTACCCGACTCTGGGTATACTTAGCCCATTACCTAGACATGCAAAGCTTTTTGGCTCTGGAGTTCTTTTGCTGAAAAGCTGCTAGAAGTGAATCCTTACTTTCAATATTTTAGCTCCATTTAGTATACCAAGTATTACTAAGTTCGCCTATTCATCTAAACACACATGGTGGAACAGATTATCTTTTAGCAACTTCCAAACCAGTCTTTTCCATCCCGTTTTCAATTCAACTTCTTACTACGATGTGACAAAGTGACCAAGGTTCTCTTAACCGAGAGAGACGGCGAATCGATCCGATTTAACCTTGCAAGGTGGACCTAACTCACACGACACGCGTAAACCCCGTCGGGCCACACACGTCAACTGTTCCCATCATCACCCCGACGTCTGAATCACGCCTGCCAAAACCCGGGTGAAGGGTCCCTCACAGCGAACTCCCAGAGAACTAGGAGGCGACATACACTCCCACACCCGCCATCATTCCACTCCCAGAGTAGCAGGTCGCGATTCAAAGTATCGTTGCAAATCAGGTAATTAGCTTACCGGTTTCGACTACCTCCTACTTCCGGCATGTGGTTAGTACTGTTCAAACTCAGTCATCACTGCCAACAACGGAACGGTCCTCAATCGACACAGGCGGAGATTTCTTTTCATCCATTCTATACCATTAATCCAACTCACTTCCGCCCGGTCTCCAATTCTCTTACTCAACAAAACATTTCAAAGCCAAGGCTAAGGGATCAAGATCCTAAACTCGCGAGTGACAGTAATCACTCGACTTCTACCGAAATCCTATTTAGCAAAGCATTTCTATCGACACCTGCATACTAGTATAGGCCCACGGTACCTAGGGAAAACATGCATACTATGGTTCCATTCAACTCCTAGAACATAAATGCACAATACTTAATTAAACAATGCATAATTTAAATTATGGTTATGCTCCGGGGCTTGCCTTGCAGGTCAGCGGGGTTAACTAGGTCTCCGGGGGCGTGCTCAACGGCGTCCTCCTGCTGCGCTCCTGCTCGTGGCTCCTGGACCGGCTCAGCAACTAGCTCGTGGACAGCGTCGGTCGTGGCGTCTACACGAATAAAATATGTCATGCAACCGTTAGGACACAGAGCAATGCATACGTGCTTACAATGCGAAAACCAAAACTCAAACATTTAGCCTGAAGTGTTTTCTTTCAAAAACAACTACTGACTTTGCTTAGAGCAGCAAGGATTAAAACCGGAGTTTATTTTGTTAAGGTACACATGCATGAAACAAATTAACTACCACACTAAAATAAGGAAAAGAGCATAGTTAGGGCAACTATAAGCAAAACCCTAACTTGCCTACAAGCTCTAGCTCAAGAATTTACCAGCTTAACTTGAAAGCAGTAAGCATGCCACCCAAATTTTTCTAACGTTTAAAGATATAGAAACACATTTCCTTTAACCCTAGAAAAGGAAAACAAACACTAACAGGTAGACAACCAAGCATATAGGCTAAGCATCTGAAAATTTTATAGTGGATTACACATGCAAGAAATAAGCCACTGCAAATTTTTCATAATTTTTAGAGCAACAGAAAAAGCGGTAACAAATAAACTAGCTCTAACATAAACTGAATTTTCATCAGGGGCAAAAGTGGTATTTCACATGCACAAGTATTTTTCTTCTGAAGATCTTGATTTTAGAAACCCAACAAAATTGGGTTTGCATTTTTTAGATTTTTCTACGATTTAATAAGCATTAAAGAAAATATCAGCCGAAATAACTAAATAACTGGAAAACATAAAAAGGGGGTGGGGGCGCTGACAGCCGGGCCCCACACGTCAGTGGGAGCCCAGCTCCCAATCGCCCCTTCCCCCTCCCCTGTTTCGTCCAGGCGCGGCCCGCGGCGGCGCGCGGCGGCGCGGCACAGGCCGGCCGACGACGGCGGCTGGTCGAGCCGCGGCCGGGGCGCGGGGCGGCGTGGCCGAGCGGGCGCACATGGCGCGGCGCAGGGGCGCGCGCGGCACGGCCCAGAGGCGCGCGCTCAAGGCGACCCGCGGCGGGGCCGAGACAGGGGCGGGGCGGCGCGGGTCTTCCCCCGCCGGCGGCGTGGTCGGCCGGCAGCGGACGGGGCGGTGCGGAGCTCAGGGAGGCCGAAAGGCTCCCTGGTGCGCGGCTGTGGCTCGCGGGGAGGCGCAGAGGCGCTCCGCGGCGGCGAGCGGCGGCGCACGGCCAAGGGCGGCGGCGGCGCGCTGCGTTCCGGCCGCGGCAAGGCCAAGAGGCGGCGGGATGGGGCGGCGCAGGCTTCAGTGGGTCCAAGCGGACCTAGGGCGCACGACGGCGGCGCGCGAGCTGGCGCAGGGAGGGCTGGCGGCATGCGCACGCGGCGCTCAGCGCGTCCGCGGTGGCGCGGCTTCGAATCGACGGCGGCGGCGCCGATTCGGGTGGGGAATAGGTCGGGGAGTAGGAGGAGGCCGCGATTGAGCTCACCAGGGTTCGATTTGAGGCGGAGGATGGCCGGAAGAGGTAGCTCGATGTGAGGGGCGAAGCTCGGGGCGGAGCTTGACGAGGGCAGCAATGGCGGACGGCGTCTGGGCTTGACTTCGGCCGGGTAGGGCACGGCCGCGCTCGTGGAGGGATGGAGGAGCTTCGGGGCGAGGTCGCGCAGCTCGGAGTGCGACGGATTGAGGTGGGGCGGCGAGGGTTGGCCGGAGCGACGAGCGACGGCGATTTCGCTCGGTTCTGCTCGCTCGAGCTCGACCTAGCTCAGAGGAAGGATGAAGGAGGATTGGGACGGCACGGGAAGCTTCGAGGCGTCCGTGAGAGGAGAAGAGCGGCGTCGGGCACGATTGCCGACGCGTGGACGCGCTCGCCGGCGACCACGGCGGCGGTATGGGCGTCGGGGCACAGTGTCGAGCACAGGAGGGGCACTGTTGGCTCGTTTAATGATTTTAGCCCGAGTTTGTCAAGTTGAAACTCAATTTTTCATATAGGAACTTGAAATTTGGCCAAAATAAAAGTTGTAGAGAAAAAGAAGATCTACAACTTTCGTTTTGGGCGAAAGTTGATTTGGAGCTCGGATCAAGGACAAAAACGAGATCGAAAACGGCTAAGACGAGGATTAAATCGCGGACTCGGTTAACGCTAACGACAAATTTGAGTCCACGATTAGCGAGTTAACTCGTGATTAGCGAGACGATTAACACAGGGGTGTTACATTTGACATCACCAAAGCCGACAAGATCTTTGACTTGTTATTGTCAGAGGGGTTAATCAAGTTGAAGCCACATCACAAGATTCCATCGGTGGACGAGCTCAAAAATATAAAGTACTGCAAGTGGCACAACGCCACGTCGCATGATACAAATGAGTGCAAGGTCTTCCGACAGCAGATTCAGATGGCTTTCGAACAAGGGAGGTTGAAATTTGGGGCTCCCAATAAGGCGATGAAGATCGACAGACATCCTTTCGCCACAAACATGGTTGATGTGGCTAGAGATGAGGGTTCTCCTCAAGCCAAAATTCTGATGTCATCATCGGCCAAGAAATCTGGAGCTGTTGATCCTAAAGCGCAGATAGCGGCCGATGACGTCAAAGAAAAAGGTCCAATGAAGGACGCTGAACATTCATCGGCACCACATAGACGTGTAACGTCTCAAATGTTGTTGAACAAGTTTCGGCGTGATCGTGAAAGGCGGCAACGTAGAGAAGAAGAGGAGCAACTCGAGCAAGATCATTGGAGGTGTCCTTTCTTTGTCTACTACTGGGAAGAAGGGTTGACATTGCCATCGGCATATGATTATCCCGAATGCAATAGTCAAGGCAGCCGATCATATGAAAGGTCATGTCATGAGCCCTATCGGCGTGAGCGCACTCCGGTGCATGATCGGCTAGGAAAAAGGGTATCGGTGCATGATCGACTGGGGGCAGGACAATGCTACGTGATCCTACTGGGGGAAGAGTGCATGTACACGATCGGCTAGAACAGGTGGCCGATGGCAGAGTACAGGATGATCAGCTGATGCGGAGAGATCCAGAACATGAGCCTGATCGCATGGATCAATCTCAATGGTGTCCAGGGGGTTTGACCAGGTCTCAGAAGCGACGTGTTCAGAGGCTACTCCAGCTGGAGATCATTGAAGAAGAGCGAGAACAGACTCTGAACAAGAAAGGAGTCAAATCACAAGTCTAGCATGTCAAGGTTAAGGCCGATGGTGAATCGGCCAGTAACAGTTCCACACCGATCCAAGCAGTCGGTTCTTCAGAAAGTTCCTGATGGATGAGTTCCTAGAGGAAGAAGGGAAGTTGGGGCATGGGTTTACGTCGGCTGATTTACTAGAGGAAATTGATATTGGAGATGGTGATAGACCAAGGCCGGCGTTTATTAGTGCCAATTTGGATCCCAAATACAAATAAAAATTAAAGAGTTTATTAAAAGAATACAAGGATTGCTTTGCTTGGGAATACTATGAGATGCCTGGCTTGGATAGATCTATTGTGGAACATCATTTACCTATAAAACCGGGATATCGTCCATATCAACAAGGAGCGAGGCGATGTAATCCTAAGATTTTGCCAGATATAAAGGCCGAGATCATGCGGTTAATTGAAGCTAATTTTATTCGGCAGTGTCGTTATGCCGAATGGATTTCTAATTTGGTTCCTGT